>NW_022437000.1:3799824-3942913 GCF_009761245.1 Sapajus apella | reverse complement strand
ACACACACACACACACACACACACACACACACACACACACACACACTAGCCACTAGTGCTTCAAAATCAAATAGATGTCCCAAGTAGGAGTACCTTAGAGACCTATCGGGTCTTTATTCTTAACTAAGAGTCTTCTAGATATCCTGACAGACTATCATGAAGCTCACTCATGTAATCAGCCTCCTTTGGAGTGCATCTGTCTACCCAGAAAGAACATACTAAAAACCAAGGGTTATTTTGGAGATGGTGATAGCATTACATTCACTTTGTGGTAACTTATTGTGCTGTGAACTTATAAGAAAATACATCAAATTTAAAACATTTATAATCTGGTTCTGTCTCTTGATCTAACAAACCATCTTCCCAGTTGTCCAAGTCAGAAGCTTGCAAACCACTTTGCCTTCCTCATGTACGTTTTCTCCATTCTATTTTCCCTTGCATCTCTGAAATGTTTTTTGACTCAGACACATTGCTCAATGCGAGCCTGCTTCAATGGGTCAAACCTACATAATCCCACCAGCACCACATTTCAATGCGCTCTCAACCAGTCTTGTCTGTTGCCTCTCATTCCTCTAATTTATCCTGTCTATTACCATTAGAATCATCTTCCCCATCCCACACCCAAATATGACTGCCATGTCTCAGCTTTCCCATTGCCAAAATTCCAAAATGAGTGTGAGGTACTTCATAACCAGATCTCAACCAACTCTGCAGTCTCTTCTCCCGTCCAGTGGAAAGTGTCCCCATTACGATTTCCCCAAACATTCACAATGCCTGACCTGTGTAACTTAAACTCTAGCCAAGTAAAATGATGTCTTAGTTCCGTCCATGCAAAACTCAGTATTATGGCAATTAATTGAAATGCCTTGTGAGGAGGATGGGCTCCCACTCTTGCTCAAAGATCCCAGCAAAATTACTTGTCACATTGTGTGCAATACCACACGGCATGCATATATGTGTTCCATCATTTGTATATGTCAGTCTCTCTATTAAACTATAATAAGCTCTTTCAGACCAAGTCTCTGTCTTATCTATCTTTAATATCTAGCAGACAATGAAGAGCTGGGTTTCACTGGACATCTGTGCTTATCAGTGTTTCAGGAAAGGAATAGCCACCTCTCTTAAAACTACATTTTACATGTAGTCTCTTTGTCCTCCCTGATATACTTTGTCTGCCTGCCCTTAAGTTTCCTTTTCTATGTTGAAATCTGCCGACTCTTCTGTGCTCCCCCAGACCCTTTCCAATCATTCTGAGTCAGAGTAGGCTCAGAGAACTTTGTCCAAACTGTAGTCTTCCTGGTTTACCTCTTGTCACCTGACTTCTTTATTAATTTTTCTCTTTGTAATATGTTTTTACTTCATTATAAAAGAGTTAAGACATACTAAAGATTTCAAAATGACATGATAAATACTCAACCCTAGCCTATTAAATCTACCATTCCCAGTTTAAATAAAATCCCTTACCTGATCTAGACCCATTCTCTCTTCTAGCTACAACTAATCAGCATCCCAACTTTAGTGATCATTACTATAAAATTATATATGTTTGAATGTTATTTAATTATATATAAATCTTATCACACAGCATGTCTTCTATACCCTCTGTATTGCTGAATGTTGTAAGATTCATTCATATTCACATGTGTAGCTCAAGTTAGCTTATTCTTATTGTCATGTAAGACATATGTTACATATCATACTTTATTCTAATTTTAACATATTTGCTGTTTTCTTTGTTGCAAATATTCTTTTATGAATATTCTTGTGGCTGTGTGGTTGCTCACGCCTGTAATCCCAGCACTTTGAAAGGCCAAGGCAGGAGGATTGCTTGAGCCCAGGAGTTTAAGACCAGCCTAGGCAACATATGGAAAACCCATCTCTACTAAATACAAAAAAAAAATTAGCCAGATGTCGTACTGCACACCTGTAGTTCCACCTACTCAGAGGGCTGAGGTGGGAGGATTACTGGCGCCCAGGAGGTGGAGGCTGCAGTAAGTCATGATCAAGCCACTGCACGCCAGCCTGGGTGTCAGAGCAAGGCCCTGTCTCAAAACAAACAAACAAACAAAAAAACAATATTCTTGCCTGTGTCTCCTTGGATACATAGGTAAAAGCTTCTCTGGCCTACGATATGTACATAGAATTGGTATTCTGAAGAGGTAGATATTCTTACAATTTTTCCCTATTATGCAATAAATACTAAATATTTTATTGGGATTATATTGATTACATATTAAATGCAAGAGAATTGACTTTTTTCTAAACAATATTAAGATTCAGCATTTCTTAATATATTCTAATATAAAATGCTATAGTTTTCTTTCAAATACTGGGCACAAGTTGGTTAAATCAAGTATGTCCTAAGTGACACAATCTTTCTCTTTAAATAACATCATTATATAAAATTACATTAAGTA
The DNA here is from genome assembly GCF_009761245.1 of Sapajus apella. Lineage (NCBI taxonomy): Eukaryota > Metazoa > Chordata > Mammalia > Primates > Cebidae > Sapajus > Sapajus apella. The sequence goes on along the minus strand of NW_022437000.1, from coordinate 3,940,496 downwards.
AAATGTCATATTTAAGATATAGAGATCAAGTAATGTTTTTATATTGATTGTATATCTAGCAAACTTAATCACCTTATTAAGTACATTAAGTATACTAACTTAATCACTCCGAATATTTTATTAGATTTCCCTCCTAGGCCAAAATTGTGTTGTCTGTGAAGATGGGCTATTTTTCCTTTCTTGTCAATTTGTATACATTTTGATTTATTTATTTATTTTCCCTCTTGCTAAGGTCTGCACAACAGCATTCAAGAGGAGCGGTGTTGCCAAGCATCCCGGTCCTGATCCAAATTTTAACCAGAATTCTTCCAGTGCTTCAACTTTAAGTAACACATTAGCTGAATGATCTGCATTGGAATTGGTTATCACATTAAGAAAGCTTTTTTTAATTCCAACTTGGTTAAAATTTGATTTCTTTGAAATCATAAATGTGTGACTGATTTGACAGAATCTAGTGACCTCATCAAATGTGTTTATCTTTATGGCAAAATATATTAATGACTAGTATTAATACATGCTTAAACCTATGGAGCAACTTAAATTTATTCATGAAGTATTATTTGTTTCATACACCGTCAGATTTTGATTGCTAATATTTGTCCTGGTATTCACATTTATGATAGAGAACGAGAATGCTTTATTATTTTTTTTAAAAAAATGCCTCATCTGATTTGAGTATCAGGTATCTAGTAGCTTCATAACATAGATTTGAGATAGTTTCCCACAAAGCTGGGAAACCTTATTTGATAGAAACCATATATACTTTAATGTATGTAATAACTCACTGTAAAAATACCTGTCCTTTTTTAATCTGAATATTATGTATTTAGTTGTGATAAAATATATGTAACATACAATTTATTATTTTAAACATTTTTAATCTCAGTGGTGTTATGTACATTCACATTGTACAAACGTCACCAGCATCCATGTCCAGAATTTTTCATCTTCCCCAACTGAAACTCTGTCCCCATTAAATACTGAGGGTTATATTTTTAACTAATGATTTTCTATTGATTTTAGAATGTTGGTTCTAAGCCAGACATGAAAATATCAAAAGGGAAAATTATGGAAGACTTTTTATTTAAAATCATTTTATTTAAAACAGAGGTCAATAGGATAAAATAGGATAAGATGTTAATAGGATAACCAGAATCCAGAAATTATCTTCCACAAGTAACTATGTTGCTTATCTAAGATACAGAAACTACCGTAAATCCTGATGAAGAGAGGTTTCATCAGGAGGAGCACTCCCCAGAATGTCTATTACAAAATATTCTACCAGAACAGTCAGTGAACACTTCGCAGGGTCTACAAATTAGAAATTAACTTGAGTTAGGAAAAAAATATTTCTTGTTAACCCAAACTAGAGTGCTGAGATTCAAAACCATTGCTTAAGAATTTTGAAAAATAGATTTCTCCTGATAAGACGTTCTCTCAAAGGCTGACGCAAAATTCTTTTGCCATATGGAAACTTCTACTCAAAATCATAACAGGAATAGTGAGTTAGGAAAGAAGACATTAATCTTGTATCAGCTACACTGGAAATATTTTCTTAAAGCCAGTTCAAAAGTTGATTACCTTGACACCCAAAGGTAGCCCCTACATGTTAGGAACTTGAATATCAATCATAAGTCTCCAAAATTTGTATTCCTCTCCACATATTGGTGTCTTCTCAAACTAGCTTCATCTTTTTGGGATGCAATCTTGCCTATATATGCCCACTCTGCTTGAAATTCTAGATGCTTTATAGGCTGGCCCTGGTTGTGCTGATGCTGATACTGAAGCCGAAACTCAATCCTGTCTACTCCCAGCTTCAGGGGACGAAATGTAGCTCAGAGATGTGTGGTAGAATTTGGGTTATACTGCAGAACTGTATGTTTTTTTTTCTCTCTCCCTAATATATTTTTACCATGGGGCTTTCATATTGTGTTTGAAGTGAATTTACAGAGAATTGGTCATACCTCTATCAGAATAGCAGTAGAGGATACATTCTAAAGACAAAACAATGTTAGCATTACTCATTGGTACTGTGATCTTTGATTAATGTGGGTGCTTCTATCTTTTTAGTTTCTGGTATTTTCCTGGTTCACTTGTTTCAACATGAGTAAGAAATAGGCTTCTATAGTGCATAGTTCATGAAAGAACACACACATTAGTGCAGAGCCAGCAAACTTTTCCTGTAAAGCTTCGGATGATAAACACTTGGGGCCGTATATTTCTTTTGCAATTACTCAAGTCTATACTTGGAGCTCAAAAGGAGCCCTACGAAATATTTAAATGGGGGAACGCAGCTGGGCTCCAACAAAAATTTATCTTTAAAGTGGGCAAAGGGTTGAATTTTGCCCAAGAAATAGTTTGTCCACCTCTGCTTTAGTGCGAGCTGTCCTCTTATGCTCTCACCTTCCTCTACAGTGAAGGAACGAGGAAAATTCACACGTCTGTTAACATCCCTATCTCCCAACAAGCTTCTTGGGTTGACAACTTAAGTTTAACTTACACATTATCGAACAAAATGATGCTTGAGAGCTGTCTCATCCAGTGACTTTTTTAAAGGTGTAATTTTGGCTGGTGTGGTGGTTTACATCTGTAATCCCAACAATTTAGAAGACTGAGGTGGGCAGATCACTTGAGACCACGAGTTTGAGATCAGCCTAGCCAATATAGGGAAACGCTAACTCTACTAAAAATACAAAAAAATATCTGGATGTAGTGGTACATACCTGCAGTCCTAGCTACTCGAGAAGCTGAGGCAGGAGAATCTCTTGAACCCAGGAGACAGAGGTTGCAGTGAACCGAGATCATGCCACTGTACTCCAGCCTGGGTGACAGAGCAATTCTCCATCTCAAAATAAATAAATAATAAATAAAAGTAAATAAAAGGATAACTTTTAAGTCTAAGTGGAGGACTGATTCTATTTTGATCTTTATTATTATTTATTTTATTAAGTTTTGCCTTATGGTCAGAAAATCCAGGAGAAATATACTGTTGCAGAGTTTCTGGTCATCCTGAAATGTTTATTATACGTGAGTGTTATTTGCAAGATGAAGATAATGTAAGCACACATTAGGGGACCAAGCATCACTGCAGAGTTGCAATGTGTCTACATTGAGTAAAGTTTGTTGTCTACGGTACTGTTTCCTGCATAGCCAGGATGCACAGGTCCAGGAATCAATGGGTGGAAGTAGAAGTGACACCACTTGCCATCACTGCTAGTGACCCGCTAGAAAAATTTTTGCTTCATGTTCCCATGACATAACAGTCTACTGGCCTAGAGGTCTTAGTTCCAGAGGGAAGAATGCCGCCACCAGCAGACACAATGATTCCATTAAGCTGGAAAATAAGATTGCCACCTGACCACTTTGGGTTCCTCCTACTTCTAAGTCAACAGGATAAAAAGTGTGTTACAGTGTTGGCTGGGGGACTGACCTGAACTATAAAGATGAAATCAGTCTACTACGCCATGATGGAGGTAAGGGAGAGTATGCATGGAATACAGGAGATCCCTTAGGGTATGTCTCTTAGTATTACCATGCCCTGTAATTAAGGTCAATGGGAAGCTACAACAGCCCAATCCAGGGAGAACTACAAATGGCCTAGACCCTTCAGGAACGAAGGTTTGCATCGCATCAAGGTTTGCATCACTCCACCAGGTAAAAGCCACAACTTGCTGAGGTGCCTGCTGAAGGCAAAGGGAATACAGAAGGGGTAGTAGAATAAGGTAGTCATATCAGCTGTAACCACCTGACCAGTTGCAGAAATGAGGACTGTAATTGTCATGAGTGTCTCCTCTTTATTTTGCTAAGAATATATTTGTGCATGTACACACTCGTACTAAGAAATATCTTCATTTTATTTCCTTCCTTTTCCCTTTTTCATGTGACGTAAGATGTATGGACTTCATATCAGCATTTAAGTGTTGTTAACTCCATGGAATAGCAATTAGGTTAAGGATTAGTGCACTTCTGGTTGTACAAAAGATAGCTATATTAGGTTAGGCATAATCATGACTTTGTTACTGTCTTTATTTGAAGATTATGTATGATTTCAGGAGATGTGTGTGGGTTCAAGTTGACAAGGGGTGAACTTTTGATGGTTCATATTGAGTGTCAACTTTGGGATTGACGGATGCAAAGTATTATTCCTAGGTGTGCCTGTGAAGGTGCTGCCAAAAGAGATTAACATTTGACTCAGTGGACTGGGAGAGGCAGACCCTCCCTCAATCTGGGTGGGCACCATCTAAACAGCTGCCAGCACAGCAAGAATAAAGCAGGCAAGAGAAGATGGAAGAGCAGACATGTTGAGTCTTCAGCCTTCATCTTTCTCCCGTGCTGGATGCTTCCTGCCCTTGAACATCAGACTCCCAAGTTCTTCAGCTTGTGGACTCTTGGACTTACACCAGTGGTTTGGACAGGGGCCCTCGGGCCTTTGGCCACAGACTGAAGGCTGCCCTGTCAGCTTCCCTACTGTTGAGGTTTTGGGATTCGGAATGATCCACCACTGGCTTCCTTGCTCCTCAACTTGCAGACGGCGTATTGTGAACTTTACCTTATGATTGTGTGAACCAATTCTCCTTAATAAACTCCCTTTCATATATACATACATTGGAGTACTCCTGTCTCTCCAGAGAACCCTGACTAATACACCTAGGCATTATTATCTGACTGGTCCACAAGTGATAAGCTGATATGCCTAGTGTTTTTAGAAAGCATACTCACAACCTAAATATTAAACTCAGATGACCTGACCAGTAATCATTGAAATTCATAGTTTCCAAAATGTATGCCAAGGGGCCTGGCAGGGCGATGTAAACTCAGAGAGTGCATGGAATATTTTAAAATTTCAAAGAAAAAAAATAGGGATGCTCAATACTTGTCTATATCTAACATTCTCTTTTCCTGACTTGTCCTTTTGAAATATTTTACCAAAATGTAAGTCTTTTTTCTTTTCTTTAGCTCAGGAATTTTCTCTATTTATTTAATTATAGATATTTCTGTTAGCTAGTCCTCTTTCTAGTCTTGGAATTTTCATTATTTAGGTATTAGCTATTCTAAAGTTACCCATAATATTCCAATTTATTTTTCTTTTATTATTTTCATGTCTCTGTCCTTTGGCCTTTTCTGAAATAAATCATTGGGTTACCCCCTCTATATAACTAAAATGCTGCCACTTTCCTTTCCAATACTGCCTGCTTGTTATTTGCATTATTTTATCTGTATGTTTTTCTTTGGGAATTTGAGAATTTTTTTTTTCAGAGCCAGGCCTTCAGTTGTTCCTGGGACCAAGACTTCTATACAAAAGCAGAATTCCATGCCAATATGGCAAGTAAACTTTCGGAAGTAGCTGTCTGAAATTACATGATCCCATCCATCTATCCTACATATAACTGCTGGAATAGTCTTCATAAAATACTATTTTAATTACACCATTACCTTGTTCAACAAGTAGGTAGTGACTCACTGTAAATACATTCAGGTTGGTGCTTATCCATGTTTTTAAATGTGATTCTTTGAGCACCACCTAATTAAATTTTGTTTCATCTTTCTATTTTATTTCTAATATATTTAGAAAAATAAATAATATTCTCTCAACAAAAAACCTCTATAAACAAAGGGTATTAATGAAAGTAAAATTAAATGTATATATGTCTTAATAGGAATCTATTTTGTGGAAAAAACACAATTTGGAAACTTTTTTCAACGTATAAATGATAATACTAAAAATCTCTCTAGATATAATGCTATCAGTACAACAGAAAAGAGAAAGGCATGTTCAAACTTTGTCCTTACTTGTAGAAAAATGTTTTCCATTCGAGAAGCAACAATTCCTGCCACTACTCTGGGATCCATCTAATTTATAAATCCTTTTACACTTGTAGCTGGAAAACTTTAGCAATTTGTTCTATAATGGTCCATGTTCAAGAAAGCATGATTTTTAAACAGGATTAAAAAATGGGATGATATAAATTCCCCAAATAGCAAATTAACTAGCCCTGATCTTGGCTAGTTTTGCTTCAGGATGAAACTATGTGGGGACAAAGAATTTTGTTAAACTTTTCAGCTTCATATCAAACTAAATGCTGTCTTGAATGCCTTTACTGTGTAACATGGTATAGATCTGCTTCAGTATTCAAGGAGCATAAATTCTCCATCTGGATTATTTTGTAGGTGTGAAAGTTTATAGTTGAAAGACATGTACTTGGCAAAAGCTTAAAATTACAGGAAGCTTTTTGAGTAAGTGAAAGGTGAGAAATTACTACAGTCAGAAGATCTGAATATCTGATTTCTTCATTTTGAGTTTTACAGTTTTCTTTACAGCACTTGGAAACTTAAATGAGAGTAAAATCGCTATGATTTTATATTTATTTTCAAGAACTCTTCTTAGGAAACATTTTCCTCAAAAATAAAAGACTATTTCTTTATAAGAATGCTATTAAATATACAGAAAAACTTGTACCTTACAACTTGGAAAATACTGGAATCAAGACCAAAAAGCAGGGAAAAATGAGAGCATAAGAAAAATCGGGCATAAAAAAAGATACAGGAGTATCTTTTTTCAAAGCTACATTTCTGTAAGTTTCAAAACTTTAAAGTAAAATGGCTAAGGTAATATCATCCTTCATGCTATTGGAAGGTCTACCTGAAGGCAAATTTTTCTCAAATCCTTGCAGTAACTCAGAGCTAAGGGATGCAGATCCCCGCACACAGCTAAGTTAATCTCTCAGGCTTTATGCCAGTGACCTGTGATCACATCCACTTTTGTATAGATGATTTCAGATTTATGACTACAGTCCGCTATGCTCCTCCAACTTGTATTTCCAAACCCCTACTCATGCATCTCCAACTGGGTGTTTCAGAAGAACTGCAAACACAAGTATAGAAATTAACTAGTTATATATTACATTCAAATCTAATCTCTGTACCAATTCCTGTCCAGGTAAATTTATAGTAACTTGGAGGTCATCTTGAAAGCTTTTCTTTTCCCTAACCACCTAAAATAGTTCATCCACCCCAAAACTTCCCATGTATCTCTCACATTTATCTTATCCTATTTAAAACCTGTCACGCCATTAACTTAATGCCTTATTATTTCTTACCAAAGTAAATAGTCTAAAAATTAACCTTCCTATTGTCATGTTGCTTTTACATGCTCACGGTGGTTTCAATGTCCAACTTTAAAAACTGTCTGATTGTGGCACTTATGGTTAAAATCCCTGCAGTGGGCCCCCAGTTACCACAATATTGAAAGCAAACACAATGTCAAATAACCAGAAGGTTTTATATGTATGTCATTTATAAACATATAAATATGGACAATAATCATATATAACAATAATGTTGTCTAATTTGTGCATATAACACAAAAAATAACATAAACCCAAACTACTTGGCAATAGTATATAATATGAGGAAAATCATTGAATTTAAAACAGAGTTTTTATGTTTTAAAACAGAACATTATTAATTACGTACTATAATATCTAGGGGACTCATTACATGTAGATATAATGAGTAAAAATTTTCTTTCCTCTGATCACTAAAATAATTTCCCCCTAAAACCACCTTTTTAAGAACATTTTAGTTTCTGTGTATTTCTCAATTTTATGAGGAATATTTCTAAACTAGTAGAGGAAAGAAAGATAAAGATAGCTATACTTGATTTAACAAACAATATCCTCTGAAGTATAAAGTAATAAAGAATCGAGAGGTCTAAGGATAAAGGATGGAAAAAATCTACTCCAGGTAAATGCTAAATAAGAGTCAGTTGAAGCAGCCGTAATAATATCACATAAAATAAACTTTAGTAGAGGTGCTGTGGTATAACTATAAAATGATATAAAAATTCATTAACCAGAAAAAGAAAAAATATTTAACTTATACACTTTTAATATGAGTGCCACAAAATACATTTAGCACAAATGGAAGGACCTATAAAGATGGTACAAATCTATCATTAGAGTGGAAAATTGTAATTTCCCTTTCTAAGTAGTAAAAGCAAGCCATAAAAAATACTGACTAATATTGTGTTCGTCAGAGTCCAATCAAGAGACAGGCAGCACATGGCAACGCGAATAGGGATATTTTAATATTACTAATTATTAACTATAACCGAGGGCCTACGACGGATAAAGTAAACTTTAAAGAGTACAGGAATGGCAGATAGAGAAGCACCTCCTACCTCTACGCCTGAGCTAGAGTAACTAAAGAAGGAAAAATTCAGAGGGCTAAGATCAAGACCTTGTCTGAGAGGGCATAAACAGAGTCACAGAACAGCAAAGGTCACTGAGTGCTGGCAGAACCCACTGGGAAACCTCCATCTGAGTTGCCAAGAAAAGCCAACTTTCAGGAAGCGTCATGGTACTATCTTGCTGCGAAGCCATCTAAGGAGGTGGTGAGCTGGGTGAGCTGTCTTGTGAGCACATGCCGCACACATAGCCCCCACATACTGCAGGAGCCTGCTAAGAGGAGCTCGCCAGGACCAGCAAAAAGAGCCCTTCCTCCTTCCGTGTCCCTCGGGCCTCTGCTAAGATAGCTTACCACCATGCAAATTTAGTTTCCAATGTAGCTTAACACCATCTGATTAAAAAAAAGAGTGTTCTAAGGGGCTATGGAGCCTGGATTCGGAGTAAAGAGGCAATATATTTGTAACTGGCACAGCAAGCCTAATCTAATGAAGACATAAAGAAAACTGCTCTTCGTTTTCACTCTTCCATGGAGTATTTCTGAAATATAAAAGTCTTATGATTTGGAAATTTTTTTTAAATTGAAAATGCTTATGATTCAGAGCAAGGAATTATAATGGACAATTGAAAATATTTAGAATGGACAGATAAGGGAAATAATATACATCAAGGCTTTAGAATGCAGCTAAAATAGTTCTTATAAAGAGACTCGTAGCTTAGTTTAAAAAAGAAAAACTCTCATAATTAGCAAGCTATGCATCTAAATTATAAAGTTAGAAAAAGACTATATAAAACCTGAGCTAAGTGGAAAAGAAATAAAAGTAGAAGCAAAAATTACTGAAAATTTTAGAATAAAATTAATTTTGAATGATATTGAAAATAATCTTTCAATAAAGTTTAACACGGGTCTTTGAAATGCAATCCTATAGATTGAGAGGCAGAGGTGGGCGGGACACTTGAGGTCAGGAGTTTGAGACCAGCCTGGCCAACATGGCGAAATCCCATCTCTACTAAAAATACAAAAATTAGCCAGGTGTGGTGGCACACACTTGCAATCCCAGCTATTCAGGAGGTTGAGGCAGGAGATTTGCTTGAACCCAAGAGGCGGAGGTTGCAGTGAACCCAGATCACCCCACTGTACCCCAGCCTGGGCAAAAGAGCAAAACTCCATCTCAAAAAAAAAAAATGCAACCCTATGGAAAGCTAATAAAGTATATGTTTTAAAAGAGCCAAAGGGAGAAATAAGTAACATTACGAGTGACACTCAAAGAAAAAGAAGAAGAACTGAGAGAAAGAACGAAGAGGAGAAAAATGAGGAAGAAAGAAAAAAAGTTAAAAGAAGAAGTTAGAGAAGGAGGAGGAGAAGAAATATGATAAAAAGAGATGACGGTATAATAATGTTTTCCTCTTCCTTTTCACAAAGGAGGAGAAAAACAGTAATGTAGTGTCAGAATTTGCCCTTTCAAATATCAAGACATTACAGAATTAAAACAATTCAGATAAAGTGGAATTGGCACTGAAAATGGACAAATAAATTACTGAAATGGAATAAAAGGGAGTCTAGAGACTGATAAAATACATGTAGAAACTTGATTTAAGATACAGTGTCAATTGCAAATCCGTGGGAGAATAATGGATTATTTAATAAATGTTCATGTAACCATTGTTTTATGTATGGAAAAAGATAAAGTTTGATTCATCTATGACATAAAAATTTCAAATCTAGAGAGATTAAATATATAAATATGAAAGCACAATTAAGACTCTGAAAAAGGAAATGATCTTTTAATGCTATTTGCAAAGCACATTACAACTAAGTTGTAATTTTTTTAATTTTAATAAAAGGGAGACCATAAGAAGATATGAAACACAAACCACTGATTAGAAAATATTTGCAACCCAACTAACAAAATAACCTCCAACAAATTAGTAATAATAATTTACAAAGAAATACATGTGGAAGACAACTTCTGGAATGACAGAATGAGGATCTCCACGGGCCTTCTCCCCAGTGAAACAACCATAATTGGTTACAATTACTTAAAAAATAAAATAAAATTTCTGAAAAATTAACCTATACAATAAGTTTTTAAAAACATAATCAAGACAATTTATGACACCTTGGTACAAACAATGATGGCGTCTCTGGTACCTGACCTGCCATCCACTCCTTCCACACCCCCTCAACATAGCATGGCGAAAGCTCTATTAGGTCACATTAGGCCAGAAACACGTGGCTTACTCTCGCTCCAGCTGCCAACCAAATGCTGCAGTGTCTCCCCAAGAGTAGACCACCAGCATTTCTTATGCCCCCAACTCTGTGTTTCAGAGATAGTATTCCAGATGACAGTGGCCAGGAGTTCAGCAAGCTCCTTCCCTCCTCCCGGTACCCACCCCCAGAGCAGCAGGCTGGGAGCACTGAAGCCTGGACCCTCCTCATGCCAACTCACATCAGAAGACACAGCCAGGAATGCCAGAGGCTGCTGGTTCCATATGCAAGAAAGAATGAAATAAAATAATCCTGAACTCTTCTTTTGTACCATATAGAAAATTAACTTTAAATGGATCATAAACCTAAAAATAAATGCTATATCTTCCAACAACAAACAGAAGAAAATCATTTTGAACATGAAGAAGGCAAAGATTTCCCATATAGAACACCAAGAACAGAAAACAGAAAAAGACTGGGTAACCTGGACTTCATCAAATTAAAAGCTCAAAAAGACACTGCTGATGGAATGAAAACAATAGCTACAGACTGGAGAAAATATTTGCAATTCATATCGCTAGCAAAGGACTGATGCCCACAATGTATTGAAATAAAACACTGTATCTCAATAATAAGAAGGCAAATAACACAATCAAACTTAACCAGCAGATGTGAATGACAATTTTAGGAAAGACAGGAATGACCACAAGCTCATGAAAATGCCATTAGTCATTATATAAATGCAAATTAAATTCACAATGAGATACTTTCCATATTCGTTAGATTGCCTAAAATTGTAAGTACTGATAACACCAAATTTTGGTGAGTATGTCTAGCAACTGGAACCCTCCTAAGAGTGTAAAATTGTACAAGCATTTTAGAAAACTGTTTCTTATAAAGTTAAACATTCACTTACCATACAACCCAGTAATTCTCATTCTAGCTATTTTCCCAAAAGAATGAGCATGTATATTCACCCAGACCGATATGCCAATAACCACAGCTTCATCTATCCATTAATACTTTCTATAAAAAGTAGCCAAACAATAGATAAAACTTAAATCTCCACTAATATGTTCATGGATAAACAACTTGTGGTATGTACCTACATTGGAATACTATTCATCAATAAAAAAGGAATAAGCTACTGATACTCTTATCAACATATACATCATCAAAAATATTATGCTGAGAGAAAGAAGTACCTGTGTATGGTTATGTTCACGTGAATTCTAGAAAAGACAAACTAAACTTTGGGGACAGAAAGCAGACTGGGAGTTTCTAGTGATGAAGGTAAGATTAATTCCAAAATGACGTGAGAAAATTATTTGGGGTGATGAGAATATTCTGTAACATGTTTAGTGCTGGTTATCTGAGTATATTCATTTGTCAAAATTCCTCAAGCAATTCTCTTAAAATAGATACATTCGGTTATGTGTAAATTGTACCCCTATTAAAATATTTTTACAGAAGAAGAAATAAGCATGCAGACTGCATAGATAACAAAGTTTGTTTCTTGGCATTCCCTGCATCACAAATATAAACCTTCTGAAACTACTGAATTAAAAATTTTAAAATTGTGTAAAAAACATGCCTCAAGGTAAATAACACACTGCACAAAAAATTAAAAAGCTTAAAAATTCTTTTAAAACTTTGTGTTGGAAACATTCAATATCCTCCTTCTACTTATTTGAAATTATATGATATATTATTGTTAACTACAGTCGTCCTATTTAGCTGTCGGATACTGGAATGCATTTCTCCTATCTAACTGTTCTGAATGTTTTCAACACAAACAAATGATAAATATTTGAGATGATGAATATACTAACTACCATGATCTGATCACTGTACCTTATACATATTGAAATGTTATTAAGTCCCCATAAGCATGAGCAATTATTATGTGCTTATTTTTTTAATTTAATTTCCATAAACATGTACAATTATTAATTTTTTAATCCCATTACAAGCCCAAATGTAATCATTGATTCAGACAAGGATTATCTATTGGTGCTAAATTCATTGGCGGAAATATAGTTGCAGAATCTGGAATATTCACATGGTATGAAATTAATATCACACAGACGGCTCATGAACTGAAAAGCATAAAGAAGGAAATTCAATCTTACAATAAATAGATCCATGATTGCCACCTTAACTCAGTGATCAAATTTTACATCACTAATAAGTGCAATCACTAAAATGATACAATAACATTTACATTCTTACTTTGCAACTAATCTTTAACACATTTCTATCGCAAAGAAATACTCAGATAAATTCAGAATGCAGGGACTTAAATTTTATAGGGATATTTTGCAGACAACTTGACTGGACTTTCAAGAATTCGGTGTAAGAAAAATGAAAAATGGTAAGACTGTTCTTAATCCAAAGTGAATAAAGAGACTAACAATCAAATATATATGTAAACCTGGAATAAATTTGGATAAAGAAAAAACTGCATATATTTTTTGAGATAATTGAAGGATTTGGATACGAACTATAAATTATATAATATTTTTAAATTCATATTAATAGTCAGGAATAATTATGCTCTTTTGGCTATGTAGGAGAATGCAATTATTCTTAGGAGACACAATTAATTGAAAACATTGTCTATTGCTACCATCTTTATATTCATATGTATTCAATGTGTGTGGCTCCCACTTATAAGTGAGAATATGTGATATTTGGTTTCCTGTTGCTGCTTTAATTTGCTTAGGATAATGGCCTCCAGCTGCATCCACATTGCTGCAAAAGACAGGATTTCATTCTTTTTTATGGCTGTGTAGTATTCCATGGTGTACATGCACCACCTTTTCTTTATGCAGTCCACCATTGATGAGCATCTAGGTTGATTCTTTCTCTTTACTATTGTGAATAGTGCTGTGATGAACATGGAAATGCATGTGTCTTCTTTTAAGCCAATTTTCTTTTATCTATTTATTTAGTTTACTTCCATAGCTTTTTGGGGAACAAGTGGTATTGGTTACATGAATAAGTTCTTTAATGGTGATTTGTGAGATTTTGGTGTGCCCATCACCTGAGTAGTATACACTGAACCCAATTTGTAGTCTTTTGTCCCTCTTTCCCCTTCCCACCACTTCCCCGTGTCCCCAAATTCTACCGTATCATATTTATGCCTTTGCATAGTCATAGCTTAGCTCCTAATTTTGAGTGAGAACATATGGTGTTTGGTTTTCCATTCCAGAGTTATTTTTTTTAAGAGTAATAGTCTCCAGTTCCATCCAGGTTGCTGCAAATGCCATTAATTCATTCCTTTTAATGGCTGATTGGAAAAACCCTTCTAGACATTGGCTTAATCAAAGACTTCATGACCAAGAACCCCAAAGCTAATACAATAGAAGCAAAGATAAATAGGTGGGACTTAATTAAACTAAAGAGCTTCTGTACAGCAAAAGGAACAGTCAGCAGAGTAAACAGACAACCTACAGATTGGGAGAAAATCTTCACAATCTATACATCTGACAAAGGACTAACATCCAGAATCTACAAGGAACTCAAACAAATTAGCAAAACAAACAAACAAACAAACAAAAAAACCATCAAAAAGTGGGGTAAGGGCATGCATAGAAAATTCTCAAAAGAAGATATACAAATGGCCAGGAAACATATGAGAAAATGCTCAACATCACTAATGATTAGGGAAATGCGAATCAAAACCATAACACCACCTTACTCCTGCAAGAATGGCCATAATCAAAAAATCAAAAAATGATAAGGTTGGCATGGCTGCAATGAAGAGGGAACACTTCTACATTGCTAGTGGGAATGTAAAGTCATAAAGGAACCACTATGGAAAACAGCATGGAGATTACTTAAGGAACTAAAAGTAGAACGACCATTTAATCCACCAGTTCCACTACTGGGTATCTACTCAGAGGAAAAGAAGTCATTATACAAAGAAGATACTTGCACACACATATTTATAGCAGCACAACTCTCAATTGCAAAAATATGGAACAAGCCCAAATGCCTATCAATCAACAAGTGGAGAAACTGTGGTGTGTGTGTATATATATACACAAACACACATATATAATGGAATACTACAAAAGTAAAAGTTTCTTTAGACAAATAAATCATGTAGATAACACAAAGAAGTTAAAATGTTATGAAAATGTTATTATACCATTATATTTTAAAGTATAAATCAAGACATAAAATATTTGAAGTAACCTAAAAATAAGATTAACATTGTTCCATTGTTGCCATATTAAGTTACTATTACACTGGTTGCAAAGCATATCTACACAAACTCAAAAACAAATTTTGAGAAAGCAACTAGTGCAATAAAATTTAATTTATTGCATATGAAAATCTAACATTTTACATAAAATTTTAAACAAAAAAAGAGTTTGAGTATACTTTAAGGAGTTTTTCTTATTAAACTAAAGGAGCTAGAGAAAATACCTGAAATAATAATTGAAACTTTATTAGCACTTGAAAATAATTTTAATAAAAAATATTGCTATAAAGTCATGAATTTTCTAAATTTTGCAGTTTTATATTAATGAGAAAATCGGAAGTTTCAGTCAACATTTAAAAAAATATATGGATGTCTTATTTAGCAACATCTTTAATCACTATATGTAACTCTCTCTCAGAAGGCAATAACAAGTAAAAAAAATATCTAAACCTCTCCCAATATTTTTTGGATAAATTTAATATTTGTTATTACACCTCAAAAGTCTGCTGGGCGAGGTGGCTCACATCTGTAATTCCAGCATTTTGGGAGGCTGACGCGGGTGGATCACCTGAGATCAAGAGTTCAAGACCAGCATGGCCAACATGGCAAAACCTCATCTCTACTAAAAATACAAAAATTAGCCAGGCACAGTGGCAGGTACCTGTAATCTCAGCTACTCGGGGAGGCTGAGGCAGGAGAATCACTTGAACCCTCGAGGTGGAGGTTGCTATGAACCGAGATCACGTCACTGCATTCCAGCCTGGGGGATACAGTGAGACTCTGTCTCAAAAAAAAAAAAAAAAAAAAAAAGTCAGATAATTAAATAAAATTGCTGATGAGCTGGTAATTGAAGTGATGCAATTTGAAAGAATATTTGCACTTAGATGAGTAGCCTGTAGTGTCAGAGTTTGGATATACATATTTTTTCAAAAATTGTAAAATAACAAACGTTTGGAAAAAGTTATAGTTCCATCTCAATAACTTATCACTAATGCAGGTTTTAATACTTTATTTTGCTTTATAAGAAAGACATGTTTCAGTTCTTAAAGCTGAGAGGTAATCCAACTGCTGTTAAGAGGGCTTGAACACATAAAAGGAAACATTGAAAAAGAAGTATTGACAGTACTAGAAAACAAAGAATTAAACTCATAATTTAATTGAATGACTGGCATCTGTATGGCCCTTTTTTCATTTAGTGATAGTTTAGTGTTAGACGTCAATTTTTTAAATTTGAATGTAAATTAATACAGCCAAAAGTATCAATTTCAAACAAATGAAAATAATGCACATCTGATTTCACTTTAAACTTAAACTAAAGCAGCTCAGATTTATACATTAAAAAACATCAAATTGGTATGCCGAAAAGGTCTTTGAAATGAATTTAATATAGTTCCCAAGTTCCGAGAAGCTTGGGTATTGAACATGGAAAAAAATCTCATTAAATATTTCTCACAGTGGATCGGAATTTGTTTCTTTTTGATTCTACCTTCAGGTCCTGAAAGAGTGAGGGAGCTAATATATGAATGACGGGATAATAATAACATTTTTTATATCTCCCATCTCCAAGGAACTCTAATTCTTTATAGGAATGATCTCATTAATCCGCACAGCATCCCTGCAAGGGAGGCAGGTGAAAAGAGCTATAATAACCACTTTATAAATGAAAATAGTGGGAAATTTTACAGTTTCATATAAGTGAAAAAAAAAGTGGCACCTTTTGATTTTGAGTATAGCAGTTTAGCTTCTAAACTACTGCTTTGTTAATTTTGAGCATGGTTTTGATAGTTAAACTCATTAAACAATGCTTCATTTAAATATATATATTCCTCTAAGTTTATAAGGTTTTATTAGTTATATTTAACTACAATATTTAAATTGTAATTGTAAGATTTTTTTTTACTTGAACTGTAAAAAATTAGTAAGACCTAAAAGGGTGAAACAGTACATCATGTACACAATAAACCATCAAAAATGGATGTAAGAAAAGAATATTCCTGACACGGTGTGGTGGCTCATGCCTGTAATCTCGGCACTTTGGGAGGCCGAGGCAGGCAGATCACTGAAGATCAGGAGTTCAAGACCAGCCTGGCCAACATGGTGAAACCACATCTCTACCAAAATACAAAAATTATCCAGGCGTGATGGTGGGTGCCTGTAATCCCAGCTACTAGGGAGGCTGAGGTGGGCGAGTAGCTTGAATCCAGGAGGCAGAGGTTGAAGTGAGCCAACATCTAGCCACTCACTACACTCTAGCCTAGGGGACAGAGTAACACTAAAACTAAACTAATTGTTTAATCATTTTCATGATTAAACAATTCAAAAGAAATGATTGGAAAATACAGGCATGTTAAATTCCAAGTCCACATTCATACATATATTTCAGTAAATATTTTATAAAGGGCCTATTTCGCAATCATGATAAACATGCAGTTTGGGATATATACTGTAACCTAATATTGCATGTATTTTTCAATTCCTTAAATATTATTGAAACATTAATTCTAATGTCTGTATACTAGTTTATCATAAATGTATAACATAATTTATTTAAAATGTTTCTTTGGGGGATAATAAATCGCATCTACTTTTTATATTATGAATAATACAAGGAAGAGTCTCTACAAACCTCAATTCTTTGTCTATATTTTACTTTGTTTCTGTAGATTGTTTCCTAAACTGAAGTACAGAGATAAAAGTCATAAACTGACCCCACATTTTAAAATTTTAAATTCCACACTCCTCTCAGAAATATGACGGGTTTATATTCCCAGTACCCATCTGACCTTGCCTTTATAAAGGCATTTACTACTTTAGTTCTTTAAAAAAAAAAAAAGAAAAAGAATTTTTAATCTCTTTATTTTGCAAAAGAAAAAGAATTTTTAATCTCTTTATTTTGCTATCAGTGAGGTTAAACCTCCCCCACACCACCCTCTTATTTTCATTAAGTATTTGTGATGCTAATTTTTCCATTATCTGTTTATTTTCTTCATTTATCTACTGTGATGTGCTTTTAATACATTTTGGAAAAGTGTATATTGATTTATGAAAATAATAAATACTCTTTCAAAAATGTCAGGCTATAAAAAGGGAGACAAAAAAGAAAGCAATGAAACCTTACCACCTAGAAATGGCTTGAGTGATGATCTGACATCTATGATCCCGTAAAGAAGCACATGTGTGGATAGAGACACATATTGGTAATGAATGAGGAGGCTGGGAGCAAGAGCAAGAAATAATTTTAAAATAATAAGATTACATTAAACACACTTAAAACATATTAAATTCAATCTTAATTGAATTTAAGAAAAGAAATGCAAACTCAATTGATACTGAGGGGATTTTATACTTTGATATAGATGTTTCTTTACCACAGGAGATATTATTTCCTTAAAAATCTGTTTAAGATTAAGAAAAGAGATTCTAATATCTGTATCGAGTTTGAAGTCATTATGGTTTTATTTAACCCACAGATTTTAACTACTGTAAGATTGATTTGATGTGATAAAAATGAGATTTTTAGTAGTCATATATTTCCTTCTGCCTCCCTGTCTCCACTTGCCTATTTTCATGCTTATTTTTTTCTTTGTCATGTTTTGTCACATTTATATTCTGTTTAGATATATGATTTTGTTTCTTTATCTAGATAAGTTGAATTCTCAACCCCAGTCATTTTACCACATCTAATTTCATGACTTTTTTAAAATGTCTTGCTTCTTTGTTGCTTGACTAAATTTTTATTGCAGGGTTGCTTATTTAGTTGACCTACAGACAGGATTATTTAATCCTGTTTGAAAATGTCGTCATACTTGATATTCAAATGACAGCTTTCTGTGGTAGAAGAGTTTAGGGTCACACTTCTTTCCCTCCAAATAACATAAACTTTTCTCTTTTGTCCTGTCTCCTAGTTGTGGAGACATTTGGGCCAGCCTGACTTCTTCTGTTCCAAGTGCTGTTTTATCTTCCAGTCCTAGGAATTCTCTTTATTGCTGCAGTTCATTACTTTGAGCTGAATACATTTCTATGTTGATTTCTGTGCCTTTGTATGTTCATGATATCCCCTGTGACCTTTCAATGATCATATCCAGTTCTTCACTTTATCTTTCTTCATCATTTCCTCTGGACTTCGCGTTGTTCTGTCACTGATTCACATTTCCACTGTTGCTGTTGTATTTCTGTTGATTCAAATTCAAATATTAGCTCTATAAAGGCACGGTTTAGAATCTGCGTTTATTCCTCATAACCATGTGCCTTTTCTTTTTATGCCTTTTCATCTTAATGGTTCTAGGTCTGGGCGTGGTGGCTCCCGCCTGTAATCTTAACAATTCAGGAGACCGAGGTGGGAGGCTGGATTGAGGACAGGAGCTCAAGACCAGTCTGGGTGACACAGCAAGACTTTACCTCTACAATTTTTTTTTTACTAGTCTGGCATGGTGGCTCAGGTTTTAGTTTTAGCCACTCGAGAGCCTAAACTGGGAGGGTCGCTTAAGCCCAGGAGTGCGAGGCTGCACTGAGCCATGATAGGACCACTGCCCTCCACCCTGAGTAGCTGAGCAAGACCCCATCTCTAAAAAAGAAAAAAAAAGTCAAATTTTTAAAAACATTAAATATCTCAAACATTTTCTAAAAGTATTGAGAAGTTAAATATATGAAGGAAATGTATTTCTATTACAGACTTCCAAAAACTATTTTAAAGAGAGTCCATTTCCCTTCAGTGGACTTCCCTTTTTTATTTCCTATAGCATCTACTAAGATTTACCTGAATTTCCTATAGCATTTACAAAAATTTACCTAAGTTTAAAAGAGAGTCCACTTCCCTCCTATCTTTATTTCCTATAGTATCTGCTGAAATTTATCTGATTGTCAAATCTACTAAAATTTACCTGAATTATTATAAGTAACAAAAACCATAAAATAACAAATAACTGATATAAAAAGATCCTGACTACATGAAGATAATATGTGACATCTTACTGTTTAAACACAGTAATGAAAATAAAATAGTGTGGATAAACTAATTCTTATAAAAGAACTGTACTAATGAAAATGATTTACTTTTTTGATTTACTATTTTTCATTTATCACCAGAGGAATTATAAACAGAATCCCAGAAAAAAATAGCTCTTTGCATTTTTACATTCCATAGCTACAATTTTAGAGCCTTCCTGAAGATAAAGCATTTAGTATCAAGACTATCACATATTTTATGATGAAAATGTAATTGTTATAAAGGAACACCTTTGATAGATTCTGTTCATTTTAAATTTCTTTTATTTTACCATATTTATCTTAGATATTTTCCTGAAATCTATACGATTAGATTTATTTTTCCCATCTCACTGAATTTGTTTTAGAAAGCCTGAACTTAATTGCCTGGGTTTATATCCAGCAGTATTTTTTGCAAGTTTTTGGAAAGTAACAATTGTGTCAGTTCTCTCTTAATTCAGCATTAGTTGTGGTATCAAAGAGCTAAGTTTCAGAAGAAAACGTGATGTGTTCTACTCTAGGGATTTGGGGACTCCAAAATATAGTGAAGAATATGCCTTTGTATTAATTATGGCTTTGACATTGCTCCAGATGTACATAATATCTGATGTGTAAGCCAGATGCCCTATGCGTTCCTGCCTGCACCTGTCCATCGCTGTTAAGGAAATCAGAACCCCGCTGCTGCAGGTGGGCCATGGCCGACTTCCAAGATCTGTCTCATGATACTTTTGCTGCCCTCTGGGGAGATGTGCAGGATCACTCTACAGAAACATTTATGATTTCATTATAGAATGAATCACCAAGAGTCAATGGGGGCCTGCTAATTGGCATTTAGAGATATAAATTTATTTTAACTGCAAATGAAAGTATTTCTGTCTCCTTCTCATATAACCATTTGCAGAAGCTATATATCCTCTCAAAACTTTCTCACTAGGCTTGCCACTTTTAAAGCTTCCTAATGGTTTTTCAACTAAAAAAGGAAATTATTTTTGCTTGGGAATTTCTGAAAAGCATTTAAGGAAATGTACATATCTCTTCAAGTTTTAAATTCCTCATAGCTTCTACTGAAATTTCAACCAATGGTTCAGTAAGTTTTATTGTTATGCTGTCCTCCAAAAATTCCAGAATTCAGACATTTTTTAGTCTTCCCTCTAAAACATTGGTTACAGCAGCACATTTACCTTTAAACTAAATGTATTTTTCTGATATTTATATAAGGTAAAAAGTAATCTCCCTGACCTAAAGTTTTTTCCTGTGGTAATTATTTCTGCAGCTGTTTCCCAAATATCTATAACCACTTATTAAGTAAACATTCATGTGTAGGATGTTTGAAATTATCATCATAAATATGGTTTTAGTTTGAGTAGAAAGAATGGTTATCTGCCAGCCTCTATAAATAAATAATTTGTGTAAATAAAATTCAGTAAAATGTATTGCTTCAACCTATCTTCCCTTATTGCTTTATAAAATTCTACAGCTTAAAACATGTACATGGCTAGCCAGCTTTCCCAACACCATTTATTGAACAGGGAATCCTTTCCCCATTGCTTGTTTTTGTCTGGTTTGTCAAAGATCAGATGGTTGTAGATATGTTGTGTTGCCTCCAAAACCTCTGTTCTGTTCCATTGGTCTATATCTCTGTTTGTAGGGACATGGATGAACCTGGAAACCATCATTCTCAGCAAACTGACAGAAGAGCAGAAGATCAAACACCGCATGTTCTCACTCATAGGTGGGTGTTGAACAATGAAAACACATGGAAACAGGGAGGGGAGCACTACATACTGGGGTCAGTTGGGGGGAAACAGGGGAGGGATGGTGGGGGGTGGGGAGCTGGGGAGAGATAGCAAGGGGAGAAACGCCAGATGTAGGTGATGGGGAGGAAGGCAGCAAATCACACTGCCACGTGTGTACCTATGCAACAATCTTGCATGTTCTTCACATGTACCCCCAAACCTAAAATGCAATAAAATAAATAATTGGGAAAAAAAAATGTACCTTTTTTTTGTGGCTAACATTCTATAATTCTGGTGATTTTTCATTCTAATAGAAAATATGATAAATAATCCTATAAATTCTGAAAGAAAACATCTTTCAGAACAAATATGTTGATAAAGACGATTATTTTATGGAAAGCAAATCTAGAAAAATAGGCATTTTCCGTTTTCTTTGCGTTAACTAAATCTAGTTTTTCGAAACTAATAAAATCTAAAAATATCTTAATGAAACATTTATTATTTAGTGTAATTTTAAACTGTATTTAATTGTATTAAGAAAACATTGAAAGGGCCAAAATCTTACACTACCAATGCCTCTAATTATTTTATGCATTGTGAATATGTAATACATCTTTATGTCCTATAAAATTGATATATCACCTTCCTTATTTTGAGCTTGTGAAGAATGTTATTAAAATTGTAACCTTTATTCACACACCACCATAAATGTACATACTTAAAAAGTAAACAGAAGAAGTTTTAAGCAAAAATAACTGTGGATACAATTTCCACAAAATTAATTGATTTTAATAACAGATATATGTAAGGAAATAAATGTCTAGTTCACCACCATGGCTAAAATATAAACACTAGCACAGTTATGAAGTTGTACAGTGAACTTTACCTAGTTTCTATGTTTCTTATTAATAGTTTTATAAAATTTGCATTTAATATGGGGATTCTCAGATGTTAGTGTTACAATTTATTTTTTTTAATATCTTTCTGAAAAAGCTGACTCAATTTATTAGGAGCAATGACATTTTTACATAATTTCTCTCATTCTTCTGAAATAAAGCCTAAATCATAAGATGTTAAAGTCCAATGTCTAGAATTCATCATTTTTATTTAATCTGGTGAATTGAAGATATTGATTATCCAAACATTAATACATAAGCCAAATTCGGTATAAGAGAATCACAAAAGTAAAAAACTATAGAATTAAAGTAAAATTAAGACTAAAAATCACACAATTCCAAAGTCATTTTAATATTCTAAAGTGTTCCAAAGTCATCGCTATGAATACCAATCATATTAATAGATCCGTTGTATTTCAACACTGTGCATGAGCTCACCATAAAATGTATTGTTTTTTGAATCTCCATAAATTAGCTTTATCTTTTTGAGAAAAGATAGTTCTGGTTAAGAGTTTTATAACAGTAGTGTCTTTGCTTAGAACACCCCAATTGCTATACACTATGTCCACTTAATATATAGGGACAATAAATAAATTATAGCATTCTTTATCACATTATATGATAAATCATACTCACATCTCTTAATTCAATCTTTGTGTGTAGGCCATCTAACCTTATATATTGTATTAGTCCATTTTTATACTGCTGTGAAGATATACCTGAGATTGGGCAATTTATGTTTAATGGACTCACAGTTCCACATGACTGAGGAAGGCTCACAATTATGGCAGAAGGTGAAGAATGTACAAAGACACGTCTTACATGGTGGTAGGCAAAAGAGCTTGTGGAGGGGAACTGACTTTTATGAAACCATCAGATCTCATCAGACTTATTCACTATCACAAGAACAACACTGGAAAAACCCACCCCCTTGATTCAATTACCTCCCACTAGGACTCTCCCATGACAAGTGGGAATTATGGGAGCTGCAATTCAAGATGAGATATGGATGGGGGCATAGCCAAACCATATCATATACCAAAGTTTAATGTATACATTTCATAACCATGAATATCACAAATCACTTAACACTGTTCCTATATACCTAAAGATTGTCCTTTGGAAATTTGTGATCTAGATGAAAAAATATCACTAATAAAATAAACTTCATTTGAAGTTCACTTCCATAAATTAATTCAAAGAATTTAGCTTTATTAAAAAGGTTGGGAGAAATTTTGTATAGATTGAAAATAGTACATGTGGGTTCTATTGCTATTTTTCTGTTTATGCTTCCATTACTTTTATAAAGTTACTGTTTAAGCCTAAAATCATATTTTCTACTGGAACTCTTAATCATTAGATTCTCAAAGTGTTTCTGATTTTACAAATACTTCATTTCCAAATGAATTGTTTTACCTGATGTTTCAAAGTGTCTTAGTTTCTTCCAACACTCATGTCAGCACCAGACTATTGAAATAAGAAACATTTTAATTGTCAATGACACTGATTTCACCAAAGCTTAAATAATGCAAAAAATAACTTTTGTTAGAAGAGGAAGTCTGTGTTCATATTATTGTTTCTTTATAAGTATAGATGATTTATAAACCCTGCACTTCATTTATTTCTCTGTATACATGATGTTCCTTGACCATCTGTTTTGGCGCTTCCTACTGTGCTATATTCTGGTATAAATAAAGATGTCAATAAGGGCCTGACCTTGAGGGTTTCAGACAATCTGTTAAGGAAATCAAAAATAAATATATAGATGAAATCCAATGGACAATGTGTGATGTTAGTGTTATACATGCTATGGGCTCACAAGAAAGAGAGAATGTCACTCTTCACAGTAAAGTAGCAGCAGACTTCACAAAGAGCATGTCCTCTGAGTTGGATTTTCAAGAGAGGGTTGGAGTTCGACATTAAAGAAAATGGCAAATGCAGCAAATGGGGTCCAAGTAGAGAAAACTGAATTGCAAACATGCAGAAACATAAAGGCCTTGGCCCCTTGTAAGAAGAGTAACAGATATGGGTTGCTTGGCTTGAAAAGTGTAGTTGTTAAAACACTGTGATAGGAGGAGCTGTGTAGGCTTATGCCAGATGTCAAGCTAAAGAGTTGGCACCAGGTTATGAAGGAAATGTGGTAAAACTTTAAGGATTTTATATTGAGAAAAGAAATGCTGAGATTTTTGTTTTAGAAAAATCAATCTACGTATGAGGAAAAGATGGCTGAGATGAGAAAAGATAACTAAAAGTAATTTACACAGAAATTACAAAAATCTAGATGAAAGCGAATATGACTTAAAATATTAGATTTTATTGAGAATAGGAGAATCCCAAGAGATTTGGGATACATTTTTGAAATAATAGCTATTAATTAGAGAGTTTATTTTTCTTGCATTATCAAACAGACTGAGGAAGTTAAATTTGATTATTGATCCAACTAACACAGATACATGTTTTCCGCAAATGTTTTATGGGTATTTAAAATATCAAGTTTCTTCTCATAAAAAATCCATAATATATGGAGGAGATTAATAGATAAAGAGAAAGATAGGGGCATTGAGGTTCTCATCTAGTCAATTTTCTTCCACAGTTTAACATTTATTTTATGCTTATTAGTTCTTAGGTTTTGAAGATATTCAGTATCCATACATACTAGACATCTTTCCCTCCCACTCCAAACTGTAAACATCTATATTTATATTTGATCTAAAAGATTTTTCATAAGACTTGCTGAATTAGGAGGCACATTGATCAAACAGGCACATCAAATCAATCAGCCTGGAGGATTAGAAACGATATTTAACCATTCAAAGTCACCTGTCCTAAGTCACCGTGATTCAGTCACCTGTCGTAAGAGTCATCAAATGAAAAATGGTAAATTTTGTCCTAATTATTCTACCTTGTAATAGCACTATTATGATACAGAGAAGCACCAAATTTGTTTTTTCTCATCAGATATGGGCTGGCTAGAGGTGGTGAGAAACTATTTATATCTCAGGTTTTTGTCTCCCAAGTAGCCAATAGATAATAAGGCCATTAACTCAGATTGAGATTAAACAGAATATTATTGCTGTTTACTTCCTCCTCAGACTTAGAGGCAAATATATCCAATTTAAAGGATTATTTTGAGATGTATGAAAGACATGTACTTAAGTTGTTTAGCAGATAATGGTGTAGTTGAATAGCAGCCGGATGTGATACCGAAAGCACAGGCAACAAAACGAAATATAAACAAACTGGAGTTAATAAAAATTTGTTTTTAATTGTGCATCCAAATATAGTATAAATTAATAAAGCAGCCCACAAAATGGGAGATTTTTACAAATCATGTATCTGATAAAGGATTAATATCCAGAATATATAGAGAACACCTCAAACTTCAAAAAAAGAAAAGATTTAAAAATTGGACAAAAGTACGCACCTAGTACTGGGGTTGCTGGATTGAAGGGTAATTCTAATTTTGGTTCTCTGAGAATTAACCATACTATTTTCCACAGTGGCTGAACTAATTTATACTCCCATCAACTGCATATAAGTGTTCCATTTTGTCTGCAACCTCGCCAGCATCTGTTATTATTATTATTTTTTTTTTACTTTTTTGATAATATTCTGACTGGGTAAGATGGTATGTCATTGTAGTTTTGATCTGCATTTCTCTAATAATCAGAGATATTTAGCTTTTTTCCATATGATTGTTGACCACATGTATGTCTTTTTTTGAGAAGTCTCTGTTTATGCCCTTCGCCCTCTTCATGATGGGGTGGTTTGTTTTGCTCTTATGAATTTGTTTAAGTTCCTTATAGATGCTGAATATTAGACTTTTGTCAGAGGCATACTTTGCAAATATTTTTTCCCATTCTGTAGGTTGTCTGTTTACTCTGTTGACATTTTGCCGTGCAGAAACTCTTAAGTTTAATTAGATCCCATTTGTCAATTTTGCTTTTCCTCAATTGCTTTGGTGCCTTTGTCATGAAATCTTTGCTTGTTCCTCTGTCCAGATGGTATTGCCTAGGTTGTCTCCAAGGATTTTCATAGTTTTGGGTTTTACATTTAAAACTTTAATCCATCTTAAGTTGATTTCTGTATATGGTATAAGGACGAGGTCCAGCTCCAGTCTTCTGCATATGGCTAGCCAGTTATCACAGCATGATTTATTGAATAGGGAGTCATTTCCCTATTGCTAGTTTTTGTCAGTTTTGTTGAAGATCAGATGGTCGTAGATGTGCAGTCTTATTTCTTAGCTCTCTATTCTGTTCCCTTAGCCTATGTGCCTGTTTTTGCACCAGTACAATGCTATGTTGATTGCTGTGGCCTTGTAGTATAATTTGAAGTCAGGTAACATGATGCCTCCAGCTTCGTTCTTTTTGCTTAGGATTGCCTTGGCTATTCAAGCTCTTTCTGGGTTCCATATGAGTTTTAAATAGTTCTTTCTAGTTCTGGACAGAATATCATTGGTGGTTCAATGTGAATAGTGTTGAATTTGTAAATTGCTTTGAGCAATATAGCCATTTTAGTGATACTGATTTTTCCTACCCATGAACATGGAATGTTTTCCATTTGTCCGTGTCTTCTCTGATTGCTTTGAGCAATGTTTTTTAATTCGTATTGTAGATATCTTTCACCTCTCTGGTTAGCTGTATTCCTAGGTATTTTATTCATTTCATGGCAATTATGAATGAGATTCTCTTTCTGATTTTGCTCTGGGTTTGACTGTTGTTGGTATATAAGAATGCTAGTGATTTTTGTACATTGATTTTGTATCATGAAGCTTTGCTGAAGTTTTTTATTACCTGGAGGAGCTTTTGGGCCAAGACCAGCAGGTTTCCTAGATATACATTCATGTCATCTACAAATAAAGATAGATTGGCTTCCTATTTTGATAGCTTTATTTCTTTATCTTGGCTGATTGCTCTGGCTAGGGCTTCCAATACTATGTTGAATAGAAGTGGTAAGAGAGAGCATCCTTGCCTTGTGTCAGTTTTCATTCTACCATAAAGACACACGCACATGAATGATTATGGCAGCAGTATTCACAATAGCAAAGACATGGAATCAACCTAAATGCCCATCAATGACAGATGAGTTGTCAGAGGCCCACAAGCAAGAGAATCAGATGCTGAAGCTAACCAAAGCAGCAGCTCAGGCTAAGATTGATCAGTTCTGCCTTCAGAAGGAGGAAGAGTTCAAGGCCACGGAAGCCATGGCACTAGTATCCCATGGCAGCTGCAGCACTGAAGTGCAGAGGGAGACCAGGAAGAGAGACTTCACTTCAGATCTACTTCCCACAGAGCAGGTAGGACATCTTGGATAACCTCTTGGCCTTTGTCTGCAACATCTGGCTAGAAATCTATAAAACTACTGCATAAATGGATAGGAGATGAAAGAATTGCCTGTTTCATGGATTGGCATTTTACACGCTGTCATGAAATATGAAACTTCAGGGCAGGCACGGTGGCTCACGACTGTAATCCCAGCACTTTGGGAGGCCGAGACGGGTGGATCACTAGGTCAAGAGATCGAGACCATTCTGGCCAACATAGTGAAACCCCGTCTCTATTAAAAATACAAAAAAATTAGCTGGGTGTGGTGGCACATACCTGTAGTCCCAGCTACTCGGGAGGCTGAGGCAGGTGAATTGCTTGAACGCGGGAGGCAGAGGTTGCAGTGAGCCGAGACTGCGCCACTGCACTCCAGCCTGCCGCCTGTCGACAGAACAAGACTCTGTCTCAAAAAAAAAAAAAAAAAAGAAAGAAACTTTAGGAAAGCTTGAATTCTATTCTTATGAAAAGGCATTACATTATTTCTTTATATTATACAATAGATCCCTTCACACTTTGGAGAGTAGCCAATCTAGCTTCTTTGTACCTAATCTAGAAGTTATCTAAAGATTTTATATTTTAATCTCATATGCCTCAGAAATTTAATGGGTATATTGTCTGTTTCATATGCCTTTTTGCTCAATAAAACATAGATGTCAACATTGCTTGAGCCAAAAGGCATATCTAGTAAAAACATTATTTGAAGAAAAAAAGATGTTAAATATTTTCCCCCTAATACTCTCTTGAAGGTCAAGGTCTTTATCTATGAAAAAGTATTAAATTGTTATTTGTAACCTGTGTGAAATGGCAGCCAGTCTTTAAGTAGTTCATTCCTGCTGATGGTTAGAAAAATGAATACTAGTATAATTGTTTGGTTTGCTTTTAGTTTCTCTTAATCAAAATTACTAGATGACAGAACTCAAGAATTTGTTACATGTTATAACTTGATGTACCAGTAATCACTTAAAAGTAAAGACTCTTCATCATAAAGACGTATCTTTAAAGAAAATAATACAAATGGCTAATAAGCACATAAAAAAATGCTCAATATCTCTAGTCACCAGGGAAATGCAAATAAACACTACAATAACCATACCACCTCACATCATTAGGGTGGCTACTATGATGTAGTAAAATAACAGAAAATAGCAGGTAGTGGCAAGGATATGAAGTATTCAGAACCCTTACGTACTATTGGCGGAATGTGAAATGTTATAGCTGCTGTGGAAAACAGTATGGTGACTCCTTAAAAATTAAATTCAGACTTACTGTGTAATCCAACAGTTCTACTTCCAGATATATATCCCCAAAAGAAGTGAAAGCAGAGTCTTGAATAGATATGTGTACATCTATATTCATAGCAGCATTATTTGCAGTAGCTAAAACATGGAAACGACCCAAGTATCCATTGACAGGTGAATAAATAACAAATGTGGTACATACATACAATGGAATACTATTCATCCTTAAAAAGGAAAAGTCTGACATATTTTAGAACATGCAGGAAACTTGAGGACATCATGCCAAGCGAAATAAGCCAGTCGTACACACAAATGACTGTATGATTCCAATTATATGAGGTCCCTAGAGTGGTCAGAATTATAGAGACAGAAACTAGAATAGTGGGTTCCAGGGGCTGGGGGAAGAGGAAATAGGAGTTGTTTAATGGGTATACAGTCTCACTTTTGCAAGATGAAAAGAGTACTGAAGATGAATGCTGGTGATGGTGGCAAACATTACAAATGTATTTAATACTGCTGAACTGTATACTTAAAAATCACTAAGATGATAAATTTTGTCTTTTGTCACAATTAAAAAGTTGGGGAAAAAGTAGTCAGATATAAAGTCCATTAAAGGAACTAAGAAGACAGTAATCAGAGAGGTAAAAGTGGAAGAGAAAGAAATAAGCCTTAAAAGCAAAGAGGAATAATTTGAATAAATGCCTACTGATCGGAGTCATATTAAAAATCAAAGATTCAGCATTACTCTTCTGAGGTACATGGTGTTATCTCTCTGAATGAAAAGGAGGCAGCTATGTTTTCTGATATAATAATTAACACGCATATTTGTTTAATGAGATTTCCATGAAATATTCTTGATAGTAAATTGAAGCCTATGTGAAAGTATGATAATCTTAAGTTCCAGGATACCAGTGCAGAATGTGCAGGTTTGTTACATAGGTATACATGTGCCATGGTGGTTTGCTGCACCTATTAACCCGTCATCTAGGTTTTAAGCCCCACATGCATTAGCTATTTGTCCTAATGCTCTCCATACATTTTACTGAACCAATAGCTAACAGTCCAGTTAGAATGAAAAGTTGTGTGAGGGAAAATCAGTTTGTTAACTTCACCATCAACCATATCTCAAAGATTGTAATGGTAATCATAGTTGTTTTTTTTTTTATAAATCAAAAAGTGGCATAAGCAAGATAGCTGGAACTGAGATGGGAATTTCTGTGGCATCTGATTAGCTGCCAGGAAATGACTGATTCTCTAGTAATTTGAGAATTTCATTTCATTCTCAAAATGAAAAAGGAAATCAGACATGTTTATAATATATACCACCACAGGTTCCATGATGCACATTACTCACAATTGAACCTTCTTGTGGATTAGTAATGTGAATACTCAGAATATATTAATGGTTTACAAGTAAGAAATTACAAAGATTCTGTAGGTTCAAGGGATCTCAAAACAGCTCAAGGGACTGGCATAAAACATGGTGATCTTTTAGAAGAGCACACCTGTTGTAATTAGAGGCTGTCAAAAGCAGTGATTAGAACAGAGAGTATTAAAAATCTGTTGTGTTTAGGTTTGGAGGACATTACCATTAGAGAAAGTTAGGAAAAGAGCTCTTGAACTCTTCTGGCCTCTTTTTTCCAGACAGAATGAAAAATACAAAAACAAATGCTTTGAACACACAGAATACTCACAGAACAAAACATTCCCCAGCCTAACTTCAAGTAAAAGCCCATCCAGAGGAGTACATAGCTAGCAACTTTGAATAGGCTTGCAAAGTACACTCAGACAGGAACGGCCACGAGTGTTCTCATGGAGTGAGATGGCAACTGTGTAGCAGGTCTTGTGAGTCTAGTTCTCAGAGAAAAGTGGGTTCATATTCTAAATGGTTCCAAAAAAGAAAACTAATGAGAAGTTTGTTTTCCATGTAGGTCCACATTGTCATTTTTGTCAGAAAGAGAACTAGAGAAACACAGTATATTTCTCTTCTGAAAATGTGAATATGCCTGTGTACGGGACCATTCTGTGGCCAACCAGTCCTATGTAACCTCCTCAATCTTTCTAAGGTTCTCATAACCAAAAATTCGTAATTTGTGACTAATAAGAGCCCATGAGCAATATTCACTAATGTGGACTCAAACTCTTTTAATGAGAAAAGTACCTCCTTCCCATTTAAAGGCCAAGTTACAGTAATTTTAAACATCTTCTTCAAACCAGCCTTGATGATGGCCATGTAATTTCCTTACCTCATTAAAAGTAATGGCAAAAAGCTCAATTCCTTTTGCACCAACCTAATACATTTTCTCTCTGAATCTCACTTGCTGGATTGTGGAGATACCACTGTGGATTCAGTTTAGTCCTCGGGACATGAATATTAAGGTTCCTATAGAGGTTTCCTCATGTTGGCACAAGAATAAGCAGAATGTGCCCTCTGAACCAAACTCGCATGGAAGAGTTGGCACCAACACAGGTGGCTCTCAGAGCAGTGTTTTTAGTGAAACAGACGCTATCGCAGCAGGCATACTAACACGAAGAGACTGATGAGCTGCCCTTGACACCCTGAAACTGGCCAGCCAGCTCTTTTCTGTCTAAATAGAACTTCCTACAAGAAGAGGCTATTTTCACATGAGGTCTCCAAAAGTTGGAATGCAACCAAAACATGAGTTGGTGCACAAAACACTGCCTAAATAGATATATTTATTTTTATTTTTCATGTTTGGGGGATAACATTAATGAATAACAGTTGTCTCTTTCTAATATGTATGTCTGTATATATATATGTTTGTGTATGTGTTGTATGTGTGTATTTGCGTGTGCGTATGCACATTCCAGCCAAACCCTCACCAGCTGCTGTTTTATCATCCCATATTTTGACATTTATTTACAGCAAATAGTTTATCCAACTGGCCATAAGGAGAACTTTCATAAACATGAGCATCTGACCATAACACTGCTCTCACTGCATTTGTGCTCAAAAACTGTCTTCTAAACCTTTCTTAATATTTCATATTGTATTTTTTAAAAAGAGATCATTATCATTATCTTCTACATGTCCAAAAGATCTATTACCTTAGTTGCCAGGTGATTATTGATTTTGGAAGCAATTTTCAAATTTTCAATGAAGAATGTCATTACTTCATAACAGAATGTAGGCACAATGTTCATTATAAAACAGCCACGATCCACTCTTTGAAAATAGCATAGAATGCTGGGTCAGCCTTCATCACTTCTGTGATTTGATTCAGTGAACTGCGGCCATAAACTTCAAAGGCGCAGGGACAGCTTGGAGGCAGTTCAACAGATAGAATGGAATCAGAGTTTGAGAGCTGGAAGGTACACTTGGATCAATGCATTCTCCTAACTGGATAGAGGAGAAATAGTTAGAAAGATTGGAAAGATAGCTAAAGAAAATATTAGCAATAAAGGAGTTATTCATTGCGTTGAAAGAGAAGGCAAGAGTACCTTCCAATTACAAATACACAGATGAAAATAGAGTATAAGGATATCTCTGCCACTACCCACCACACACACACACACACACACACACACACACACACACAGTCACAATCAAATCACATATAGCAGCAATGTATACCCCAATCAAGACAAAAAGTGGAAGGGAATTATGCTGTAAGTTGAGCCAGATACAAAATAAATTAGTAAATGCCCAACGATGTGAGCTCTTGTATATATGTACATACTTTTAAATCCTGCATATATGAGTCAGTAATGATCCTCCTACATCCGAACAAGTTGTGCAAAATACGCCAACTCTATACCTCCTGACTATCTGAAGAACTTTCGAATTGAAATCTTAAATACTTTTTAGTGGTGAAAATATTAGCAAATAATTGCATGGCAATTTTAGATTATGAAGCACTTTCTTACATATTTCATTAAGTTGATGCAATAATTCTATGACATAGGTATTAATATTCACATTTGTCATACATGAAAACTGAAGGTCAGAGAATATGTAATTTAACAAAAAACCCACAGTTTGTAAGTGGCAGTATCAGAAATCAATTCAGGTGTTCTGATTTAAGATATTAGTCATTTTTTTGTGTCTATGAGCACTTCTTTGGAGGTAAAGAATAGTGATTTAAAATAATACTTCGGAAACGACGGGGCCCTTTCATGCCTTTCTTAAGAACAGCAAATGTGGAAAAGAGGACAAACTGACTGGAAAGGGCTGCTCATCCAGCACCCCCTTTCCTAGAACAGCCGGCAGAAGTGCTTTGGTATCCCCTGATAGCACGGCCTGGCATGTGTGACAACAGAAAGGTAACAACGTGTCAACATATCGAGAGATAACATGCATAACAACAACCCATCCTACGCTGAGGTTGTGTTTTAGAAAGGATGCCCAATCATCAAAAAAAAAAAAAAAAAAAAAAAAAAAGTTTAGGTTTTCAACTGATAAACGTCAGTTGTTTGGGGAAAAAAAGACTCAAACCTACACAGTTAATCCCAGATAAATTAGTGTTGTCTAGGGAAGGAACACAGGTTTGAGCACAGTCAGATTCATAATCAAATCTAGGCTTAACTCTTCATTCCTGGGTGCATTGCTCTATTTATTATTTACCTTTATTGAACCTCAGGTACACCCTCTATAAATGGTGAGAAGTACCTGTTTCAAAGTGCTAGTCTGAGGCTCCAATGAGATTGCGTGTGTAAACTGCTTTCTACCAGCCTCTCCAGGAGTGCCATTCTGTTATTTTGTCTAGTTATGCACAAGACCTCAACCCATGCAGACATACACTTAGGGCTGGAGTATTGCATTAGAAACAGAGTTGGGGTCAGCATTAAGGATTTGGAGATCTTTGTTTTCATCTCTTAATAATTAGAATGCACAATTATATTTCTTTTCTGAGTGTTGTATGGCTTACAGGCCTAAAACAGTGACCAATACAATTAAGTTGTTCAAAAAATATTGTTTTTAATGTTGTTGAATTTGCTGCTGTCCAGGTATTTTCTAGTGCCAAAAACTGCAAGTCATATCTTTTCTCCAGAACTCACTCAGTGAAAGATCAGCTACAAAATATTATTTCTACATCTGGAGAATTCATATGTGCACCATAAGAATTTCTTTTAAATCCTGCATAGATGAGTGAATAATGATTCTCCTACATCTGAACAAGCTGTGCAAAATACGCCAACTCTATACCTCCTGTACCGCAATTTTTCTACAGCTAGTGATGTGCTAGATAATAACAAATTATTAAGAACTTGATTATGATTGGTATGAATCTTGAAAATAGACTGAATTTAGATTACTTAAACTTTATTTCTATTATTTAAAACTTATGCATTTTCAAGTACCTTTTGGCTTACACTACCAAGGAGGGTAGGAATTAATATTTATTGAGCATCTACTGTGAATTAAATATTCTTTACGCATTAGCATTGAATTCTCACTAGATCACATATCAGTGTTCTAAGTTATAGACAGACCCAGTAATTGAATGGTTCGAACATAATGCATGTTCATTTCTTCCTCACGTAAGCTGCTGGATGGGATTTTCTGATTGCACCCTCACCCACGCCATCACTTAGGGTGAGTTCCTTCCATTTGATGGCTCTGGATCCCCTACTGCATCATCATCATTTGAATCCAGTTAGAAGAAGGGAGAATCTCCTGTTGAAGGTTTTATGGCCAGGTCTAGAAGTGGCACACAGCCCTTCCACTCCCATTCTTTTAGGACAGAATTAGACACATGTCCATATCCAGTGCAAGGGATGCTGGGAAATGTTTTCTACCTATGTCCAAAGAAAGAGTACCTTGGGCTCATAGTGTTAAATAAATAATTTGTGGTAATGGCCGGGTTTTGGACCCAGGCTTATCTAACTCCAAAGTTCATGTTGTTTCTGCTATCATAAGCTGCCTATCAGATTTTAAGACTTATGTTTCTACCAAACTACAGCTCAGAATTTGTTGTATATTTTCTTTTCTCCTTCTGTTCATCTTGTTACTGAAGAAGCCATAAGTGACTCCTAAATTGTTTTTAGATGGAAAAGTTTCTATTGCAAGTGTCTACTTCTCTTTTGATCTTTTAAGTGTGCATTCTAGAAGGGGAACAAATCCACCAATGCTTGTATCAAATATTAAATGAGGGTTACCTAAGACCTAAAAGGCTTGGACCCTTATCTTTCACTCAGGAAAATGTGAGCATTCCCAAAAAGCAGAAACGCAAGCATTCTGCATAAAAATAAATACGACCAGCAGTTAACTGCAAGTATACTTTTGTGGAAGCCACAGAAATGCAGTTCTCAGCTCTGATTCAACAGATTCGTTTCTGCAGGGAGCACAGCAAGCATGGCTAACAAGCAGCCCCAGCCGACCTCCATTGGGGTCTCCGCTGCAGGCACACAGAGGCTAGCCACACTTCCCTTAGGATTCTTCCAGGCAGACACAGAAGGGGCACTAGGGAAGTCCATTCCTGCAGATCCACAGAACCCTCTGATGGGAAACTTTGGCTCAGGAACTTGCATCACTGTGACCAAACGTTTTGAGAACAGCACTAGGGTCTGAGACCCTTCATGTCAGATCTCCCTTCCTTCCATCTCGCATTTAACAGGTCTCAGCCCTGCAGTGCCGTACACAGGTCTATCAACTCCTGCTGTTTTATTCTAAAGCATTTCTCTCAATAAATCTCTTGCTTGTCTAATCCTTTTTGAGTGTTTATTTCTGAGAGGACTTAAACTGACACAAATATTAAGTTGAATTAAGTAGATGCTAAAAGTGCATCAATATATAAATATACACATTCATATACAGATATCTACAGTGAGAGAGAGGGATGTCTAAGCCCAAAAGTCAACAAAATACTTGAAAAAAATGAAATAATCTCACTAAAATCAGTAACAAAACAAGCATAACTACTATAAAAGCCAGGATTTAATGTTGTCAACGAGGAACTAAGCAAAAATAAAATGAAAAGAATTACAGTCATAAAAATCCAAAGTAAAAAGACTGTTAATTTTACCTGATCTGATTATGCCTGAAAATCACAAAGGATAAAAAAAACTACTGCAAACAGTA
This sequence comes from Sapajus apella, assembly GCF_009761245.1. Taxonomy (NCBI): domain Eukaryota; kingdom Metazoa; phylum Chordata; class Mammalia; order Primates; family Cebidae; genus Sapajus; species Sapajus apella. The sequence continues at coordinate 3,904,672 of NW_022437000.1, read as the reverse complement.
AGTTCATAAAAATTGCAGAAAACAAGAGAGGTATTAATATTTTTAAAAATCAGCTGTTTTTATTTGTGCAAACTATAGCCAGTTAGAAAAAAAAATGGAAGGAAAGGTCCTATACTAAAAAATTAACAGTTTAAAGCCCCTAGTAACAAGTTTAATAAGACCTGTGTGAATCTATATAAAAACAATTTTAAAACATCACTGAAAAACAAAACTTAAAAATTGAATAAAAGACAAGATGTTTGTTTATGGAAAAAAGGACTCAACCTCATACAAGAATTATTTCTCTGTAAGTTTACTTGCTCCTTTGAAATGTACCTAATAAAATGCCACAATTATATTATTTAGAATTTGGACAGTGGTTATCATATTAATATGGATAAACAATGTAGTGAAGAAATATTTGAAACGGAAGAGCAATGAAGAATCACTGGTCCTATTAGATATCTAAATATTATAAGGCATTAATAATAAAAAATATGGTATTGATGCATAAATGGACCATCAAACATAATTCTGAATCTAGAAAACCTAGCAAAATACCAATTTAAAAAAATTTCCTTTTTTAATAAAAGGGAATTTAGCATAAGGTAAAGGTTGTTTCTACCTTTTGAAATCAGTAGGGAAAAGGGGGCTGCTGAAAAGTGGTAAGAATAAGCAGACATTTGGAAAAAGCATAAAGTTAGATCCATATGCCACTCTATACATCATGATAAATTTCCAACGATCAACAATCTATATGTGAATTAATTAAGCTGCAAAACTACTAGAAGAAAATATGGCTAAATTCTTCATAATAGTGAAATAAGAAAAGTCTTCTTTACTAAGATCAAAACTCGAAAGCCATAAATCTGATGAATTTAACCACATGAGAATCAAAATTTTCCTCATGTAGAAAGTTTATTAAAAAAAAAAAAATCAAGCTAAGTGCAGCTAACTGCCAGGGAACAGGGAAGGGGACTGAGAGGTGCTCAAATTTCCCACTAGGATCAAGCCTGGGTAATTAAATTAATGAGAAACCAACCCAAATCCCAATAGGAAGGAAATGAACAGAAGTTCACAAAAAAGAAAATGCAAATGATGACTAAACGTATGAAATGTTCAGGTTTACGTATAATGAGTGAAATGCTAACTAAAGTTGAATTCAAATACATTTTTCTCGAGATATTTTTTTAAAATCTGTGTTTTGATAACTGACTATGTGCTATGGTTTGAATGATGTTGATTGCTCCAACATTCATGAAACTTGACCTCCCAATGCCACAATATTAGGAGGTATGGCCTTTGCAAGATTACTGAGTCATGAAGGTGCTGGCCTGACAAGTGGGATTAGGTGTTCTTATCAAAGGACTTGATGAAGAAAGTTTACCCCTTTTTGCCCTTTTGGTCTTCTGCCTTGTGAAGATGTCACATGAAAGGGTGCCATCCATGGAGCAGGCCCTTATCACACACCAAACCTGCCGGCACCTTCATCTCAGCCTTTGCAGCCTCCGGAACTGTGAGAATACATTTCTGTTCTGAATAAAGTACCTGTTCTCAGGTATTTTACTATAACAGTGCAGATTCAGACACCCTCTGATGAGTTTATAGGGGAACAGGTGCTTTCATATGTTGCTGGGGTAAATTAGTATCATCTTCTCCATGAGCAAGTCATCAATGTCATCATCATGAAAATGGACCCAGAAATTATATCCTGGGAATTTAACTGCACAAATAGGAAATGATGTAAGACTCTTTACTGAAGCATCCTTTATGGCCACCGATAGGAAACAATTCAGATGGTTAATAAATGAGGACAACTTTTCACAATGCAATGTGATACCACCTAAAGAAAAGGAATGGAAGAACTGTATCCAACCATGAAAATATTTCCAAGATACTTCAAATAAAGATCAAGATATATTGTGTATGATATGCTACACATACCTTCTGGATCTATAAAAAAGGAAATAAGAATGTACATGTGTGCCTATGCATACCTGCAAAATGAAACTCTCAAAACATAAGAAACTAATGGGCCGGGCGCAGTGGCTCACACCTATAGTCCCAGCACTTTGGGAGGCCAAGAAGGGTGGATCACAAGGTCAAGAGATCGAGACCATCCTTGTCAACATGCTGAAACCCTGTCTCTACTAAAAATACAAAAATTAGCTGTGCGTGGTGGCATGTGCCTATAGTCCCAGCTACTCAGGAGGCTGAGGCAGGAGAATTGCTTGAACCTAGGAGGTGGTGGTTGCAGTGAGCCGAGATCGTGCCATTGCACTCCGGCCTGGGTAAAAAGAGTGAAGCTCTGTCTCAAAAAAAAAAAAAAAAGAAAGAAACTAATGACCATGGTTACCCACAGGGGCAGCAATAAGAGCTGTGCAGATGAGGGATGAAAATGAAGGCAAGACATTTTATTCTACACATTTTATAAAACTTGATTCTGCATTCAAGTTTTTTGATCATCTATTCAGTTTCTATAATCATAAGGAGAGTACCAGAGCAAGCAAAGGTTAAAATATGTATATTCATTTAATTCAAAAATGTTTATTCAACAACACAGTGTAGCAAGAGCTGAACCAAGCAATGAAGAATAAAAGATGACAATTCTAGTATTTAAGGAGCATACAGTCTAGTGAAAGAGACTGACAAGCAATCATGACCTAGATTTAAAACTTGAGTGACTGAGCAAAGGAAACTGCACCAGTAGAAACAGAAAAGTCAAAAGGGAAAGCCACTTTCCTTTTGATAGGAGATAGCTCATAGGAGATACTCTACAATATGATGAAATGAAAGATTAATGCAAATTGAAGATTCCGTCAGTTAGTGGATAAAAGATGGCATTTATAAAGGACTCCAAAACTGGATTTTGAGTGTTATTTTGGGGCTGAAAATCTAGGAAAGAAAGCAAAAAGAGAAAAGAACTCTAGCCAAAATCCACGTGTTGGATTTAGGACACTTTTCCTTTCATCGGAACTTTCAAGATTCTGCCCTGAAAAAGTAGTCAAACATAGGATTGAAGTATTTTCATATACAACTAAAGGCTTGAAACTCATAAAAGTCTCTGCCAAAACATCTATCTCTTTAAAATGATAATCATAATTTTAAAAACCCACAGTAAGATAACTAGTCTATGACATGATATTCCTGAAGCTGTACATCTGACATCTGGTGAGATGTCTAGTACCATTTTATGATTTATGACACAGGAAATCTGAAGATCCTTTGGATATGGTATGATTCATGTGAAAAAGACACTTTGATTCCAATCCATTTACTTTTATTTTTGATCATTCAGAAAAATTATTTCATGTCGAATATTAATTCTTCCAGGAGCCATCTGGTAGAGCACGATGCTAATGAGGCCAAAGTTGCTGGTTCAATCCCTACACGGCAGACAGGCTCCACAAAGGAAAAGGCATTTTTTGTGTGCACCTCTAATCAAGTCCAGCTGTCTTCCAATTTTGGCATTGGGCACAAAGGGAGCCAGGTGAGAGAAGGTGAATTCCTGATGAGGAATCATCATCCACAAAAAGTAGCAGAGATTTCTCAGTTCATCTTACATCTCACAACATGACGGGCTGTGGACTCAGTCATCTACATTTGTCCTTGAGGGATTTTTTTTTAATGCAAGACAAGTTTATTCAAATAAGTGTATCACAAATGATTCATTCAACCAGGATAAAGGTGAAATGCAAGATAATGCATGCTCAGTGCAATTGAATTCCTCCAATTTCTCCGAGGCATCGTTATTGTTAACCAGATAATGCTGTGTTGCTCCTGTTTTAAATCTGAACATAACTTTACCAAGCAGGAAAAGAAACTCACAAACAAAAATGCACTTTCAGACTCCATCAAGAGTTCTGCCAAGCATAGAGTTTACAAGTGTAACAATGGCAGCTGTTCCCACTAGTAAGAACAGCTGGGAAAAACAGAACTAGAGTCATTATCTCTCAGATTATGATCTGCTGGAACAATGCCCAAAATATCATCACTGACACTGAGTGACAGCATTTAGCCTCTGATAACCCCATTTAAATTTTCATTTCATTTCACTAAAATGCATTAACAGTGTCACATATTCAAGAACAAAACATTTCAGAATTATTCCAACAATATATGTGGAAATCTGTTTTCTTTTAGATACTTTGAACTGCCTGTGTTCAAGATTAGCAAATAAATACGTTAGTCACTTCACTCCCTGAGAGACCACCATCTAAAGGAAGCACATTTTTTTGAAAGAGAAGTAATAAAATGGATATATATTGTTCAAATTATCCATGAAATACAATCCTGTTTGGATTATTAGATACCGTCACAGAAATCAGCACCACAATGTCCAGAAGATCAAGGATAGAAAAACATCGTGGCAATCTTATGCTCTATGGGCATGAATGAGAATTATGAATTTAGAAAGTTACAATTATAAACCACTCATATACAAAATAATAAATCTATGTATAACTTTGCAAGAAGCAAGTAGGTTCTAAAATAATAAAGAAATAATAACCTCTCTCTCTATGAAGGAGAAGCTATAGGAATGATAAAGATAGAAGGCAAATGAACAAGAGAATGTCCTAGAAGTCAAGTACAGGGAAACCCTGCTGAGGAGTCAGCAGTGGTCCATGGCATGTGATGGATGACTCTTCATTTGTACTGCATATGGCCTTCACATCTTTTCTGAAGGTATGAGCAAACAAAAGTAAATACTATAATTGCAAATGCACCATTATAGAAGATAAAACTCCAAAGAATGACTTAAAGGAATTAGAAAAGAGAACAATGCATTGTGTAAAAGAAATGATACTTACTGTTTCTTGTTATCAAGAATATCATAGAGCAAAGAACAATCCAACCAGTGTCAGGTAGCTGCAGAGATTATTTTACTACCTGCAGAGCAGTTAGAAAAGACTAGATTCTGCAAGTAACTGATATTAAAAAATTAAAGTCTATCTGGGAAAATGAGACAGAAAAAAAAACAGGTGGCATCTGCAAGCATCATGTATCCCCTTATGTTCCTGGAATTCCATGTTTAATAGAAAATTTTAATTCAAACACTTTAGGTGACTGATAAGGTTACAGTAACATAGATGATATTCTAAAGCATGAGTTTCAGAATCAGGAAGAACCCAGATTTATCCCGTAAGTCATAGTTGTCAATGTTTTTCAAGTGTTTTCTACATGCTCAGGAAGCTTTTGTGGGCTGCATATGGATTGTTTTCTCACAAAATTCTCCCAACCATCCTCAGATTTTATATTTTATAAAATATATTTTATATAATATATAATATATATAATATATAATTTATATAATATATAATATATAAAATATATTTTATATAATATAATATATAAAATATATTTTATATTATTATCATCCTCATTATATAGATGAGGAAAATCTGTTAAGTAACTAAGCTATGGTCGTAAGCGGTAGAGGTAAACTATAAAATATCTGACTTCCTCCAAAATGTCAGTATCTGGATGACTACGAAAGTCACTACACTTCTTGGCATCTCACTATGCTTTTCTGCACAGTAAGAATGAAACTCATGCCCTACTCACAAGGGTGTTAGGGAAAACATCAAAACCATTGCCTTCTGTAAAACAGTGGCTTAATGCTGGCTGACATCATTATGACCATCATTAAAGATTATCAAGGACTTAAAATGAAGAGAGAAACAACAGCTTTCTTTAATGTCTAAAATGAGCTCCCTTGATTGCAGCTGATTGGTACCTGGGGACTCTTGTAAAGCAATCTTCTGTTTACATTGTATGGAAAAGCAGCTACTTGTTGTGAGTTCCACACCTTCCTGCTGTAACCTCCCACTGTGACTTTTTCTTCCCTCCATATTGATCAAATAAACCAAGAAATTTCTACATACTAGAGGTGCTAAAGAGAGAAGGCAGTAATGGGGAAGGGGCTAGATGGCTGCATATATAACTATTAATCGACTATATTTCTTTCTGCAGTGACCAAGATAGCCTCAACAGTCCCCTCAGTTTAATTCAACTTTAATCAGCTTTCTTCCTGACTCTAGGACCCTGACCTTCTTTTTCATAGAAAAACGTTACTCTAGAAAGCTTGTAATTAGAAACTCTGTCTCTTTAAGATATAAATCTCTTTTTGCAAGTTTTACAATCCAGGAATGTCTTCTTCAAGGAGCTGGGAGCCATCACTTTGAAATGGCATCATCAAGGAGGATGCCCTATCTCCCAGTCTCTGTGAAAGAGCAGGAGCCAAACTTCCATCAGCACCAGTTGGGAAACAGAGGTGGCCTGATCGCACTGACCAAGCTCCCCTGTCCTGTCGTTCAGTACTTTTCCACTGGTTCACCCCAGTGCTTAAAACCTCGCCCACCTTTCATTTTAAGGGTGTGGAGTTTAGTCTCTCTCCCAATTGCAATAGTCTTGAATGAAGTCTTCCTAGCCTGTTTAACTTTGTGTGGTGCAAGTTTTGAGAGTGGTGGATTTTGCAATCACTTAAACGAGAAAAAAACTAGACAGGAAGAGGAAAGAAAAGTGTGTAGTGGGTTTTCTGGTGAGAGAAAAAAATGGAGGCTGCCTTAGTGTGAGCTTTTTATGTAAAAGTGCCAGCACCTCTGTGACATCTTGACTGGGTCATGAAAGAAGTCATCCCTGAGCATGCAGACATCATGGGAAGAACTGAAAGTGGGATGGGGGGTGGACAAGGCGTGAAAGATAATGACAGCTTTAAATAAGAACAATTATAAAATTTATACTCTACAAGAATAATAGACTTTTATGTAGATTAAAATGCATTCAAATGCAAATTCAAGGCATATTTTATGCAAATTTATATGTGGCCCTCTTGTCTATTTCATATATTTGGCTGTGACCTTGTAAAGACCTTAGTAAGAATTCCTCCCTACTGCTTTAAAAGTGTTAGGCAAGGAGAGGTCTATTGTGAGCTCCTATTCAAGTAACTGAGTGACGTTTGGGGAGGAAGAAGGGTAAATTTCTAATAATCTGAAATTCTGAAATACTTTGGAGTATTTAGACCGAATAATATTTTTAGGGCTAAATACTGAAAAGTTTCCCAGGATAGTTTCCATCCTGATGGGCTAGTATGGATTTCACAACTCTCAGTAAAACATTCAAATGCAGTGCCTACCCAGGGCACTGATAGGGCCTGTGGAACAGAGCTGACCTTTCTTGGGGCAGATGAATCCTTTGAAAGTGTCTGACACTCCTTGCAAGAACAGTAGGTGCCTATACCATGTCCCTTCCACCATGAGAGCTTTGGGTTAGAACTTAGATTAATTTATATTTAAAATTCCAGCTATGCGAGCTTGGGCAAACAAGACAACTTATTGAAGCTTCAGGTTCCAGATAGATAGATAGATAGATAGATAGATAGACAGACAGATTATTCAGACAGATAGACAGACAGATTATTCAGACAGACAGACATTATTCAGACAGACAGACAGACAGACAGATGATAGAGTTTTCTTATTTGAAAGTAATAAAAATCTCTACTAAAGAGGGGTGTTGTGATGCTTACTGCCATATCTGGCACAGAGAAGACACTCAATGTAGGCAGCTTGTACTGTCATTATCATTACCATTATTGTGATAGTTCCAATTTTTTAAATTCCTATTTACCAATAATAAAAGCCCTACCCTACTTCACTTTAGGTTCCTGGATGTGTGTGTGTTCCTCAGATACCCAAAATGTGATTTTACTTGTCAGAGAAATAAATTTCAAGGAGCTTCCAGCCTAAATTAATTCCTACTATGCCATATTTACGATAATTATTTGTACACATGATATGCTCAGTAAATGCATTTTGAATGACTTTCCAAGTTTGATGTTGTATTAGTTTGCCAGGGCTGCTATAACAGGGTACCATAGACTGGGTGGCTTAAACAAAAGAAGTTTATTTCACAGTTCTGGAGACTAGAATCCAAAAGCTGGATGTTGGCATGGTTGGTTTGTTATGGAAAAGCCTCTCTCCTTGTCTTGTAGATGGTCATCCTCTCCCCGTGTCTTTATGTATTCTTCCCTCTGAGTCCAAATTCCCTCTTCTTATCAGGATGCCCATCTTTTCAGATTAGAGTTGACCCTAATTACCTCATTGTAATTTATTTCTATAAAGACCCTGTCTCCATATGTAGTCACATTCTGAGGTACTGACCCTGACATGAATTTTGTGGGGGACACGTTTTAGCCCATAACATATGACTTAATTTTATATATGCCTATTTTATCTAATTTTCTACCAAGTGGCCTTTTCTTTTCCATCTCATCCATTATAGTTTCCCAAGAGTTATAACTTTTGATCATTACTAATTGCTGAAATATCTTTAAAGTTAATTTGATAGAGAAATGCCCGAGTCCAGGTACCAGGTGACTTGGATACAGCAGGCTGAGAACTCACATAAGAATATATGGTAGAAAAAATTAGAATTTTAGTTGCGAGTAAACCCAAAGTATTTTATTTCTTTATAACCTCCACAGTGCCATGCAGTATAGTCAACTCACAGCACGTGCCTATTGGAAAGATGAGTGAATCAATGAATCAATCAGCAGGAGTCAAAGAGCAACAGCTGACATTTATAATCCCTCTTCTTCTAAGCACACAGAGTAATCATGTTTCCTTGTTGAAGGCTCTTTAGAGTTATCTGGCTGGGGAATCTTTAGTTTGAGAGATGGCCTGGGGACTCATAGTCATCCATGGAGTAGACTGAACTGCATCTTGAGATTTTCCAGTGTTTCCAGAGCAATCTGAGCATTGCTGCAGCAGAGTAAAGTTATGTCAGAGAAGTAAAAAGCCAAGGTCGGAGAGAGATCCAAGATGGCTGATCACTAGCAGCTCGGGATTGCAGCTCCCACTGAAAGTGCAGAGAACGAGAGGACGCCACACTTTCAGATCAATTTTTGTTGCTCACGCACCAGGAGATTCCCAGCGGAGGAGCCCCACTTCTTGCCAGCGCGACTCTTGAGGCTGGTGAGGCGGTTTTTGCCGCTGCCTTGGAGCGGCGGTTCTCAGTGCAGAGTCAGAAAAGCACCATCAATCTTAAAGCCGCTGTTTTGGCCGGCGCAGGGGGTTGCTCAGATTTTAGCGCTGGGAATCAACAAGTTGGACGTCCATTCAGAAAACCAACTATAAAGACAGTAATTGTAAAGACCACAGATGGATAAATTTATAACAAAGGGAAGAAGCCAGCCTAAAAAGGCTGAGAATACCCAAACTCAGAATGCCTCTCCCTCTACAGGGGATCACAGTTCCTCATCAGCAACAGAACAAGGCCTGATGGAGAAAGACTGTGTTCCATTAGCAGAACCAGGCTTTAAAAAGTGGATGATAAGAAACTTCTGGGAATTAAAAGAACTTGTTCTAACCCAATGCCAAGAAACTAAGAACTTTGAAAAAAGGTTTGATGAAATGTTAACAATAACACACAACTTAGAGAGGAATATAAATGAATTAATGGAGCTGAAAAACACAACACGAGAACTTCGTGAACTATGCACAAGTTTTAACAGCCGAATTGATCAAGCAGAAGAAAAGATATCAGAGGTCGAAGACCAACTTAATGAAATAAAACAAAAAGACAAGATTAGAAAAAAAAAAAGAATGAGCAAAGTCTCCAAGAAAGATGGGACTATGTGAAAAGACCTAATCTACGTTTGATAGGTGTACCTGAATGTCATGAAGAGAATCAATCCAAGCTGGAGAATACACTTCAGGATATTATTCAGGAAAACTTTCCCAACCTAGCAAGGCAGGACAATATTCAACTCCAGGTAATACAGAGAACACCACAAAGATATTCCTCAAGAAGACCAACCTCAAGGCACATAATCGCCAGATTCACCAGGATTGAAATGAAAGAGAAAATACTAAGGGCAGCCAGAGAGAAAGGTCAGGTTACCCATAAAGGGAAGCCTATCAGACTCACAGCAGATCTCTCAGCAGAAACCCTACAAGACAGAAGAGAGTGGGGGCCAATATTCAACATCCTTAAAGAAAAGAACTTTCAACCCAGAATTTTACATCCAGCCAAACTAAGCTTCATAAGCGAAGGAAAAATAAAATCTTTTGTGAACAAGCAAGCACTCAGAGATGTCATCACCACCAGGCCTGCTTTAGAAGAGTTTCTGAAAGAACCACTACAAATAGAAAGGAGCAACTAGTATCAGCCTTTCTAAAAAATACCAAAAAATAAAGAACATCAACATAATTAAGAAATTACATCAACTAATGGGCAAAACAGCCAGCCAACATTAAATGACAGTATCAAACTCACATATATTGTTATTAATTCTAAATTTAAATCCACTAAATCCCCCAATCCAAAGACACAGACAGGCAAAAAAAGCCAAGACCCATTGGTATGCTACATCCAGATCCATCTCACATGCAAGGATACACAAAGACTCAAAACAAAGGGATGGAGAAAAATTTACCAACCAAATGGAGAGCAAAAATAAATAAATAGAAAGCAGGAGTTGTAATTTTTGCTGATAAAACACACATTAAAGCAACAAAGATCAAAAGAAGCAAAGAAGGACATTACATAATGATAAAAGGATCAATGCAACAAGAAGAGCTAAAGACCCTAAATATATACGCACTCAATACAGGAATACCCAGATATATAAGGCTTATAAAGAGACTTGGACTCCCACACAATAATAGTGGGAGACTTCAACATCAATATTAGACAGATCAATGAGACAGAAAGTTAACATCGATATTCAGGACTTGAACTCAGATCCAGAACAAGTAGACTTAATTAACATTTATACAACTCTCCACTTAAATACACAAAATATACACTCTCATCAGTACTACATCACACCTATTTACAGGTTTAAATGAAATATTGGTTGACTGCTTGTTAATTATTTTCTTCCCTCATTTTTTTTTAATGTCTCTATTATTAAACACAATTACAGGCATACCCATTTTTAGACTGCATTCTAGCCCGGGCAATAAAGCAACACCCCTGTTCTCTCTCCCTCTTCCTCTTCCTCTTTCTTCCTTTCCTTCATTCTTTTTTGTTACCTAGTTTTTAAAATACCTGTAGCTTCCCTAACTCCAGTTTATCCCATCTATAATTTTCAAATCCCCATCTATGCATTTTCCACTATCTCTTTTCCATTTAAAAGTGAATAATTAAGAAAGAAGACAGATATATACATACATGATATCTACATAGATATCCATAGATAAAATAAATATCCTAATCTTTAGTGAGATAAAGAGTATTGTTCCCAGTACACATTCAGTTCTCTTAAACGTGTGTGTGGTTTTTTTTGTGTATGAGTTTCTTCTTTGGGTGGGTGTGTATTGGTTTTGGTTTCTATTTTTAACAAAGACAAAAGAGAAAGAGGAGAGAAAAGACAATTCCACATTTCTAAGTGTTGTATCAGAGCCTGAGTGTAGAGGTTGTGTTATGATCCCTCTTGGAATTTTTTTTCCATTACAAACCACCTCACAGTATGATATAATTTATCATGATTGTCATCTTAGGCTCAAGGGAGAGCAGAAATAGAATGCTAGCAGCTCTCATATAAGGACCTATGTACTCAAGCGAATGGTTAACCCTCAGTGAAATCGTTGCCATCATTGGGTGCCAGCCACCAGCTACTGACAGCAGTTGGCCCCAACTGCCCAACTTTAACTTTTAAGTGGTTGGTTTGAATTACATCAATCAATAAATATTTAAAGCAAAAATCACTTAAGTGCATAAACATACCACCACAAACTCAACATCCACAATACTCTATGTACTTCCAGTTCTTTTTATAGACAGGGTATTCACAGTTAGTTCTTCTTTTTTCTTTTTTCTTTTTTCTTTTTTAACTGGATTTTAATGCCCCATGTTGTTTAAACGTCTGTCAGAATGTTGACTCAGACCGAGATTTTATTCTGGAAAGAAGAGGCTATAATGTCTTTAAAAGAAAAAGGAAATTCGGTATGTTTTCTGCAATTAGCACCACAGAAGTCAGTTAAGATGCCTTCTGGAAATTTCCAATAGATGGGAGTAAGTTAGAATGACAGCAGGCAGCAAATGGAAACAGCACTTGGCAATTTGGGAATCCTTTTTTGGTGACAATCTATCTGGTAGGCAACAATTCTGTCTTTCTCTGAACCTGTATAACGTGCTGTTATTTTGGCTGATTTTGATCATTAACACAACTGCACATAGAGAACTATCAGTAAAATTAACTTCGGGCTGAATTCATGCCTACTTTCCCACTTCATTTTACTTAAATATTTTCAGAAATCCCATCCTTTCTTGGAGAAGCACTGAAGCAAAAAGAGCTAGGAAAGAAGGTGGCCAAACTGCTTCATCTCGCTTCCTTCCCATCATTATACATCAAGTGAAATCAAATGGTCTGACCATTTCATTAATTATGTTTAGACCTCAAGTCTATCTCTCCAATTCATGCTTTCCTATAGATTGGATTTTTTAGCTCAAGTTTAACTGGCTAAAATATAAGTACATATTCACATCGCTAAATACAAAGACAATAGTTCACAAACATGCTCCACTTTCTATGTTTCCTACCTTTAAAAAATTGTGTCATTATCCTGTTGCTCAATTTATATGCCCAGGTCCTTTACTTTATTCTCTTTTTCTACGGTAACACTTAACTAATCGCTTTTTTTTTTTTTCCAGATTTTCTCCCTGTAATACCTCTGGTATCTACCCATCTTTTTCCATGTGCCAACACCATCCAGTTCAGACCTCAGTCATTCCTCACCCATTTATTGCAAAAGCTGTCAAGAAACCTGCTTCCTTGGGCCACCCTTATCCATTAGTTCTACGATGTAGCCAGTCATCCTTCCAACATGAAAATCTCTTCAGGCCACTTTTACAAAGACTGCACATAAAATCCAAATGACACACGATAGTAAACAAACCCTTCATGACTTGTCCCCAGCAAACCTCTCCAGCCTCGTCTGTCACTTCCTTAGCTAACCTTGAGCCCCAGTATTCAGCTACTCACAGGTCCCTGGACCAGCCATGATTTCTTTACCCTGTTGTCATTTTCCCTACGCCTGGAGCTTCCATTCCTTCCCCTGCTTCAGTTCTTTCTGTTTCTTGTAGAGGTCAGTTCTTGTGGGAAACCTGTGACAGTGTACTGTATCTCCAGCAGGGCACTGTGAATCTTGTGTACTCAAAGAATTTACTGCAGCTTGGCATGGTGGCTCACGCCTGCAATCCCAGACCTTTGGGAGGCCAAGGCAGGCAGATCACAAGGTCAAGAGATCAAGACCATCCTGGCCAACATGGTAAAATCCCATCTCTACTAAAAACGCAAAAATTAGCTGGGCATTGTGGTGTGCACCTATAGTCCAACTACTTGGGAGGCTGAGGCAGGAGAATCGCTTGAACCCTAGCCAAGATCACCTCATTGCACTCCAGCCTGGGTGACAGAGCAAAACTCCATCTCAAAATTTAAAAAAAGGAAAAAGAAAAAAAGAATTTATTGCAAAGGAGACTTACTTTTATATTCCATCTCCCTCTATCTTAAAAGCTCTTTAAAAGCAGGAATTGTGTCTTTTTAATCATTTATTACTGAATCCTGAGTATATAATTTAACACCAGGGTGATAGTAATTTCATGCTTTATAAATATTGCTCAGAGAATGAAGAGATGGCAGAGGAAGATGTCTTAGAAATCAATATTACAGTTGTGCTGCTGTTGCTCCAGTGAGGTCTTGGGGAAATTATTCACCCCGACTAGATAGCTTCAGCTCTTTCATCTTTGGAGTGAATATTTGGTGAGGACAACTCACTTCTTAACTGAATGATGTTGAGGTGGTAACAAGAATTCCATCCACATTTTTACTTTCCAGTGTTTGGGGAAAATTCTGTCATTGTGTAACCATAAGTAGAAATTCAATAACTTGTTTCCTAATCAAAGCTAGAAATCCATATAAATGCAAACAGTGAGTGCTCTGCCAAAATTACATACAAGTCAGCATTGAAAATAAGAAGTGGCTTTTTAGACGCTAGGCTCCCAGAAGACGACCACTCTTATTTTCTAAATGCATTATGTTCTGCAATAAAACATATGTTTTATATTTTCCTAGGCTACAAACACATGTCATAGTGTACACTGTCTATTTGTACTCTAAGTAGCTTACTTTAAAAAAATAAAAAGATTGATTTGTAAGCTTCCTATCAAAATCTCTATTTGGTTCTTGGGCTTTTTGCTTTATTTCTGTGAAGAGAGAGTTCACGCCACTTAGGTACTTTCTGATTTTCTTCCTGTGCTTCTGAAAGACAATTATCTGTCTCGTTTTGTAAAGCTATTCATCACGAAATTATAACATGGTATAGGTTGAGACACACCAGGGTATTTCACCGACTATGGGGACATTCAGTAACAGACCTGTTTATTATCCCAGCAGTGGAAGCCTGGTTTTAAAATGTCAAGTGTCTCTGCAATGCCTACTTCCAATTTACTGGGGAACAGGAAGGAAAGATTATAAAGTATGTAAATGTATGGGTATTTAGTATTCCCCCTGCCCCCGCCAAAAAAAAGGAAAGAGAAAAATTGAATTTATCAGAATTAAAATTATTATAAGAAAGGATTAAATTATGGTAGTCCTTGGAATACCTCCTTCTTATTTTGAACTTCTTGAGATGGAACATGAATTAGTGACTATATAAGAAATTAGAAATTAGACAGCCTGGACCTTAGAAACTTTTGGTTTTTATATCTATAAAAAAAGTATGCATCCCAAGTTGTACTTACATTCTTAATCAAAAATGTTTTTAAAAATATGCAAACATAATTAGAAGGTAAGTAGGTAAATTGGATGCTTAGTAATCAACATTTAGTTATAATTTATGTCTTAATTAGTTTCCTTATAATTTAATTGATGAAAATTATTTACATGTACAAATAGCCACTGACTGTGAAAGCTAGCGGAGCAAAGATCCAAATTTTCCCAACCAATAAACAAAAAAACCCTTTTAGCAACCAAATTATTCTTGTAGTCTATTGTTAAGGACATCCGTCCTGTTTACTATGACAATGTGAGAAAGCTGTACTAGGGAATTGAAAACCTGTTATTTTGAAGAGCAGGATTTCTCCCCCTCAGTGCCATTAACATGGGGACAAGAAGATTCTTGCCGTGGGGAGCTGTCCTGTGCCCTGTGAGATGCTTAGCAGCATCACGGCCCCCCTTCTGTCTCCTGGACACCAGGAGCACGTCCCCCCCAGTTACAACAACCAAAAATGTTTCCAGGCACTGCCCGCAGGTGGGCCACTGCTCTAGTCTCCTAGTGTTCTAATTAGGTCAGGGATGTGCCATTTATCATTACTTAAAGCACTCAGTGATAGTACAGCACTTAGTAGGAAAAAAAAAAAATGGGAAAGAAATGCCCATAATATTGTGCTAGATGGTCCAAAAGAAATAACCCAAAGTATTAAAATAAAAGCGGCCTGAGTTGACCTAACAAATCTACTCAGACTCTACAGGCTCTCAGGTCAGGCCCTTCACATTTTTACCCCTCAATTTTCTACCATAAAAAATTAATATTACTAATAATTCTCTCATAAGATTGAGGTGCCAATCAAGGGAGTTAAAGCATGAGAAGGACCAATGACCCACACGGATGAACCTGGAGGGCGTCACGCTAAGTAAAATAGGCCAGCTGCAGACACACAAACGCCTCATACTCTCACTTATGTATGCAACCTAAAAAGTCAAACTCAGAGAAGCAGAGAACAGACGGATGGTTACCAGGGCTGGTGGACTGAGGGTCAGGGAAAGATATTGATCAAAAGACAAAAAATTCAGTAGACAGGAAGAACATGTTTAAGAGGTCTATTGTACATTATGGTGACTGTAGTTAATAACAATGTATTTCATAATTTAAAATTGCAAAGAGTAGATTTTTTTTTTTTTTTTTTTGAGACGGAGTTTCGCTCTTGTTACCCAGGCTGGAGTGCAATGGCGCGATCTCTGCTCACCGCAACCTCCGACTCCTGGGTTCTGGCAATTCTCCTGTCTCAGCCTCCTGAGTAGCTGGGATTACAGGCACGCACCACCATGCCCAGCTAATTTTTTGTATTTTTAGTAGAGACGGGGTTTCACCATGTTGACCAGGATGGTCTCGATCTCTTGACCTCGTGATCCACCCGCCTCGGCCTCCCAAAGTGCTGGGATTACAGGCTTGAGCCACCACGCCTGGCCGCAAAGAGTAGATTTTAAGTGTTTTTACCACACACACACACACACACACACACACACACACGCACACACGAGTATGCAATTTAATGCAAATGTATATTCACTTAACTATTTCACCATGTATTAATGTAGCAAAAACATGTTGTATACTATACACATATATTTTTATTTGTCAGTTAAAAACTACATAATGATCTTAACCAAAAAAATCCAGAAAAAATAAATAATTTTAACCAAAAAAGGCCCGCAAAGATACTAGCACATAATGAGTATACAATAATTGGTGTATTTTATTAACAAAACCTGATTCAAAAAGTAGTTCAGGAAATGATTTTTTGCTATAATTACAGGGAAAATTTCTCTTTTTATCATGGATCAAATGATTTTAGGTAAATGGAGTCAAATTCTCCCACACAACTCTTATAATTTCAGGAATTTAGAATTAGTATGATTCTTCTTAGCCTTAGTTATTAAGAAGTGGCGTAAGCTAATGGTTAAGAACACGAACTTTAGAATCAGACAGATCTAGGCAAACACCCTTTCTCCAGTGTGATTTCCTGTGCCTCACTTAGGCATAAAACTAAACAAATTGTAAAGCTGTAGTTTTGTTTTTTGAATTTACTTTCCACTTATTTCGGCTTGGAGGTAGCTCTAAGACAAAAAAAAAAAAAATCCTGATGCTTAAGGAACATTGACTTAATGGTGTGGCTTGAAAGTTAAGAGTCAACAGAAAACGAAGATAAGAGAAAAATGTGTTTGGAAAGTAAGGAGAAGGGAAGGAAATGTACATTTAGTGCCTGCTACACACCAGGCACTCCAGCAGCTTCTTCTGCAAGGAGGATCTATTCAATCCTCGCCATAATACACCGTTAGCTTCATTTTACAGAAGAGCAGCAGAGGGGTGTTGTGGCCTACTCGATAGCACACAGCAAGTAAATAACAGAATGAGGATCAGCACAGAAGTCACTCTGACTCTAGAACAGCTGTCTTGATCAACCACCATGGGCTGCCTGGGTACACCCAGCCCTGACAGTTACAGAACGGTTCTTTATGTCCAGCTCTTGGTGACACTACACAGAGAGAATACTAAATTTTAGCAGGTAAGAAAAAGCAATAGTCATCCTCACATAACTTATCATCTTAAGGAAAGTAGTTGTATCGTTATGATTATTTCATCAGTTGGCTTGGGATACTAGCCTGTTTATGGAGATTAAATTGTATTTTAAAAAGGGTTCAGAAGTAGTATTGTCAAGAATTACAAAAATACAAAAGGGGAATGCAAGTTTCTAAAATTCAAAACATTTCTATAAATGAAAGAGTCAAGGTGTCAAAGTACCAAAGTGATGGATTTTTTGTGTGGTTGGGGTAGACTCCTTAATGTTAATGGTTTTGTTATAATGTAGAAAAATTTATGACACCATTATCTTATACAAAAGATAGCCCATTTTATAGATACAGCAGTCCCCCTTATCCTCAGCTTTGCTTTCAAAAGTTTCATTTACTCAAGATTAACTAACTGCAGTCTGAAAATATTAAATGGAAATTTTCAGAAATAAACAATTCATAAGTTTTAAATTGCATGCTGTTCTAAGTAGCTTGATGAAATCTCATGCTGTCCTCTTCCGCTATGCCTGGAGCATGAATCCTCCCTGCTTCCAGAGTGTCCCCTCTGCACATGTTCCCTGCCTGTGTCACTTAGCTGTCTCAGCTACCAGATTGACTATCCAACATCTCCATGCTTGTGGTCACATCATCCTTATCTTACTTAATAATCGCCCCAAAGTGAAAGAGTAGTATTAATTTTTAAAAGTTTTCTGAATTCACAAGCCAGGAAAAATATATTAATGTACTCAGAAAATTCATTGAAAATGCCATTTGCCATCCTTAGTCCTATCCTCTGAGCATAGTATTGCATAGATGCTCAGGGTACTTTTGAAATGAACCATGCCACCAAAAAAAAGTGACACTTGCTTTGTCATAGTAAAAGATTTTGAGAAGCATGCAGCACCTCCTGAGATGAATTTCTTGGGATAGAATGAAGAAATTTTTAATATTAGCTCACATGTATATTTGTACTTTATGATATTTATTACATAGGCTCAACTAACAAAAAAGTAAAAAAAATTGGAACTGACTGAGGCTTTGTAACTCAACTAAAAACCTGTCATTATGAATGGTTTGTAGAATGAACTGCCTTTAGACTGATACCCTTTCATTTTCATATTTGTTTCATAAATTTGTCACCCAAATCCCCTGGTGAAATCTCCCTAATGTACACTGAACAAATAAAAATGATTCAAGATGTAAGTCACTAATAAAATCTTCTGTTCATTATTTCAAGAGGATGTCACTAACTGACCAAGAATATGGCACTTCGTCAACTATGAAATCTTCAACAGATCAGTAAAACAAATCATAACCAAGTACATGTACTGAGATCATGGTTTCTTAAAAAATGCATCAAGTGAATTTTATTGTCATCTACTCACATGGGCAATGAGCACTCAATGGGAGTAAAGATTGTTTTGCAAGGTGCAGATAAATTTCAGTAATGATATCTATGTGTCTGCAGTGTTGCTGGCAGTAGCTTTTCCTAAGTAACTGCTCTTATTTTTACAAACTAAAGACCACGTTTGGGAGGAAAAGTTTTACAAAACACACCCAAGATTTATTTTATGTGAATGAATGAATAAATGTATATAAATAAGGATTTTGTTTCATGCAGTCTTTTAGAAACTTGGCCCTAGTTTGTTGGAATTTTTTCCCATCTAGAAGTGAATCTATGCTCTCACTTTTGGAGCCTGAGACTGAACACAGAGTATAGCAGAAGTGAGGCTGTGTTGGGTTTCATACCCAGATCTGAAGACACTGTCAGCTCTTGAACAGAATAACCAGCATGTTGGTGACTTTTCAAGGCGTGTTTCAGGTTACCTCATGTTGCTAGATTACCCAGCCTCTTTTTAAGCAGAAAAGGGAACATAAACATATTTTGGAACTCCCTCTCTCTCCCAATTCACATATACATGTCTATACATTAAATTTATATATACTTTATAATCAGGTATTTGTTTCAGGTTCAGAATCAAGGTTATCAGGTTCCACCATGCGACCATGGATATTTACAGGGGCAGAAGAGATAACAAGAGTAATAAATTCCCTCATTCTTGGCTATAATACTGTAAGCACTGCCTGTCTCTTGCAAATAAGGAAGGGTTGGGTAGAGGCCCACATGTGGAGGACCCCAAAACCAGCACCAACTTGCAGCCATATGAAGGAGTCATCATGGCTTGGATCCTTCATCCACATGAGCCACCTGCCCTGCCAACATTCTGTAGAATGCACATGAGCTGTCCCCACCAAGTCCTGACAAAGATGCAGATTCGGGAGCAACATAAATTATTGTTGTTATTCTAAACATGAGTCTTGCAATAGTTTGTTGTGCAGTGGTAGATAAGAAGACTGTGTAAAACCAACAGATACACTAAGCAGTTATTTTCAAGAGAAAAGCAATGCTTACAGTGCTGTGGCCAAGAACAAGGGAAATTATTAAATCCTCATGTATTCCACCCATGTAAATATCCATGGTCCTGTGGTGGAACATGAAAACCCTGATTCTGAAGCCAAACACAACACAGGATTTGATTTTACTATATACACTATATACATACACACACACATATATACACTACTATGTAGATGACTATATGTATACTATATGTATATATATAGAGAATTAATATGTATACATATATATTAGAATTGAGGGAAAGAGATATTCTAAAATATTGTTTTCGGCTTAAAAAGTAAATGTAGACTATATGTGGCATAAACCAGGTAATGTAGGCAAATTCAGTAACATGAAACACACCCTGAAAAGTCACCAGCCTACCTAGGTGTCTCTAGTAGGTCTATGTGAATCTTCCCAGTTCCTGGTTGTAACAAAGTGACTGTCTGAGGTTTTGAGCAGAAAGCAGAAAATATATATGGACTTCCCCCAAAAAAGAGTTCTCAATACTAACACGTAGAAAGTAAGAAAAAACAAAATAAAACACAATTTTCTCTAACTCTGCCTCAATTAAATTACAATTAAATTAACATCTCAATTAAAATACAGTTAAATTGACAATTAAATTAACATCTCTGGTGGGGCAGATTAATATCAGTACTAACACAAAACTAAACAGAACCAGAAGGGCCTAATAATTATAACATGGGACCAAATCTAATAATCATTAGCATTTCTAAATTATTAAGTTCTTTCTTCTCTTTTCTTAAAAAGTAAAAGCAGGGGAGAGTAGAAAGTGCTAATTTTCCTTCTTTCTCTCTCACTTTTCTCTAAGCCTAAATGATTCCCTGTCTTGGGGTAAACATTTGAATGAATGAAAAAAAAAATGTAAAATGAAGAAAAGTAGTAAATGCTAAAGAAAAAAACAACAGCATCTACTACTAGGTATATATTTATTTTAAACTTGTTAATTCATCTAATGTCAAAGAATTTAAAATAAAGTGCCCTGACATAACCAGAAGTAATTTCTTTCTCCCCAACAGATTGGGAAAATTTGAAAGAATGGGTAATATCCAGTCTTGGTGAGGGAATAGGGAAATAGAAACTCAAACATAAGAGATTGGAACATAAAGTGGTGAAACATTCATGGAGGCAATTTAGCATCAAGCATCAAATGTAAAATCCACATTCTGTGGACTCAGTAGTTCCGCTTCTCAGAAATCCTGCCTATGGAAGCGCCACCACATGCACATGAAATATTCACTTTTGCATTATACTTAAATTTTAAAAACCAGAAGAACTCAGAAATCAACCAACTCTAGAAGAACCAATAAATTGTGGTGTATTTCTTCCGTGAAATATTGTATAGCCACTGTTAAGAATGAAATATATGTACACCTTCTATCTACCCACAAAAACTAAAAATTAAGAAACCTTAAAAAAGAGTGATTCATAGGTAATAACAAATACATATCTCCAAAACATAGAATTAGGTAAAATAATACATCTGAACTGATACATCTATTGTACTCACTATATATAAAACATATGCATGTGCATTTGTGTGGGGGTCCATATATTTAGGTACACACACAAATATGTAGCTGCAAATGCATATACATTGATTAGGAGAGCCACTCTAAACAATACAAAGTGGTTACCTCTGCATAAGGGAGAGAGATTCCAGAGAGGGATGAGAGACAATGTGGAAAGAGGATTAAGGAGGATTGTTTATGTACTGCTGGAGTGATTCATTGCAAAATTTCTTTTCAATGAAAAGTAAAAGCCTTCAAAACCAGACTGGTGACAAAGTGTCTGTTTCTGTGCATCCTCACAGGGTCTAAGAAACTATGGTTTTGATCTTCTCAGTTTTCACAGCTAAGAGTTACCTTGCCCACTTACCTCACTTGGGATTTAGTCCACCAACAGGGTTTGTGCATAGTTCCCATGTCCCAGCTGCTTCTTGGGTTTCTAGGATTATACGAATTTGACACAATTGTGACCCATTTTTCTACTGCTTTTCTAAAAATAATCAAGTTTTGTTTCATCAATTTCCTACTTGCTTATTAATGTAATTTAGTGATCACTGCCTGCACTGAGAAAGCTGTTGAATAATTCGATGCAAAGTGTTTATAATTTCAAGCTATTTGCACCAGTTTCTATCTACCAACAGTGCATATTGTCACTGTGACATTTCCATTGTTATAATTGCTAGTCAGTAAAAGAAACGGAAACATTACTTCATCCTAGATCACTCTGCCATGTGTATAAGTCTACTTCACTTTTACTCAGTGTTCTGAAAATTTTGTAGAAAAATGACTTATAGAGAACGCCACATTGAAATTAGCTTTGGAAGTATTATATTTGCAAATGTGCATCGTCTGGGAAGCATTTATTGAGCACCTTCTGCATGAATAAATATGTTCTGATTATTCTGATAAACATTATAAGCAAAAAGGGAAATCCCTTATCTCAAGCAAGTTTGAATTCCCTGAAAGACAATGATCACTCATATCTAACAGGCAACTCTTCACAGACATTTAATTATTGTTTACTTTGAAAATATTCACTGGACTCTTATGAGTATAATTGGGTATGATTCTAATCCCTGAAATAAATCAGGGAATAAAACAGGAAAGAAAGAAAGAACTCCCTTCCTTCATGAAGCTCATAGTGTCCGGGAGGAGGCAGGCAATGAGAAATAACTAGATTAGAATAATATTTAGATGATACAGGAGAAGAAAATCAGTACTGTAAAAATAGGGAAGAGAGTTGACCATTGGGAGCACAGGCAAGAAAGGGAGATGCAGAGCGGTGAGAGTCACGCTCGGCAGGAAGGTGGAGTTCAGGAACTACCTGAAGGAGCTGAGGGAATGGGCTATGCAAATGTCACAAGAGATTCCAGGCTAAGGGAACAGATGAGGCAATGTCCAAGGACAGCTGTGCTCCTGGAATGCTCGATGAACATTATGAAGGTCAGTGTTTTGAACTGCAGGGGTAAACTGAGATCACAGACGTTAACGTAGGTAGAAAGCAGGAGTGAGGCCAGGTCATGTCGGTCTTCTGCAAGTCATTGAAAACACGAACGTTTTTATTCTGAGAGGGAAGAAAATAGTTTGAGCAGTGGAGGGACTACTGAACAGGACACTTAAAGGGATCACTGTGGATAATGTGTTAATGACAGAACAGAGCATCAAGGAACAAGAGTAAAATTATGAATTCCAGTTACTCAGTTATTGAGATATTTCAGAAAAATAAGGGATTGTTTCGGCTAGAGTGGTAGCAGTGGAAGTGGTGAGAAGGGGTCCAGATTCTGGACAAATTTTGCAGATAGGTTTGACAAGATTTCCTGTGGATTGAACAAGGGGTATGAGAAAAAGGAATCAAGGATGTTGACCAGAGCAATTGGAATGATGAATTTGCCATTAACACAGATAAGAAGAACCAGGGGTGGGGTTGGTTTAATGAAGAAGATCAAGAGCTCAGTTTTGACTTGCTGACTTTGCGCTGCCCATCAGGTACTCAAGTGGAGAATGTATAAGGAGAGCATGATATACAAGGCTCAAATTCAGAACTAACTCTGGGCTTTTGATACATGTTTGGGAATCCTCAACATACAGACAGTATCACAGGAAATAGTACTGAATAAAACCCTCAAGGAAGTAAAGATAGCTGTATTAGTTCATTCTTGCACTGCTATAAATACCTGAGACTGGGTAATGTATAAGAAAAGAGGTTTAATTGGCTCGAAGTTCTGTAAGCTGTACAGGAAGCATAGCGGCTTCTCCCTCTAGGGAGGCCTCAGGAAACTTACAATCATGGTAGAAGGTGACGGGGAAGCAGGCACATCTTACGTGGCTGGAGCAGGAGGGCGAAGGGGAGGTGACTCACTTTTAAACAGCCAGATCTCAAGATTACTCACTCACTCTCAGGAGAACGACACCGAGGGACTGTAGCTGAGGGACTGTAGCTAATCCACTCATAAGAACTCCACCCCTGGGATCCTATCACCTCCCACCCGGCCCCATCTCCAAACTGTGAATACAATTTGACATGAGATTTGGGTGAGGACACAGATCCAAACCATGTCAATAGCTATGGAAGGGAAACATGATTTCACATAAGCCCTGGGTACTCTAATACAAAAAGCCAGGAAGAAGAAAAGGAACAAGAAAGACACTGAGAAGCAGCAACAAGTAAAGGAGAAAAATCAAAAGAAAAGAGAATCCGGAAACCAAGCACAGTAAGTATTTCAGAGAGGAGGAGGCGATGAACAGCTATATAATGTCACTTGGCTGAGTAACATAAAGACTGAAGAGTTCCTAGTGTACGTAGCCACAGGAGGCCAACTGGTGCCTTTAGCAAGAGCACTTTGGGTGTTGCAGTGAAGGCATATGCCTGGCTGGAGTGAATGTCAGAGGGGAGGGGACAAGTGTAAAGTAATTTTTAAGGAAAGTTTGCTAACCTGAGGGACAGAGGACTGAGAAGCTAATAGCAAAGGGGACTAGGATCAAGGGATTGTGTTTTTAAAATACATTTCTATGCCAGGGAGAATGATCCAGTACAGAGGAGACGCATGACGTTGATGGGAGAAGGTGGATACCCTGGAGCAGCCCCCTTCTACAGGACAGAGTAGGTGGGCACTCATGCACAGTGGAAGGATTGATTCTGGGGAGAAGCAGGGGTAGCTCGGCTACTAACAGAAGAGAAAGAGTACAGGAGGTACCACTGCAGGCAGAGGGGGCTCAAGACATGATGGGGTCTGTGGATGTTCTCTTGATTACTTGATTTGTTGCAGTATGGTAGAAATCAAGATTATCCATTCAGAGTAATGTTGACAGAGAAAGTAGGAAAGGTTTAAAAAAAGGAAAGGAGACAAGAAAGAACAGTCTAGGTTTGAAGAAAAATACATCCACGAGCTAGGGAGACAGAAGAAGGTTGTCAGGCAGCATTGAAAGCTCACTTAAAGTTCCTGATTATGGGGAAACTATCAAGGGGATGTGTGTTTCACTTTGGCCACATTGAACTATGTAAGAGAAAGCACAGGTTAAAAACAGAGTCGCGTTGAACTAAGGTGGTAGCTAAGCCAAGAGAGCATGCAGAACAGGAGAAGAAGAAAGTTGAGGACAGGAGCCACAGATTAACAGGAAAACAGATCTGTAAGGATACACAACCTCACACACACACGTGACACAAAAACTTTCTGCAATAAGTTGTTCAAACTCAAACTAAACTCAAATCATAATACTCTACCTTCAAAGTGATTATTTTTACTACCAAGATACTCAGTCTCTCAAGGTTCTGTGCCTGAAAACCATGTGAAATGTACCCTTTGCCATTCTCCTCATAGCCTTTGGCACAATCTTTCCACCTTAGGCAAAGGTGACAAATCATCTTCTGACCATTGATTTTCATGTTGGAAATACTGGAAGTCTTTTGAAACCAAATCTAGTGAATTAAGTGAATGACCAAGTCGTGTAATTCTATTTGGGGTTCCAAACGAGGTGTGATTCCAAAGTAATGAGACTTATTTCCTTGAATGACTCATAAACCGGCTGTGAAGAAAATTCCAAAAGAAGAGTTACACAATTTAGAATGAGGGACAACCTAACTGAGAAAGTGCTTCTGGAAAGAATGAGTTTTACATTGGGCTTATCAAGGGATGGAAAGGTAACAGGTTGCCAGAAAGAGGAATGACATGAACAGGTAGTGCTTGCATTTCTACAGACATTTTAATCGTAAACTTTTGATTTTATTTGTATGTATCGCAATTTATCCTTAAAACAAATGAATAAAGTAGGTAGCATAGATTCATTACATTATAAAGAACATAGAACACTCTCTTCTGTCAATACTTCTAATTTGTAAATAAGGAATCAAAAGTGTTGAGTTTTGTAAACTTGTTCAAAATCACAGAAATAGTGAGGGAAAAAACAAAACAAAACAAAAAACAGCCAGTAAGAGACACGTCTCCTGGTCCTAACTAAAAGTCACTCAGAATACTCTCTCTCAATCTGGCATGGTCCTCAAAAGTTGGCAGAGGAAATGAGCAAAAGAGTTTCTGTTTCCAGATTTCCCACTGCCACTTGTTATAATGTATGCACAGAGAGAGGAAAGTGGAATGTTTTCCTCCATGAGGGCTCTAGATCAATGACTCTCAACTGGGGATAATTTTGCCCCAAGGAGACGCATGGAGACACAACTCTGAGGGTGAGGGAAAGGGTTGCTACTGGCATCTGGTTTGCAGAGACCAGTGATTTGATATACATTCTACAATACATAGGATAGCACCTTAATAAAGAATTATTTTGTCCCAAAGGTCAGGAGTGCTGAAGTTGAAATGCATATATTTTGGAAAATGAAGATATCTTATAAATATATAACTCTTATATTTAACATATTAGAAAGCAGGAAACATTCATGGAAACTAGACCTAGGTTTCTGGGCTCTCAACTGGTATTTCAACAGGAATATATTTGTAAATTTAGCACTGAACATGGAAACTACCAACCGCAGTAGCCCATTATGTGTTGTTATTTTCCAAGGAATAAATTTCAACTTTGGAAATGTTTCCTGGGTATAATAGTATTCTTCTTTAGAACCTAAGACAGCTGGCCCAAAGTGTGAAAAATGCTGTTGAGTCAAATGGAATTTCTATTTCTAGGTCCTTAAGGAATCGCCACACTGTCTTCCACAATGACTGAATTAATTTACACTCCCACCAACAGTGTAAAAGTGTTCCTATTTCTCCACATCCTCTCCATCATCTGTTGTCTCCAGATTTTTTAATGATCACCATTCTAACTGGTGTGAGATGGTATCTCAATGTAGTTTTGATTTGCATTTCTCTAATGAACGGTGATGATGAGCATTTTTTCATATGTTTGTTGGCCTCATGTATGTCTTCTTTTGTAAAGTGTCTGTTAATATCCTTCAATATGTGGCACATATACACCATGGAATATTATGTAGCCATCAAAAATGATGAGTTTGTGTCCTTTGTAGGGACATGGATGAACCTGGAAACCATCATTCTCAGCAAACTGACACAAGAGCAGAAAATCAAACACTGCATGTTCTCACTCATAGGCAGGTGTTGAACAATGAGAACACATGGACACAGGGAGGGGAGCACTACACACTGGGGTCTGTTGGGGGGAAATGGGGGAGGGACAGTGAGGGGTGGGGAGTTGGGGAGAGATAGCATGGGGAGAAATGCCAGATACAGATGAAGGGGAGGAAGGCAGCACATCACACTGCCATGTGTGTACCTATGCAACAATCTTGTATGTTCTTCACATGTACCCGCAAACTAAAATGCAATTAAAAAAAAAGAAAAATGCTGATGAAAGATGGTGTTGGTGGAATCATCTACAGCAGACTGTGGTAAGAAAGGATAAAGGCAGGTAGATTAATTGGGAGAAAAAAGTAGGTCTCCACTAAAAGTCTAAAGAAGTTTACCAAGAAGAAAGGCACATTTGAAAAAGTCAGGAGGTCCAATGAGGCATGACTGAGTCAAGCGTCTATTGGAGAGATCAAATAAAATACACAATGAAATCTCAAACTTAGTGAATATAAGATTACATACATTACTGGGCAGCCGCCTAAATTTAAACTAGGCATGTTTTTGTCAAATTGTAAAGAATATTTTATAGAGGAACTTCATATAATGTGGATATCAATGACTTCCAAAATAATAATTATGGATACTGACATTTAATATTTTCAGACTTTATTTTCTATTAATTAGGTAAGGTTTTGTCCCTTTCTAGGTGTACTGTAGTTAATTTTCAGTTTGTACAGTAAATTTCAGTTTACTATTGCTGTCTTTGCCTCTATATTTCATAAATAGAATGCATTTATGTATGAAACCAGCAGCAAGAGAATTTGCTTCCCAAAGCCATATTTCAGAACTCACCAGATTGTGTGGCTGTTGAAAATCGATTTTCCCTCACCTCCTGGTATGAACATGCAGTTTTTATTTTCCAAGGGGAAACACCTGCAATCAATTGATGAACTGCTGTTTGTGGGTCCAACTGTCACTGGGGCCACGCAGTGGCAAAAGCCTCATTAACATGATAGGAATGTGCCCACACATGCGTCACTGAGATGCAGGCTGTGAACACAGAGTATTGTCTTTGCAGATTCTATTTTTTTTTTTAAGCCTAACTTTTAGAACTACATGGTTCTGACTCTTTTGAAATAAACACCACTATTTGGTCATATGTTTGTGGTTAGGATACACTGTTATTTTCCTTCTTTGTCAGCTAACAGTAATTTTCCAATTTCTTCTTCCTAAAGTAAGAGCAGAAAAATTTCACTGAATTTTACTAAAGGTTCTGAGTCTGAGAGTCTGATCAATTTAGGAATTGCTTTTGACATTATTTTGCATTGTCACTAAGATAGTTTCTTTAAAAAAATGAGAGAAAAGTTTTTATCTTATAGAATTATGACTAATTGTATATGTGCACACAATTGCTGTTTTCACAAACCTGCATGGTATAGCTTTATAGTAAAATATTCCCACTTCTTAGAGCATCTGCATAACCATTCTTACACACAAAAGCATAGAATTTCAGTGCTATAAGTGAACAAAGAAATAATTCCGTTTCACCAATTTTCAGAAGAGAACATGGGACCCAGAGATTACACCAACTACTACAGTTCACTTAATTTGTGACAGTAGTAACTTGAATCTGGGTCCTTTTTTATGTCACATAGGAACTGAAACAAATCCCAGAACAGTTCGTCTTACGCAATGGCAAAGCTGAAGCTTCGGTTGATTAGACACCAAAAATTCCCCAACCTGGTCAATTTGCGAAATTATGTAACTTTGCATATACCTACTTCATACATATTAAATGCTCAACAACTTCTGAATGAAGTATTTTTATGATGTTTAAGAGATTTTTCCATGAATAAATATTTATTAAGCACTTCTATTTCCCTGATACCTTGCTTAACCCTCAGTATACTATGGTGAAATCAGCAGCACTTTTACCCTTAAGAAATTTAAAGACTACTATGGAAAACACAAAATTGTATAAATGCAAAATAATAAGACAGATGTTAAAGGAGAAGCATGCGATAAGCACAGTGCCAGAGACAGGACAGACCTTCAGTTGCATCTAGAGGAGCCAGAGATGCCTCCATAGGTGAACAAAATGATATTAATGTGTTTGAACGACTTTTCTAAGAAATGTGAGATTTTTTTCTAATATACCACATTGTGTCAAGCTATATTATGTAGGTTCCCTTAGAGTTAGGTTCCCTCTACGAGATAATAAAAATAATGCTTTAATAGGACAATGTGAATTTTTTTCTCTTTATCATACAAATAATCAAAAATGTAAAAGAAAGGAAAATGTTTCCCTCCTTCCCATTCTCCACACTCCTGGTAGTATTTGCAGACAAAGTCTTTCCTGCTAAGAAAAACCCATTCATTACAATTGTGGAAAACTTGGACCATCAAGATCTATTATGAAAGAACATATGGGAAAGATGCAAGAAAAAGGAAAGCAGTACCTCTGGGGGAGAGGAAGGATGATGAACTGTGGGGATCTGAGGGAATGTGGAGCAGGAGATGGGGGTAAATCTGAGAAATGTGCTTTCAAAGGAAGGGTAGTCCCCAAGAGACCAGACCAGGACCACCAGTCAGGACACGTGCAGCCTGCAGGAGCTAAGTCTTGGCATTCATCCTATGAGCTTTCCCACCGTGCCTCCCAGGGAACTCTCACTATCCCTTGTCTTCTCAGCCAGTGACGTCTGGCCTTTGCCTTTGTGGGCTTCCAGCATCTCATCCACAATTTCCCGCTAGAAGTGATGCCAGTCCGGATCCCAAGACTTTTCTCCAAGACAGTATGACTTTCTGGTGTGGATGGTTCTGCTACCCAACTTGGGCATCATGTATCACAAGTACCTAAGACACTGTAAGCCCAAACAATCAGGAAGCCTTCTGCAGTGACACTATTCTTCCACACTTACACTTTCACCAAGTGGTCGAGGACTGGAGGCTGGATTGAAACAGCTTGAGATGCCCTGGGGCAAGCTGGTGGTCTATGGGTCATGCTGAAAAAAGCTGTATTCTCCATAGGCTGGGAAAATGGAAAGGCCTTTGATGCCTCACTGAGCCCCTCCTTTTCCTCTCCTTCTAGTAAGTGCGCTTCTCAAACCTCAGACCTGAGAGAGCATACATTTTGCATGTAAAACCCTGAAAATGTCTTTAGGTTGAAACGCCTCTTAGTTTCCATTCTTGCCTATGAAAATACTTTTTCAACATGTCAGATTCACAGCTACTGAGCCATTCATGGCATAATACAATGCATGCCCTCTTGACATTAAAAAAAATGTGATTTCTGAATCTTTGAAACTGAATTGTCTAAGACCCAAATACTCTAAGAAGAATCACTAACTTGGAAGCATTTGCTACCCAGACAGTCACTCCTTGGCATGACTGAGTAGTCCTTTACTGAGATTAGCTCGCTGGAAAAGAACTGTGCTATGTTTCTACAGTGTCCCAGAATCTAAGAAAAAAATCTGGGACCCAGAATCTAAGAATCTGGGTGCAAAAGGAAGAAAGCAAGTAGCTCACGTAATCCAAGAAAGCTTGCAAGAGCAACTACCCTGCTGCTTTTCTGTCAACTCAATTAAAACATTTACGGTAATGAGGGAATGTGTTCTCTTTCCGGTTCCACAAGGGGGCACAGTTTTAAGGGCAAGAACTTCCCAGCACCATGCCCCCATCCCATCTGTCTCCATCTGGGAGATTTAATGATTTATGTTTAAATTTCACTGGCACAGGAAGAAACTAAGAGTCAATCGCTCCAGCGGAAGTTTAAAGGAACCGCTTTCATTGGCAAGAGGAACTCGGCAAGGTGGGAATGTCCCCCAGCATAAATTCTCCTGTTCCTTCACCCACACTGGATCTCCAGCTTTCTGGAATCCCCTCTCACATAGTGGGAGCTCTCTTTTCCCTCCAGGATTTCCCCTCTGGGGTCCCGCTTCCATCCCCTCTTCGTGGCTTCCACCCAGCGTGGAAGTTGCTTTCCTCTCCTGGATTCCATCTTTCCGGATTCTCTCACTCAGTGTGAGAGGAGCTTTCCTTCTGGTTTTCCCTCTCTGGGAAACATTCTCACTCAGTATGAGAGCGGCTTTTCCTTCTCTCGCTCAGTGTGAGAGCTAGCTGTTTCTTTCTCTCTCCTTCTCCTGTTTGTCTTTCTCTACTTAAATAAATCACTTTCTACAAACACTTTTGAGTCCAGCATTTATTGCGCACTGCACCGTGGTCTCCTCTCCCATTCTTGAGGAGTGATAGACCAAGAACCTGGAGAAACGTGTTCTCAGGGGAACTGAGGGCTCCCCTGAACCCAAACACAACAGTAAGGTACTAGGAACTGGGTGTCGTGTCTTCATTCTAAGGAAATGCTTTCAGAAATACTGGCTTTGGAGCCAAAACTGTATGGATTCAGAGTAACTCTGGCAAGTTATCAGAATTTCTACATTTTAATCTAATTGTAAGAAGGAAATATTAATGCCGCAGGACATCTGGGAAAAAATAGTTTTTGAAACATCCTTGCAACAATATGGAAGATCGTGGAGAACATTATGGTAGGAGAAATAAACCAGACACAGAAAAACAGACACTATATGATCTCACTTATATGTGCCATCGAAAAGTCAAACTTATAGAAGCAGATAGTAGAATGGAGGCTGCCAGGGATGAAGGAGAGCGGGACATGGGAGGTGATGGTTAGGGGAGCAAAGTCTCAGTTATGCAAGATACATAAGTTCTAGAGATCTGCTATCCAGCATAGAGCCCATAGCTACCAATACTACAGTGTACTCTTAAAATTCCTAAGACACTAGATGTTATGCTGAATGTTCTTGCCACAAAAAATTTTAATACATTTTTATGTATGTACTACTATGTGTTTGTGTATTTTGCATGTCTAAGTATGTATGTGCATGTGTGTCTGTGTATATATGTGAATGTGTATATATGTGAATATGTACCAATGTATATATGTGCATATGTGCCTATGCAGATATGTATACATGTATGTTGTTAGCTATAGGTGCTATGCTAAACACTGTACCAGATATCCAGAATTCATTTATCTTTCATAACTGAAACTGCATCCTTAACCATCACCTTGACATAGCCCCCTCTCCTTCATCTCTGGCAACCCCCATCCTACTCTCTGCTTCTACGAGATTGACTACTTTAGATTTCTTATATAAGTATTATGTGTCCTTGTATATGTATGCAGACCATACATATATGTGTATATATACAGGCAAGAGTACTATGTGTGCATATATTTATTTATATATAATAAAGTTATAAGCAGCTCAATATTCAGGAAGTCCCACTTTCCTCTCCTCTATGATTGCATTTGCTGGTGTCCCCAGAAATCACAAAGCCCTTTGGAAGTATTCTCTCCCACTGCTAACAAATGCAAGAAACCAAAAACCAGTTTCTCTCCATCACTGGTTCTATTCCATGCCGGCAGGTATCCCATTGGACTGTGATGACCTGCTTATCGGCCACCCCACTAGAATGGGACTCTTCGTGGCTGAAGCATGGCAGTTATTCTATTTCTCCCGCATTTCTCACCATGATCAGCACTTGGCAAGTACTAGCTAAGGCTTGCTGGCTAAAGTTAATCATCAAATAACTGAGTGAGTAAATCAATCAATCAATCACCAATCAACAGGAGTAAATTAGAGTGGTTCATAATAATGTTGGTGAGGTATTCAAGAATGATCCAATATACAAAGTGATAAAGGACTATGAGAGTCTATTCTCTGAGAAGTCTTAAGTCAGAAACGTCAGGTCCGTCCTTGGAAGGAATTACAGAGTCTGCAAGTTCAAACCTCCGATGCCTGCAGAACTTAAGAAAGTAACAAAAAATAACAAAAGAGAAAGTTGTGGATACAGAGACAAAGGAGAGTGCACACATGCATTCCAAATGCTTTTGTAATTGTTTGTTAATGTTGCATGTATTTTCCCCTTTTTTTTTTTTTTTTTTTTTTTTTTCATTTGCTGGGCAGGCAAATCCAGTACCTCTGTAGGGTCTGACTCTCAGGAGGTGACTTGCTAAAGGCCTTCTGCAATGTTAAAATAGAATTCATCTTGTTTGGAAGCAGCTAACAAAGCAAGTACTTCAGTGACTAATGTCGCTCTCTACCCCTGCCTCCCAGTTTCTGGCTTCATTTTTTCATTACCATAAAATCATATATGGCCATATGCGAAGCTCAGACTGACACCGTAAGATGTGAGGCGGCCATGCCAGTGTCCTCACAGGCTGCCCAGCTGTACGCTGTGACCTCTCAATGGTTGACTTTGTCAGCATTCCCTATCGTCTCCCTACATGACAACTCTGTGAAAAATCCTAACTCGTCTTGAGATTGCTGCAATACAGATACAAAACAGCTTGCGGGTTGCTCTGTCACCAGGGATTCCTAGAGGAAGGGAAAAGGTAAGGTGATTAATGACACCAGCAAGGAAGGTTTTATCTCAAATGAGATGCTTATGTAAGACAATCTGGCTTTTGCAACTTTCTCTTTCTGCTTGTGTTTTATTGGAGGTCAGAAGAAAAGTGCATTTGTAGGTGAAGTTTTTCCCCTTGTGCTTTGATTTGTTTTATGGCTCTGTTCTCTAGCCAAGTGCCCAAGCCCAGAGGAGAGGAAAGAGCACTAGACTTGGAGTCAAAAGGTCTATCTCAGGCCTCAGCTTTGAGAACTTGGGCAGATCAGTTGACATTTCAGAGCTTCAGTGTCTTCATCTGAAAAATGAGCCAGCAATCTCTGCCTTGCCTTTTCCTGGGCCCTACAGCGGTTCTGCCTACACTCCTCATTTTGTCCTTTTAGCATTAAACTCCTCATAAGCAAAAAATGGAACATGTACTTAAAATTAGATACATAATTTTGTCTTGTACATGCTGTATCACTTAACTATGTCATGTATATTAAACAAAAATAGAAACTTTTGGAAGTTAACATGGAAATAAAAGAAGCTGTGCTATCTCCGTCCCACTGCCACCTTGCATGTCCCATGGACACCTGCTCATCACTTTGGAGACGATGATCTGCATGTGACAGATTATTTCTTTAAATGTGACTTCTTTGGAGTCTTGACACTCAAAGTACTTTTCATGGACCAACAGCATCCACGTCACCTAAGACCTATTAGAAATGCAAAACTGCAGATCCCACCCCAGACCTGCTGAATCAGAATTATCTGCATTTTAATGTAATCTTCCTAGGTGATTAGGTGTGCACTGACATGGAGCCTCTTTCTTGAAATTTCCTTTACTTATAAAGAATGTTTGGCTACCTGTCAAGACTCCAGGTATACAATGGCATTAGTCTGCAAATCCTTCCTCCTGTCCCCCAACTGCCCCCTTACACCCCACAAAGTTACATGCAGCCATGTTTTTTATTCCGCATACCTTTATGTGTCCATAGTATACTGGCAAGTTAGATGCCTACTTAATGTCAGAGATATTCTCTTAATCACATCGGTCAGCCTTCTTGGTGTTCGGTAACATGCATAAAAATAAATGGCAAAGACTTGGAACCAACCCAAATGCCCATCAATGATAGACTGGATAAAGAAAATGTGGCAGGCATACACCATGGAATACTATGCAGACATAAAAAAGGATGAGTTCATGTCTCTTGCAGGAATATGGATGAAGCTGGAAACCATCATTCTCAGCAAGCTGACACAAGAACAGAAAACCAAACACCACATGTTCTCATTCATAAGTGGGTATTGAACCATGAGAACACATGGACACACTGGGGCCTGTTGGGGATTGGGGAGGTTGGGGAGAGATAACATTAGGAGAAATACCTAATGTGGATGACGGGGGGATGGATGCATGAAACCACCATGGCACGTGTATACCTATGTACCAAACCTGCACATTCTGCACTTGTACCCCAGAACTTAAAGTATAATTTAAAAAATAAAAAGTTCAAGAGTCTTACAAAATAAATAAATAAAATTCAAGGGAGCCTGTTGTCAGAATCAAGTGAGACAATGTGTATGGAAACGCAATCATGTATTTATTCATTCATTTAAAAACATTTCTTAAGCAGCTACCAGGTGCAAGGAATATTCCCAGGCATGCGGTAAAAGGAAGGCAGAGGCACAGTCTTACCTTTGGGACCTCAAGGTCTAATGTGTAAAGAGTCCTCATTTTGATCCTCTTTCCCTGGTCATTCCTGACTGCTATAGCCCCAGGCATTTCAGAGAATAACAGCACTCCGTGGGAGTTCAGGTGTTCACCCTTGGGATAGCCTTTGGTCTGGAATGTCCAGGTACCCCTTTTAGAGAAACCAGTCTCTGAGATTCCCTAGGACCCTAGCATAGCTCCCGGTGTCCTGGACTCTTTCTTCATTCTCCTTCCCTTGGGGTTCAGCTCTATTTCCTCTTGGCTGAACTATTTTCAGCTGCAAAACAAATGCAAACTTACTTATCTCTTTACTGGGGAAAGCCAACAAATAAGCCCAAATGGATGTTTAAGCATTTAAAAGAATGTAGTAGAGGAAAGGCAAATTCTGCAAAATGTTGTTATTCTTTTAAGTTGATATATCCTAATTATAATGGCCTTTATATGTGGTTCAATGAAATTGCCTCCAATTACAAAAGAAAAATGCTTAAAATTAATTTGTTATCACTAAGGAGTGGAATTTTAGAGCACCTGATATCATGGCATAAAAAAAAACTTGAAGCCCAGAAAGTATGCTCTAAAAAACAGACAGCGTCATATTCAGTGCACCGTCTGTCATGATGGATGAATTCGTCTCTAAATAAACACATTTAGTTAATTCCAATGGCTCAGAGCAATTGATGCACCTTGCCTGCAGCCCAGGCCCCAGCTATAAAGAAAATCTTTACTTCCTGGTTACAAATACAGGAACTACAGCGAAGAGAAAAGAACCCTCCTGTGAGCCGTCACTCCTATATAATGCAATGTAAATTTTCGATCTGTGAGTCACCAGCTTTTATATCACCTTTAGTAGCTGCTATCTCTGCTTGAACTGTCATACCCAGTATTCAACACGATAGATGAGTTTTCTTTAAGACTTTACTTGTCATCTGTAATTCTAATGCACTATTTCTAAAGTATTTATTCATAGATTGGTGAAGTTTAGCCTATCACAACTGTAGTTTCTTTCCTGAGTTACTTGTAAGCTGCTGAAACTCATTAGTAAAATGAACATGAAGATATACTGTTCTATGTGGATGGCATTCTCTGCAATTGTTCAGTGCACAACCTGCACTACACTTCATGGCTGCCCTGTTTTTACTGTTTCTCAATTTTACTTACAAGCTTACAATATCAGTGTAATTGGTTTGTATCTTTTCTAATTTAAATTTGTAGACTGGTTTTATAGGTGAATTATTAATCTCAGAAGAACAACTGGTTTTTCTCATGGAAATGCTCAACCACAATAACACGAATAGTGTCACTATAATTACTATTTAAAGAGGGAAGTGGAGAATGAGGCAGAGTGGTAAGCTCATTAATTTCACTGCCACTAACCACCAATATTCAGATCCAGCTCAGAAAGCAAGGCCAAAAGCCACATCAATCTACGCTATGAATGTTTAGCACAGTGAAATGGAATGTCACAAAGCAAAGAAAGGAGCAGGCTGCTCCGCCACCATGTTGACCTTGAAGCAACAAAATAGAAAATTTAATTACCATTTGGATTATCTTTCTATAATGATGTCTTTATTATGGTAATGATTAAATTTTAAGTAGTTATACACAATAAATCAGATTCTTAGCAGATTCCACTGCTTGAATTTGTAAAGATACCCATTCAAAATGCCTTTGAGGGTAAAATGTATATCGTCATTTATTTTGGATTTGCTTATGAATAAATATTGTGCATAAAGAAGTCTATAATATATGAAAGTTATAATTTTAGTGCTTTTGTAAAAAAAAATTTTAATCCCATGCAACATATTTTAATAAAATAATACATATATTTAATAAATATATTTTACAACTCTTACCTGAAAATTAAAGGAAATATATATGGAATATGTGGGGCATTATAAACATTTTAAATAGAAAAAATATACAACCTGCTTGTTATTTTCACCAAGTGACACAGTTCTGAGGAAATAGAAACTATGATAAATTAGTGAATGAAACATTTCTGTAATTTTCACCAAAGACTTAATTGTAATTAAGTTGACAATAAAGCACATGTTGATATTTTAAGCAACATTTGATGAAAAAATTAGGATCCAATTGAATATTGTCCTGGAAATTTTATTATAATTTTATAAACAAATGAAATACATATAAGAAGCATATTCTTTGGTCAGTACACAGATGTGCTCACATATTGTGCATTTTTGTTTTATACATGTATCAAAATTTATACACATTCATGTTCTCACAAACACATGAAATATGATTAAAATTATGCATTTTGTAATAAAAAAGTATGATGATTTGAAAATCCTGCATATTTGTATCTGAATGGCCTTGGGCAGATTTCCTTAATTGTAAACTATGACTAGTGAAATCTACCTCATGAGAGAGGGTTGAGAAGTCAATGTGAGCCTGTAGGTAAAACTGGCAGTGCAAAACAAAACAAATATCTGCTCTCTGCCTGCGGCCTTGCTTGCAGGATTGCGGTCTGAGCAACATGACAAAGAATTCCTTTCTTCAGATCAATGACCCACAGACACTCTGTCTTTCCCTGACACCTTCTTCCTTGCATTACTTCCTATAATGCTGAAGTATATGTGTGGTTTCATCTTCCCCTAGAATCACAAACTTGGGTTTTTACTTCATCGAGTAATATATAGCAGGCCTCACAGTATGCTTTAGTCCAAACATATACATTAGCTTTGTTAATTTGGCAAAAAAAGGAAAAATACTTGTGAAGAAATTTCCACGTGGATATTTTGACCATGTCCCCAGGACTGTTTTCATCTTGTAAACTGAAAACTCTATATCCATTAAACAATATAGACATTCTCTTTATTCTGCCTGAATATACAATTGTATAAAACAGATCTTATTTAAGTTATGCAATAAAGCAGTATGACACTCAAAGCAAATATCATTTGTGAATTCTGAACTTGCGAAAGACGGCTTAGGGTATCTGGTGGAAGAAATTTCTAAGCAGCAAAGCATTCAAAAGGAAGCAGAGCATAAAATATAAAAGTTTGGAAAATGTGCAGCCTGAGGATGCAATAGAAAAGAAAAATCCATTTTCTGAGGAGAAAATCAAGATGGCTGTAAAAATTTGCATAGGAAAGAAGGAGCCAAAGGTTAATCACCAACACAATTTGGAAAATGTCTCCAGGGCATTTCAGAGACTTCACAGGATCCCTTCCCATCATAGGCCTGAAAGTCTAGGAGGGAAAAATGATTTTGTGGGCCAGAGCCAGGGCCCTGCTGCTTTGTGCATCCTCAGGACATGAGGCCCTCTGTCCCAACCATGGCTAAAAGAGCTAAGGTAGTTACTTTAAATAGAGAAAGCCCCAAGCTTTGGTGGCTTTCACGTGGTGC
Source organism: Sapajus apella (assembly GCF_009761245.1). NCBI lineage: Eukaryota > Metazoa > Chordata > Mammalia > Primates > Cebidae > Sapajus > Sapajus apella. The sequence goes on along the minus strand of NW_022437000.1, from coordinate 3,866,442 downwards.
TGAGCCTGTGGATTCACAGAAGTGAAGAATTAGGGTTTGGGAACCTCTGCCTAGATTTCAGAGGATATATGGAAATGCCTGGATGTCTAGGCAGAAGTTTTCTGCAGGGTTGGAGCCCTCATGGAAAACCTCTGTTAGGGCAGTGTGGAAGGGAACTGTGGGGTTGAAAACCTGAGTCCCCAGTGGGGTACTGCCTAGTAGAGCTGTGAGATGAGCACCACTGTCCTCTAGACCCCAGAATGGTAGATAAGCCTACAGATTACACCATGTGCCTTGAAAAACCACAATCAGTGCTAGCCTGTGAAAGCACCTGGGATGGAGGGTGTACCCTAAACAGCCACAGGGGTGGAGCAGCCCAAGGCCATGTGAGCCCAAATCTCACATCAGCATGACCTGGATGCAAGCTTCAAAGGAGATCATTTCAGTGCTTTAGGATTTGACTAACCCATTGGATTTCAGACTTGAATGGGGCCTGTAGCCCCCTTCATTCTGGCCAATTTCTCTCATTTGGAATGGGTGTGTTTACCCAATACCTGTACCCCCATTGAATCTAGGAAGTAACTATCTTGCTTTTAATTTTACAGGCTCATAGGCAGGGAGACTTGCTTTGTCTCAGATGAGACTTTGAACTTGGACTTTTGAGATAATGCTGGAATAAGACTTTGGGGGACTGTTAGAAGAGCATGATTGTGTTTTGAAATGTAAGAACATGAAATTTTGGAGGGGCCGGGGTGCAATAATATGATTTGGCTGTGTCCCCAACAAAATATCACCTCAAATTATAGCTCTCATAATCCCCATGTGTTGTAGGAGGCACCCAGTGGGAGGTAATTTAATCATAGGGGCAGTTACCCACATGATGTTCTCATGAGAGTGAGTTTTCCCAAGATATGTTGGTTTTATAAGGGTCTTTTCCCCCTTTACACAGCATTTGTTCTTGCTGCCACCATATGTAGAAGGACATGTTTGCTTCCCCTTCCACCATGATTGTAAGTTTCCTGAGGCCTCGCCAGAAATGCTTATCTGTGAGTCAATTAAACCTCTTTCTTTCAAAAACTATCCAGTCTTGATTATGTCTTTATTAGCAACATGAGAATGGACAAATACATCAGCCTTCAGAAGTGGTAGCAACAATGCATATTGTTTACAAGTCACCCAGTCTATGGTATTTTGTTATAGCAGCCTGAACAGACTAAGGCAGAAAATTGGTAGCTGGAGTAGGCTGCTGTTTTTACATAGACTTTAAAATGCAGAAGAGCTTTGGAACTGGGAAATGGGTAGAGACAAAGAATTTTGATGTTCATGCTAGAAAAATCCTACATTGCCATCAACTGACTCCAACTCATGAGAACAGCAGCACAAGCTGCTCCCAGCAAAGCCATGAGAGTAGGGCCGCCAAGATCCTCGGAGGCCCAATTCCTGTACAGAAAAGCTGCAAAGGTGAAACCTTCACTCACCTTAGTGTATACAGTAGACAGGACACCCATGCCAGTGGAAAGCAGAGCATTGAGCCAAAGGAGATTATTCTTGAGCCTTTTAGGGCATGCTTGAGACCAATCACTCCATTCTTTCCTATTTCTTTCTTTTGAAATGGAAATACCTAACCTGTGCCTGTTTCGCCATTGTATTTTGGAAGCACGCAACATGCCTGAGATCACAGGTTCACAGCTGGAGAGGAATTAGCCTTAGGATACCTCACATCTCACTCACATATCATTTACACGAGATTTAGATGAGACTTTGGACTTTAGACTTTCAAGTTGACCATGGAACAAGTTTGGACTTTGGGGACCATTGGGGTGGTATTTTGCATGCAAGTGGGGCATGAATTTTAAAAGATCACAGGTGGAATGTTATGGGCTAAATATTTATGTCCCCTCAAAATTTGAAATTAAAATCCTAACACGAAGATTGTATGGTATCAGGAAATGTGGCCTTTGGGAGGTTGACTAGATCATAAGGACAAGGTCTTTATGAATGGGATCAGGGCTTTTCTTTAAAAAAAGAAAAAGAAAAAAAAACCTCCAAAGACATCCCCTTGCCTCCTCCATCATGTGAGGATACAAAAAGAAGACAGTCATCTATGAGAAAGCAGTCCCTCAGCAGACATCAAATCTGTCAGTGCTAACTTGGACTTTAAGATTCCAGAACTTTGAGAAATAACTTTCTGTTGTTTATAAGCCACTCGGTCTATGATATTCTGTTACAGCAACTGCAGTGGGGTAAGATGTCGAACTTTCCATGACCTCCTTTCTGTAACTAAAAATCCTGAATGAGAGAGAGAGGAGAGAAGGAGAAAGACCAGGAGCTCGAGAGAGAAGAAAGAAAAACAGCATCCTTATTCTGGTATTAACTGTCTCATCAATTCTCGGAATATTTACTTTTAGTGTCCGGCCCTCACACTGAACTTGGTCTCCCAAAAGCAAAGACTGTTTTGTGCAATTTCACACATTCAATAAGCAGCACAAAGCATGGCGAATAGCAACATTCAACACATGCATATGTAACACACACAATAATTGTAAAGCTGTACACAAATTTGTAATTAGAATTTCTACATAGTTTTCACTTGGCATTAAAAATTATGTCCCCAAAATGAGGCCATAGCCTATTTTTATAAAGACCTGAAAAAATAATTTATATATGACATTTGTCCACTTTTATTTTATAATAAACTAATCTGAGATAAATTAATATTCTTAAAAACTCTATAGCATGTTACTTCTGAACTGGTAAGCATGAGTTTCTCGAAGCAAGACTCCATTTTTAGTTTGGGGTCATAGCAAGTTGCTTCTTTGCCCTGATTACTGCTGCAGACAAGAGCTGATGCCAACTGTTCTGACACCATTGCTCAAATGCTGTAATCACAATTTCATTGTGGTCACATTTTTACTTCCAAGTGCCCACCTCTTACCCGCCCTCCTCTTTATGGTGTCACTAAGATGTATTCTAACATGAGAACTTAAGTATACATTTATAGCTTAGTGTGCTAGTTTCAGAATCCCAGCCAAACTTTTTTTTTTCCTTGAATTGTGACTGGGTAAGAAAAATGCAGACAGACAGTGACCCATTTGTCCACTTAATATATTTGGCAACAAATGTAATTGTAAATATAGCAGGTTAGTGTGCGAGGGAGGAAAATGGACAAGAAAGGTTATGTCCACTTAAAGCTATATTGATGACCCAAGTCTGCACACATCCTGCTGCATCACTGAATGGCTGAATGTGTATATAAGCAATTCAGAAGGACTTAAACGTTTTTAAATGTTCCTTCTCTTTCAATGAAATTGACTCACACATGACTCTTAAACGCTCTTCATATCCATTTTGAAACTGAGAGCCTGTTTGGGGTCAAGTTCAGCTTGGTATTTCATGATACTGAAAAAGAAAATGAACTTTTAAAAGAATAGGATTCTAGTTTCTGTTAATGGTATGCAAAGTGCCGGCATGCAAGTGTTTTACATAAAATCTAAAAGATAAATTTAACTGATGCATTTTCCAGTTAAACATTAGCTTTAACATGGATACTGAGACTCTAATGTTTCACAAGGGTAAGTTTGTAATGGAGACGCACAGTATTTAAAACAGGTGGAGATCATGCCTAGCTCCCCTTGGAAGTCTAATGCCTTAGCAAATAATTAAATAGAATTTATTGGGCAAATAAAGAAAAGCCACTCCAAATTAAGTCTTGCAACTATTACTGTACAAGGCATTTATGCAGTGCTTCTTGTTTTTATAATTCCTATCACTGTCATACTGTTTCACAAATATCTATTCCTCTACTATTAGTGGTCTCATTTTATTGAAATATATCCAAGATCAGACAGTAAATCTGGATATCAAGCACACAGGGAGACAGTGCCAAAAGCCTGCGCTCATCAGTTTACACAGAGGGTGCTTTAAAACTGGGTTTCAATCCAAACAAGTTTCCTGTGTAGAGTAGAAACTGCTTCCTAAAAAGACCTGTATCCATGGCCCTGAATACAGTTGCATCTGGTATTTGCTTTCTTCAGCAGAGAAGCATGGTCCTGTGGAACACATGTTGGAATCTGAATGTTAGGGAAACAGCAAGTTGTATCATGGTGATTAAAACAATGCATGGATCACTGACCCAGACCCTGACGATGCCCAAAGTTTTCATAACACAGCAATTTCAAATATTTAATTCAATTTTCCCAGCGGTTGTCTGAAATTGATGTCAGAGCACAGTCTGAATTCAAGGAACTCGCGGTTTAAGAGATCGGAAAGCCAGAATAAACATGTATTTAAGATGAATGTGATCTGTTACCCTTCCCAGCATGTGTCAGGTTCTGTGTAAAGTTTTGTTAAGGTGAATAAAGATTATAGAAACCCTACAGTAGAGTAAAAAAGTCAGGATAAGCTTTCTGGAGGCAAGGCGGGTCAAATGAATGACATGAATGATAGGCTGTAACTTAGCAGAGAAAAGGAATGTGCAGGAGAACCACCTGTAAAACTCCTATCAATGACTGCTTCCAAATACAGTGTTTTACATTACAGAGAATGTTTCATTAGTGATGTAGGCTCTGTAATATTGCTACCTGAAACAGTCTGTGAAGCCTCCATTTACAGGGACCTGACTGAGGAAATACCTGACTATAAATGATGGGAATTTCATTCTTCTAAAAAGTCAACATTGGCTGGGTGCAGTGGCTCACGCCTGTAATCCCAGCACTTGGGAAGCCAAGGTGGATGGATTGCTAGGTCAGGAGTTCAAGATCAACCTGGCCAACATGGTTGGCCCATCTCTACTAAAAATACAAAAATTAGCCAGGTGTGGTGGCAGGCACCTGTAATCCCAGCTACTCGGGAGGCTGAGGCAAGACAATACCTTGACCCGTGGAGTAGAGGTTGCAGTGAGCCAAGATCACGCCATTGCACTCCAGCCTGGGCAACAGAGTGAGACTCTGTCTCAGTAAAAAAAAAAAAAAAAAAAAAAAAGTCAACAGTACTAGTGAGAAACACTTAGGTGGACTTTGTTCATTAACAAAACACCAAGCACTCCCTTTTCAACTCCACAAGGCTGCCAAGATCATGAGCCTCAAGGACACAGGTAGACTGGTAGATAAAAAGAGAAAAACACAGCATCAATCACATCAATCAGTAAGCCTTTCTCCCAGCCAATACCCCTCCAACACATGGCTGGACACCATCACCATGGATGCACTTACAGAAGCTGCCAGTATGATTGGACCCACAGAAAAGGCCATGGACCCCTAGGACAGAAATCCCTCCTAGGCAGAGAATAAGTGTTAGTTAGCCCGGGTACCAGGGTCTTCCAGGAGACAGAAAACTGTATGTATCCTTTCCCTTACTGTTGTCCCTTTACTGCCTTAAGAAACCTACATTTTCCCCTCTCCCCCAAACATAGACTCAATGCTCTCCAGAGCTTCTTCTTATTCATCAGCCACTTGGCTACATCTTCAACATCTTCAAACCTTTGCCACCATAGTCCCTTCATTTCCCTTGTCTTACAGAAAAATCTGTGAATCTCTGAAGATACCATTTCTCTTCAGCACTTTTATTCTTTTTTCTAAGGTCAGAAAGTAGAAGCAGAAGTCTCACTTTCTGCATTTTCTGTGCTTTTTATCCCATTGCTCTTTCTCTGTCAAGTGGTTATTTTGAGTGTGGGACCACCCTGCACTGCCCCCTCTCAAGCTCCCCATCGCTGTCATCTCCAGACCTCCGAGACATTCCTCATTGGTGAAGACACTTCCACGTGGCTGGAGCCTCCTCTGCGCTGCCTCTGGCTGTAATTCCAGGCTGCCTCAGCATCCATGTGAAGTTGCCCTGACAATCTTACATTCAGGCTCAATGACTCCTAAACTAAAATTATCTTTTCATTGTATCACAACCATGCTCCTTTGCCATGCCACCCTGGGCTGCTTCTGGTCTAAACCATTAATCAAAATATTCCACTTTTCAGTCATAGCTTTCTATCATTCCATCCTACACACAACCTCCACAGAACTAAGCTTCAGTCTCACAGAGAGAACTTCATTCTTAACCCTTCTGCTTCCTTTCTGTGCAAGAAAACATGGTCACTCTCTCCTTGTTTTACCCCATCATTTAAATCATGCATTTGTAAAAATCCCAAACTCCTTGGTTTCTAGTGTTTCCTTTGTACCCACTTATCAAGCTCCCAGTTCTCCTTGTGGGAAATTATATAGCTGAGAAATTGGTGTCACAATTAATTCAGGTTCATCATTCACAACCGCAGTTCACTCTCAATGGTCAATTCTCTCCCCACTCTCCATGAAGACTGAAATTAATACTGCTGCAATCTCAGCAACGCTCCAGCCTTCTTGTCCAGCCCTTCTTTAGGAAGTGATCTTGTATTTGCTGAGAACTGCAAGCCATAAGCTCAGGATGCTCTCGCCCATCCATTGCCACACCTACAAACTACCAGGGTTTACATGCAGCTTTTTCCTCCATGGGAAAAGCTTTTTCCTCCTATTCAAGCCTACTCTCTCCATAGGACTCCTTTCAGAAATCCTGTGGTATCAACTACAGAGGTTCCCTCATGCATTTTCAACTTCCTCCTGCATATAGGATTAAATTATTCTTATCAGCATGAAAATATGCACCGGGTTTCTCCACAAAAGCTAAAATAAAACCACAATTTAAAAAATGTCCACTTGAACATAACTTCTGTTTCCTTCTTTTATAATGAAGTTTATGAAAAGTCTGTTTTATAAATGCTACCTATGCTTGTTTCCTCATTCGTGTATCCACTTACTGGAGTAAGTTCTCTAGTGCTACCTTCCAACAAAATCTAAAGTCACCAGTGACATCTCTGTTGTGATATCCAATGAACAACTTTTCTTCCTCATTTTACTGGACTTGTCATCAGCACTATAAAGGACTCCCCACTTCCTGTTTGGTGAAACATTCTCTTCTTTTGTCTCCCGTGATGAAGGATCTTGGCATCCCTCCCATCTCTCAGATAGTTCCTCAGGGTTTTTTTTTTTGTTTTTTTTTTTTTGTGTGCCAGCTCTTTTTTCCTTTCTACATCATAGAAAGCTGCAGTTTCTTGGGATTGTTTCCAGACTCCGATCTCTTTCCTCGTGGGAAATCTATATTCCTTTAAATACTGTTCTGTGCATTCAGACCAGACCACACTGCACAGATCTATGTTGGTTTACTCTGCTGCCCATTTGACATTTCCAATAGGTCTCGAATCATATCAAATTTATCCTACACAAAACTGAAATTCTAACATTCTTCTGAATGCTGATTCCCCTTCAATATCCCCCATCAACCCAATTGCACATGCGAGAAACTTTGAGGAAATTTGGCTTGTCTCTTCTCCTTGGGTTACCAACTTTTATCAAGTTTATAGCCTATACAGCTCTCTAACCCGCAGTTTCTCTCCATCTCTGTCATGCATCCTAGCTCAGCCTACTTTCTCTAGTCACCAAAAAACAAGAGCTTATAAAAAGATGATTTTAATAATGCCATTCCCTGCCTTAAACTTTCCATTGATTCCATTGCACTTCAGATAAAATTCAAAATTCTAATATGGCTCCTCCATACCTTTCCAACAAAATTAGCCATGCTGCCTTTCTTTCTGATCCTTGAACCACCCAATTCTATCTATTTCAAGGACTTCTCACATAATCCTTCAGCTTGGAAATCTTTCTCTCTTCACTTTGCAACCCCACCTCTCCTACATGTGACTAATCTTATTCTCTTTGGTCTTAGTCAAATGTCACATGGTCCCTGCGTACCTGCCTCCAGGTGGGATCAGCATCAGCATCACCCTTAGAGGCCAGCAAGCTTGGTCCTGGCCACGATTCTCCTAATGCAGGGGGCTCCACTCTGGTCCACTTGTTCTTCCCTGCCTAGAGTGTATGGAACCCAGACAATCCGCCGTCCAAATGACAAGTGATGCAGAGCCTGCTGTCAGGACTTCCCGTGGGTCACCTTCCATTCCAGAAGGTGCCATCATTCCAGAGGTGCATACCTCCAGGACAAAGACCAGCCTAGTAAATGCTATTTGCAGTGCAGGGAAGAAGGTAAGGAAATAAGACTGAACTACTGTTACTGCTGTTCAGTGGTTATGATATCTACACAGGTGTGCCAGAAGCCATTCATGGTGTGATGTCTATACAGGTGGATAGGAAGTCATTCATGGGTGGGTGTGCTGTCTACATACATGTGCAGGAAGTCCTTCATGGGCAACAGGAAGAAGCAGGAATCACGCAAGAGGCTGTTGCATAACAAAGTACCACCTTGTCACCAGGATGCATAGGGAAGAGTGAGGATCAGGTTAGATTGAGTGGCATGTAACATGTATCATCTGTAGTGCAAAGTTAAAGAAATGTCCTAGAAAACTACTTTTCATTGGCTTGTTCATAACTTTTCGTGGAAGAAAAAGTAATTATAAATCCCAAGTAAGAGAAAATAGTCAAGATTTTTAAGACATGGAAAAGGTACAGAACAGTAGTAACAGAAAGGAGATGAAGTGGGCAGATTTGGAGGACCATAAGAATAAGATGACTGGTCTAACAACTGCTTAAATGTAGTCAACACAATGCACACGCGTGTGCTACTTTCCTGAATCATAAAGTACAATTCCTATTTTACTGGATGCTTTCTCATTACAGACTATATTCTTTAAATTAATCCAGTGGCCAGACTCTATATTAACTCTCAATGGCTTGAAGGCCTGTAAACAATTACAGAAGTTGAGTCCTCTAGCAAAGAAATACATAGATTAATGTTTCAGCAAACTAATTAAGGTAGGAGAGTTTTGAGCCAAAATGTTACCCTAGAGGTTTTTTAAGAAAAAGTCAGAAAAACTCATCACAATTGTTGCTTATAAGTTGCTTATAAACTTATAAGCAGAAGCAATTCCAGGGTAAAAAACAGATTAAATGAAAAAAGTTAACATCCCCAAAGTAAGCTTATCATTGCTGATAACTATCATCATTACTCACAAGATAGAGACTTTGAATGCCCCAGCCACTCCAGGGAGGTCCATTTGCCATTCTGGGAAGACAAGACACTAAAGCTTTCAATCACTAAATGACAGACCAGTTAACTAAAAGAGTGAAGCACCATCTAAAGTTACAACCACATATATGACAATTAAGGAAGAAAAAAAAGATCTTGGCAAAGTATGAAACCTAGGATGACTCCACCTTTCTCACGATTGGAAACCTCAATCCATTCAGGTTTATGCTGCCTAAAAAATGCTATACTCTAAAATGATTTCAAGGAGATCCAAAGGTTTTGAAAAAACCAGATTATAGAGGAAATCACAGCACCAAGGGCTAATGACAAGGAAGCTAAAATAACAATTAGAACCATGCTATTTGAGAAATGTTACAGGTTATTCCATAAAAGCAAATGCAACGTATCACTTAGGACATTAAAATGGCTTATAATAATTACATTCATGCCATTGCTGTGGTGTTTAGATTACTAGTCTTTGAAGAAAATTGCTGTATTGGTATCAAATATGTTCAATCTTTAGAATGACATCCTCTTTTTGTATGACAGGTTTTACTGTAATATTAATTGAACTTAGAAATTGCACCTCATTCCCTCTTCTGGAGGCTCTTGGTAATTCATTCACCTATACCCATTCCAACTGTTACTGTCTTTTGACCTAGCCTGTCTCCATGCAATTGTGACTACAATGACCAACAGCAATGTGTCTGTATCTCTGATAACTTAGATGTACAGCAACAGATGGATTTCATCAAACTTATAAGTAAAATACATCTAAAGTAGATTCTAGTGGCATGTGCAGGCAAATATTATGAATGAGTTTACACAGAGCAAGTATGAAATGTTTCATCTTATTAAATGAACTCAGCCAGCCTCACTAAATGGTGTCCCATAAGAACCTTATAAACCCAGGTCCTCTGTGGGTGGTAGCCTCCTGTTCTCTTACTAGACTCCAGTGCAGCGTGATTCTTGACACCATCTACCCCATGTCCGTGAGCTAAATTGCAGCAGATGTGGCCCTAATCTCTTCCATGTGAAGGGAAGTATCATTTATAAGTGTATTGGGGACTTCTGTGTCTTATGCAACAGCAGCTGGAAACTTTAATTTTCTCCACACAAAATGCATGCAATATGAACGTGAAATTGCAGAAGGTTGTATAAGTCCCCAGTTCTGGCACCTCATTAAACACTTTGCAATGCATTCTTGATTTAAAATAAAAATGTAAAATGTAGCCTACACTCGTGAGCTTGAATGTATGTATGGATGATCCTAAAGTACTTTGATGGGTATTCATCCACATGCAATTCTTCTTCCTAATTTTAGTTACTTCAATCACAGGCTATCTTCGGCAAGAGAAAAATGAGTTGGGGAATTAGGATGAAAAGTTTTAGAGTATAATACATATCTATGATATCAAATGTTTTTGCAAGAAAGATACTACTTGTTTACAGTCTTGAATTCCAAAAGTTCACTTTTTGTTCTGAAAAAAAAAAAAAAGGTTATAATGTCTCCTTAAAAATGCTTGCTCTCAAATAGCACAGGCCAGCTCAACACATTTTTAACAAACTAGAACACTGCTAAAAATATCGTCAAATCAATGCAGGTCTCACCTTAATGGAGTTTAGACTGTGAAAATAGCACAATGGAGTCAGAGCAAATATGGGTGTGGCATTTGATGATTCTGCTCTATGTGCTTGATCGGAGAGAGAGAATGAATAGAAATGTCTGGTGACTTCCCACCATTCTGCTCAGTAAGTGCTCATGTTGAATGAGACTGAAACAGGGGATTGAATCTGCTGCTGTCCCAGTTGATCCTTGCTCTTTGCCTCTTAAATTATGCTTGGCTTGCTACCCAATTGTCCCTAAACACAAGTGAATCAATTACTCAGCTGAAGAATGAGGATTTGATATAATTTTGGAGAAAAAAGTGGTAAAAACTTTTTGTATATAGCACTTCCCTAAAAGATTTTTGAGAGTAATTTTATCAATATGTGTGTTTTTCTTAAAGTGTGGATTTTAAAAACCAGTCCTCATGGAAAATAAACACCACTGTGTAACGATGTAATACCTGTAGTATAGCTTGTGTGTTATGATCTGGGCTAAAATTGAATTCTTTGCCCAATATGAAGAAAGTCTGAACAGACAGCTCTTTAAAGCTTTTATGTATTTTCTGAATGATCTAAATTGGAGGACACATGAAAGAAACAGGTATTTTAAAATATTTGTGTTTTCAATCACAAAAATAATACCTAATCATCTTTGAAAACTTAGAAATTAAAAAATGGCTTACACAAATATAGAATCAAAACCATTAGCATCTTGGTACATCTATTTCCAATAAGATAATATATTACACATATGACTTTTATATCTTGTAATTTTTCAGACAACCATATAACCTGAAAATGTTCCATTTGGGATATTTAGGGATATTCAGACTCAATGTGACTTTAACAACACTTATTAGTACATCTTAAAAGCATTACAATTTAATCAATATCCTACTGTATTTTTAGTGTTAATATTTCTACATTCATAATAATGAAATTTTATTTATCTATCTTTTTTAAAAATCCACCATTTAAAAAATCTCTAAATATTTCTTAGGACAAATTCCTAGAAGTGAAATTGCTGGTTCACAGGGAATGAACATTACTTAGCCTGTTGAATTTTGTATTTAAACAAATGCTTTCCAGAAAGTTAAGTACAATTTAACTTACAAAGTTGATTGGCTAAAGTGTCTCTCTTCCATCATCCTCACCAAATAAAGTATCTTAATTATTTTAAACCATTGTCAGTAGGACAGGCTGCCACACACAGGACGATGCTAACCACATTTAACAGGAAGGCAATCACATGCATAGTTGTAGTCATCAAATAGGTTAACTGCTGTAACAAAAATACCCAAATCTCAGTGACTTCAGCAATCACATTTTACCACACCAGTTCAGTGAACACATTGGGTAGGCAGCCATGCAGCCCTTTAGGGAAACTGCAGCCTCTGTCCATCTTTCTTGTCATACCATCACCTAGGACTGCGGCCAGCACTCATGGGAAGGGAATTACATAGGAGCAATGTCTGTCATCAAGGCCATTAACTCAGCTGGCCACACTTGCTTATGTATTCCATTAGGTATGACTCAGTTCCAGGGACACACTCAGATTCAAAGAGGCCCTTGACACAGTCTAGCTATGAGCCAGAGAAGAAAAGGGAATCGATTTGTTGAATATCAAGCCGTCTTTGCCACACATCATCATTTGTTTACATTTTAATGTAATTAGAGAGTTTCTATATTTTAAAAAGTTATTTCAGTCCATTGACATTTAATCACTGAATCACCGATATACATACAACTGGATGCTTGCCATTCTGCATTTCTCTTTCCTTTTCTTGTTGCATGTTTTTCCCTTTTTACTTCTGTTATAGTTGGATACAAATACTGTCCACTTCATTTTCCCTCATTCATTTGTAACTCTACTATACTTTTTTATCCCATGAATGGTTACTATTAGCATATATTGAATTCATTTGAACACGATAACCTGTAATTCTTCACAATAGCTTTCCAAATGATCTGCTTCACCACCACCCCCACCTATACAATAAGACCTTCAGAATCTTCTTACTCTCTCTTTCTCCCACCCTCCCTCCCCACTGTTCATAAGATCTCAGAAATGTCTGTATCTCCACTTTCTCATTCACAACTTTCTCCTACTCCTAGAGCTTGATTAAAAATTTCAGACATTATCAATATTTCTATGAAAGAATGAACATTCACTTTCAAGAGCTATTATGTTATATATTATGTCTATCCTTAGCTTATATGTCTTCACTCTATATTATAGATGGATTAAGAGATCCTGAGGTCTCTGTTCTGGTCACTTTGTCATGTATTAATGTCATTTTCTTAGCACTGTCCTCAAATTAGGTGCTAGGATGACAAACTTTTGACTGGAAATAGAATTATTCCCTTTCCTTGCAGTCCTTTGCTGTCGAATTACAGATTCTATACCATTTCTTATAGTTATAGTCATCTAGAGTGACAGATAAAGAACTACTACCAGTCTAATCTCATTTTCCTTTGTAAGAACCTGTTTTTTGTGCCTCAGCATTACTGACCTATTAGATTGGATAATTCTTTGTCATGGGGGCTGTTCTGTGCATTGTAGGATGTTAAGTAGCGTCCCTACCCTCTACTCACTAGATGCCAAGAACATCATGCTCAATTATGTCAATCAAAAATATCTCCAGGCCCGGCGCAGTGGCTCACGCCTGTAATCCCAGCACTTTGGGAGACTGAGATGGGTGGATCATGAGGTCAAGAGATTGAGATCATCATGGCCAACATGGTGAAACTCCATCTCTACTAAAAATACAAAAATTAGCTGGGTGTAGTGGCACATGGCTGTAGTCCTAGTTATTTGGGAGGGGAGGCGGAGACAGGAGAATTGCTTGAACCCGGGGTGTGAGGAGGGCGCGGGCAGAAGTTGCAGCAAGCTAAGATTGCACCACTGCACTCCAGCCTGGTGACAGAGCGAGACTCCACCTCAAAAAAAAAAAAGAAAAGTCTCCAGACTGGAAGCCTATAAAACTTGTTTCTTTTTCTTTTCTTTTTTTTTTTTTTTTTTTTTGAGACAGAGTCTCACTCTGTCACCGGGCGCCAGGCTGGAGTGCAGTGGTGCGACCTTGGCTCACTGCAACCTCCGCCTCCCGCGTTCAAGCAATTCTCCTGCTTCAGCCTCCCGAGTAGCTGGGACCACAGGCGCGTGCCACCATGCCCAGCTAATTCTTTTGTATTTTTAGTAGAGACGGGGTTTCACCATGTTGGCCAGGATGGTCTCGACCTCTTGACCTCGTGATCTGCCCACCTCAGCCTCCCAAAGTGCTGGGATTACAGGCGTGAGCCACCGCGTCCGGCCCAAACTTGTTTCTATCTGAGAATTTAAGAAGTTTTACAACAAATATAATTGTATGGATTTTAATAAATTTGTCTATACATCTTTCAATGTTTGTCCTTGAATAAAAGGTAAGTCCATTTAAAATTATCTCTGCCCCTATGGACTGGGGCTTACGGTCAACTCTGAGCCTCAGGTGAAGCCCTTAAATAAAATGCTCTATTATCTCCCACATTATCTCAAACACAAAGACATGGAACCTCGGCCTTTTAATTCAATCAGTTTTTACTTTTGTGGAATCAGTAAAACCCTGGAAATTTACATGCACTGGAATCTAAAATAGATGAACTCATAGACACAGAGTAAATGGTTGCAACCAAAGGCCGGGGGTGAAGGGATTGAGGGGATGCTGGTCAAAGAATACAAAATTTCAGTTATACAGGGAGATTAAGTTTAAGAGATCTGTTGTATACTATGGTGACTACAGTTACTAAAATATATTGTATACTTGAAAATTATTAAAAGAGTAAACTGTCCTCAGCTTCCAAATTGATAAGTATGTGAGGTAATGCAAATGTTTAAATACCTTAATCAATTGCGTGTGTGTGTGTGTGTGTATCAAAACATTATGGTATGTACTAAACTTTATACAATTTTAACTTGTCAATTTTTAACAATTGTAAAAAAAAGAAAAGACAATTCACATGAGATCAAAGCTGACCTTCTCCCCTGATTGCCAAGGAAGCAGCAGCTCTTTTCTCCATCTCCTAAAAGTTCACCAAAACCAGTAGCTCCCTTCCACAGCAGCCACTTGTCTCAAGAGAAACAAAACAAATTGCTTCAGAATGAGTAGTAGAGTGCATGGGAGTTATGTTCAAGTTGCTGTCTCCCCAGAGTCACCTTCAGAATGTGTTTTAAGAGACTTGCTCTTGAATTCAAGAATTTGGAAGAACTTGGGAAAGGCTTAGGAAAGAGAATATTCTATATGTGAAACCTGCTCCAATTTAAATGGCAATACAGTAATATTAAGCACAAAGAAAAGCGAAATATAATTCACTGGCAAGTGATACAAATTGTCTTAAAACTCCAAAGAAATAAGTAATGACTTTAAGCCAGTATGAACATGGTGAGGATTTTTAAAATTAGAAATAAGATATCTCCCTAGCATTCAAAATTCCTTCTAAGGTGTAGATATCTATATTAACATAAAGATTTCACTGACATGTCCTACCATCTCCACTAGAGAGAAAAAGAATGTGCCATTACAAAATGGAATAAGACCTTAAATAGAACCCAAAGAAATCAGCAATGTAAAAAGTCTCATTCCTAAGAAATGATTTTCTTGGGTGGTAAGTTAAATATATTCAAATAGGGGCTAAATGAAAGCAGAATGGTTTTATAAGACAAAGTACAAGTCTGGGTACAAAGGACAGAATTTCTCATTTATCAGTGGCAAAGGCAAATAGAAAATCTGACCTCGGTCTTATCAGATATGTCCTTATCAGAGTAAGCAAAGAACTGCTACAAATACCAAAAGCGGAAATAACAAGGGCAAAACTTGGCGCACTTGTTTGACTGATAATCTGATCGACCTCACAAGATTTTTTTTTTACGTCAAGTAAATGAGCCAAAGGGACTGCATAAGTTGCACTGCTTAGCATGTCCTTATCCTTTTAGCAATAAGTGTTACAAGTTTTCAAATGAGCAAGAAAATATCTGCAACAAAACCCAGAGTAGACTTGAAACAGTTTGGCTCTGCGTTCTCACCCAAATCTCACCTTGAACGCCTGTAATTCCCACATGTCCCAGCAAGACCAGGTAGACAAAACTAAATTATGGCGCAGATTCCTTCCTCCATGCTATTCTCATGATAGTGAGTGAGCTCTCATGAGATCTGATGGTTTTACAAGGGGCTTTTCCCCTTTTTGCTTGGCACTTCTCTTTGTTGCCACTATGGGAAGAAGGATGTGTTTGCTTCACCTCCCACCATGATTGTAAGTTTTCTGAAGCCTCTAGCTGTGCTGAACTGCGAGTTAATTAAATCTCTTTTCTTTATACATTATCAGTCTTGGGTATGTCTTTATTAGCAGTGGGAAAACAGACTAATACAATAAATTGGTACAAGTAGAGTAGGGTACTGTTGTAACGATACCCAAAAATGTGGAAGCAACTTTGGAACTGGGTAGCAGGCCGAGGATGGAACACTTTGGAAGGCTTAGAAGAAGACAGGAAGATGTGGGAAAGTTTGGAACTTCCTAGAGACTTGTTGAATGGCTTTCTCCAAAATGCTAATAGTGATGTGCACAATGAAGTCCACGCTAAGGTATTCTTAGATGGAGATGATGAACTTGTTAGGAACTGGAATAAACATGATCCTTTCTGTATTTTAGCAAAGACGTTGGCAGCATTTTGCCCCTCCCCTAGAGATCTGTGGAACTCTGAACTTGAAAGGGATGGTTTACAGTATCTGATGGAAGAAATTCTTAAGCAGCAAAGCATTCAAAATGTGACTTGAGTGCTGTTAAAAGCACTTAGTTTTATGTATTCACAAAGATATGGTTTAAAATTGGAACTTATGTTTAAAAGGGAAGCAGGACAAATAAAGTTCAGAAGATTTTCAGTCTGATAATGTGATAGAAAAGAAAAACCCATTTTCTCAGGAGAAATTCAAACCAGCTGCGTAAATTTGCATAAGCAATGAGGAGTCAAATGTTAATCATCAAGATAATGGGGAAAATGTCTCCAGGGCATGTCAGAGGTCTTCATAACAGCCCCTCCCATCACAAGCCCTGCAGCCTAGGAAGAAAAATTGTTTTGTGGGCTGGGACCAGGGCCTTGCTGATATATGCTGTCTTAGGACTTGGTAACCTGTGTCCCAGCCCTGGCTAAAAGGGGCCAATGTAGAGCTCAGGCTGTTGCTTCAACGGATACAAGTTTCAAGTCTTAGCCACTTCCATGTGGTGTTGGGCCTGCAGGTGCACAAAAGTAAGAACTGAGGTTTGGTAACATCTGTCTAGTGTTTGGAGGATGTATGGAAACACTTGGATGTCTAGGCAGAAGTACGCTGTCGGGGTAGACCCCTCAAGGAGAACCTCTGCTAGGGTCATGCAGAAGGGAAATGTGAGGTCGGAGCCCTCACACTGAGTGTCCACTGAGGCACTGCCTAGTGGAGCTGTGAGATAAGGGCCTCCATCCTCTAGATCCCAGAATGGTAGATCCACCAACAGCTTGTACCGCGTGCAAGGAAAAGCCAGTCACTCAATGCCAGCCTGTCAAAGCAGCTGAGAGGGAGGTATACCCTACAAAGCCACAGAGGCAGAGCTACCCAAGCCCACTTCTTGTATCAGTGTGACCTGGATGTAAGAAATTGAGTCAAAGGAGATTATTTCAGAGCTTTAAAATTTAAGTACTTCCTCATTAGATTCAGACTTGCACAGGGCTTGTAACCTCTTTGTTTTGGCCAATTTCTCCATTTGGAATGGGTGTATTTCCCCAATACCTGCAACCCCATTGTATCTACAAAGTAACCAGTTTGCTTTTAATTGTACAGGATCACAGGCTAAAGGGGCTTGCCTTGGCTCAGGTGTGACTTTAGGCTGTGGACTTTTGGGTTAATGCTGGAATGATTTACGATGTTGGGGGACTATTGGAAGGGCATGATAGTGTTTTTAAAAGTGAGGACATGAGATATGGGAGGAGCCAGGTGAGGAATGATATGGTTAGGCTCTGTGTCCCCACCTAAATTTCGCCTTGAATTGTAATAATTCCCATGTGTCAAGGGTGGGACCAGGTGGAGATAATTAAGCCATGGGGGCAATTTTTCTCATACTGTTCGGATGTTAGTGAGCGACTTTTCATGAGATCTGATGGTTTTATTAGGGGCTTTTTCCCCATTTTGTTTGGCACTTCTCTTTGCTGCTGCCATATAAAGAAGGATGTTTTTGCTTCCCTTTCCACCATTATTGTAAGATTCCTGAAGCCCCCCAGCCATGCTGAACTGTGAATCAATTAACCCTCTTTTCTTTATAAATGACCCAGTCTTGGGAATGTCTTTATTAGCAGCGTGAGAATGGACAAAGGCAAGACTGTTTTCAACAACTCATGCAATCATTGCTATCTTCAGATAAGCCAGAAATTAGCCGTAGAGGAGTAGAACTTGCACACTTATAGGAGGGAACAACAGAACATACAACTGTCGTGGGCATTGTGTTACAGCTTGCAGAGAAGGTGACTCCGAAGATGTGCACCTCAGGTGATCCACCCCCCTCAGCCTCCCAACGTGCTGGGATTACAGGTGTGGGCCACTGCACCTGGCTTATTGTTGTCACCATTATGAACTCCATTGCATGAATAATGAAACTAGGGCACCCAATGACTCTCCTTCGCCCATTGCCAGTAAACAATAGAGCATTAAGTCAGACTACACTTTCTCAACTTCAAGGCTTGTGCTGTGTCTATAGGTAGCTAGACTGTTGAAATATTAAAATAACTATGAACCTTAGTTTAATTAGTATACAGAGCCTAACATTACTCCTGTGATGTTCACGTGGTATATAATGTATGTTGCAAGGAGAATTAAGAATCAAAATTTTTTGGCCAGTTGAAGAGTTTCTTAGGGAAGTGTGGGTGTGGGAAAACTGAACACCACCTTGTGGTTTGCAATAAAGAGCAAGTCTCAATCCAGGCTTCCTTGATGGGCATCAGTCAACACTAGTTACTTTGCAGTTCCTTGTTGACTTTGCTGCCTACATTTGGCTCAATTTTTTTTTTTAGAGTTTTTTTCTATTGAATAGGATAATCCTCTGTGTAGCAGCTCAAATGTCTTGGCACACAAAAACCTAATACAATTAGGAAAAGGCAAGATTTGGTCAGAAAGAGAGAAAAAAGGGGTTGTACACTGTGTTTCCAATTTCCAGCCTCATAAAAATGCTGCCACTGGAGTGCTTCCGGTTGCCCAGTCCCCATTATTCAATGAAATCAGCTCGCCAGTTGGGCCGACCTTCTTGCAAAGGTGCACAATCAGTCGTTACTGATAGCAAGCAAAGAGAAAACCAGGTATTTTACTGAAAAGCAGACCAGTCTCTCCTGAGAATCTTCCCAGAAGAGGGCGTCTGGGCATTTCCTGCTATTTTTATCTCCTGAGGCTAAACTTTGTACAAATGAATTAGAACTATCAATTAAAAAGGAGTGGGGCAGGAGAGAAAAACAGGGAAAAATCTATTAAACATTCATAGACACACAATTGCAGAAATTATGAAGATGAGCAATCCTAAAGAAGCATTTTATGCAGCCCGCATGCATTCTTCAAATTATGCAAATGAATTTAATAAAATCAGAATTCATTTAAAATGTACATAACCTCAGTACCCCATCTCTCCAAGCTCATAGCTCTCCAGGCACGCATTTACTCATTTCTCTGATAATCAGCGAAGGTAACTTTTTAACCTCCCAGGGTTTGGAAAATAGAGATCCCTAAACCAGAGCAAAAGCTATCTTCCACTGAGCTATGACAGGAAACCAGAATGAATTGCCTTCCATTTGAAAGTTCATAGAAAAAGAAATAAGTTAAAATTCTTTCCTCAAACACAGAAGATCTGTACATAAAAACATAAGCCCAAATGTGCCCCATGGTCTAGGTTCACAGCTTTGCAAAAGGAAACCACCTAATATATTAAAACATATTTTGTTTGTAATTCCTTGTGTAAGAAAAAAGGGGGGAAAAAAGAACCATAAAGCAAGAAAGAAAAGATTTAAAAATTTAAAAACAATTAGTAATATGTGCAATTTTACTAATTAGCCCAGAATCATAGCAAGATGGTTTTGTATTAGTGTTTGTGTAACAAGTAAATAACAAGGAAATGTGATTTACTTATTTTTTATAAATATCATGACTTTAGAATCCAAATTCAAGCTGAAATTTTCCATATTTTAAAATATACATGTGGCTTATCATGAGTTTACAAAGTTGTAATCCATCACATTATAATTCACTTCTATAAAATCTGTAACATTATAATCCACTTGTACAAAACTGCACAAAGAAGTGAAACATGCCCCATGCCTTTGTTTATGTCATCCATTTCTTAGTTATAAATGTTCTCATTCCATGCAGAGTGCAGAGGTAAATATTATTCGGCTTTGGCTGATTATCACAAAACCCTAATTAGAAGAGTTCAAATCAAAATGCCCAGTGTTTTATGATATATTCATGATATTGTTAATATAGACCCTAAGTAACGTATGTTCTAGGCATGATTTACAATCGTGATCAAAACTTTCATTACAGTGGCCTATAAAATATTAGCTTATAGTCACTGGAATGCAGTTTTCATCATTTTCTTTATATGACTATAGATCAGTTGTGTGAACACAGCATCACACTGGAAAAAAAATAAAATGCAGTTAAGTAAAAATGACATGGTTAATGCCCTTTGGGAGCTCATATTTAAAATGGAAATATAAGCTTACTCCTGGGAAAGGACAAGAGGAAATGGTCTTAAATTTATAGAAAGAGGGGACAAAGCATTTTTCCTCCTGCTCTTTCCTCCCCCACCGACCCACAGGGTTGCTAACTGCCAGGTGACCTAGAGAATAGAATGAAACAAAAAGAATTTTCTAACTGACCATGATCTTTGCTTGATGTGGAGAGGAAAAGGGTTGCACATCTGCTGATCCTTCCTTTTTCTTTAGACAATTTTTTTATGATTGGGCCTGCATTAAGAGAAGCTTAAAGAGAAAGATCCATTCTCTACTTCTTAAAAACAAAATTGGAAAATGGTTACTAACAATTATAAGGCTCTGCTGGAGATCATAGCAATAGATCCCCAGATATTGTAGAAATTAAGAAAGTTGCTTCTTTACAATAATACTCCAGCAGTTTCACAATCACCTCATTGGCTTCCAGGTCCCAGTTTTATCTTTCATCTCTCTAAATGCAGTCATCAAACCAAACTACTTCCAACACAATTTGTTTGGAATACTCTCAATGTGTCATTAAGCCAGATAAAATAATTAGTACATAAAGAAAACTTTTTTAAACCAACGTGGCAACGAAGAACTATCACAGGGTAGATTGAATCTCAGCCCCACCCATTTTAACACCAGCTGTGAGAACGTCCTTGGGTTTCTTAATTAATTTGTAAAAGTCTCTCCTCATCCATAAAAGGAGTGTTGTATTTGAGGATTAGGGATAATGGATGTAAACTACTTAAAAGTTGTAACATAGCAAAGAAAAAGAATGACAAAGGAGAAGAAATAGAACAAAGCTTTGGGAGATCACAAAAGAAAAAAGTGAAGAGAAAACAGCAAAGATGAATGATTCAAAAGGAGGAAAAGGTGTCAGAGAAGTAAAGCATCAGAAGATTAAAGAAAACACAAAATTAAAGCTTGTAATTTAAGGCTGAAAAGGTAATTTAAGAAACCTCATATTGGATTAGATGTAAATTCCCACATATCTTAGAGCAAATCTTCCTCTATGTATTCAATTTATAATTCATGTGAAAAAGCCTTGTCTGTCCATCCAGGAATTGACAAATATATTTTGCATGCTTATTTCCATCCATGCCCAAAAAAGCTTAGTCAACTAAAAGGTTTATAATAATTATTCAGTAAGGATAGTAGTGGAAAGGACCATGAATACACATGAAGTAATGCAGCCTTCAGTGGGGTATTTTTAAAGAAAATAAAAGAGAGCGTGAAGAGACAGATGCTGAGATTTCCTTAGAGAAAGGAAGTAGATACGTACAGGTATTGGAGGAGCAGATTTGAAATTCAGAACGTTCATGAATGTGTTGAAGGAAAGGAATAAAATAGGAACATGAAGTTGTAAGACACAGTACAAAGTAAATAAGCCGGGAACTGAGGTAGATCTAGGCTCTGAACTCAGCTTCACAGTTTCAAATAATGCTTTACTAAGCCTCGGTTTCTGCAACTCTAAATTGGCCTAATAACATCCATCTTGATGGGAGATGAGAGGTTAAAAGAGCTTTCTGAATGTCAACAATTTGTCACAGTGGCTGGGACATGGTACATGCTCCATAGAGGATAGCCTCTCTTGCCATCATTATTTTTAGCATCAGTCCCCAGTCCAAAAGACAGGTAAGAAATAGAAAATGGATATATGAATGGCAAGGGGCCACAGATAAAAGCTATCTATCTTCAGATTCTAAGATGATCACTGCAGTGAGGAGGGTGGGACTTAAGGAGCTGTGGAAAGATCTGGAGGAGATGAACCCAAGACAAGGGGAAAGGAGCTCCCTGAGATTCGCACCTTCCAGAGCCTGTGCCTGTGCACCAAACCCAGGCTCCCTGGGGGCTCTGTGATAAGGCAAGGCCTGCGAAGTTGCCATGCAGCCAGTGAAGAACCCTTGACCAAGAAACACTGAGTCAGACGTCACTTGGTAAGGCTGGTTCAACAGTACAGACTTCAAAAAGGAAAGAGAAAGGGAAACATCTGAGTTCAAAAAAATCAGAGAAAAGATGGTAGACATACAGACTCAAAGGAAGTAGGAAATGTGGGTTTCACTCTGATATCACCCTGCCCCCTTTTAAAAATCTGTGCAAAATTGAGGGTGTTTTTTTCTTCCTGGACCACAGAACATTAGAGCAGAGAGGGATATTAAAGTTAATTTAGTGTTCTATGCATTAGAAACTTGAATTGTTAAAAAAAAAATTCTAAAATATTTCAAGGGAAAATGGAGAGGTAAAAAATTTCTCTAAATTTTTTTGTTCAAAAGAGAAAAGATAATACATAATCTGATTTTACAGAGAAGACAGAATTAGATAATATCCTCATTTTAAATTTCTAAAAGACTTTTCACATTTTGATTAGTAAATACAACCATAAAATTTACCTTATCTTAAATATAACTTCATTAATTTTTTTATTTGCATTAAAAATTGTATTCACAACTAAATTGGATAATAAAGCAAGTTAAAAAAAATATTTTTAAGAATCTAAATTCTTATTTGTTGCTTTAAAACTCAAGGTGTGGAGATTCCTGAGAAGAAGTTGGAAAATAACAAGATCTCATATCATTATTTGTTGTTTTTTAGTGTCACAAACTGAATTATTTCAAAGCACACAAATTATTTGTTTTGTGGAGGGTTGAGCTGATCTATCAACACATCCTCTTCTGCTGCGTCTTTTAGTGCAAACATAAGAACAAGTATGTTCTCCAACTTCAGCCTCATTTGCATATATGTAACATTCATGCACATCTTGTCAACTAGGGAAAAACACTGTTGGAGCTCAGCTGCCTGTGCACCCATATTCCAATTACTATTTTTTCCTTGTAATCTCTGGTATGCTGATATTATATTTGAACAAAAAGTGAACACTTTACATATGTCAGTTTATGAGCAACATTTGAAACGCAATATAACTTAGAAACATTGTAATAAAATACAAAAGCTTTCACAGAAAGAGGAAACTGAAAAAAATTATAATGGGCAGATTAGCAAGAAATGTCTTGGAAATCTCAAAGTGAAACCTAGCTCAGAGAGCAGAGTCATGCTGAAGCCAAAAATCTGGGGAGAGCAAGAGGGTATTTTCCTTTCCCATAAGACTTATTTCCACCATGGAAACATCCATGCCAGGGAGATTTGCATCAGGACAAACTTTAGGTGTGGGGGGGGAAAGTCTTGTATATAAAGCATCTTCCTTTCTATTGTTACTTCCCTTGACAGTATCCTCTGGGCAGAGATCTATGAGAGAAAGTGAGCGAGAATTGTTTATCTCCACCAGTTGGTTAGGAATTATCAACGTAGACTGTGGACTCCCTGAGAATAGCAGCTTCCTTGATTCCCTAGTCTACTCTCAGTATACAGCCCAGGGAATGGCATTTAATAAGTCCTCAACGTGCTTTGTCAATAAAAAGATGGCAAGAAAAAGGATTGGACAATCATAACACAGGTGTCTGGGAACTTTTAGTGTAAAAGACCGAACAGTAAATATTCTAGGCTTTTCTGACCATCTGGTCTCTGTAGCAACAACTCCATTCTGCCCTTTTAGTATGAAAGAAGCTTTGAACAATATGTAAATAAATAAGTGTGGCTGCTTTCCAACAACCACAAAAAAACCTTTATTTACACAAGCAGGTTGACAGCCAAATTTGGATGCAGGCTCTGGTCTGATGACGTCTCATTCAACATACACAAATGGTGCCGAGTGAGGCCAGGTCAGTCTAAACGCAGAGTCTATAGTTGGCTTAGGATTGTGTTTATAGAATTGCAAGGTCAGGACAGGACTGAAACAAAGAGTTAATGCAACACACTTCTGTGGAATCTGAAGAGTAACTCTTTGCAGAGGTTGCTCCAATATTTTCTTGAATAACTCCAGGTTCATGAATGCTGCAGTCTCCTGCCAAGGGTCGACAGAGGCTATTGGTGGAATACCTTGGGATGGGTTCAGTGAGTGAGTCTTTTTAAAAACTTTCCTTGATGTCCTGGATGGCTGACTTTCCAGTATATTTAGTTAATTTTTAAATTATAAAATTTGGAGAGTGAGACAAATTCAGGATATAAGCCAATCTCTTTTATGCCTAACATATTGTATTCTAACCAATTTCCCACATTAAAAAAATAGAAAAGGAGTAGGAATGAGGGTGATGGAAAGGGAATTATATTTTGTAAGCAATTATCATGTGTTAGGCTCTCAGCCATGTGGCATGTTTTCATGTTTGCTTTTATTTCTCACTACAGCTGTGAGATAATCATTTCCCTGTCTTAGGTAAGACTAAGATCCAAGTATTTTTTTTTTTTATAACTAGGCACTTTGGTAAGAGGCAGAGTTAAACTTGAAGTTCAGATTCGACATGTTCAGATATTCACATCTTTCTGTTGCTCTCCAGACTTCTCAGCTGGTGGGAATGTTCCTTTCTCTAACCTTCCATGGTACACAGAGTTACAAGGTAGCATAACTGAGTGACAGATGAAGGCCAGAATGATGCTATAGATGTGGCTATGGGAAGCTATATCCCAAGAGGTGATATTTGGGCTGAGACTAGAATAATGAGAAGAAAGCAGTTCTGCTAAACTCTGAGAAATGAGATAGAAGATTGGAGGCCCTAGGATAGCAAAGTGCTTTGCCTACTTGGGGAGTAAATGGAAGATGAGAAAGGACAGAAGGAAACTCAATCTGGCTGGACCACAGTGAGCAGCAGGACTTTCAATGATGGTAGATCTTATACAGGTTTTACACACCATGGTAAGGAGTCTGGATTTTATTAAAGGGCCACTGGGAAGTTATTAGAGGTTGGAGGATTATTTCATGTGAGTTCATTTTTTAAAATATAATTTATATGGCTGTGTGAAAACTAGACTGCAAGGCAGTGAGCACAAAGGAGTAGGGGAGCATCTGTGATGGGTAATTTTATGTGTCGACTTGATTGGGCTACCAGATGCCCAGATATTTGGTTCAACATTATTTCTGTGTGTGTCTATGAGGATGTTTCTTGATGATATTAACATCTGAATCAGCAGGCTGAGTAAAGCAGATGTCCCTTCCCAATGTGGATGGGCCTCATCCAATCTACTGAAGGCCAAAATAGAACAAAAAGCAGAGGAAGCGTGAATTCACTTTCTCTGCCTGACTGTGTTCAAGACAGGATATGGATCTTCTCCTGCTTTTGATTTAGATTCGACCTATTCCTGATTATATATATGAACACACACACACACACACACACACACACACACACACACACACACACACACGGGGGAGGGAGAGAGAGAGAAGGAGAAATATACATAGTTCTGTTGGTTCTCTTTCTCTAAAGAACTCTGACCAAGGTTACAGCAAAGTGACAGTTAATGGGGACTTGGAGGAGATACATATTTGAGTTAAGGATGTGCTATTAAGAATTGGCGGATGTTTTAATGTTGGAGGTAAGAGTAGAAGAAAATAAAAGATTACTGCTCAATTTTGGCTTACTCAGATGGCACCACTTGGGAAAAACAGTTCAGGGAATGAGGATATTCAAAGTTGAGATGTTTATTGATGAGCCAAGTGCAGAATGCAAGTGGGTAGCTGGATATAAATTTTAGAGTTCAAGATGATGACAGATGATGAATGGATAGACAGAGAGATGGAAAGATAAATTATTGATAGATAATAGATGGATGGATGGATGGATGGATGGATGGATGAATAACAGATATATGGGTAATAGATAGACCAGCCCTGGGGTACTCAAAAATGGAAAGCAGGTAAAAGGGAAAGAATCATGCTTCTTTTGTAAGGATCTACCTTTGCAAATATTATCCTGATTTAATCTGTTTGCCATCATATACATGGCAGAAAATGTGATATTTGTAGAGGACCACAAGGTAAACAATAGTGGAACGGCATTAATATCCTTTAAACATACTAGATTACAAAGAATAAACAGTTCTGTCTTAAAATGCACACTATGGCAACAAAGATGGAAATGGATTTGAGAACGGAAATACTTAAACCAGAATAATAATTTATGAGGCTGCTACAGTGATTCAGGCGAGACACAGCAGTACCTCCAATGACAGCCTGCTCTCCTGAGTCTATTCATCTTTCAGGCCCTCATCAGTCTCTCTTGGAGCTGTTCTTCCATCTGCCCACCTAAAGTGTCACTATCCTCTGGGAGGCCATCTTTGGCTTTCTTCTAACTCCTGATGCTCTCACTGTAGGAACCTCATACAAGTCCAAAGCCACGATAGCCACAGGTATGCAATGATGACCAATCATCAATCCAAGGCATAATTTCTTTCCTTAAGCTCCAGGCTCATATTCCTGATTATCTATTCTATCTCAGCTATTGCATTTCAGATGGAATATATCCAAAACCAATCTCATTCTTTCCCTCCCACAGCCTGCTCCATCTCTAACATTCTCCCCATTTGCCAGTGGCATCCCCTGCTATCCAAGCAACCATGCCGGAAATAGGAGAATCATCTTTGAATTTTCAATTTCCCTTACCTTCCACATCCAATTTGAGACCAAGTCCTGTCAGTTATATACCTATCTCACTTTCCAATTTGTTTTTTTCCTCTTTGTTCCCATGGCTGCTACACATTTTTATCATCTTTTGCCTAGACTGTGTTCAGTTTCCTATCTGTTCACAGTGAATTTTCCAAAAGAAAATCCATGCATGTTTCTTCCTTACTTTCAGCCCTTCAGTGCACCCTTTATTGTTTCTGGAAGTATTTTTCAAAGATAGTTTTATAGCCATGGTCTCAGGGCTTCTGGATTTCTTTAAGCATTGACAAAGTATACATTTCTCTTTTTTTTTTTTTTTTTTTTTGAGAAAGAGTCTCGCTCTGTCACCAGCTGCCAGGCTGAAGTGCAGTGGTGCGATCTTGGCTCACTGCAACCTTCGCCTCCCGGTTCAAGCAATTCTCCTGCCTCAGCCTCCTGAGTATCTGGGAGTATAAACGTGCACCACCATGCCCAGCTGATTTTTATATTTTAGTAGAGACGGGGTTTCACTATGTTGGCCATGATGGTCTCCATCTCTTGACCTCCTGATCCGCCCACCTCGGCCTCCCAAAGTGCTGGGATTACAGGCGTGAGCCACTGTGCCTGGCCAAAGTATACATTTCTTAATGATCATTCAAAACATAAATATAAGCCCATTCTGTATGAAAAAGATGGCATAGCTCTGCCACACGATTTCAGTACCTGAAGAGGAGCTGTTGGATTAACTGTCTCATTTGCAACCAATGACACTAGTTTACTGTTGTGGCAAAGATTTTTTTTAAAAAAACCAATAACTTAGGGAAGCTTAATGTCTTTGACCCAAATGTCATCCCGGCATGGTATGTAAACAAATAAAGGTATCACTATAGTTAAAATGGAAAGATGTGAAGACTGAATTAAGCCATAACACGGTGCACATTACTATTACCATGGGCAAACAAAAGTCAAAAAAAAAACTGCACCAAGGCAAGCTCATTTCAGAGCAGCAACTTAACCAAAAAGAAAAGTAGCAGTCCTTCAACTTTGAATTCTAACTGTTGTATGATTCTGCTTGTGTTTAACTTATAAGTTCGTTTTAGTTATGTAAGAGCTTTCTATGTAAGGAGTTTGTACATTGTTTTATACGTTTTATACATAAGAAAGAATATGATATATATAACCGAAGTGAACAATGGAAGTCATAAGAGTTATTTTCCTTTCACCCATGTCTGAGAAATGCTGGCATGCTAGCTCAAGTCCAAATGCCTCAGTATGTTGTTGACAAGTTCCTCTGTGATCCAGCTACCCCATCTCCCACTGATAAAATATACCCTGCAGTTCAGCCATTACAAACAGCCTTTGCTAAATTACCCCTGCCTTCTCATGTCTATGTTTTGCATATTAGTTCTCCATGTCCCTATAGTCCCTCATTCCCTACAGTCATGAGTTTACTTTGAAAACCATTTGAGATATTAACTATATTCTAATTTCTTTCTCATTTCTTCCATCTTTAACCTCAATCAACTAGGTAAATTCATGTGTTTTTTCCATAATCATCATCAAACATAGCACATTTATTGATGTCACTACAAATTAAGAAACTGAGGTACAGAAAGGTTATGTAACTTTCCTGGAGTCATAGAGCTAATAAGGTACAGAGATATGATTTGAACCTGAGCATCTAGTATTAACTGCTATGCTTTAGGTACCGGCATGCTTGTCTTTTTTTCATGAGGTCCTAAAGCAACTTAAATTTAAGGATTTTATTTAATTCATTTTTGCATTCCAACACCTGGTTTATTTCCCAACATACAGTAGCCTCTCAATAGATAATTGTCATACAGATAGATGAATGTAAAGATGAATATATGTGTGGATGGGTGGACGGAAGGATGGATAGATGGATGTATAGATGGATGATGAAACTGATATGGGGATAGATATTATCACTTTTGAATACAATATATTTTAGATCAAAGACAACTGAGAAATCAATGCCCCTCCTAATAACACTCAAAGATAATTTTCAGACTTCAGATCATTCTGTAACGGTATTCTTATTACCATAATAACTCTATATGTAGGATATAGGCTATAATCCACCATGAAGACATTTTGACATATAGATTGACATGAGTGGAAGATTGTGGTATTTTAATCTGCACTAGTGTCTGTTGCTTGAGACAGAAAACTTTCTGAGGTCAATTTAAATCCTAAACAGTTTGCAATTAAAAGATTTATATTGTTCTCTAGTCAAAATACTAGTAACTCTTTTATTGTATTTGCTATTGATGGTTCTTCTGATGAACTTTCAAGGGGAAGAGTTAGCTATGTATATGATGTCCTACTGTAAACATAATTCATGAAAGCTAATGTATTAAAATAACCATTCAAAAGAGCAATGTGGTTCAATTTGAATAAGGAATCCTATGATTAACTGCATTTTCTTCCTCAGGCTCATAAACACACATAGATGAGCTCTTAATTATGAATGGAGGCCACATGAATATTATTTATTCTCTGTTTAACCTGTGCTCTAAAACTACTGAGTTTTGTGATTTTATGTGGTGTTAGCTTCTTATAGTGTTTGTCATTTGAGAAATCTTGGCCTATAGACAATAGTTTCACACAAGAAAATTTATATTGTCAGTCATAAGTTGCTAACACTTTCTTCTTTTGCACTTTAGCCCTAATAGCAAATATATTATTTATGATGCATAGTCACTGAAAAATATTTTATATTTTACTATTTTCTCTTAATTTAATATATACTTCTTCCTTGATGTATTATTCAGAAAACTTTAAGCACAGAAACCAAATGAATGTAGAAAAGAACAAAGAATAGCCCAGCAGTACCCGGTAAAATTTCTTTAAGCATAACAAATGATGTAATGAGGCATATAAATTATACCAAGGCGTATTTTTAGCATTATAAGATTATAAGATTGTTAGTAAAGGGAAAAATTATTTACGTGTAAATAAAATTTTCTTCTTTGTTCCCTTCACCCACTGGCTTTGTTTCCTGAAGAAATAAACTCCGTGACTCTGAGTTTTGGAAGCAATGGAATATATTCAGGAGCAATCCTGGTTAATCCCTTTGGGTGTTCTGATAAACTGTGAAATTGATATAGAACTTACCTGTGTATTTATTCTGAACAGTAACTGAATTAGTTTGCTGACTGTAATTTTTCCAGGCAAGAAGTTTACTTAAACATTGGCTCAAGTAAATCAAAGAAGAAGGCAATCTAGTGTCATAGAGAAGGAAATCATGCAGTTATTCTTAGTTTGCTGAAGAAAAATGGAATGGAAATATCACAGACATACCTCTTGTGGCAATTTATGAAGGTTACACAATTAGTGACTTACTGAATTTGAATTTCAACTGAGATCTGACTACCATATTCAGGCAATTTCTACCATGCTACCCTACAATTTACATTCTTATGAACAAGCAATCCACACATGCAACCCTTGGTTTAAAGATGTCCATATAAGGAGAAATCCTGACTAATTTTATTTGCATGAACGTTGACAAGAAATGATGTCAGAATTCTGGTTTTTTGTCTAGACTCCAGCTAAGAATCCTAGCAATTTTTTTTTTCTGGGGGTCACAGAGCTATTCAATTAGAATGATTTCTGGAAAAAAATTTAAATATTAGAAAATGAATCAGAAAACTTCTGATCTTCAAAATGAATTTGAAGATAGAGCCTCATAACATTGTTGAGTGTTTTATAAATATTATTTTTAATTTAAAAAAAATAAATAAAAGCAGAGAAACCCCCAATTTAAGCCCATCTGTCCTCTGAAGCTGCTGGGGCCAACCTCTCCACTATCAAATGTCCTCTGACTTGAGCTATAGGTGCACTGGTTCCCTCAGGTGTCCCCAGTTGTCATTTACCCTACATTTCTGTTACTGAGAATCTATTCATTTCCTCATCAATGTTCCATATATCAGAAACTTGTTTTCTCTTTCCATAAAATTAGAGAAAATATGAATCTTCATCCTCATCCTCTCTAAATTTGCCAGTTGAGATTTCTCTACCGCCCACCCCCAAATCCCCACCCCAGTTCAGGCATAATCACTGTCCCTCCCTGTACTAACAAGCTATTCCACAGAACTTTTAAACATTAATGCCCTGTTTGGGAAATAGAAGTAGGGATAGACTTATCACATCTCTTCCTGTCTGCAAGTGTCAGCTTTTTCCATCGTCGGGTATTCTCTCTTTTAAAAAATGGCCCATATACATGATAATCACATTCCAATTTAAACTTAAAACAAAAGTGGCTCATTTTTCAAATCTAGGAAAGATCACAGAGAAACTGAGAGTTCCAACAATCATCATAGATTACTTGTGCATGGGATATTTCTTCAGGATAAATGTTCTTGTTATTTATACCTAAGGCTACTTAAATCCGATTTACTTAATGGGACGTAATATGGGTTTTTGAATAATAAATCTAGTAGTAGTAGGTTTAACTATCTAA
Source organism: Sapajus apella (assembly GCF_009761245.1). NCBI lineage: Eukaryota > Metazoa > Chordata > Mammalia > Primates > Cebidae > Sapajus > Sapajus apella. The sequence continues at coordinate 3,835,152 of NW_022437000.1, read as the reverse complement.
ATGCCTTCTTGAAGACACATTTGCTGTCTTATTCACCTTTATATTCTCAATCAATTTTATTAAGTTAAATAAAATATCAATCATACTTATTTACACAGTAAATCTGAATTAGACAGAACTTTGGCTATACAGGGTTATTAGCTATTTAACTGGGTGATATTTGAGCAATAAAGGAGGAAAATATTTTTATAGGTTCTAAGTTACATTCTAGAAATTGGTGTTGATACTTTTATAGGCAGATATAGTCCTCTCTCTTATGATGTTCTAACTTTGACTTACTTTTTTTAAAAAGTCATTTTAACTGAAATCTGATACCATTCACATTAAGTGTAATGTGTAACTTATATAAAATGTCCAAAAAGAGAACATAATCTGAAAGAGGAAAACAAGACGAATCTGACATTACCCTCCACCTACTCTCTACACAACAATCACTGTGCTGGTTTCCTTGCCTTCCCTTGTTGACATTCTTACTATTAGAGATCCATTTTGTTAAGCAGAAATTCTTTCAGAAGTCCAAATAAATATTGATACATTGAAAAGAAGGCTGTCTTCCCACCTCCTATGCATTAATACATTAGAGGGCACTCATTCATCAAGTCAATTCTGAGAAGGTAAAATATGAAAGAGTTTACTTTCAACAAGGTTATTAAGGAAGATAGAAGTCGTGGTTGAGTAGACACTGAGTATCAGGGGAAACCTAATTACTTTTGACTGGGGCTGAGGTGACCATCCCAAGTGATATATGAGGCCAGTAGATTGTAAGGATGAAGCAACCAGGCAGTGGTCGGTGACAATGATAAAGGGAGAGCCAACCTTCCCAACTTGGGTTTTTAAGAGCTGCCATATTGCGAAGACTTGTATTCAGAAAACAAAACTTAAGTTACCATGTATATTTGCAATGATGCCTTTAGAAGGAGAACGAGTCAGTTATGAGAAAGGCTCAATAATGAGGAATAATCTCTTAGACTCCATAGCACTACGTGACATTAAATCCTGGGAAAGGTGTGTTAAATGGTTACAACCAAAGGACTATTACAAAGAGTTTTTCAGCACAATAAACAGCAAACCTACTTCTTCCTTAGAATAGAACCTTGTTCTTCAGCCCAAAGCAAATGTTTCAACTGAATTACTTTCTGGGCTTTATAAGGTGTTGACACAACTTCTACTTGCACATCGTAAATGTACCACCCTAATAATCTGTGTTTAATTACTGTTTATTGTAAATGAATTTTCTCAGCAATCCAATGTGGTGCTTTTCATTTTTCTGTCAGTGAAGTTCCCTCTTTCAGAACCTTTGCCCCCAGCTACCAATGATATGACGATCCCAAGTATGCACCCATCCAGAGATTGTGGGGGAAACACAACTGGAATGCTAGAGGCAATAGCTTTGTTGAAATTCAAGCATGTAAAAACTAAGTCAGCCTTTTAAAATAATAGGGAAAACCACTGTGGCTTCAAAGCAAATGTTTTCCAAAGATGGGATTATACATGCATAAGTTAGCACCACTCCCATTCAGACCAAATACCCTCTCCTTGGAAGATGGGCAGCTAATTAGAATTAACAAGAACAATAATTTTCCCCATCCAGTTGTTCACATCTAATGCACACTAGACTGACAACATGGAAATAAAAATAAAAGATGTGAAACAATTTGCTTGTACCTTCTGAGTGTCAAAATATTCTAGAGGTCAGTCCAAAATTGAGCCAGTTTTTATGAACAATCATTCTATAAAATAACAGCTGGACTTAATTAAATGTCAAAGGATAAATGTTAGAGTAACACAGTATGCTGGAATTAGGGGAAAAAAGTCAATTAATACTGTTTTCTCTGCAAAGATCAGATATATCAAACGCTGTGAAATAAATACTTGGGAGAAGTACAGCTCATGGTAAGACAGTAGAGCTATTCATTATCACCAGAGGAGGACATTACCAACATATAAGAAGCTGAGATGTAAAAACTTTTGGTAATTAATTTCAATCAGAGCTGGATTCAAGGTCAGTTGTGTAATACCAGCCATTATTTTCCCTTTGCTACCTTTGGCAGCCATTTCACATGGCTCATCCATAAATAATTAAAACCAAAGTATCTGCTGCATCAGCTTAACTACTGCAGGGAAACACAGAGGTCCAAGGCTTTATTTCATTTGGAACTTCTAATAAAAAGGGAAACAACCTTCTCTGTGTATTTAGAAATGAGACTTACTTCCTGCATAAACAATACAAACATTTCTTTTTAAGTGTTCAATATGTTCATTTCCATCTGGACCTTTCCAAACTGCTTGAGAAAAATTATGAAAGCAAAAGCCTCATACATGCACTGCCAGCATGAAAATAATTTAAATCCGAGGTAACCTCCAACTGACAATAGTGAGTCACAGGATAAGGGAGTATTTTGTGAGGCATATTATGAAATAACAATTTGAAATTTAGCAACATAAATCATGTTTCCAAAGCGTAACGAGGTGTCCAAAAGAACCCTTGGGACTCTCAGGACTGGTCTGGGAGGGCTACAATCTCTAGAGTGTTCATAAAATGAGAAGTAGAATACACAGGGTTACATTTGGTTTATGAATAGGTCAACAAGTTCAGTTGGTAATATTTTAATTTCTTAAGGGGAAATGATTTTTACTTTTCTTCATTTTATGAATGTATCACTTAATTTACAACAGATGCACCTTAGAAATGTATACATTAAAGTGAAGAGATTCAGTTATAACCAACAACACTGCATCTCTATTTAATAAGTGTACATATATGCATAAACAGAAGTCTAGACTAATACCATTGTACAGAAATAAAGAACAACAAATTAGATATTAAGCATTTTAAGTAACTTCCTAGCCCAGACTTAAACAAAAGTAAAATATGTAGCTTAATCCAAAATTGAGAAGTACAATATGGTAAAGTGGAAATAATTCTAGATTTGAGTCACAATTTGAGTTAGAACTGTGTGAACTTGACCAAATGCCCTGAGTGATTGAGATCACGTGGAATTGCATGTACTAAAAGTATTTGAAAATCACTGTACAAATTTAGAGAAATGAAAGAGCTGAAGAAAGAGGACCAAAGTCATGAAGACAAAATGAAGAGCCAGAATTACACTTACATGACCTTTGATATCGTTTTGCTCCATGTCCCCATCTCACCTCCAACTGTAATTCCCACATGTCAAGGGAAGGAAGTGATTGGATCATGAGGGTGGTTTCCCAGGATGTTCTTGTGATAGTGAGTGAATTCTCATGAGATGCAATGGTTTCATAAAAGGTAGTTTCTCCTGTACTCACACATCCTCTTTTTCTTATCTGCCATCATGTAAAACGTCCCTGCCTCCCCTTCTACTATGATTCTATGTTTTTTGAGGCCTCCTCTGCCATGTGGAACTCTGAGTCAATTATACATTTTTTCTTTATAAATTACCCAGTCTCAGGAAGTTCTTTATAGCAGTATGAAAATAAGCTAATACAACTTTCTATGAGATTAAGGAATAACCATGGTATGGGAACTGTCACCATTTTGACCTCAGAATGTATGAGTCCCCCTTTTGTACCAGTGGTTTAATGCTACACACTGATAATGACAGTGTCTGTCAGTGTTCTCAGATAAACGTATTCACATGGCTTGACTAGTTTTTCTTTTAGGCGTTCTCTGTACAGTTCCCAAACCCAAACCAGTTATTTGAGGGTCCACAGTCATCATCATCACCATCATCATCATCATCACCATCAGTCTCATCATTACTATGATCATCTACTAGCTTTGCTACTCAAATAATACTTTAATATTATATTAAGGATATTAATCATAGTGAGAAAGGGAAATAGAATCATTATTAAGACAGAACATATTAAAATGAAGTTATTATTTCCCTTCCCTTGTCACAGACTTAGCCGTGTATAGTAATAAAGAAATCAGCCCCTTTACATTACATGTTGATATTTAAAAGGAACAAAGTGAAAGCCTTCAGAAAATGATAGGTCTTTAATTGTTGTCCAAATGGATACTCTGACATCCTTCAATTATATGTCATTAGCCCCAATAATATTTGCTAACTACAGATCACAAAGGCCTGCCTTCCTCCACCACTAAATACTTTAAGGTCTCGTCTCTCTACCTGAGTATCTTAAGGTCCTGCTGACTAAAGGCAATTTTCAGAAGAGCTTAAGTTTGAATTTAGGTATAAAGTAATTCTGTAATTTCAAGACTATACTTATAATACAAGGAATTGCAAAATGTCAATGTGTTCAGTAGGGTGGTGTGGTTGTTCCCCAGCCACTTTCCTTCCTTCTTGTATTAAAGTTCTTGATGAATAACAAATTCTTTTTCAGCAGTTTTATTATTATTGATACACAAAAACTACATATTTAATAAATATCATTTGAGGAGTTTAAACATATGCATATATACTTAAAACCATCACTACAATCAAGGTAAAAAATATTCAAATGTCTACTCTTGCTACTTGGCTTCTATTCAGCATGGTACTAAATGTCCTAGTTGCAACAGCTATACAAGAGAAAGATATAAATATCACCTAAATTGGAAAGGAAGAAGTGAATAAATCACCCCTGTTTGGAGATGACATCATCTTATATATAGAAAACCCTAAAGACACTACCATAAAACTATAAGTACTAATCAATAAATTCAGTAAAGTGGCAAGATACAAAATCATCATACAAAAATCAATAGTTTCTATACACTAACAATAAACTATTTGAAAAAGAAATCCAGAAAACAACTATATGTAAGAGCTATAAAAAAATACTTAGGAATAAATTCAACCAAGGAGGTGAAAAATCTGTACAGTAAAAACTATAAAACATATATGAAAGAAATTGAAGAAGACAAAATAAATGGAAATATATTGCATGTTCATGGATTACAAGATATATTATTGTGAAAAATTTTATACTACCCAAAGCAATCTAAGCTAGAAATATCATACTACTTAATTTCAAAATATACTAAAAAGCTATAGTAACCAAAACAGCATGGTATTGGCATAAAAACATAACAAGGGCTGATGGAATAAAGAGTCCAGAAATCCACAAATTTATGATTAGTTGATTTTTTGACAAAGGTGCCAAGACTATAGGGAAAGGACATTCTTCAATAAATGGTGTTGAAACAACTGAAAAGAAACCTACAGAAGGATGGAATTAGACCCTTATCTCACATCATATATGAAAATCAACTACAAATATATTAAAGACTTAAATCTAAGAGCTGAAACTATAAAATCACTATAATAAAACCTACAGGAAAATTTCACATTGACATTCATCTGGGCAATGATTTTTGAATATGACTCCAAAAGCACGGACAAAAGATATAAAATAAGCAGAGGGAATTACACCAAATTGGAAAGCCTCTGTATAGCAATAAACAAAACAAAATTTAAAAAGCAATGAGTGAAGAGCTGAAGAGACAACTTACAGAATTTTTCTTTATGGAATTTTCTTTATGGAATGGGAGAAAATATTTACAAATCATACATCTGATTACAGGTTAATATTCAAAATATAAAAGACTCTCAAACAACTTAATAGCAAGGAAAAAAAAAGAAACCCAATTTAAAAATGGGAAAGTTTCTGAATAGATATTTATCAGAAGAAAATATATAAATGGCCAACAAGTATATGAAAAGATGCTTAATATCACTAATCATTAGGAAAATACAAATTGAAAGCACAAATGAGATATCATTTCATTCCAGTTAAAATGGCTATCATCAAAAACACACAAAAAATGCTGACAAGGATTCAGAGAAAAGGAAACTCATACACTGTTATAGCCATTAAGGAAAACACTATGGAAGTTTCTGAAAAAAATTAAAAATAGAACTACCATATAATCCAGGAGTCCCACTGCTGGATCTATATCAAAAAGAATTGAAATCAGGATCTCCAAAAGACATCTGCATTTCCATGTTCACTGTAGCATTATTCATAATAGCCAAGATATGGAAACCACTTAAATGTCTACTGGCAGATAATTTTTTAAATGTGTTACATATATACAATTGAATGCTATTCATCCTTAAATAAAAAGGATATTCTGCCATACATAACAACATATATCAACTTGCAGACATTGCATTAAGTGAAATAAGCCAGGCACAGAAAGACACATACTACATGATCTAACTTATATGTAGAATCTAAAATAGTTGAATTCATAGAAGGAGAGGATAGAATGGTAGTTACCAGGGCCTAGGGGTAGGAAAGGTTGGGAATACCTTGGCCAAAGGAAAAATTATACCTATCATCTCCAACAGTTCCCTCTTGCTCCTGTGTGTGTGTTAAGGACACTTAAGATCTACCACCAACAATTTTTTAATGCACAATAAGGCATTATTAATTATAGATGCTATGTTGTACAGCAGATCTCTAGAACCTATTCATCTTTCATAACTAGAATTTTATACTCATTGAAATACAACTCTTATTTCCCCTTCCTACCAGCCTCTGGCAACCACCATTCTACTTTCTGCTTCTATGAGTTCAACCTTTTTAGATTCTACATATAAGTGGGATCCTGTGGTATTTGTCTTTCTGCTCCTGGCTTATTGCACTTAACATAATGTCTCCAAGTTCATCTCTCTTGTTGCATATGACAGGACACCCTTTTTTAAAGGATGAATAGTGTTCTATTGTATGTATATACCACATTTTTTTTATCCATTCATCTATTAAATGCCATTTACGTAGGTTCCATATCTTGGCTATTGCGAATAATGCTGCAATGAACATAGGAGTGCACATATTTCTTTGAGATCCTGATTTCAATTATTTTGGGTATAGATCCAGTAGTGGGATGGCTGGATCACTGGGCAGTTTTATTTTTAATTTTTTGAGGGAACTCCATACTGTTTTCCACAGTAAGTGTACTAATTTACATTCCTACCAACAACATGCAAGATTTTCTTTTTCTGCACATTCAGGCCAACACTTGTTATCATTTTGGCTTTAATTTACGTTTTTCTGATGATTAGTGATATGGAGCATTTTTTCATATATCTGTTGGCTATTTGTATGTCTTCTTTGGAAAATCGTCTTTTAAAGTCCATTGTCTATTTTTTTGTTTTGTTTTGTTTTTTGCTAGTTAAGTTCCTTATATATTTTGGATATTAACCCCTTAGCAGATATATGGTTTTCAAATATTATCTCCCACTGAGGTTTCCTTTTCATTCTGTTGATTTGTTTTTTGCTGTATGGAAGCTTTTTAGTTTGATATAGCCCTACTTATTTGTTTACAATGCTTTTGTTCCCTGTGGTTTTGCTGTTGTACAAGAAATCATCACCAGGAACAATGTCCTGAAGCTTTCCTTCCTCCTGTGTTTTCTTCTAGGAGTTTCAGACTTTCAGGTGTTACATTTGCCTTTAATTCATTTTAAGTTGATTTTTGTATATGGTGTAAAATAAACATAAAATATATTCTTATTTTATGTCCTGGATCTAGGTTTTAATTTTCTAGAAAAACAGCAGAGAATGATCCTCAAATTATCCTAAAAAGGAGAAATGTATAGATCCTTAAAATGAATTTATACACCTGCATAAAAATATACTTGTATTTTTATGTCAATGCTTGTTGTGATCTACTCTGAGCATTTAGAATTGTTAGGCATAAAGGAATTTTAAGATGTCTGTAGCTTAAAAAGGACAACTCACAAGTCAATCAAATCTAATGTTTTTGCGCTTATCTTTAAAAATTGAAAGTATTGGTTCAACAAAGACATTTAAAATATCTTGTAACAACAACAAAAAAGAGAAAAAACAAATAAAAGACCTGAAATTATAATAAAAGGGGGCCTTTACTTTCCTAGTTCTCAAAGGCAGAACTTCTTCTTTTAAAGCTTTTGAGAATGTAACATTACTTATTTTAAATTGGGCTACATAATTCGAGTTTGCTTTAACTTATTATTTAAGCAGAAATCAGAAAAAAAAAAAAGCAAGAGCGTTGATAAGTAAACAGAATATAGAAATAGAAAGTAAAGAAATTTAGTTCTCCTGAGGCTTGGCGCCTGAGGGGGTGCCGTCTATACCAGAATGGGGAATACATTTTCATAGTGGAACAAATCTATTGCACACTCAGGGGGAAGCTCACTATGTGGTTTCCGTTAGGGGACTCCTAGAGTTAGCAGATTTATAATAAAATAATTCTGCATTTTTACATATTCCAGTTTTAAAATCTGGCAAAACATTATTTTTCACAAATAATTTGTTATTACACCTGGTTGTGTCAAATCCCTTTTTAATCTTTCAAATTCTAGCTTTTTCTTCCTTTCATTTGCATTCTTCTTATCTGTGTACTTTGGCTATTAACAACCTGCTCTCTAAGAAGCTGATGATAAGAACTTCCTGTCTATGTTGGCTCCTCCCAGTTACTTCAGAGCCTGTAAATTTAAAGGTAACAGTAATTGCACTGGGTACTTGCAGACACTGGACCTATGGTTCTCAGCAGCTGGAAAAAGGGGTCTGGGTATTTACACACAGTTCCACCTGATGGGTGCTGCTCTCTTCCACCGAGTCTCGTTCTACCACTTACTAGGTATATGTACACTTAAGTTATTTCTTAACATTTCCATGCCCCAGATTCCTGGTCTCAAAAATGGCCATGAAGTTTTATCTAAATCTTCTGGGTTGTATTAAGATAGTCATCTCTACCCAGAATACTTACAGTAGATATGAACAAATCAGTTGCTTTTCTGTTAGAGCACAGGTTGTCTGATATTCTACCCATTCTCCAGATTCAGGACAAATTTGGAAGCAACCTGAGTCCCAGGTGCTTAGGTTCCAGTACCAGCTCAGTCATAAGCCGCTTCTTGTTCTAGATTAGCTAAAGGCGGTAACATCTGTACCAGTTGTTAACGGGAAACAAACTAAGAAGAGTGAATGCACGTTTATGAAAGTTTAAAAGCATTATTTTGTTATGAACACAAGCATGACCAGGGTGCTAAGCCTTATGATTAAGAAACTGAATTCATGACTCCCAATCTGGGGGAAAATAAAATATTAATGAGTTGGATCACACTGACCCAACCAATTCTGAAATGCATATCCAACATGTAGAGCAAGAATTGCTACTGTGTTGAAATCACAGAGCCAGAGCGCTTCCATGTAGCCAGAAAAAAATCAGAGTAAGAGTCATTACTGTGGTGAGCTATTGTTGGGAGAGCTTGTGGGCATTTGAAGCATACAAACATTTGTGACTCCACCAAAAAGAGGTTACTTTTTATTCCTAAAATGGGTAGACAGTTTATGTTAGAATTTCTTCTTCTGGGGACACCAGATACTAAGTTTGCAACATAGTAAGACTTGTGTCTAAAAAATTATTTAAAAATTAGTTGGACATGGCAGGGCACCTGTAATCTCAGATACTAGGGAGGCTGAGGCAGGAGAATTGCTTGAGCCCAGGTGTTGAGGCTGCAGTGAGCCATGATCACACCACTGCACTCCAGCCTGGATGACAGAGCAAGATCCTGTCTCTAAATATAATAATCAGGGGTAACTTAGTTTTGCTATTTACCTACATGCTACTTAAAGAAGCTCTTTAAGAATTTACAAAGTATTCCAAAAGAATAACCACAAAACCTGTAAAATAAGAACTATAAACAGTTTGCTGAATTAGTTATTCCTAATCACACAAATATGTATCACAAACTACAAATAATATACAGCTTTGTTTATATGCTTATTCCCAATTTTTTTACTGGGAACTGGTAAATCATATGGCCTGGTGGAGGGAGGACCAATACACAGAACCATGTGGATATTCTTCCTTCCTTATCAGAGTTGTGCAAAATTAGTGACCAGTGTTTACAAGCTCATCTTGAAGCCCTGAGACCTCGGTTCTGGAATTGCAATATCCTCACATCTTAACTTTTAATCCAAATTAGAGAATCATTAATTCTTTACCAATAACTCTTCAGAGTTTAGAAATCATATGCAACCTGTTTTATTACTTACAAAATATAAGTATGATCTCTGGAAGTGCTTGCTCCCTTCACATAGGAAATCTCCTCTGTGGTGACACACTGTGGAAGCCCGTTATCTCTCTGTCATTACCACAATGGGAGGATATTTGCTGCCACTGGTTTTATTCTGTTCATTTGCTTTTGTTTTTGAGATGGAGTCTCACTCTGTTGGTCAGTCTAGAATGCAATGCCATGATCTTGGCTCACTGCAACCTCCGCCTTCCAGATTCAAGTGATTCTCCTGCCTCAGCCTCCTGATTAGCTGAGACTACAGGCACCCACCACCACACCCAGCTAATTTTTTGTAATTTTAGTATACATGGGGTTTCACCATGTTGGTCAGGCTGGTCTCGAACTCCTGATCTCAAGCAATCCAACCTCCTTGGCCTCGCAAATTGCTGGGATTCCAGGCATGAGCCACTGTGCCCCAGCCCATTGGTTTTTAAAGGCAAGGAAACAGGCCCCAGGGAAATTCGTGGTCTGAATCCTCCATCTTATCTGACCCACAGTTGGAACCAACTTAATCTTACTGTTTAAAGATGCTTCAAACATACGCACCTCTCTGTATTTGGTGTCCTTAAGTATAGAAATGGATGACAACAGTAAATGCCACAAACACTTTCTACATATACCCAAACCAGGGACTTACTGTGAACATTCAGAACCAATATCAGAGGTTAAGCAGTGGGGCAGAAACATATGGATATAAAGGAGGCAGTCCAGGAAAGCTTTGGGACATAAGAAGGAGAGCAAGCTCAAAGACCTCAAGATGAGACGTAGCTTTGGAATGAAAAGGAGGCCAGGGTGGCATCACGGCATGAGTGCAGGTATGGGATGAGGCAAGAACAATAGGCAGCTGTGTTAGCTTCCTAGGACTGCCACAATGAATTAATATAAACCACAAGGCCTGAAACAACAGACATTTTTTATCTCACAGCTTAGGAGGTGTTAGTAGAGTTGGTTCCTTCCAGAGGCTCTGAGGGAGCGTCTGGTCTCCATCTCTCTCGTAGGTGCTGGTGGTTGGCAACATTCTTTGGTGTTTCTTATCTTGTAAACAGCATCACTCTGATCTCTGCCTTCAACTTCACATGGCTTTCTTCCCTGTGTGTCTTCTCTGTGTCTTCGTGTGTTTTCCCATCTTCTTGTAAGGATGCCCATCATATTGGATTTAGAGCCCATACTAATCCAGTATGACCTCATCAGAACAAAGGACATCTTAAATGACCCTGTTTCCAAATAGGGTCATGTTCTGAGGTTATGAGGTAGACAGAAATTTTGGGGTGGATACTCTTGAATCCAATTGCCAGGTCATTTAAGGCCTTATAATCTATGACATGGAGTTTGAATCTTTTTTTTTCTAAATGCAATGTTAAATCTTTAGAAGGTTTTTAGCAAAGGAAAAGGCTTAACCTCATTTGTACTTTTGTAAGATCATTCTGACTGCTCTGTAGAACATGAGTTATAGGGAGAAAAGGAGTACAGACACCAGTTAACTACTGCAGTAATCAAGGTGAGAAATGATACAGGCTGTGTTAGTGTGTTGGCATTCACGATCAGAGGACGTGGACATTTTGAGGAACTATCTGAAAGGCATAAATAACATGTGTGATTGATGAATTTGAAGTAGGAGTGAGGATAAACGAGGGAGTCTGGATTTCTCCTTTGAGTCACTGGGTGGTGGCTGGTACCATTTACTACAACAGGGAAGATTGCCAGCTGGGTTAAGGATGGATGCGAATCAGAAGGTCAATTTTGGACATATTACATTTGAGCTGCACATTAGAATTTCAAGTGGAGATAACATAAGACAGTTGGACCCCAGAGAGGTCAGGATTTGAAAGATAAATTAGACAGTCATCAGCATGCTGATGGTAATTAAAGTCCTGCTGGATGAGGTCATCAGAAGTTGGAGTGTAGAGAAGGAGTGCCTGAAACGCATCACACGACTCTCTTGTGTTTAGAGTTCAGGTCGAGAAAGAGGAATAGCCAGTAAGAGAAACAGAGGAGTCAGCAAAGCATGAGGAAATGGAGGAAAGCATGGTATCAGGAACCCTGCAGTGTGCACTGTAATGCAGAAGTTACATGTGGCAGATAGGTTATTTGTTAAAATATTCACTGTCTTATCTTTTTCTATCTTTTTTCTTTTTTTTCCAAGACAGAGTCTCGCTCTGTTGCCCAGGCTGGAGTGCAATGGTGTGATCTCAGCTCAGGGCAACCTCTACCTCCCAGGTTCAAGTGATTCTCCTGCCTTAACCTCCCAAATAGCTGGGAATACAGGCACATGCCACAATGCCCTGCTAATTTTTGTATTCTCAGTAGAGACAGGGTTTCACTCTGTTGGCCAGTCTTGAACTCTTGATCTCACAATCTGCTCACTTCAGCCTCCCAAAGTGCTGGGATTTCAGGTGTGAGCCACCACGGCCAGCCCTTCACCATCTTTTCTAACATTCCCACCCCAGAGTGACTATCCTTATGGAATAAATATAAGTCATATAACTCTGACTTAGGTTTGACCATGTGGTCAGCTGTGGCCAATGGAATGTGGACAGAAGTGATGTGTTTTACTGTAAGAAGCTTTAAGAGTCCCAGTATTGTCCTGCCACTGCTCCATTCCTCTGGCATGAACCCAAAATGAATATGACATGAAGAGTAGATCCAGACCAACAATTAATATGAGGATAAAGCACTGACTTTTGGCAACTGTCCATTAGCCACAGTATAACCTGGAAACAATGGATGTAATCGTCACATTTTATGTAGCACAGTTGTAAAATGGCATGCTGTTCATAGGTCTGGAGCTGGTGGTATTGCCAAAATAATAGGAGCTTTTGCATCATACTTATCTAAGATCAGGCACCAAACATGTCACTTACTACCTACATGCACATCAACAAATTGGCCTCTGTGAGCCTCGATCTTCCCATCTGGACAGAAGGACACCTATCTTATAGGGCTGTGGTAAGGATTAAATGTGACCTATTTGTAGAGGATTCAGTATTGTTTTGGCCCCTCCCCTTTCTATTTATGTCCATTTCTTTTATTGTCTTAGATTAGTCATTACTGTGTTGTAAGAAAAAGGATGGAGAATAAGCAAAGTTTCTATAGAGTCCAGGCCTAGAGAAATATTCCTGGCTTCAGGACTGGCTCCAGAGGGACAGCTGGGTGCCTGAGACACAAAGGGCACATCAGTGTCAGAATCAGTCTTCATTCATACAACAACAGTCCTTATGGAATTCAATTCACAAAATACCTTAGACCATTATTAATAAGGGAGATCAACTAAGGGAATCCCATGTGGACAGGGCAATTTTTTTTTTTGGCAGAGCAAATAGGAGAGCCTCTGGTCTCTGGACTATATTTGGGCAAAAGATGGCCAAAACTCTGGGTGGTTAAACTGGTGGAAACTAAGGCTAAAGAATAGAAAATTTATATTTATTAAAAAGAGAATTAACATCTCACCTAAGCCACACTGTCTTTATAAAGTAGCTATACTCAAATACTCATTTTATAGATGAGAACACTGAGGCTGATAACATACAAGAAATTATACCCAAGTACATATGTCCCCCAAAGTCCATCTTCTTTCCACTAAATACAATGAATCTCTAAGTTAATTAATTAAGAAGGTAGAGAACTACACTTTGACCTAAGCCCAAAATAAATGAAAAGAGAAGAAACATGGAAAATATACAAACATATCAAACTTGTACAAAAAAAAAAAAAAAATGTTTGTAGCAGCTTTACTCTTTTTCTTTTTTTCCCCCCTGAGATGGAGTTTTTGTTCTTGTTGCCCAGGCTGGAGTCCAGTAGCACAATCTCAGCACACTGCAATCTCCATCTTCCAGGTTCAAGCGATTCTCCTGACTCAGCCTCCGGATTAGCTGGGATTACAAGCACCCACCACCATGCCCAGCTAATTGTTTTGTATTTTTAGTAGAGACAGGGTTTCCCCATGTTGGCCAAGCTGGTCTTGAACTCAGGTGATCCACCCACCTCGGCCTCCCAAAGTGCTAGAATTACAGGTGTGAGCCACTGTGCCAGGCTAGCAGCATTACTCTTAGTAGCTAAAAAGTAGAAACAGCTGGTATCAACAGATGTATGAATGGACGAAATGTGATACATGAATCACAATGGAATATGATTCAGCCATAAAAAAGAAAGACATTCAGACACATGCGGTAACATGGATGAACCTTGAAAACATTGTTACACAAAAGAAAGAAGAGGCAAAGGCCACATGTTATATGACACCATTTATATGGAATGCCCAAAATAGGCAAATCCACAAAGACAGAAGGCAGATTAGTGGGTGCCAGGGAAATGGGACGAACAGGAACAGGGAGTGACATTTAATGGTTATGGGATTTCTTTGCTAGGTGATAACAATTTTCTGGATTGGTGACGGTAGTACAACCTTGTAAATGTACTAAAAACTACTAAATTGTACACTTTAAAGTAATCATTGTATGGTGTGCAAATTAAGCCTTAAAAATGAAACAGAGAGGGAGATATATCATTTGTGTCCATGTTATTGGATGCATACAGTGCTATGACTTGTAAACCACTGACTCCACTCCCAGTTTGGTAACATGTCTCAAGCTCAAACTCCACAGCCATAGAAGAAGTAGAAAGAAAGGCTATTCATATAAGCCAACCCTTCATCCAGACTGGCTTAGGGACTGAGGCAGGTAACCCAGAGCTGGGCTGCTAACAGAGCAGCAGTAGAGACAGCTTCCAGGAGCCTGGGATCAGGAGCAAAAGAAACAGGACAGAAGCACACTCTGGAAAGGCAGCCCCAGGTCACTTTCCTAGGAATCTCTGTGTGCCCTCCTGGGTGCTCTTGGGATGCCCAGGTACTTCAACCCCAGGGAGTATGTCAGCCTATTCCTTCATTCTGAATATCCCCTGAGAAAAGAAAAAAAAAATACTAAGTGCAGAAGAACAATGACAATAGCAGCCACATGGAAGGGAGGTCAGGAAAATCTCACTGCAAAAGGTGCTTATTAAATCCCACAGCTTCCCAAGTCTGTAGCAGATAGTGCTGTATCTCTGTAATAACAAAGTGGCTGTGGGGTTAGGAGGCTCTTTGTGAAACAAAATCTGTAGAACTACTAAAGGAAAGTACAACCCACCCTGGTCCCTGGATCTCTTCATGACCCCAGCGATGATGCCCATAAATTCCAGAAGCATACAGTCATTCTCTTGACTACTGGAATGGAAATTACTCAGAGTCTGAGGAAAGCAATGAATGACAAAGCCCAGTGGTGTGTATGGCAGTAATTAGCCAGAAAGAACTAATGGGGAGGAGGCGGGGGACCTGCCCTCCAGGTTGGGCTCCCTTATTGTCTCATTGATCCTGGCCGTTCTGTTAACCTCTCCATGCAGTGACTTCCTCGTGTGAAAAATGAAAATGCAGAAGCCTGTGCTCCCTGTCCATTCTGAGATGGGCTCCCAGTGTACCTCGGCTCCCTGCAAGGGAGTACACACATTGATCTCTTTCTCCCAGATAATCTGCCTGCATATTCCCTTGAGAAAGGTGCTCCCCAGCGAGCAGATGGGAACTTGCAGCAATTTGCTAACCCAACATTGAATAAGGATGGGTGGGCACGGGGAACGCAGGCCAGGCAGAAGGAAGCTTATGGCATTCCATCTTGGCCCCTACCACTTATTAAAAAACAAAGGGAATAACGTACTCCCTGCACAAGTCACAGAAATCTATTTCCTGTTACCATCATGCAAAACTTCATAAAAGCATTGGATTTGCATGGTTTTAATCATCTGAGTGGATAAACAATTTTCACCCTAGTTTTCCCTAAATGGGCATTGTAGCTTTTGATATTCAAACATCTTAAAGCTTAGGGATTTTTTTTTACCCCTGTGAAAAAAATTGCTACTGCAATTTCTAACTTATGGAAGTTCCACTGGCCATTAATAGTGCCTGAATCTTCACAAAAATTGAATGCTAAGAGATGAGAAAATAAGTTTTCTTTAAATGTGATCTGCTCTCTTTTCTTTAAAAAAAAAAAAAAATTCTAACTGTGATTGCACAGTGGCCCTGTCCGGATGCATGTATTCTTTTTGTCAGTGACTCAATATCTTTGAGATTACGGTGCATTAAAATAAACCCAGAGAGCCTAGAGGGAAAAAAAATAAACATGGCATTTGTCTTGAACTCATAAAGGGATTCATACAAAAAAGAATTTAATAAAAATCATTACCACCTAAAAGCAATGCCAAAATTTAATTATACATTTTTCAGCCCCCAAAGTAAATGCTGTAACATCTAAACCCACTGAAAAGCTGCCAGCTTTATTACGGCCATACCTATAGTATTTTCTGAAGCAATCTCATTTAATTCTTGAATGCATGGCCACCTAGCACTGCAGGTAGAGAAAATTTTTCTGTTGTGCTAAAATAGCTTCTATTCTCCAAGGCCCGTAGCAATCCATCAACGTTATCCTCCGGGGTAATTAGGCCCCTTCCCCGTTTCCAGGCAGACGTTGTAGAGGATGCTGCTAAGCTCACAAGCAAGTCTGGTTGAATTACAGCAATGTCCAGGGCTGGATTCTCAGCCACTGTGCTGTCCTCAGTCCCTATCAGCCATGGCATTTTTTCAGAAAAGAAATTAGTCCCTCTGCCAACTCCTACATTTTGTATAAGCCCAGATGTCACACTTCGCTAATGCCATACTAGACTGTAGTATTTTTATAACATAGTGTAGAAAACCAAAGCTGAGCCAAATAGACACATTGCTGCCAGATGGGTGACCTTTATTTACTGATAAAAGTTTTTTAGATCATAAAACTTGAACTTATTAGAAATGAGCTGAGTTTATAAGTTTACATGTGAGCCTAATCATCTCTCCCACTGAGAATGGGAGAGAAGATGAGCTCCTAGAAATACATAGTGTATAGAAATCCCATCTTCATGGATCAGGGCCAGGGGAAGTAAATCTCTCCCTGGTACATGGATTTGCTGAGCACAACAATGGCTAGAATTGTCTCATGAAAGGAACTGTGGTGTAAACCCTGCAAGCCTGTGAGTTGAAACATGCAGCCATCTGCCTTCAGAGCAGGAGGAGAATGACTATTTGAAGAACTGGCTTGTCTTCCTCCCATGTCTGTAGCCTGGACAGGAGGGTGAAGTAGACTGTGAGGTTTCCCAGCCATTCCCGGGCTTACTTCCCGAAGCCATTTCTGTACAGTAATGAAATCTCTAATTGATCTAATTATGTTATTTTTACCTCTAAGCAAGGGCAATTATCCCTTCTTCATATTTCCCTATAGTTGTATTTTCTTTGAAAGTGTTTTTTATCCTGACCCATGTATTATTTTCTTCGTTGGGATTGGCTCTGGGTATGGCTAGAATTGTTATGGGACCTTTTCCCATTCTTTCATCCCCAGACAAAGTATTCTCCCTATGTATTTACTGCTATTGAACTCTGAATACTCTATATATTCATGACCTTGAAAGCAGAAATTGACCTCTTCTGTCATGAATAGTCCACTTCTTACTTAATAATGATAAATGGCTTCGCCAATATGCTTACACCATATTATACTCTCCAGGACATTTCTTTTAAATCTGTTACTTTCAGTTAATAATTCACAACTTAACTCATCTAATCTATATCACCTTTTGATTGTACTATTAGTTAAACAACAATCAAATTTTTCTACACCACCTAGATTCTTCAGGCAATCTAATATTTTATCAAATTATAATATATTCAGAAACCAAACATTCTGCCCTGTCAAATGACCTCCTGATTCAGATATATTATGACATCTAGCCATCTTTCTTCTTTTTTCTCCTTGTTTCCCTTCTAGTATTTAGGGTCACATGAACTCAATTTTAATCGTAGGTAGTACCACAAAATTATGGTTCTCTACCACAAAATTATCCCATCAACTAGCTAGTTGGAATTCTTCCAATTTAGGACTAATATCTAAATGGTTAGGCATTGTGCGCCAAAATTCTTAAGATAAACACATCACTGGGAGGGTTAATAGATTTGGGCTTACAGTCAAGGGACTGGGGTTCAGCTCCAAGCTCTACCTCTTGCCATTCATGTGACTGATGTTAGACATCTCATTTAAATGTTCTATATCACCACATAGGGAAGATGGCAATAACAGCCTGCAATGATCCCTATTCTTGCAAACATCAAAGTACATCCACATAACAATGTTTTGTAACTAAATATCACAGCATGTACTATTAGCATCAATATTTGCCATCTTTGATTACCACAATCTGTTAACACCAATTTCCCCTCCTGGGCACATTGGTTCAGCCAGGCTCACTCTACCAGTTTGCCAACTCACACTGGCGTCTGCAGTCTTTATAAAAGGACCGGTACAGGTTTTACAGCCTGTCCATAGACTAAGGGCCTTAAATTCCTCAATTCATTTTTATTTCATTATTTACAATGATGAGATCAGGCTCACTGAAACGTGCCTAAAATCATGCCTTGAATAAAATGAGACCTCAATCGTTGTTGCTGAATAAATGAAATTTTTAAAATCTGAATTTTACACCAATAGATAGGCAACAGTAGTATATCAATGCACATGTGACTATTCTTGTAAGGTCAAAAGAAAAAAAAGAGAGAAGAAAAAATATTTTCCCCATTAGGGTGTGCAGTATCTAGCTCACAAATCCTATGTTTCTCTCCTTTGATTAATACTAAAGATAGAATTATAAAACTCCTAACAGCCAATTATTAAGAGAAACATTTTCTGAGCAATTACTATTCGCCAGACAGGACCTGAGTATGCAAAGATGACTCAACCTCCCTGGAGTGATTTATATGCATCATTATCCTATCTGGATCTAACCTGTGCTTCTTTGGAAATTACTTTTTTCCTGCCTAACTGAAAGCGTTTGTTTAAAGCACATATACTTAAAATTAGAAAGAAAATCCTTGTTTAAAGCACATATACTTAAAATTAGAAACAAAACTCAAGTAGTAATTTATCTAGCAAACTGCTTTCACCAAAAGCCTACCTGTTTTCTCCCATCAAGTATCCTGAATTAAGGCTATAAAATCAATTGACCGTAGACAGTATCCTCTTACGAATTACAATAAAAATCTTTGCTAGTCACTTCCGTTAACTAGCAGTTTTGTAAGATAAATATTCCCAGGGAGGCAAGCACTAGCAGCAAACCAGCCATGCCTTGGGTTTAATCTTCAGCCTCCGTTCCCATTATCTTGGTGTTCTGAATGCGGATTTTTCTCATTTGTTCTTTAATCTGTTATTCAGGTAATTTCTCTGTCCCTTGTGTACCTCTAAAGACTTTTCCTGAGTTGCAAGGATTCATTTCTTTTCCAAATGGTCTTGCTTTGTTTTCATCCCTTACTGTCTGTCTCAAATATTTCTCCCACCATTCACATTGTGTTCTTCTCACTGTTCAATCACCCACCTCGCCCTGGGATTGTTAATCTTTCTTTAAATTTCCTCCTTCCAAAGCAAACTGCCACCTTTAAGAAGTTCTTTAATTCTTATGCCATTATCTCAACAATTTGTTTATTTTTCTTGCTGAGAAATAACTTTTTCCCAATTTAGTTTGTTGTGTATCTTCTCCTCTAAGTGAATTCTCCTGGCATATGGCGGGATGTTATCTGTGCCCTTCTGCAGAAAGACTCTAGATACTTTTTCTCATGTGTAACTTTCACTTTGACAACCCCTACTGGGGCCGGGTTTTCCTGTCAGGCAGCAAAATTCTCTCAGAACATTAGTCTGGTAGTGCCTAGAAATGGAGATAACTCTTCAACGTATCATCTTATGTGTATGTGTGGTACAGCAGGGAGTTCACAAGTTTCATACTCCACCTTCCCGTTGATTTTCATAATAATATTTGAAGGGGACTCTTAAGTAATCCACCAGCCGGGTGATGAAAGGAAAGATTGCAGGTTCTAATCCTGGCTGCGCTCAGAGATGCCCATGGTTACTATGTTATGGTAGATTGGGAGATGAGTGTGAAAAAGAATCTACATCAGTGTAACTTTCTTTTCCTACTAGCCAGAGAAATGAAACCAACTCAAAGCCTTACCTCCCTTGGTAATTCCTATTGATAACAAATCTGCATTGAAATGTATTTAAAAATCATGCCTTAAATAAAGTGATAGCTCAGTCGTTGTTTGGAATATACAGATGAAAGGAAAAATATCTGAATTTTATATAAATGCAAAGGCAGTAGCAGCTTTCACATTTATATAAATACTGTATGACTGGTAAACATTTGCCATTCATGGAACAAATACGTGCCACTCACATTGACTAAAACTGTCCAACTGGGTCTTCACTAACTCACCTAGGTGTGTGGTTCCCACGCAAGTTATGAAGATGGTTTTCAATTTCACTCTGGATCCTTTAACAAGTGAATAGGAATCTCCCACTGATGATTACTCATCTTCAAACTTCTAACAGTTTCCTTCAGCCAACGATGTGTCAACAACAGATTTTGTAAATCTGGATACTTTTCTGATTTTTCTTCTGCTTACCTCAGGTTTGGTTTTTATTTCTCACTGATTTTAATTACGCTTGTTTATTTCTTGTGTAATTTACTGATCCACCATACAACCTCTACAGGCAAAGAAGTACTGTTTTCATACCCTTTCCCCTTTAAGCTCCAAGGGTTTATTATCATCATGGAGATAAGATATTAAAAATGCAGAATTAAAAAACAGGACTTATTTTGTAAATATGAAAAGTACAAGATAATACGCTCTACAAAGTTAAGGAGCAAGAGGACTCATTGCAAGATAGTGTAGATGCAATCAGGAAAATGTCGTGGGATACATACAGGTGTACAGGTGTATCTGAACAGTATGTCAAAAAACAGAAACAGGATTGCTCAGGCCATGTTCAGGGAACACTAAAGAAACAAGGGAGTGTATGTAGGGAACTCCTGAGAAATATAGTCACAAAGGTAAATTAAGTCCTAATTGTGATGAGCTAATTTGGGTATTTGAGACTTTTTTTTAGCAGCATCGAGAGATTTTGAGAAGTGCTGGGGATAAAATGGCTGAACCAAAGCAGCATTTGGGATATACACTGAAGATCAGAGTGGACAATATGTCAAGCCAGGAACAGGCAACTGTGTTCAAGTCAAGTGTAAGCTTACCAGGAACTGATTTGGGGGAGCTGCCATGTGAGGAAAATGATGTAATTTCCATGAAATGATCAAACCTGCCTGTTGGATAATTAGTTAGCAGCAAGCAAAGAACAAAAGCACAGCTATACTCTTCTATTTATAACTTCTTTTGCCTAGGATAGCAACCCCTAATACTTGTTGTGACTAGAAATTAGGAAATAAGCAAAGTTCTTTAAATGTGTTAACTAATTTATTTTTCTTAAAAACAAGTTAAAGACAAGGAAATTGAGACCCAGAGAAGTCAACTAACTTGCCTGAGCTACTCAACTGTTAAACTTCAGGTCATTTGGCTTTTGAGTCTGTGTTCTTAACCACTACTTTGCATCACCTCTCATAGATGTGTGATGGTTAATTTTACATGTCAACTTGACTGGACTAAGGGATGCCAGGGCAGATGGTAAAAGGTTATTTCTGGATGTGCCTCTGAGAGTTTTTCTGTAAGAAGTTAGCATTTGAATCAATAGACTGAGTAAAGAAGATCATTCTGCCCCGTGTAGGTGAGCGTCATCCAATCCATCAAAGGGGATGAATTGAACAAAATGGTGGAATAGGTGGAGGAAAGGTAAATTCACCCCGCTACCTTTGGACATCGGCTCCCCTGGTTTTCAAGCCTTCAGACTTGGACTGAATTATACCAATACCTCTCCTGCTTGCTAGCAGCAGATCATGGACTTCTTGGCCTGCATGATTGTGAGCCAATTCATATACATTTCTCCAAAGGACAACTCTGGCTAATACCTCTGATTATAAGACAATCCCTGGCTTCAAATGCACTCATATTCAGGTTCTTTTTGCAGCTGTTCTAATATGAGATTGAATGAGTTAGTTTATTTTGATAAGTCTTAGTCCTTATCTATAAAACAAGAAGAAAGAGTTCCTATCTTACAAAGTTATTATAAAGGTTATCTAATCTGTCTTGGGCATTTCATAGTCTCTGAAAAATAGTAAATTTTCAATACATGCCTGTTATTAGTATGGAAAATTCTAGAATCATTTATTTTGGTGCAAGGCACACCTTCTGTTCTCTCTTCCAACTAGCTCCTAAATGTCCCCTAGATTCTACTCTGACTATAAACTATTGGAGTAAACCTCTTTCCCTTCACTAGTATAAGGATTACAAATTATTATGTGCTTGTGTGCCCCCTTGCCTCCCACCTCAAGGATTAAAGTAAGAGAGAACTCATGTTGGCACTTATGGACAATGCCTAGTATGACTTCAGACACTCGCAGAGTAAAGTTTCAGAATAGATCTTTGGAGAAAGGGCCAAGATGGCCAAATAGAAACAGCTCTGGTCTGCAGCTTCCAACAGGACCAACACAGAAGGCAGGAAATTTCTGTATTTCCAACTGAGGTACACAGTTCAGCTCATTCGGACTGGTCAGAATTGATCTTTTATTCTAGTTTCCCCAAGCCAAAACTTTTCCTCATACTTATGCCCCATGTCTATACCAAAAGTTTCTTACTCAGTTAGCACAATTTCCAATGTCATTTCTAGCAACCATTTTATTTGTCAATAATATGAAAACAGTCTTCATCTTGCTACTGTGTCATGGCATTTTGGAGACATTCAGCCAGTAGTTTTTGTTTTCTTCTTCAGAAATAATCTCCACAAATAAATCATAATTTGCTCACCTCTAAAACTTATATGTGTTCATGCTTGGCTTCTTTTACTGCTAAGATGTCTGTATGTCATCTCCATCGGCTTTCTAATCAAGGTTTCCCTGGTAAAAACTACTTGATGGAAGCTTGCATACCTCCCTTCAAAAATCTTCAGTGTTTTCATAAAAATAAAAGTTTAAGAATCTGAACAATTTGCTTATTTTTCTCTGAAGAAAATTAATCATTTACTACTTTTCTTATCAGGTTTGCAGTTTTCTGTCTTGAAACTTCAAGGAGAGCCTTCAAGATTGTTGACTAGAGGTATTACTGGCTCACCTCTACCATGAAGAAACAGAGCAGTGAACAGATAATCATACTTCAAAGAGAACTGTGGAATTCAGCATAAAAATGATGGGAAACACCTAAAGCAAGGAAGGAGAGGCAGCCTGAGAATCAGCTGGGATCTTGAAGAGAGACTTCTCAACATGGGGAAAGGGTAAGTGAGAGACTCCCAGCATTGCACATTCCCACTCAAACTCCTGCAATCCTAGCCAAGGGCAAGCCCTTCAAGCATCACAGGCTCTGAAATTAACAGAGAACTGTCTGAAAATTGTGCAATGGCACTGATTGAATGAGGGAGCTCATGCTAGGTCCCACACACTCCCCAAGACCTAAGGATCTACTGCCATCCACCATACCATTATAAATGCCCAGGGGCTGGAGAAGTTTCCCACCTGCCAGGCCCATTGCTGCCACTACCAGCATCAGAGCAAGCCACCTGGATTCCTACAATCTGGCCTGCCTGGACCTGCTAATGCTGGTGCTGATATTGTTTGGCTCTGTGTCCCCACCCAAATCTCATCTTGAATTGTACTCCCATAATTCCCACATGCTGTGGGAGGGGCCTGGTGGGAGATAACAAAATCATGGGGGCGGTTTCTCTCATACTGTTCTCATGGTAGTGAATAAGTCTCAGGAAATCTGATGGTTTAATAAGGGGAAAATCATTTTGCTTAATATTTCATTCTCTCTCTTGCCTGCTGTGATGTAAAACATGCCTTTCACCTTCCACCATGATTGTGAGGCCTCCTCAGCCATGTGGAACTGTGAGTCAAATTCAACCTCTTTGTTTTTTTTGTAAATTACCTAGTCTCAGGTTTGTCTTTATCAGAAGCATGAAAATGAACTAATACAGGTGCCAATATATGCCATCCCTGGACAGGCACAGTCAGCCCACTGCTGCTACCACTGATGCCCAAAGACTGGCTCGTGGGCACCCCAATCCCCAGCAAAACTTCACCACAATTTCCACTAATGATGACATCATTAGCCACTGAGGAAATCATAGACATCACTGAGCTGTTACAGCTGAGGAAATTACACAAAGAGACTACACTATTGCACACACTCTGAATCAGAGTCAAAGTTCTCTACTCAGCCAACACCATAAACACATCTTCAGGAAAGTGTCCTCTGCTATAAAAGTAAGTTCAAAAAATTTAAAGAAGCTACTATTACTTCGGATGTGTATGTATTAAAGTAAAAACATAGAAAATATTACAAAGTAAGGAAATATGACAGCTCCAAAGGGACACAGTAACTCTCCAGCAACAGATCTCAATTAAAAAAAAGTTATGAAATCCCAGAAAAGCAATTCAAAGTATCAATTTAAAAGTAGCTCAGTGAGATATAAAAAAATCTTGAAAAAGTGCAAAGAAAAACAATTTGTAATATGAATGAAAAATCTACCAAAGAGATAGGTGTCATAAAAAAGCCAAACAGTAATTCTGGAACTGAATAATTCATTAAATGAAATAGAAAACACATTTGAAAGCTTCAATAATAGATTAGATTAAGCAGAAGAAACACTCTCAAAACTTGAAGGCAATTCTTTTTAAATACCCCAGTCAGGCAAAAATAAAGAAAAAATAAATTTAAAAGAGTAAGCAAAGACTACATGACATATGGGAGAACATAAGGCAACAAAATATTTGAACTTTTAGAGTCTCAGAATGAAAAAATGAAACAAAAGGCTTAGAAAACCAATTTAATAAAACAATAAATGAAACTTCTCAACTCTAACATGGTATTTAGACATTTATATAGAAAAGCCTCAGAGATCCTCAAACAGATACACTGAAAAAAATGTCTCCACAACACATTACAGTCAAACTGTCAGAAGCCAAACTCCAAAAGAAAAAAAAAAACAGTAAGAGAAAAGGGTCTAATTACTTATAAGGATCCCCCAATCAAACTACAGTAACAGACTTCTCAGTAGAAACTTTATCAGCCAGAGAGAATGAGATGTTAGTTTCAAAGTACTAAAAGAGAAAAAAAAAGCCAGCCAAAGAATATTTGGCCAGCAAAGTTATCCTTCATAAATGAAGAAGAAATAACATCTTCCCCTGTCAAACAAAAGCTGAGGAATTCATCATCATCACTAGATCAACTCTACAAGAAATGCTTAAGGGAGTCCTACACCTGGAAGCAAAAGAACAATATCTTCCATTATAAAAATATAAAATCCACTAGTAAAGAAAATATACAAACAAGGAAAGTCTCAAATATTATCACTACAGAAAACCACTAAACCACAATAATAAACAGCAAGAGTGGAAGAAAGAAAGAAAAGATATAGACAACAATGAGAAATCATTTGATAAAATGACAGGCACCTCACATATCAATAACAGACTTGAATGTAAACAGATTAAACTTTCCACTTAAAATGTATAGACTGGCTGAATGGATACAAAAAAATATGAAATAAAATAAATATTACCTCACTGTATGCTGCCTACCAAAACCACATCTCACCTCTGAAGAAACATACAGGCTGAAAGTAAACAGATGGGAAAATATATTTTATGCAAATGGAAACCAAAAATAAACAGGAGCAGTTATATCACACAAAACAGACTTTAACTCAAAAACAGTAAAAGGAGACAAAAAAAAGCTCATTATATAATGATACAGGAATCAAGTCAGCAAAAGGTTATAATAAATATTAATATATATGCACCCACCACTAGGGCATCCAGGTATATAAAGCAAACAGTATTAGATTTAAAGAGACAGACTGACTCCAATTCAGTAATAGTTGTAGACTTTGACACCACACTCTCAGTATTTAACACATTATTGAGACAGAAAATTAAAGAAGAAACATTGGATTTAAAGTGCACATTAGAATAAATTGATTTAATAGATATTTACAGAACATTTATCCAGTGTCTACAGAATGCACATCATTCTCATCAACACATGTAACATTCTCCAAGACAGATCACGTATTAGATCAGAAAATAAGCCTTGACTTTTTTTTTTCAGAATTGACATTGTATCAAGTATCTTTTCAAACCATAATGAAATAGAAATCAATAACAAGAGGAACTTTGAAACTGTACAAATCCACAGAAATTTTAAAACCTGCTCCTAAATGACCATTGGGTCAAAGAAGAAATTAAGAAAAAAAGTCTTTAAAAAATTGAAACAAATGAAAATGAATATACAACATAAGAAAACCTTTAGTATATAATAAAAGTAGTGCTATGAGGGAAGTTTAGAGCCATAAGTACCTATATCAAAAAAGTAGAAAGATTTCAAGATTTGTACAGTTTTCAAAGTTCCTCTTCCCATTGATTTAATTTTATTTCACTGTGGTTTGAGAAGATACTTGATACAACGTCAATTTTGAAAAAGATTTGTCAAGTCTTATTTCATGACGTAATACATGGCCCATCCTGGAGCATGTTACATGTGCTAATGAGAACAATGTACATTCTGTAGACATTGGATAAATATTATGTAAATATGTGTTAATTCTATTTAGTTTAATGTGAAGTTTAAATCCAATTTTTCTTTCTTAATTTTCTGTCTCGATGACATGTTTAATACTGAGAATGGAGTGTCAAAGTATACAACTATTACTGAAGAACCTGCTCCTAAATGACCACTGGGTCAAAGAAAAAATGAGAAACTTTATTTTTAAAAATGAGACAAATGAGACTGAAACTACAACATTCAAAAACCTGTGGGATATAATAAATGTAGTTCTAAGAGGGAGGTTTATAGCAACAAGTGCCTCATCAAAAGAGTAGATTTCAAATAATGATGCACCTCAAGGAACTAAAAAATCAAAATCAAACTAAACACAAAATTAGTACAAGAAAAAAATAACAAAAATCAAAGAAGAACTAAATAGAGACTCAAAAAATACAAAAGATTATTAAAGGAAAACTTGTTTTCTGAAAAGATTCATAAAATAAACCACTTGCTAGATTAGCCATGTAAAAAAGAGAGAAAACCCAAATAAACAACAACAAAAACAGAAAAGAAAGAGAAAACATTTCAATCAATACCACAGAATTGCAAAAGATTATCCAAGACTATTATGAACATATATACACTAACAAACTGGAAAATCTAAAGGAAACTGACAAATTCCTGGAAACAAATAACCTACCAAAATCAAGTCAGGAAGAAAAAGAAAACCTTAACAGACCAATAATAAGTAACAAGACTAATAAAAAGTCTTCTGGTGGGGTGCGGTGGCTCACGCCTGGAATCCTAGCACTTTGGGAGGACAAGGTGGGCAGATCACCTGAGGTCAGGAGTTCAAGACCAGCCTGGACAGCACGGTGATAGTGGATAAGTCTTGTGATAGTGAACAAGCCTTGCCAACCTGGTGAAACCCCATCTCTACCAAAAAAACAAAAAATCAGCCAGGCATGGTGGTGTGCATCTGTAATCCCAGATACTCAGGTGGCTGAAACAGGAGAATCACTTGAATCCAGGAGGCAGAGTTGATTGTGCCACTGCCCTCCAGCCTGGGCAACAAGGGTGAAACTCCACTTCAAAAAATAAAACTAAAAAAAAATAAAGAGTCTTCCAAAAATAAAAAGTCCAGAACTAGATAGCTTCACTGTCAAATTTTATTGAACTTTTAAATAATGACTAACACCATTTCTTATCAAACTATTCCACAAAACTAAAGAGGAAGGAATTCTCCCTAATGCATTTTATGAGGCCAGATTACTCTGCTACCACTAGCTAAGGACACACAATGATAACTACAGAGCAATATCTCTAATGAACGTAGACACAAAATCCTTAACAAAATGCTAGCAAACCAAATCCCAACAGCGCATCAAGAAAAATAATAATAATACATCATGATGAAGTGAAAATTTTCTCAGGGATGTATGAATAACCCAACATGTACAAATCAATAAACATGACACATCACATTATAGAATGAAGGGCAAAAACTATATGATCATCTTATCACAGAAAGCATTTTATAAAATTCAACACTCCTTCATGATTAAAATGCACAGAAACAACATAGGCATAGAAATAACATATCTTGGGCAGGGCGCCATGGCTCACGCCTGTAATTCCAGCACTTTGGGAGACTGAGGAGGGTGAGTCGTGATGTCAAGAGGTCAAGACCATCCTGGCCAACATAGTGAAACCCTGTCTCTACTAAAAATGCAAAAATTAGCCAGGCATTTAGCACGCACCTCTAGTCCCAGCTACTCAGGTGGCTGAGGTGGAAGAATCGCTTGAACCTGTGAGGCGGAGATTGCAATGAGCTGAGACTGCGCCACTGTGCTCCAGCCTGGCAACAGAGCAAGGCTCCAACTCAAAAAAAAAAAAAAAAAAAGAAATAACATATCTCAAAGTAATAAAGGTCATGGGTGACAAACCCACAGCTAACATCAAATGAAAAATTATAGAATGAAAACTGGAATAAGACAAGATGTCCACTCTCACCACTCATATATAACATACTACTGGAAGTCCTAGCCACAGCAATTGGGCAAGAAATAAAAGCTTTCCACACTGGAAAAAAGAAAATTAAATTGTTCCTCTCTTGATGATATGATCTCATATGTAGAGAATCCTAATGACCAAAACACTCTTAGATCTGATAAATAAATTCAGTACAGTTGTAGGATACAACATCAACATAAAAAGAAGTCAGTAGCATTTCTGTATACCAATAATAAACTAGACAAGAAAAAAAAACAAGGTGGCAATCCCATTTACAAAAGCTATTAAAAAATACCTAGTGATATGGTTTGGCTGTGTCCCTACCCAAATCTCAATTTGAATTGTATATCCCAGAATCCCCACATGTTGTGGGAGGGACCCAGGGGGATGTAACTGATTCACGGGAGCCAGTCTTTCTCGTGCTATTCTCATGATAGCGAATAAGTGTCATGAGACTTGATGGGTTTATCAGGGGTTTTCACTTTTGTTTCTTCCTCATTTTCTCTTGTTGCCACCATGTAAGAAGTGCCTTTTGCCTCCCACCATGATTCTGAGGTCTCCCCAGCCATGTGGAGCTGTAAGTCCAAATAAGCCTCTTTTTTTTTTTTTTCTGAGTCTTGGGTATGTGTTTATCAGCAGCATGAAAATGGACTAATACACTTAGAAATAAATTTAACCAAGGAGGTTAAAAATCTCTACAAGGAAGCTATAATGCACTGGTGAAAGTAAATGAAGATGATACAAACAAATGGAAAGGCATATCATGCTCATGGATCAAAAGAGTCAATATAGTTAAAATGACCATCCTTCCCACAGCAATCTACAGATTTAATATAATTCCTACCAACATACCAACATTGTTTTCTCACAGAAGTAGAAAAAAAAAAAGCCTCAAATTTGTATGGAACCAAAAAAGAACCAAAAATACTTAAAGCAACCCTGAGGGGGGGAAAAAAAAAGCAAAAAATCTGGAGGCATCATACTACCTAACTTCAAACTATACTACAAGGATATCATAACCAAAACAGCATGGCATTTGTATGAAAAACAAAACATAGACCCATGCAACAGAAGAAAATCTAGAAATAAATCAGTGTATTTATACCTATGTTTGTCCAAGGTGCCAAGAACATACATGGAAGACAGTACACCCAGTTCAATAAATGCTGCTGGAAATATTGGACATCCATACACAGAATAACAAAACTGGACCCTTATCTCTTGTCATATACAAAAAACAAACACAAGATAGATGAAAGACTTAAATAAAAGACCCAAAACTTCAAAACTACTAGAAAAAAACATAAAGAAAATACTTCAGGACATTGGTCTAGGTAAAAGCACAGACAACTAAAACAAAAATAGACAAATGGAGCTATATTCAACTGAACAGCTTCTGCACAGCAAAGAAAACAGTCCCCAAACTGACGAGAGAACCTGATCAGGAGAAAATATTTGCAAACTATTATTCCAAAATACCATAATATTCAGTAATACATAAGGAAATCAAATAATTCAACAGTTAGAAAAACAAATAATCCCATTGAAAAGTGGGCAAAGGACATGAATAGACATTTCTCAAAAGAGATGACATATAAATAGCAAACAGATGTAAGAAACAATGCTCAACACCACTAATCATCAGGGAAATACAAATCAAAACCACAGTGAGATATCAGCTTACATCTGTTAAAATGGCTCTTACTAAAATAAGGATGCAGAGAAAAGGAATATCTTACACAGTTGTGGTGGGAATGTAAATTAGTACGACTACTATGGAGAAAACAGTATGGCTATTTCTTGAAAACTATAGGCCTACCATACAATCCAGCAGTGCCACTACTGGGTATTTACCCCAAGTATAAAAGAGGTACTTGCAATGGTGCTATGTTTTATCATAGCACTATCCAAAATATCAAAGATATGGAATCAACCTTAGTGTCCATCTATGGATGAATAAAGTCAGTATGATACACACACACACACACAGACATCTCAAATAATGGTGTTCTGTCCCCAGTGTGTGTTCTTGGCGTCTTTGTCAAAAATCAGTTGGGTACAAATACGCTGATTTATTTCTGGATTTTCTTCTGTTTCATTGTTCTATGTTTCCGTTTAATACCAATACCATGCCACTTTGGTTATGACAGCTGCCTTGTACTACAGTTTGAAGTCAGGTGGCTTAATGCCTCCAGCTTTTTTGCTTTTATATTTAATGTGGAATGTATATGTCACTTGATATATATAAGATAAGCTATTTCATTGAATATAGTCCCATTTGTCTATTTTTGTTTCAGTTGTCTGTGCTTTTACCTAGACCAATGTCCTGAAGTATTTTCCCAATATACATAATAGTAAACTCCTTGACCATAAGAAAAAAAAAAAGTGAAATGTTATTTGCTGCAATGTGGACAGAACCGGAGTTCATTAGGTTAAGTGAAATAAGCTAGGCACAGAAAGACAAATATCTCATGTTCTCACTCATATGTGGGAGCCAAGAAACTGGATCTCATCAAGATAAAGAATAGAATGGTGATTACCAGAGTCTGGGAAGGGTGGCGTGGTACAGGGATGAAGGGAGAAGAAAGAACACAAATGTATTAATTACTACCAAACTTTACACTTAAAACTGGTAATAAATGGTAAAAAAAAGAAAAAAAAAGTATGTTAACACTAAACAAAATCATAATAAAATCAATATAAAAGTGATAAAAACAAAGACAACCAAATAAGAACAACTCTACAGTGCAATTCCCAAGAACGCAGAGGGTGAGTGATCACTACATTTCCAAACAAGTATTTATCGTCCACAGAGCAGGAGACTTTTGTGCCAAAAAGTGCCACGAGTCTCCAGCATGGCTGGCATAGCAGGTCTCTGCACAAAAACTCACACAAATCTAGGCAGTTGTTTCAACTGGCCCCTGGAATGCCTGGGAGAAAGAGTCACCCATTCAACTGAAAAAAAGGGGGCTGAGATAGGGAGCCAGGTGATCTGGCTTGACAGGTCCCATCCCCACAAAGACCAGAAATCTGAAACGCTCTGGATTGAGAGTTTCACAGCAAGCACAGCTGGACCTGGGACAGTGCAGCTCTGTGGGGGTATGGGCATCCGCCATTACCAAGGCAGTCCACCATTACTGAGGCAATACGGGAATACCAAGGTAGTCTGCCATTACAGAGACAGTCTGCCATTACTGAGGCAGACTGCCATTACTGAGGCAGCTCTAAGTATATCTCTATTAAAAAACCCACAAGGAAGTTCACACAGCAGCTGGGCAGAGGCCAGAGCTGTGCAGCAATATCTCTGGGGGCAGACTGTGACTAGGCTACTTCCTCACTGGGCAGGGCATCTCTGAAGAAAGGCAGCAGCATGTCAGGAAATTATAAATAAAGCCACATCTTTCCAGAACAGAGCACCTGGGGAAAAAAGGTGGTTATAAGTTCTGCTGCAGCAGACTTAAACGTACCTGCCCAGCAGCTCTGAACAGAACAATGGAGCTCACAGCTCAGCACTTGAGCTAATATAAGGGACAGACTGTCTCCTCAAGCAGATCCCCAAACCCCATATATCTAAAGAGACAGCTCATAAAGGAGAGCTCAGGCTGACATCTGGTGGGTATCCTTCTGGGACAAAGATAACAGAAGAAACTGGCAGCAACCTTACTGTTCTGCAGCCGCTGCAGGTGATTCCCATGCAAGCAGTGTCTGGAGTGGACCTCCAGAAGTCCTACAGCATAGGGGCCTGTCAAAAGGAAAACTAAAAAACAGAAAGAAATAACTTCATCATCAACAAAAAGGACATCCACTCAGAGACCCCATCTGAAAGTCACCAACTACAAATACCATACGTAGATAAATCCACAAAGATGGGAAAGAAATCAGCTAAAAAAGGATGAAAACACCCAAAACCCGAATGACTCTTCTCCTTCAAGGGATCACAACTCCTCACCACCAAGAAAGCAAGGCTGGATGGAAAATGAGTCTGATAAATTGACAGAAATAGGCTTCAGGAAGTGGGTAATTACACACTTCTCTGAGCTAGAAGAACATGTTCTAACCCAATGCAAAGAAACTAAGAACCCTGAAAAAAGTCTTGACAAAATGCTAACAAGAATAAACAGCTTAGAGAAGAATATAAATTAATTGATGTAGCTGAAAAACACAAGAACTTCACAAAGCATATACAAGTTTCAATTGCCAAATTGACCAAGCAGAAGAAAGGATATCAGAGATTGAAGATAAACTCAATGAAATAAAACAAGAAGGCAAGATTAGAGAAAAAAGAGTGAAAATAAATGAACAAAGCCTCCAAGAAATATGAGATTATGTGAAAAGACCTAATCTACATTTGATAGGTGTACCTGAATGTGACAGAGAGAATGAATTCAAGCTGGAAAACACTCTTCACAATATTATCCAGGAGAAATTCCCCAACCTAGCAAGGCAGGTCAATACACAAGTCCAGGAAATACAGAGAACACCACAAAGATATTCCTCAAGAAGAGTAACCTCAAGGCACATAATTGTCAGATTCTCCAGGGTTGAAATGAAGGAAAAAATGCTAAGGGCAGCCAGAGGGAAAGGTCGGGTTACCCACAAAGGGAAGCCCATCAGACTCACAGCGGATATCTCAGCAGAAACCCTACAAGCCAGAAGAGAGTGGGGGCCAATATTCAACATCCTTAAAGAAAAGAACTTTCAACCTGGAATTTCAGATCCAGCCAAATGAAGCTTCATAAGTGGAGGAGAAATAAAATTATTTACAAACCAACAATTGCTCAGAGATTTCATCACTACCAGGCCTGCCTCACAATAGCTCCTGAAAGAAGCACTAAACAAGGAAAGGAACAACCAGTATCAACCACTCCAAAAACGTACCAAATGGTAAAGACCATAGACCATGAAGAAACTGTGTCAACTAATGGGCAAAACAACCAGGCAACATCAAAATGGAAGGATGAAATTCACACATAACAATATTAACCTTAAATGTAAATGGGCTAAATGCCCCAGTCAAAAGACAGACCAGCGAATTGGATAAAAAGTCAAAACCCATCAGTGTGCTATATCCAGGAAACCCATCCCACATGTAAGGATATACATAGGCTCAAAATAAAGGGATGGAGGAAGATTTACCAAGCAAATGGAGAGCAAAAAAAAGCAAGAGTTGCAATCCTAGTCTCTGATAAAATAGACTTTAAACCAACAAAGATCAAAAGACATAAAGAATGGTATTACATAATGGTAAAAGGATCAATGCAACAAGAAGAGCTAATGATCCTAAATATATACACACTCAATACAGGAGTACCCAGGTACATAAAGCAAGTTCTTAAAGACCTACAAAAAGACTTAGACTCCCATACAATAATAGTGGGAGACTTTAACACTCCACTTTCAATATTAGACAGATCAACAAGATAGAAAATTAACAAGGATATCCAGGACTTGAACTCAGATCTGGATGAAGCAAACCTAATAGACATTTACAGAACTCTCCACCCTGCCCCCAAATCCACAGAATATACATTCTTATAAGCATCACATCACACCTACTCTAAAATTGACCACATAAATTTGAAGTAAATCACTCCTCAGCAAATCTGAAAGAATGGAAATCATAACAAACAGTCTCGCAGTCCACAGTGCAATCAAATTAGAATGTAGGATTAAAAAACTAACTCAGAAGTGCCAAAGGTCACCGAAACTGAACAACTGTCTATTGAATGTTGACTGGATAAACAACGAAATGAAGGCAGAAATAAAGAGGTTCTTCAAAACCGAGGAGAACAAAGAAACAACATACCAGAATCTCTGGGACACATTTAAAGTAGTCTCCAGAGGAAAATATATAGCAATAAATGCCCACATGAGAAGCAAGGAGAGATCTAAAATTGACACCAGATTGTCAAAATTGAAAGAGCTAGAGGCGCAAGGTCAAAAAAACTCAAAAGCTAGCAGAAGACAAGAAATAACTAAGATCAGAGCAGAACTGAAGGAGATAGAGACATAAAAAATCCTTCAAAAAAATCAATAAATCCAGGAACTGGTTTTTTTAAAAGATCAACAAAATAGAACACTAGCCACATTAATAAAAAAGAAAAGAGAAAAGAATCAAATAGATGCAATAAAAAACGATAAAGGGGTTATCGTCACAGATTCCACAGAAATACAAAGTACCATCCAAGATTACTACAAACAACTCTATGCACATAAACCAGTAAACCTGGAAGAAATTGACAAATTCCTGGACACTTGCGCCCTCTCAAACCTAAACCGGAAAGAAGTTGAAACCCTGAATGGATCAATAACAAGGGCTGAACTTGAGGCAGCAATTAATAGCTTACCAGCCAAAAAAAGCCCAGGTCCAGATGGGTTCACAGGTGAATTCTACCAGACATACAAAGAGGAGCTGGTAACACTCCTTCTGAAACTATACCAAACAATCCAAAAAGAGGGATTCCTTCCCAAATCATTTTACGAGACCAACATCATCCTGATACCAAAACCCGGCAGAGACTCAACAAGGAAAGAAAACTTCAGGCCAATATCCATGATAAACATAGATGCAAAAATCTGCAATAAAATACTGGCAAACCAATTTCAATAGTACATCAAAAAGCTTAGGTTTCAACCTGGGCATGCAAGTCTTGTTCAACATATGCAAGTCTATAAATATAATTCACCACATAAACAGAACCAAAGACAAAAACCACATGATTATCTCAATTGATGCAGAGAAGACCTTTGATAAAATTCAACAGCCTTTATTCTAAAAACTCTCAATAAACTAGGTATCAATGGAAC
>NW_022437000.1:3493561-3794824 GCF_009761245.1 Sapajus apella | reverse complement strand
TTGTAGGGACTTGGATGAATCTGGAAACCATCATTCTCAGCAAACTGACAAGAACAGAAAATCAAACATCGCATGTTCTCACTGATGGGCAGGTATTGAACAATGAGAACACATTGGCACAGGGAGGGTAGCATCACACACTGAGGTCTGTCTTAGGGAACTAGGGGAGGCACAGTGAGGGGTAGGGAGTTAGGGAGGGATAACATGGGGAGAAAAGCCAGATAGAGGTGACAGGGATGGAGGCAGCAAACCACATTGCCATGTATGTACCTATGCAACAATCCTGTATGTTCTGCACATGTACCCCAGAACCTAAAGTGCAATAAAATACATAAATAGATAAATAAAAAGTGAGAAAAACCTGTTGATTATGGTTTCTTTTTCCACATCTCCCTGCTACTGTTCTCTTCTACAGCCTCAGACTCTCCATCTTACACTCTCTTTTCTTCTCTCTTCTGAGAGGATAATTTACACAATCCTAAGAAGTCTTCTTTGATATCCCCACTTTGTAGTGTCATGTGTTAAGCACATGGTGACAATGTCTTCCCACTAATAATCATTTTAATCAGAAGAGAACTGCTTTGGAAACTACTTTACAGATAAGAAAATTAAGGTACAGAAGAGTTTAAAGGTTAAAAAAATGCTCCAGTTTGAACATTTGCGTCCCCAAAAATTCATATGTTGAAATCCTCACCCTTAAAGGGATGATATTAAGAGATGGGGCCTTTGGGAAGTGATGAGGGAGTCCTCATAATGGGATTAGTGCACTTACAAAATAGACCCCAGACGGCGGCCTTGCCTCTTCCACCATGTGACCACGCAATGAGATGGCACGATCGATAAAACAGGAAATCAGCCCTCATCAGACACCAAATCTGCCTGCACCTTGATCACAGACTTTCCAGCCTCCAGAACTGTGATAAATAAATTTGTAACGTTTAAAAGCTATCCAGTCCATGCATTTTGTTATAGCAGCCCAATGAACTAAGACAAAAAATTAAATCAAATGTAAGATGTAACTCTGTGAACTTGAGCCAGGTGCGGCAGACCGGTTCTATGCTACGTTGACCTTGGATAGCAACGGGAGCAAATTAGAGCAAACTGTCATTGTCTCTCTGCAGTGTCACTTTCTACCTTCATTTAGATAGATATCTGCAATCATATAATTTTTCAGGAAGAGACTACCAGTTTCTTTCAAGGTAACAGCTATTAGTTTATATTTTAAGTAACATGAGAAACACTCAAGGTAAACCAAATAATGTCAGGTTTGCTGTCAACCACACTCGATTCTGGAAC
The DNA here is from genome assembly GCF_009761245.1 of Sapajus apella. NCBI lineage: Eukaryota > Metazoa > Chordata > Mammalia > Primates > Cebidae > Sapajus > Sapajus apella. The sequence goes on along the minus strand of NW_022437000.1, from coordinate 3,793,528 downwards.
TGTGTGTCCTACCAACTTGCTGGATGGCCATAGAAAGTCATTTAACCCTGATAGGTCTCAATTTCCTTATTCATAAAATAAATGGACTATTTTTCCTCAGGGTCTATTCCAGATGTAACTGTTTTTAATTTATGCTATAAGACAAAAGCAGTCATTGCCAACTTTCTCAATATTCTAGACATGTCCCCTGAGATCTCTCATGCTGGGAGAACTTTATCTGCAAAATCCTAGGCATAAAAGTATGTGAGTAAAATATGAAAGGCTTATTAAACAAGCCACACCACTTAAACTGGGATATGACAAGTGTACCCTCCACTAATAAAGTGATGCAGCTTTCTAACCCACTGAGAATACAAACCGAGACTGGCAATGCAGATGTCAGATATATTCTGTACTGTATCAATACATTGATATGTCACCTTTCAGTTGAAATTATAAATTTTTGACAGTTTACATCCTTCTTCCTACAGAATAATTCTATAGTCTTTTAAATTTGTTATAGTTTTTGCAGCATTGCAAGCTCAAATCAGGATAACTGGAAGTTTAATGCCCTCTTCCTTAAAATAAGACCATTTTTTTAGCAGAAGTAAATTTCTATACACAAATTCGAATTTTAATCCATATGAGCATGGTGTGCAACAAGGTCAATTCAGGTGTTGTCAATGCGAAACTCGAAAACTGGTTTCAAGATTTAGTGTCTCTAGAAATATTTTTATAAAATATTCATTAAACAAATGAAATTTCAGAGAACAATTTTTCTCACTTATTATACGTATATTAGTCACCTGGGGATATGTAAGATGCAGGTTCTGATTTAGTATGTCAGAGACAGGGAGTGAGATGAGGGGGATAAATCATCTGGGGTTGCCTGAAACTAAAGTTTCCTGGGACAAAGGACTTTTCTTGCTAAAACAGGGTACATTCTTAGTAAACCACCACCATCAATCAGTCACTCTGCCTGAGATTCTGCCTACCAAGAAGCACCCAACTACTGCTGCTGCTGTTAGTCCTTGGATCAAATTTTGAGGAGCAAAAGTGAGGGGCTGGTTTCAGAACCTGTGGTATGGGTAGCTGGTTTCAAAAAATTTTTTCTCCCTTAGTACTTGTGTGATCTTATGCAAGTCTCTTCACTTTGCAAGTCTCAAATCATCAACGGAAAATCAGGATAGTAATAAATACTCACTTCACAGAGCTGTGAGCTTTAGAAAAGACAAAGAGGATAAAGTTCCTGGTCTATTGGGAATTCTTGACAATTGTTCGCTTTTGGTATTATCATTGTCTTAATATTTTCTCTGATAAAATATCAGTTAAATGAATATCATTATAGCATACAACTGTTGAAATAAAACTTCATTAGAAATGACCTTGGCACTTGGTTGAATTGAAAGAAGATTTTATTTCACTTGTATCAAGTCTTTGGGTAAATATATCTTCAGAAAGTCAAGTGAATGTGGCAAAATAACTAATATATGTACAATTTCATGCTTTACAAACAAATGTGCAAATGGCAATAATGCTGCATCTGCACCAAGTTAAATGTATTGGAATAAGTGGCTTACATTCAACATCGAGTCAATTCAAGGAAGAGAAATTCCAATGTAACTGCTTCAATTCATAAGTAAAATAATCAAAGAAGAATGAAATCAAACAGTTATTTAGTCAATGATTTAGTCAAACCATATAAAGAACTTCTTTGAAATTCATTTTTCAAGTACAGTTTTCAGAAGGCGATTCATCCTTTAGGATGTTCAGATCATATCACCTAATACTATAACAGTGAGTAAAATAATGCAACATGTTATTTGGACCTGAGGTGAGAAAGACTTAAAGCAGGAGACAAGTAAGTAAAGAAAGGGGACAGAAGTGCAGAGTCCTGAAAAGTAAAAAAATGATGAGATATGGACTGTGGCCTGAAACACAAAGCATAGGACACCAAGGTCAAGGACAGCTCTACTGTTATAAACTTTATATACTAAGTATTAAAACATACCCAAAAACCCTACAAAACCTCACAAGGATGATGATTGAAACCTAAATCAATTATTACTCAAATCTATTAATATGATTGGTCATATTTTTAATTTCCTATAAGTCACTATCAACTTTTAGAAAATAATTTCCATATTGAAATAAATTAAAAGCCGATGATCATTAATGTGGATTTAGTTTGCTTCCTCTGACTTCTGATGTTTCTGCCGTATAGCCTAGAATATGAACTTGATTGAAAGAAATCAAATTGTGAGCATACCGGACAGGTTCATGATTATTCAGCCCTTAGGGGGGTGACCAGAGCCACTGTTATCTTGTTCACTCGCTGGACCTACAAGAGCTGTGGCTGTGATTCATGATTTGGAAAGGATAGCTATCTAATCAATCAGCAAGACAATTGACACAGAATAATTTATTTCACATTAACATCATTTACTAGCCTGGAAATATGTAACTTTTCAGTAATGCTTAAGACATTGGTTTTTTAATAAAAAATCTTAAATCATGTATTTCATGTTTCCCATGACAGATGAGAAAAATGAGGGAACCAAAGCTTTTAGAGAAGGGCTGGAACTAGCACTTAGTTCTTCTAACTCCTCACCTTAGCCTGTGTTCCTTGCACCAATATTGACAGAGAATAAAGAAGAAAAATTGCATCAATGCCTGAGCATTGATCACCTACTCTGTCATTTGTCAATGCTTTTAAAAGGAAAAAAATGCTCTACCCTTGCCATGCCCTTTTATAGACACTCATTTCTTCTTCCTCATCTATTGATTCTGTTCACAATTTTCTAAACTTCTTTGTCTTCCTATGAACTTTAATGATAACATATTCAAGGGCATTCATTAATGCAGCACAGAGTTACCATAAAGGAAACACAAAACTTGGGGCACAAATGAGGCTTAATATACCCACAGCATTTTAGATGAAGCACATCCTCGAGGCTTGTTAGCATCCCCGAGGTCTGTTAATATCTTACATCATACCAAGTGTCTTGACTGTGGACATAAGTTGGTCACTGATTTGAATATTCAATTTTCTAAGCTCCTATACGTTCAAGTTTTTGCAATCTATCATTAATTTATTCTTTAAGCAACACACGTCTATGAATAAAGTAGGTTTATGTAACCTTCAGTGTCCTAGAATCTTCAATAAGTCCTGGGCCATCTAGTGTAAGAAACTTCCTGTCTTACAGAACTACTTTTAAAAATCCCTGAGGTTTCCACAACAATTTCATCTGACCTTTATGTGAAAACCACCATCCTCCCTCTGACCCTCACACTTGACAACTGATTTTAAACCAACTCCCAGGTGCCTAAGTAAGCAACGTCACACATGTACACATACAAGAGTTGTGTTCTTTATCAAAATCTGGCTTAGGAGGGGAAATTCTGTGGCTGTTATCTGCAGATGTTTTATTTGAACAGATATTATAAATGGATTTTAATTGTGCTTTCAAATGTAAAACATCCTCTAAGGAATAGCCCTAATAGACCTGTAGGAACTCAATAAAATAAATCAATAGCATATGTCCTGGAAGAGTATTGTACTTTCTAACATTTTGATCAATACTGACATTTGACCCAGAAAATGTGTCATCTATGTTTTTTGTGAAAATTTGCTGATACAACTACATACAAGAAAATGTATTAAGGAGAACTTAATTGTCCCTTGCTCTTGCCAATGTTTTTCTGACACATCACCATGCTATCACCTCATCTTGTTCATGCAGCTCTTGTTGCAAGAAATAATCATCTTTCCTTGTGTCAGATCCTCATTCTCCTCTGAATCTCAAATGTCCACATTGTACCGTCACCTGCCAGGTCATTATATTCACTCACCACATGCAATTACATGTACCAGAGGCACAGCAAGCCACAGGATTAAATCTGAGTTCTTTTTAAAACACAGTACAAGGAGATGTAGCCAATAGTTCTACGGTTCAAGTCCACAGCAGCTTCTAGACTGCTGTGAGTAGTCGGGAGGAATATGATAAGGTTCCCTGTAGGCCCTGGGTCCAAGTAGAATCAATCTGACTATTGGCACGTTTGTCCTTACTCATGTTGCTGTCGTTGTCCAGCTTTAGCTGAAGCAAACAGAGCCTAATACTTACAGTTGTCTGTTACTAATGACACAGAGAAAGCTAAAATTTTATTTTTGAGAAACAGCAAAAATGCCCAAAAAGACCAAACTAAAAGGCCAGGCGACAGGGTAACCTAAAAATCTAAGACTTGGGGGAAATTTTGCAGTAGAAGAAACAACCGGATAAAATTACCATACCATGGTCTGGCAGTGCAAATACTTAAACAAAATAAATTAAAGATAAAAAGCGTAACACATTTTAAAAATATTGGAGAATTCAGAGAAGCAATGATTGGAATTTCAGGTTTAAGTGCACATTATACAGAGGGAAGAAAATATATCTATCGAAGGCTTACTAGGTGCCAGGTCTTTATGGCCTGTGAGAGGAGCATTCCCAAATCTGTTTCCCGGTGAGGAAATAAATCATGGTTCAGAAAGGTGAATTGATGGCATTGGATCACCCAACTACTAAGTGGAAAAGCTGGGATTCAAACCCAGTCCTAATTATAGAGCCTTCATGATTTTTCACTAAGCCATTCTGCTGATCACTTTTATTGTCTTAGCAGCCAAACATCTGAACTATTAAAGTTTATAATTTCTTGCTCCTTCCATGTGCTTTGTAAACTTTTGCACTATTGTATGTTCTGTGTCCATGCAGAATGCTGAACAGGCCCTCACAATTTCCCTATTCTAAATCACACTGTCTATTTTTAAAGACTAGGCTTTATAGCATCATCTTAGGTCATGACATGGTTTGGCTGTATCCCCATCAAATCTCATCTTGAATTCTCATGTATTGTGGGAGGGACCCAAGAGTAGGTAACTGAATCATGTGGGTAGGTCTTTCCCATGCTGTTCTCATGATAGCAAATAAGTCTTATGCGATCTGATGTTCTTAAAAAGGAGAGCTTCCCTGCACAAGTGGTCTTCCCTTGTCTGCCACCATGTGAGATGGGCCTTTCACCTTCCACCATGATTGTGAGGCCTCCCCAGCCAAGTGGAACTGTAAGTTCAATAAGTATCTTTCTTTTGTAAATTGCCCAGTCTCAGGTATGTCTTTATCAGTGGTGTGAAAATGAACTAATACAGGTTACCAGTTCTCTGAGACTGGGAGAGGGACAAGTACTGAGGAAATGGAAAAAAGCTGCACAAGCCTCCCACAAAACCAAACAGAGCCAAGTTAGAGTTTGTGGAGAATGATTAGTGAAACTTTTTAAGCAAGAGAAGGATAAAGAAAATATTCAGTGTCATAGTTACCTCAAGGGAAAAGCAGAAAGAAGTGATTGGGGATGGAAACTTACATAGACTCAATTTCAATTTGTACTGATTACTCGCATAGGTGGAGAGTTTAAAGACATAGAATCTATTGTAAGGGTTGTAAATAATATACATATGTTCAACTACTACTTTGTTGTCTTATGTATTTTATTGAAAATAAGAAAGTAATTGGTCCAAGCCCAGAGCAGCAGGATAGGCTGGGTGTTCTGCACACACCTGAGTCTTTAAGAGAAGGCCCTGCTTAGCCCCTCCTCCCTCTCAACCAAGTGGGGCATGAAGGGGCCCATCACTGGTCCAAAGCCTGCTTTACTGAGAGCTGAATCTGTGCCGCTTACAAGGAATTGATACACCATGAAGCAAATCCTTCTTCTTCACAAATAATTGCAGCTCAGGGACTCCCGTAGTGATAAATTCTAAAATCCCTCTCCTCAGTCTCTACCCTCCTATGCCCTGCTTTATGCTTGCTGGCATGAAAATTTAATCTTTAAAATTAATTAAAGTAAGAATACCCACATATTTGATTGGATATTTGTCAATATGAGGCTGAAAAATAAAATAATGTTTGACAATACCAGCTGGTAACATTTTAAAAAATAAAATAAAACAAAGAATACCCATTTCCGTAAAGCCAAAATGTGTTGTGTTGTTTCCTGTGTCTAAGCCATTGAGAAGTAACACGTGTTCTTCTTTCAGTACTTATGGCAGTTGCAATTTTGCATTTATTTGTCTGAATATTTACCTTACTGTCTGCTCCGACATGAGATTGTAAGTTTTATGAGGGCAGGCTCTGTCTGTTCATCATGGTTCTCCCAATGCCAAGCCACACCTCTGAGGACAATTTACTTGTCATCAGTGAGTGACCAAGTGAGTACATAAATGAACAAAGATTTTACTATTAAAAACTCTATATCTCATACATCACATCCACTGTGACTTCATAATAAGAAGTCAAATACTTTTTTTAATAAAGGCAGCTTTCAATGTACAGAAAGTTGAGTCACTAAATCAAGGCAACAGATAAATCACAAATCCTCTAGTCCCTTCTCCTGGTAATACCCTAGGCATTTGGTAGTGCTGCCATCAGTATTCATGTTCATATTATTGGCTGATTGATATAAATATAGTTAGAAATAATGCTTCTAGGTAGTAATAGAAAAAGTATTAGTATGTATTTATAGTTTATATACTCACTGTCCTCAAAAAAGAATGAGAAATATCATTATAGGAAAACAAATCTCAAATATATATGTTTCATATATATACATATTTTTTAAATTTAGGTGTAATTTCTTAATGTGGTTGTTTATACCTCTTTCATATACTTTTCACAGATATTAAACCATTGGTTAAATGATAATTGACTCTCCTATTTTGTTTTTAAATATGTATATCTAATAGGAAGATACTGCTATGCAATTAGGAAAAAATTCCTTTTCTAAATATCAGTTAAGAAAACTATCTTTTCATTTGCATACAAAGCAATTAATTATAGGTACATCCCAAATTTTATCAAAAATTTTTGACAATCACTTGGGGATAATATATAGGTGTAAACACTGAATGCAAAGTAAAGCAGTACGGAGGAAATAAAGTAATTGGGTGACAAATCTTATATTTAAAACAAATTGTAATTTAAGTAGCGTAAAGTGCAAATGCGAGCATATTAGAGGCAGCAGGGTTGGAAACAGTCATGACTGAGTCGGGAACACAGGAGTGAGTGGGCGGGATGGAGTGCTCGGGACAGGCGGTGGCACTGGTAGGATGTGCTCGGCCCCGCAAACCATCTGCAGGCCGCAGGGAAGAGAGCGACTGGACTATGAGAAAAACTGAGCAGAAGTCCCTCATCTATTTCAGAAGACTGGGTCTTAATTCAGAATTCACAAAACAAGAGCCAAACTCATGATTCTGTTAAAACATTTTTTTTAAAGTGGAAAAAAAAAAAAAAAAAGGTGACTCACTTTTGGTGACAGGAGCTGATAAAAAAAAAAAAAATTGCCCAATGCATTTTTGAAAATGATAACTTTTTAACCTGCCTTCAGTTACTGTATTGGTATCATTTCTATTCTGTGGGTCTTAACAAAATTGAAAGTTTAAAACTAACCCTGACAGGTCACAAAGGGCCACACATTGCATTATTCTAGGTATAGGAAATGTCCAGATTTGTATGGAAATTCAAAGAGCAGGAAGGTCAGTGGTGCCCAGGCTGGTGCAGAGAGAAAGTTGAGAGTAAGTGTGGAGGGACTGCTGACGGTCACAGAGTTTTGTTTTAGGGGGATAAAAATGTCCTGAAATTGATTATATTGACGGTTGTAAAACTCTATGAAAATGCTAGGAGCCATTTATTTATTCACTTTAGGTGAATTATTTGTAGGATATGTGAATTATACAGTAAAATTGCTTTTAAAAAACCAAGCGAAACACCTAGGTGCTTAAAACCAAATCACAAGGCACATATGCAGTACTGTTCATGTCACGTAGAAATCATGTTAGATTATTTTAAAAGCTGTTTATAGAATCATATTAATTTAATAGGAATTAGACAAGAAGTCTAATTATTATCCTTTTCTACTACAGAAAAGTGTAAGGACAATAGATTTAAAAATTAAACTTTAGGATGAATATTTAAAAGGGAATTTTTATTCAATTTGAAATTCAAGAAAAGCTATGGCCCACTTTCTCAGCAAAGATTTTAAAGACCGAACAGATATTAGTGGGGTAGTTTAAACACAGCTTTATATAAAGTCCAGCATGATGGTTATTTTTGTGTGTCAATTTCGCTAGGTTATGGTGTCCAGTATTTGGTCAAACCCCAGTCTGGATTTCTCAGTGAAGGCATTCTTTTAGGCGTGATTAACATTTAAATCAGTGGACTTGGACTAAAGCAAATGATTCTTCCTAGTATGGATGGACCTCATCCAATCAGTTAAGGACTTTAAAAGACTGAGCTTCCTGGATGTACAAGGAATCATTCACAAGACTGCAATATAGAAGCCCTGCCTGAGTTCCCATCTGCTGCTGTGTAGAATTCCAGCTCAAGACAGTAGCATAAACTCTTCCCTGAATTTTCAGCCTGCCAGCCTGCCCTATAGATTTAAGTCTTGCCAGTCCCCTCAATCATACCTGCTAATTCTTAATGTCTTTCTCTCACTCTCGTGCTGACTAATACGGCCAACATCAAGAGTTACCCTTTATTCTTTCCTGATGAGAAAACGTAATAATCATACCAAGAATATGGAAATTCCACTTGAGCAAAAATTTTCCTCAAGTAGACATGGAGGCTTTGATTTCAATACTGAAGCTTAACTGATATCAGCACTGGCCAGGATAAGTTTTGCAAAAGAAAAGTGGACACCAGATACCACAATGCCTAGACATGCAAGTCTTGTGACCAAATTCTCTATTCCTCAAAAAATGAAACAAGTGACAACCAACCAACACACAGCTGGTGGTGACTTCTATGCCAGGAAGAGACAAAAAAAAAAAAATGAAATACATGATGCATGTGACATATTTTATGGTTTAAATTCACAGAATGTAATATGAGGATAAAAACCAAAAGGTGATATCCTGGATCTCTCCTATAGTATTATACATAATGTTTAGGATTTTGGAAATAATTTATGTGTAAAAGAGAATATCCAATATAATGGTTTCACAGGGTTAATCTTAACAAAGCTGACTTTATCATTTTCATCAGTGAAAAGAGCTTTGGGGCAGGATAAGATCCCTATTCACTAACTCCCTATACTATTTCATTAAAGTTCTGTGGAGTGGGCTTTGTAGTAATTAAGAATCTACAGCATCTTTAGAAATAAAGAAAAGCTTATTTTTATTAGAAAACCCCATGCACATTTTATTTTTCAAAACCATGGACATGCCAACAGTGATGAAGCAAAACTGGAAGGAAAACAGCAACAAAAAAAGCTTTTAGCCGAAGAACCAAGACATCACTTAGTATTGAGTAAAAGCAAGGAGAGGAGTGGAATGGACAAAGGATTAAGGAGAGTTAAGAGACAGCTCAGTGGGGAGTTTCCATTTTTATTTCTATGATTTTGTTTTTCTGTCAAAGGAAAAGGAATAGTACTAAGAATTGGGAAATTATGAAGAGAATTACTGATCTATATCCCTAGAGGGGAAAAGGCATTGATTTTCATCTTCAGTTAATTGCAGTGCTATTTTTTAGTACTGAGAGGATGGTGTCTCTTATTTTGTAATTACAAGTAATGCTCAAGAACACAGATCGTTACATGTAATGACCTCAGAAGTTGAAGATGTTCCCATGGTTTCAGATGGGGTCATTAACGATTGGTCCACTCCACCAAAGCAAGAGACACTCCACCGCCATTCACAAAACTGAAAGGTAAAATGACCTCCTCCCATACCGATTTACACATAGTCAACTGTAAGTTGTTATATATATATTTTTTGCCTAAAATCTTATAGTTTTCTGATTACTGTCATTTGAGACAGAAAAGAGTTATTTACTTGCGTTTTAAAGTGCCACCAGAGTTATTCTCAAATGCAACTCATGATTTGTAAATTGAAAAAAAAAAATCAAAACACAAAAGAGTAAGTGCTCCTAACTTAGCCCCTAAATGAATTCAGGGTCTGAATAGGAATTTTAACCACATCTTCTGTGACATGATGTCAAAAAATACACTTTTGTGATATATTGGCAATTCTTGATATATGAATATACTCTGAGGAGTCATTGTGGATTCAAATGGTCAATGAAATAACTGGAATCCACAAATCCTGATTTTTTGAGGTGGTACCAATTTTTGTTCCTCAGTTTCACATAACTGAAATAAATTTTTAGGAAATCTCTCTCTTGTTCAAATTTAGAGACATCTGTAACAGAAACTAAAAAACTAATATTACAGAGAAGGACAGAAGGGAAGAGAAAGGAACAGAACAGAAGGAAAGAGAAGCTATGCTGCTACGACAGAAGGCACTTTCGGGAGTCAAAAGCGTGCACTGAGGGAAACACATTCAAGAACCTTTCTGATAGAAACATGAAGGGTCTCGCTGGGCATAATCTAGAAGAGAGAAGTTTAAACAAAACCAACTAAATGTCTTTGCATAATAAAGTGCTTCAGTTATCTATTGCTGTATAACAAATCACTTAAAACAATAAATAATTTAAAAAATCATTGATTTTGCTTACAAATGTGGGGTGGACTTACCAAGAAAGCTCTTTTTAGAAGCCTCTCATGCTGTTGGAATCAGATGGCAGCTGGGTTGGGACCATCTTAACCATCTTAGCTCACATCTTTTCCAGCACTAGGAAGATTGAAACAGCTGAGGGAAACAGTTGGAGCTCCCTACATTGTTCTCAGCAGAGCACACTTCTGGTGTGTGTTTTGGGGGGCAGAGTTGTAGGTGTGTGTCTGCATAGTCTCCCCTGAGTTTCCCCAAACGCTGGCCTCAGGATAAACAGACCACTATAAATAGGCAGCCACAGACTTTCACATCAATATCCCAAGAGTACTAGCAGAAGCTTCAAGGTCTTTTCTTATCAACCCTCGAATGTCAAGCAGCGTTACTTTTGCCACATTCTTTGTCTCTGAAGTGATAAAGTTCCATGGAGATTCAAGGGGAAGGGCCATAGACCCTTCCGGAAGAAAAAATGCCAAAGAATTTATGAAAATATTTTAAAACAATGACATAAAAGAACAAGAATTAATCAGTGTCTAGTATGGAGTTTAAAAAAAAAGAGAGAAAAAGAAAAGATGGTGGGAAAGAATTTCCATTTTGGAACTTTTAGACAAGAAAGGAAAGTTAGATACTAGAATATACAGTAAGAGAAGACACAAGTAACAAGTAATCCCTTTGGATTTCTTCCATTGAGTTCTGGGAAATATAAATTTATTGTTCTTTTTATTTTCCTATGTGATAATTCCCTTAGTACCCAAATCTTCAATAAAATGCTCCCACACTAATATAGTCCAGGATATTAGCACCTTGTAGCAGAAGTGGTAAAGTTTCTAGGGACAGGAGTAAAATCATGCTGAAAAGAACAGTGGGCTTAAGAGTCTAGAGCAAACATTAGCAACCAGGTAACACTGGAAGGAAAAAATTCCTACTACTTATACAAACTCAGGAGAGGAGCTAAGGAAAACTTTTTTCTCTCCAAAATACTAGAGAATGGTGACCCAAAGAAGTGAGAAAAACAAGATGTCTCTCCCATGGATTATGGCTTGTGGGCATGGTTCCTGGGCCCATCTCATTTGCATCTCAAAGGATGGGTGATGACAGAGACTGTAGGATAAAGACATCTTTTGCAAACAAATGACTTTTGCTCTGTAGTCACAGAAGCTTCAAAAAAATCCACTATATTTTTACTTTTCAGTTGAACTTCTCCCTTGGATTGTCACATAGTAAATCTAAATGAAACAAAGAATTTTACTTTATGAAAATGTATATTAAATTCTGACTAGCTATAGCAGATAGAGTCCAATAGGTATTATATGTATTTTTAATAATTGTATCTGTATATGAAATCAGTAAATAAAGATCCAGTGAAGAAAGACTTTACCACCAGGCTGTGCACCATGCGAGCGTGCGAGCACTCTCTCTTTCTTTCTTGTTGTGTATTTGAAGAAGTAAAAGAGTCTTATTTCTTCAGGTTTGTGAAACTAGACGGGCTCAGATATCATGATTTAGGGTTTATGATTTAGAATTTTCTGATGAGAATGTTTCAATGTCATTATCTAATAAACTTTTCTTTTATGTAGAAAGTTTTAAGTTAGAACTTGTAATCAAGTTAGAACTTATTACAAACCTGCCAAGCCAGTGTTTCAGTATAGCTGTTCCTCGGTGGCAGACAGAGAAAAGGTTCATTTGAAAAGAGATATTATGCTATCAAGATAGCTGAACACCAAAAAAAGATATTTTTTTCCCTGCCTAGAACACCCCTTTTAAAGACAGAATGAATATAAAAATAAATTGATGAGGGTGTTGAAAAAACAAGTAATATTTTATCAGCAGACCACAACTGTAAATCATTTCTGAAAGACATAAAGCAAACGGAAACAAAGATAATGTTTTAAAAAAGAGCATCGCCTGACAAAACCTTGGAATACGACCCATAAGTTGGATAACAAAGCTATGAGAATGTGTCGTATGCAATGAAGTGGAAGTTAATTAAAAGGTATGACAGGTCAGCCAGAACCAACACTCTCCTGACAGGTAACTCCAATGTTCCTATAAATGGAATGCTGTATCCAGGGTATAAAGATCCCTACTGCTATCTGCAACCACCCTCTCCAGAAAACAAACGAGGAAGAAACTCCACTTGGTCACAACCCCCACAAATCCACTGGCCGTTCACAGGAGAGAAACCACTGTAATTCCAACAGCTTTTACTGCTAGGCAAGAGTAATTATCCTTTAGTCTGAGAAGATACATTTTCAGTTGTTAATTTAAACAAGCCTCTCATTTAAAGTATGATCAGAAACAAGAAAAAAAAAAACTGAAAAACTCAATATGCAGCATATCTAAAAATTAAAATATAAGGACAGAAGAAAACTTTGATGCAATTACAATTAGTGTCCTCAGATTTCAAAGGGCATAAAGGCCATTGAAAGCAGGTTGCTATGGAAAGAAAAAAAAAAAAAACAGAGCTCTTGGTAATATAAAATATAAAAGATTAAATACAAACTTCTTACACAGACAGAATAGCAACTCAAATAGCAGAGAAAATCAGACACCAGAGTAAAATCAGGATCACAGGGTAGGATAAAGAGATGCAAAGTCTGAGAAAAAAATAAAGAAACAACAAAAAAACCTTTTAAGATGTCTAACATATGTCTAAAGAGATTCCCAGACAAGATAGCAAAAACAGAGGGTAGGAATGCCCCAACATATGAAAAAGAAAAAAATGTATGAGAACTGAGGCAATGTTCAAGCTCTGCAATGTCTAGGTACCCAGGGAGTGAAAGAAGATTGGTTTTAAACACACCACACACAGACACACACACACTCTTAAATACATGCTGCTACCTTGCCAAATCTTTAAGGAAAAACAAAAATGCCTTTAAAAGTTAAAAGCATAGTCAATTAAATAAGAAAAAGAAATAAGAGTCATACAAATTGAAAATAAGTAAATAAAATTATATTTGCAGATCCCTTGACCTTGTATTTAGAAAATATTAATGAATCCACAAAATAATATTGAGCTAAGAAATTCATCAATGTTACAGAATACAAAATCAATAAACAAAAATCAATAGTATGTATACCCGATAGCAATAAGTAATCTGAAAGTAAAACTAAGAAAACTATTTCCTTACAATAGCATTAAAAACATGTAGGAGTAAATTAACAAAAGTGGTGCATGACTTATATACTTAAAATTAATAGAAATACATTCCATGTCCATAGATTGGAAAACTTATTATTAATAATATTCCTCAAAATTACCTGCAGATTTTAATGTAATCCCTATATAAATAATGCCAAGGTGTTGCTGGGAATTTTTTGGTTTCAGTTGGCAAGCTGGCTCTAATATTTATATTAAAAGTCTATGGACCCCAAACTGCCAAAAACAATCTCAGTAAAGTGGTGAAAAGTTGGAGGACACACACTTCTTGATTTCAAAACTTAATACAAAATTATAGTAATAAAGACTGTGTGGTACCATCATAAGAATGAATGCAATAGAGTTTAGAGTCCAGAAATAAATCCTGATATTTACTGTCAATTAATTCTTATAAGGATGCCAAGACAATGGGGAAAGAATCATCTTTTCAATAAATCGCACTGAAATAGCCAGACAGCCAAAGGCAAAGAGATAAATTGGACCTTTACCTCATATAATATACAAAAATTAACTTAAAATATGTCAAGTATCTACATGCAAGAGCTAAAACTATAGAACTCTTAGAATAAAACATGGAGGTAAATCTTTATGACCTCAGACTTGGCAATGATTCATTAGATATTATGCCAAAAACACAAAGGAGAGAAAAAAGATAAATTACACTTAAACAAAATTTAAAAAATACTTTTGTTCATCAAGGGACATTACCAACAGAGTGAAAAGATAACTCACAAAATGGGATAAAACATTTGCAAATCATATAACTTTTAAAGATCTAATACCAGAATATACGGAAAACTCATACAACTCGACAACAAAAGACAAATAATTTAAATAGGGGGAAAGTTTGAATAGATAATTATTCAAAAATACAAATGACCAATAAGCATCTAAAAAGATGCTCAGTATTATTACTCATCATGAAAACGCAAATAGAATTCACAATGTGATGCCACTTCACACACAAAAATGGCTACAATTGAAAATGGGTAATAAGTGTTGACAAGAATGTGGGGAGATAGAATATGCATGGACTGCCAATAAAATGGTACAGAAACTTTGGAAAACAGTTTGGTAGTACTTCAAAAAGTTAAACATCAAGCTATCAATATGATCTAGCAATGCTGTTCCTATATATAAGTTCAAGAACACTGAAAGCATATCTTTACACAAAACTTACTCATAAACATTTAGAGTAGTATTATTCATACTAGGCAAAAAGTGAAAACAACATAAATGTCCATGAATGGACAAACTTATCAAACAGATGTTTGTTTGCCTATCAAACAAATGATAAGCAAAATTTGGTATATTCACGCGACGGAATATTACGAATGAAGAACTGACACATGCTACACGTAGAGGAACCCGGAAAACTGTGCTAAGTGAAAAAAGCCAGGCACACATAGCAACACTTGTATGATCCCACTTATACGACAAGCTTAGAATAGGCAAGTATAGAAAGACAGCAAGTACGTTAGTGGTTTCCTGGGTCTGGAGGGAGAGAACAGGAGTGATTGCTAATTGTACTGAATTTCTTCTTTTTTCCCCTTTTGTTTTGATCTACTGCTTTTATTTTTTAATTGACAAATTATAACTATACATATTCATGAACTATAGTGATATTTCAATAAATATAACGTATAGTGATCAGATCAGTGTAATTAGCATAACCATCATCTCAAACACATGTATTTTGGGAATATTCAATATCCTCCTATCTGAAGCTATCTATTATTGTAAAATAGTTATCCTACTGATAACTATATAACTCCTATCTAGCTACAATTTTGCATCCTTTAACAAATCTTTCCCTGTCCTTCCCTTCCCTCCCCTACTTGCCAGGCTACAGTATTCTCTGTTCTACTTTTTATTTCAATGAGATCAACTTTTTTTAGCTTCCATGAGTGAGAACATAACATCCTCTATTTCCATTTATGTTGTCAGAAATAAAATAATTTTACTCTTTTTATGGCTTAATAGCATTTCATTGTGTACCACATTTTCTATATCCATTCACCTGTTGTTGGACAGCTTAATATGGTTGATTCTGTATCTTGGCTATTGTGAATAGTGCTGCAAGAAACACGGGGGTACAGATGTCACCTAGATACACTGATTTTCTTTCCTTTGAATAAATGTCCAGTAGTGGGATTGTTGAGTCATATTTGTAGTTTTTTTTTTTTTTAACAAACTTCTATACTATTCACCATAATATTCAGGGTTTCTTTTTGGAGTGAGGAAAATATTCTGGAAATAGATAGTGGTGATGGTTGAACAATCTTGTGAATATGCCAAATATTCTACAAATATCATAAAGATATTTTATAAATATATATATATAATTTAAATTATATACACTAAAACATACTAAAAGCATTGACTTGTATACTTTAAAAAGAATTTTATAGTATGTAAATTATATCTTAAAGAAATATAAACTTCCAAATTGGAAAACAAATAGTGCCTATACAGGAACAAGACTCAAATTAGAATTAAATTTCGCATAAATGACATCAGATACTTGAGGAAAATGTAACAATATTTTCAAACTTTTGAGGAAAAAGCATTTTGAACAAAAATTCTATACCCATCTAAACTAAGATTCAACTGTGACGATATTAAAATGTTTGTATGTGCAAGAACTTGGAGATTTTAAACCCATAATCATTTCTGGAAAGCAACACTCTAACAAAACAAAAGACAAATCAAAGAGATTTGTAGTTAAAAAAAGGAAAAAGTTATGCAGTCTAGTTGTAAATATGTCATAAAGCTTCAGGAAATTCTAAAAAAGTATGAAGAAAGGAAAGATATAATGGGGAAAAGATATTTTGAAATGAAATATTATGTTAATAATACATGGAATTAGCAAAAACGTATAAATATCTTAAATCAGGAAGAGATTATACGGATTAATTCTAGACACTGATATATCCATATATATAAAGTAAACACAAGCTATTTCTTCAAAGTGGCATCCAATAGTTCACAGCAGACTAATCTTTCCTCTGAAAACTAGAAAAGTTGCATTAAGTTTTTTTTAAAAAGTCTCTTTGATAGCATTAGACTTTTAAAGATAACCAGGATTTGAGGGGCCAAGACCCAGCAGAAAACCGCGGCTGTCAGGCTAAAGATCTAAGAAGGATCAGTTTCCAAATGCTGAGGAAATAGAAATTGGAATTTAAGACCAAGCAATGTAGAAGAGACATAGTAAACACCACAGGGTTTCAACTAAAACTCCTAAAGTATGATACTAACAGGAAACAGAATAGACCTTACAAAGATTGAAAGTCAGACTTAAAATCAGTTCAATCCATCATTTAATTAAAGAAATTTTCTCCTACATTGCCTGCCTTCCAGAAGCTAAGGGAAACCATTGCTAGGATAGGGTAACATCATTCGGAACTCTGACATTTAAAAATTAACAACTTCCAGCAATACTAAAACACTATTAATCAACATAGAACCCAGATAATAGATAAGCATTACAAATGCATCCACAGGTTTTCCAGACATTGGAATTATAAGATATGAGCTTAAACTGTGATTAATACATTCATGAAGATAAAAGGAAAACGGGGAAGTTCACCAGGAACTAAAATATTTGAAAAGGAATCAATTTCAAATTGTAAAACTGATAATACCGGAACAAAAACTAAAATATCAATATATAGACTTCATTAGACACAGCTGAAAGGTGAACTGATAATCTGAATTGTAGATCAAAAACTGATGATCAAAGATATAAAAGAATGTAAAATTCAGGAAAGAAGCTTAGAAACAAATGGGGCATGCTAAAATGTCTACATAATTAGAGTCTTAGAAGGAGAATAGAGACAGATAAGAGGCAGAATCAATATTTGAAGAGATAATGAATGAACATTTTCTATAACTAATGAAGACATCAAACCATGAATTTAAGAAATTCAGCATGCCTCAAGAAAATAAATATGAAGAAATCACCTGTAAAAATCAAAGATATATTAGGAGCACTAAGAACAACAACAAAAGTCATTATCTTAAAAGGAGGAAAAATAATTCTGAAACCTGAGTCTTTCAGAAGAAAAGAGGAGGGGGGATGGAATAGTCAGGATTCTTCAGAGAAATAGAACCAATGGGAGATACAGAGCTATAAAGATACTGTAATGTGAGATTGGCTTAAGCAATTTTGGAGGTTGCATTAATAATATCTGTCACCTGCAAGCTGGGGACCCAAGAAGTCTGGGGGCCTCATTTCAGTCCAAATGCAAAGAACCAAGAACCAGGGAAGCCAATGTCGTTAAGTCCCAGTTTGAGTCTGAAGGCACAAGAACCACAGTGCTGTTGTCTCAGGACAGAAGGAGATGGAGGTTTCAGCTTCAGTAGAAAGAGCACATTCATCCTTCCTCTGCCTTTTGATTCTGTTTGAGCCGTCAATGGATTGGATGATGTCTGCCCACACTGGTGAGGTTGATCGTATTCACTCAGGCTATTGATTCCAATGCTGACCTCTGTCAAAGACACCCTCACTGACACACCCACACGTATTGTTTTACCAGCTATCTGGGCATCATTTAGCCCAGTCAGTTTTATGGTGGACATAAAATCATCCACCAGTGGGGTAATTCAAAAGAAAAGAGAATATATTTGCACTTCAGAAACAAAAGTAAATGCCTACCTTGACTCATAACTTTAGAAATGTCTGTCAAAAAATGGAAGACTAAGACATTTGCACACTAAGTTGAGAGAATTCTTTTCCAGAAGGTCCATAATAAAAGACACACAAAAAATAATTTTCCATGCAAAGTAATATAATTTCAGAGTGAAGCATAAAAATGAAGGAAAAATAAAGATAATAAAACACTATGAATCAAGATAGAACCAAGAGAAAACATAAGCATTAGAAGTGCATCTACAGGTTTTTATTAGAAATGGAAAAATCAAAAGGTAAACATGCAGAAAATTAATATAAATATTGACCACATAAAACGGTAATGTATGATTTAGAAGTTCAATGTTTAGAAATGAAATACATGATAGGAAAACAAAAATAGAGAAGTGGCTCTAACCTGTAATAAGTTTCACTTGGGAAGTGGCAAATCTACTAATCTATATTAGGCATCAATGATCAAGATTAATGTCAACTCTGACCACTAAAACAGTAAAATTATGTAACTAGCTATCTAACAGAAAAAAAATAAATGAAAAAGAAGAAATATTGATTAATCTATATTAAAAGACAAGAAAGGGAATAAAAATGAATATAGAACAGGTGAGAAAAATAGAAAATAAATAGTAAAATGACAGATTTAATCCAAACGTACTGTGATCCACATTAAATTTTTTAATCAAAAATAGTTCAAAGGTTATCGGACTGGGATATAAAACAAATTTTAAATATGTTCTGCACACAGAAAAAATGCCTTAAATTTAAGGACACAGAAAATGTTAAAGGATGAGAACATATAATCCACGTGGACGTTAATCAAAAAAACTGACATAGTTATGCTATCAAATTAGACTTTAAGGCAACAAGCGTTATCAGAAATAAAGAAGAAAAAAGTAATAAAATGTCAATCAATCAGGAAGATATAAAATCTGTAAATGCCTATGCAACTAATAACAACTTTAAAATGTTTTTAAGTGGTGGAAAGTGTTAAAGGAAAAAAATAGAGAAATTCATTGTCATAGGGGGATACTTTAACATACTTCTCTGACTGCTAGCCAACAAAAAACAGTTTTATAAGGATATAAAGTATTTAACAACATAATTAATCTGGTCAACTTATACAAAATACTGCATACAGCAAGTGTACTCTGTATGTAATTTCTAGGTGCACATAAAACATGGACAAAAATTGAACACATGCAGGGCACAAGGCTAGTCTCAACAAAGCTTAAAATATTAAATCATATACAGAATATACTTGGACCAGAGTGAAATTAAGAAAGAAAAATAATAATGGTAACTACAAAAAAAAAGCAAATACATTAGAAATTAAGCAATGCATTTCTAAATAACCTATGGGTCAAACAGAAAATGTCAATACAAATTTGAAAAATATTTTCACTGAAAGAGAATGAAAAGACCACATGTCATAAATGAATGGCAGAGAAAAGTCAAACATTTACAGGTTGAAATGAATATATTAAAAACCAGATTTTCATTCTCAAGATCTATTGATTTGCACAAGGTGACTGATTTTAATAAAAGGAGAGATCTTTAGCTTCAAATATATCTGGACTTTTTACTCTTCTTCTGGTAGTAGGGTAAAGGGTTTGGGAGGAAGATGAAAGTATTATTACTTGGGAAACATGCTTTTTTATGTTATTATTATTTTTTTAATTGCATTTTAGGTTTTGGGGTACATGTGAAGAACATGCAAGATTGTTGCATAGGTACACACATGGCAGTGTGATTTGCTGCCTTCCTCCCCTTCACCTATATCTGGCATTTCTCCCCATGCTATCTCTCTCCAACTCCCCACTCCCTGCTGTCCCTCCCCTATTTCCCCCCAACAGATCCCAGTGTGTAGTGCTCCCCTCCCTGTGTCCATGTGTTCTCATTGTTCAATCGTTCTACTATACGGACACATGCACACGAATGTTCATTGCAGCACAGCTTACAATAGGAAAGACCTGAAACCAACCCAAATACCCATCTATGATAGACTAGACAGGGAAAATGTGGCACATAAACACCATGGAATATTATGCAGCCATTAAAAATGATGAGTTCGTGTCCTTTGTAGGGACACGGATGAACCTGGAAACCATTATTCTCGGCAAACTGACACAAGAGCAGAAAATCAAACACTGCATGTTCTCACTCATAGGCGGGAAACATGCTTTGTTTCTATTTTTTAATCTGGAAAGGATTTTTGCTATTTTATGCTTTCTCTTTCAATGCTTATTCTCATTTTACCATTTTGACAGTTAGGAAAATATAACCAGAAGCAGTCTTTTTTGTCGGATTTTTACTTGTCTTTAGGGAGTTAGTGCTCTTTATTAACACAAGAGCATCTAGCATTTACTTTTTTTCTAGTTTTCTAGAAGAGAATGGATCCAACAACAGCACTCCAGTCAGGGTGGCTGGCTTGAAAGACTCGTTCCACATTCCCCATAAATGAGTACCCAATGAAGGAGACACAATGTGACATTTTCACTTTCCTCACAGTTTTTCAGGAGATAAAAAATCTTAAGCTTATTGCTCTTGGACTGTTTCTTTTGGGAAGTAGTGCAGGACCTCACTCTGGTTTTGGAATCACAGCATTGAGTCTTAACACAGAACGAAATGGGAGCTCCTTCTGAAGGTCAGAGCCAGAAAGGATGCAACTATCTCTCGGGAACTTATCAGCAAAACCTGATCTGCTGGTCAGTATAAAATTTTTTTTTTTAATCTTGAACTTGGCCTCCACATTGTCCATTGTATACAAAGGTTCACACTCATGAATGATATTCCTCCCCTTGAGCTTTTGTGTGACTATTTCTGTCCTTCTAGTGGTTCTCCTTGCAGAGAGGAGAAAAGGGGGTGAGTTTCACTCAGTGGAATGGTAGAGCATATGGCAGAAAGGTTTCTAGCCAACATGCAGCAAAAGAGAGTACACCCCAATACCGTGCTTATTAAAAACTTATAAGAATAGTTTTAATCATAAACAACTTTGAAAATCTGAGAAATGTTATCCCCCTTACTTCTGGAAAAAATTTACACATGCAAATCCAAATTTTGCATTCAAGGCATTCATAGAATGTGTGGTGTCCATGTATGAACATGGATTTCAAGATCCCTAAACACTCTAAAAAAATAGAATATTTTGCAAATTAAAGCTCTAAAGGGAAAGTAAATAGAAATACATATTTTAAAAATCTGCCAACCTACTCGAAAGTTCAGACTCAGCACTCAGCACATTAATGCCACGCATCGTTCTTCCTCCACTTAAGGGACTATCATCAACAATGCTTCCCACTTTTCCAGGTAGCATACTCACCAAAGCAAGAGAGTGCAAAGAGAAACAAAAAATGCTAAAGAAATCTCAGCACATCTAAGATCCTGCACTTGATAAAACTGTTTTCTTAGCTAGACACAGTGTGAAATCCTTTTCATGGTTTTGTCTAAGCAATTTGATCAGATCACCATTCCGCTTCAGCACGTCACTCAGAGCTGCTCACTTACTCTGCGTGCCTCCTTGAAAATGCTTCCTCTCATCCACATTCCTTTCCACTGATAGAACAACAAGATTAACAGGATTAGGTGTCTCTTACTTTTTCTTTCTCAGACTGCGAAAAATTTTGTGTTTATGTTTTATTTTAAAAGTCTACTACTTTTGATAGGTTCAGGTTTTTCCCTACCCACTCCTATACCTTTGTAAAAGTCTACATAATTAAAAGGGTGATCTTCCAATCTTTCTTTACTGTTAGACTTACTCAAGAAAATACCATCTGACCCTACTTATTAGCATGTATTTTCATTCTCTAAAATTGCAAATGAGGTACCCTAGTATGATGTCCTCTGAACGATGTATCTAGTTAAGAAAATATACTTTCTTCTGATTCTAGATTTTCTACTTGATTCTTTCTGTACTGTAGTTAACCTATTTATTTGGAGATAAGGAAATAGGAAGAGAGAAAGGAAAAATAAAACAATGAAATACTTTATTAAGTATGTGCTAAGTTTCAAGAGATAAATGAAAAAATGTCATTTTTTTCTCTCACTTTATCCTCATGTTAATTCTGATATAGGGACTTGTACTCCAAATGGTCTCTACCTTTCCTGCCTATTAGTAGACTAGTTGATGGCACCGTTACTAAGATCTGGCTGTTTCATGATCCCTACTCGTAACTACAGCACTCAATGCCCTTCTTCCCCTCAGCTCCACCCACTCGGGCATCTCAGTTTGCAGCTGCAGGGCATCTTGGGAAATTCAGCTCCCCCTTGTTTAGTTGACCACCTTCTCCAAGCTACCTAAGGATGAACCCACAGATGCTGGTGAATACACAGATGCTCTGTGAGAATTGGGCTTCTTGCTCACGATGCCAGCTCTTGACTCCCAAAGTTATAAAACCTTCCAGCTGTGAAACACTATCACGATACCCTTTGGCCCTCACTGTGCCACACCCACCTCCACCCTCCCTCAACTCTTGTCTTCCAAATAGCAACTTTTTCTTTTAGAATAAAACAGGATGCTATTAGTGATTGCATGGGGACATTGGGGATACATTGGGACTGGCGCACACAAGCCAAGACCAGTGGTTATCCTGGAGCAATGCTGCTTGTCCCACTAGAACCAAAAAAAGCTTTATGAAAACAGTTTTGCTTCCTTCCTTGTTTCCTTTGGATTTACTGTGTTGAGCTCCTTTCCTAAAACAAACAACAAAAAAAAAGTGTTTCCAGTTGGCTTAATCAACCACTGAGTTTTTTTAATGTAAATGTCATTTTTATTTAACGTTCAATTTGCTTCTTTACAAATCTACTCATGATTTTTATTAGTCTCCCGTCCCAGAACCATCTTTTCTACTCCATCTTTTGCTAATTTTAAACAGTTATCTATGTATGTACTTTACAGTATCTTATCTTGCTGAGCTTATGCTGTCGTTTGCAGTTTCTGCTGGACTCATTTATGGTGGCTCCTTTCAATAATGTGCTGTATAATTTAGGATCACTGAGTTATAGCTAGCTGATTTTAATTGGTGGTCATCTTTGGGCCCCTAGGTTGAGAGCATATTCTTCCAGACAGTCCTGCTTGCTCACATTGAGTGTCCTAGGGCAGTGCCATCCAGAAGTCATTTAAATTAATCTTGGTTTGGAATTTCCTAACCCATGCAACTATGGAGATTCAAACTCCATACATGAAAAAAGAAGAAATTTTCATTAATATATTAATTTTACACTTGGTGCTAAGACTTAAGCCTCCAAGTTTCCCTATTGGGTTTCTCTTCCAGAGATCAGTTATTTTATTCCTAGCCCACCTTTTCCTAAATACATAGTTCAGAGGAAATCCAAGGTCACATCTTCATCTTCTTCAGGGTCAGTGTCTTATTTTCTATCTCTGTGTAGCCAACCCAGGGCAGCTGAAGCATCAGTGCCTGCATACCACCTGATTTTCAGCTCTGTCTTAGCTTTGGCCCCAGGTTATATGTCTTTTCTTGTTTATTTATTTACAGAGTTGTTTACTCACATACTTTGTGAACTCAACTATGTGCTTCTCTATGTGTTTCTCTATTTTATTCAATATTTATATGTATTCTACAAAGAGAATATTTGGAAGATTTTCATTTTACCGCATTATCAGAAGCAGAACTCTGAAATAATATTTGTCATATGGTCAGCTAAGTTTTAGAAATATCTTTCATGTTTATAGATCTTTTACTTGGTAAATCGGCAAGATCCAGAAGGAAGACATTTAGAGTTAAAAATGAAGCCCCTTCTCAGCTGTCATGAGAAGCCAAGGTCTCTAATCTTTATTAAAACCCTTGGTGAATAAGATGACAGATATTGCATGAGTTAGTAACTTACTACGTTTGTGAAGAAAATCATACACCATCCTGAGGAAACTATCTCCAAATTATGAATGAGCCAAAATGCAGGATACAGGCAAACTTTCATCAACTATTAATGCAATTACTTCTCTTCATCTTTTTTTTTTTTAACTGTTGTACATTTTTGTTTTGATTATAACTCTAGTCATGGGATTTTTTCAACACTTAAGTGAACCTGTTTCACTGCCAATATTTTTATGCAACTCAGTGGCATGTCTGGTGTGAGGAAATGAGAATCCCTTTAGACATGTTGAAAACAAAATGGTCTATATGCTTCCTTCTCTCCCCACATTTCCTCCACTGACTGACATAGTTCCCAATTCCTTAATCATACAATGTGGGCTGATCAGCACGGGGCCATTTATGTCCAGGATGAGAACACGAGGAAAATTGTAATTTTTCCTTAGTACTTCATTCTAAGAAAGACACATTGGGTTATACCTACAGTATTACCTATAATGCTGGCTCCAAGAATAGAAATGCAGCAAAAATTATTTCCAGACTTACGACACTCAACACAATACTTTCATTAATGTATATAATTGGGTTTATTGATAGCTTTTTTGTTTATGTGTCTATTTCTAATATTATATTCTGAAAAGAAAGCATTCCATGCATTCTTCAACAGCTCCTATCAGAGTCTCATTAGATTGCTACGAACTTTGTAGTTCAGTTCTCTGCAAAAATTACCTCTGCAGTTTGGTAGACCATAAAATTTTAGAAAGTCGTAGAACTTAGACCATGTGCTGAAATGTACCATGCACCTTAGCAAGAGGAATATAAGCATTAAGATGAACTACATCTTGCTTGCCAGGGAATGGAATAAAGTCTGTCAAGAAGAGATTCCTCCCACTTGCGTCAGAGATAGGGAGAGACTCCTAAAGGCTAACAGTAAGGGTGAGTAATACATTTTTACTTCAACCAAAGTAAGAAAGCAAGAAAAAGAGCTAAAACATTTGAAGACAGACAAATGTTTGTACTAAAATCGATTTCTCAAAAACAACACATTTTAAAACATTTCACAAAATCATTCAACAGTACAATCCTTAACTTCTAAGCCCCTCAAACCAGAAAAGCAGATTTCAGAATATATTCTAACCTACCAGCTCTGAAAACAGACGTCCATTAACTTGGTTGTTAAGTATGCCACCATGACATCCAGCATCTATCAGGAAGTTTCTTTTAGGCCAAAGCAGACCATTCCCAATATAGTCCATGCCAGCAAGTATGTCTATGGGCTCTCAGATCCAGGTGATCTAACATGTGTTGGAGCTAAATTGTAAGACGATCAAGGAAAAATTATTAAGAACAAGGACAGCAAAGAGGAAAGACAAGTAAGGAGTGTTTGAACCTCTCTGGGGAACCCATTTGGGCTGGGCACTCTTTGAATTGCTTCAATGTCTCAAGTGTGAACTATCCCACCCCTCTTCTCCAATAGCAGATTGAGACTAGCTTATAATCAGTTTTAAATTGCAAACACAGAAATTTCCCAACACCTAGTCTGACTTGTTGATTACTCAGCCAACAAATCCTGAAAAGATTAATAAGGTGTTATATAAAACAAAATTTGGAAGTATCCACCCAAGACCTTTTGAAATCTAAGTGTATTATAAGTTTCTCTAACCCTGAAGGAGAACATTAGCCAGGCTGGTAGATTCTATAATCGGTAAATTTGGGGGCAAATTGTCATTTTAAAAACCAATCTGTTGAATTTGGTGGTGGAGGTCTGAAAACTAGGTCTTCAGAAAAAAGATCAACTTCCATTTTTTTTTAATATAGCAACTATTTTATGAGTGGGTAATGTTTATTATAATACAATGTTGATTTAAATATTTCAAGCAGAAAAAAAACCTTGAAAATATGATTTGCTTCTTCAGAAAACATTATCAATTCCACAACATGTAGACCCAGAGCGTACTCAATCTTTGGAAAGGTCAATTATCTTTCACCCCAAGATTATTGGCCTGTTATTTCATTTGATAAATCAACTGAATTTGACATCTAAGTGTTACCTGATATTTACCTTTCAATGAAATGACTCCACTCTCAAAATCAACAATTTAATCATCTCACTAGCTTCTATCTTTAAAATTTCTTGTATAAGCATGCCTATGAAAATACCCCATAGACATCATGAACACCTGCAATCCACTGGCCTCTCCACTGTCCCCTCCCTTCTTCCTTTCTTCTTTATTATATTTCATTCTTTAAGCTAGAATTAATCATCCACCATTATGGTCAACTCTTTGTAAACATATTCACTATCTCTTTTTCCCGCTACCACACTCACTTGGAAAATAAAAAGCTGTCACTCAGCTAGTGAACATCTGACTTCCCCATGTTGGCCATTTGTACAGCTGGGAATTGCTGGATAAAATCACACAGAGGATGATTCAACACCAAGCAAGATTCCAAATAGCATCAATAAACCCTTCCCCCCACCCGAATGCAGTGGCTCACACTTGTAATCCCAGCACTTTGGGAGGCCGAGGCAAGTGGATCATGAGGTCAAGAGATCAAGACGATCATGGCCAACATGGTGAAATACTGTCTCTATCAAAAATACAAAAATTAGCTCGGCATGGTGGCATATGCCTGTGGTCCTGGCTACTTGGGAGGCTGAGGCAGGAGAATCATTTGAATCTGGGAGGTGGAGGTTGCAGTGAGCTGAGATCGGGCCACTGCACTCCGGCCTGGGCGACAGAGCGAGACTCCATCTCAAACAAACAAAAATCTCTTTCTCTTGCTCTCCTCCCTCTCTCTCACTCTCGACCTTTCTTTCCCAGGCACTCTTATCTCTTTGATACATCTTTGGTATTTAGAAAAGGATGCATGTTTTGTTGCAATGGTTACATTTGTAAACCTGCTTCAACAATTTATCCACGATGAAACTTAACTCCTTGGAAAGCCTATCTCATCACGGTCTCACTCCTCAAACCCTACTTCCTCCTTTTATCTGCACACATTACCCAGTACTTCACTGAGGCAATCCTCAGACAGGGTATGATCTTCCTGTTTCTTGCACTTTTACCCCACAGCTATTTATTTCCTTTTGTAAAAATAGAGGAAGGTTTTTGTTTTTGTTTCCTCGCTAATGAAAAATCTATCCATTCGTCTCAGTCTTTCAAGGACTTTCTTGGAGTGATCCCTCTTTTTCTTGCTTTCTCAATCTCTCTCTTGACACTGGGTCTTTGTCTTTCACACAAACAAGCTCCAGAATCTACCATTATATAAAATAAATAAAAAGAGAAAGCGAGCTTCCCTTGGTTTATTATCCTTCCCCAGGAACTCACATTACTCTGCTTCTCCTAAGGGCCACATTTTAAATATTGCCTACCGATTATCTCTGCTCTTGAATTTTTTGAGACAGAGTCTGGCTCCGTTGCCAGGTGCCAGGCTGGAGTGCAGTGGCGCGATCTCGGCTCACTACAACCTCCACCTCCCGGGTTCAAGCAATTCTTCTGCCTCAGCCTCCTGTGTAGCTGTGACCACAGGTGCACGCCATCACGCCCAGCTAATTTTTGTATTTTTTAGTAGATACAGGGTTTCACCATGGTCTGGATCTCTTGACTTCATGATCTGCCCACCTTGGCCTCCCAAAGTACTGGGATTACAGGCGTGAGCCACTCTGCTCTTGAATTTTTATGTACTGCTTGACTCATTTCAATCTGGATTTGTCCCCAACTATTGCAATGAAAATGATTATGCCAAGGTCACTAGTGGCCTAAATGTTGCCAAATCCAACAGACAGTGCTAATTTTACACTGCTGTGTGCAAGGAGCAAAGGAGACAGTTGACTACTCTGCTTCCCGAAACACTTTTCTATTAAGGCTTTCCTTATGCCACCTGCTTTGGGCTGAATATGTATGAACCTCCCCCAAATTCTTATGTTGAAGCCTTAACAGGCAATATGGATATACATGGAGATGGGGCCTCTAAGGAAGTAACAGAGGTTAAATACGGTCATATAGGTGGGATTCAACCAAATTTTCATGTCCTTATAAGAAGGGATATCAAAAAAGCACTCTTGTGTTCTCCTTTGCACCCATGCTCTCCTCACACCTTCAGATGAAAGGCCATGTAAGGACGAATCAGCCATCTGTAAGCAAGCAAGAGGCTTCACCAGAAAACAACCATGCTGGCACCTTGATCTTTGACTTCCAGACTCCAGCTTCTAAGAACATACATTTCTGTTGTTTACCAGTATGTGGTATTTTGCTATGGCAGCCCTAACAGATTAAGACACCATCTCCTCCAGATTTTCTTCCAGCTCTTTTGCTGCTCCTTTGCAATTCCAGCTGGTCTACCCTAGTGTAAATATGGGAGCCTCTTACAGCTGAATCTTTCTCTTCCGTCTTTATTTCCTCTGCCAAAGCAGTCTCCAACTTTCTCATAGTTCTAGCTACCATCTGAATGCGGTTGACTCCCACGATTATATTTCCAGTTTAAATTTCTTCTGGAATTTCCAGAATTTTATATCAACTGGTTATTGATGGAAAACAAGAAAATGTTAAAACATTTTGCTGGTTCCTAAGGCTTCTGCCCAGAAGTAACACACTTTTATTCCAATTTCCATAGCCATGCCTTTCATCAAAGGTCACTTGGCCATGTGTGACTTTGATGTACTGGTGATATGCAAACCTAACATGTACCTGGAAGAACGGAGACAATCATAATTTGTGATCACTCCCAATACTATCGCAATGCCTAGATGTATTTCTTTCCCAGATGGCCAAGGTGTCTTGGACATCTTATCCATCTACAGCGTCATTCACTCAGTTGTTAAAAGTATATTAGCACACTTGATTCCTTCCTTCCCTCATCTCCCAAACACGATCCTTTGTTAATTCTAGACATTCCATCTTCAGCAAATACCTAGAATGCACCTCTCGCCATATTCACACCAGCTACGGAATCCAGATCACTGCTATCAATTGTCTGCACGAATACTACCTCATTATAACTGAAGTCCTCACTGCCTCCCTTGCTTTCTCTTGCCCTGCACTTTTTACTTTGCCATATTTCAGGCAGAATCATACAAATAGATGTGAAAAAAAGAAAGTCGACCATGTCAGCAGCCCCCATCACCTGTTCCTGACAGGATTTGAGCCACTTTTCTCATTCGCTGTGCTCCAGCCAAGCTGACTTCGCACCTGCTTTGTCCTCTCCCTGTTCACCCCCATCTGTTCACATGGCTGTATCCTCAGCCTTAATCAGCAGCTTAAGTACCATTCTCTCAGGCAGGATTTTCCCCAATAGCCTGATTTTAGCAGTGACTCACATACACACCACCCCTGCTTTATTTCCACTGCAGAACATTGCTCATAACACTCGAGTAAATTTGCAGTTAGGTACGCATTTACATTATCTGCTAGTTGTCTCCTTCAGCTGGCATGATCTCTATCTTTCTTATTGTTCAGTATATCCCCGGCATGAGCATAGTGCCTTAGTAGATGACAAACACTAAGCCTGCAAAGTGCAGGCCCTTGTTTACTGGAGCAAAAGACAGACTGCACATTCACTTCTGATTCTTACTATTTTGCTCACAGTGTATGTTTAGTGAGTAGAACGGGACCTATAATATGCATGAAACAAATATTTGTTCAATGAATGACTGAATATGACAAAATATATCAGAAACAAATATTAGATTATTTGCAGTTTTTATTGGACTCATTTTTACTGGCCTTTGACCTTGTGATTAGGAAGGAATCATTTGTGGATCATGCTGTGTTATTTTTGCCTAGACCGTCTAACTAACATGTTAAGAGCATGTACTCCTCAACTTCCTGCTGAGGGTCCAAACTGGAAAGAAGACCTTTTGACACAGCAAGTAAAATGTCCAATTGAGGATGGGCACAGTGCCTCAAACATGTAATCCCAGCACTTTGGGAGGCTGAGGTGGGTGGATAACCTGTGGTCAGGAGTTCGAGACCAGCCTGACCAACATGGAGAAAACGCATGTCTACAAAAAATTTTAAAAATTAGCAAGGCATGGTGGTGCATGCCTGTAATCACAGCTACTCAGGAGGGTGAGGCAGGAGAATCACTTGAATCTGGGCGGCAGAGGTGGGGGTCAGCCAAGATAGTGCCATTGTACTCTAGTCTGGGCCACAAGATCGAAACTCCATCTCAAAAAAAATAAATAATGTCCAATTGAAGAGTTCAGGATCATGCTCAGAGTCCATTCCTACTTTTGAATGTGCACGAAGTGCCTATGCTGTAAAGAAAACAAATCTGTGATATATTTTATAATTATATTATTTATAACCCAGAATGTTTGCAACATATAAATTATCCTGCTGCCAAATTAATTAGAAATTAAAATAGCTAAACATCAAATATTCTAGGAATAAAATTGGTAAACATTCCCCATTTCAGACAGCTTATAAAGATCTCATTTAACAAGGTAACATTTTGTTACTTTAGCATTAATTTTTCAAGCATTTTTAAAGTACCATTGAAGATATTTAGTGGGGCCATGAGGAGTATCATATCCTTTAAAGTGTTTTCAAGCCGAAGCTGTTTTATCCATGCCATGTAGAGTAAAATCTTTGGACTTCTGCCACCAATTTATCTGTTCAATAGAGTAAGTTTTAAATAAACACTTAACCAGGATTCTGGACTAGTTAGAAGACTATGAGGTAACCTTAAAAATTTTTGGATGATTTTCTAATTGGACTAGTGTCTTTTGGTTAGCTCCTCAGTTTTACGAAAATATAGCAGCTATGCTCATGCCCCAGTTCCTGCCAGGCAACATGAAAATGTACAGACTTCATCTATGAACCTTAGTAATTCAGTCAACAAAAATTTTATCCAATATGGATTTCTCAAAGGACATCTGGTCTACCCATTGTGTCAAGTAGTTCTCAACAAATATGGCAGTGACTGAACAATGGATCAGCAAAGACTTCAGAAACTCACTAATACCACAAAGGCCCTCTGCAGAACTGATTTTGAGTGAGTTGGTCTTGCTAAGACCTCATCAGCCCACATGGAGAGTCACTCAAAGAGCCCAGCGATGCCCAATTGTTATGTCTTGTGGGAACTTGTCAAGAATGGTGTTAATTGCATCACAACGTTTTATTATTTTTTAAATGAAAAACTTCAGGACATATTTCTATTATTTTGAAGATCTTGAGTAATTAAATTTATATTGATTTCTGTCTTCTTTTGCCTCATTTTTGTGTTTCTATTCCTTTGTCATGTAAAAACTGTAATAGTTTCTGGAATAAGGATATATATACACACACACACACACACACAAATATGCATGCACATACATGCACACATACATCCAAATATATACCCAGATATGCATATGAATATATGATATACATTACATATATACAAAATATATGACTCCCTCCTCTGACAACCCCTTCTAACCAAGTTGTTGACCTTGTTTTTTTTTAGGACAATCTCTTAAAGAAATAAATCTATAATAATGAAATTCTACCCAGTGGAAACCACAGGGGAGATACGAGTAAGCAGGATGAGCAATATCCAAGTGACACTCAAATTACAAGTTAGCTGTTACCTATCATATCTAACCACTGGACTATTCAATGTCCATACAATTTTCAAAATCAATTTCAGTCCAAATTTCAAACAGAAAGGTGGAGCTGAGTCTCCTTTCCTTCTCATTTTGACTTATCTTTGGCTATTGTTAAGCAGTTTAATAGCTTTCCTTTTCCATATTGCTTCCCCTTGTATTTCTCCTTACAGACAAGAAAAAAAACCAAAAAACAAAAAAAAAAAAAACAGGAAGTCTCCTAAATATCAAAAAATAATTTATTCATATCATCGTTTGTGCCTGGGGGTTGGAGGTCGCAGTAAGACAAAATTATGCCACTGCACTCCAGCGTGGGCAGCAGAGCTAGGCTCTGTCAAATAAATACATTAATTAATTAATTAATTAATTAATTTTCCCAGATCACACAGCCAATCATTCTGGCCCTGAGCCCACCTGATAAAGACCAACATTTCAGCTCTGCTATGCACCACCTGTGTCTCTCTTGGTGAGTGACATAATTTCTCTAGGGTTCAGTTGCATGAGCTATTAAATGGAATAATATGAAACTACCTGATATTATTTAAAAACATTCACACGGTTGCTAAATATTTATTGGTAAATGCTAAACACAATTTATTTTTAACTCTTATTCCAATTTTATTTATAGTTTTGTTGCTATTATAAGTAATGTCAGGTTTTTTACTTAGAAACGTAAGTTAAGGCTCAAATAAAGATTTAGCATAAACATGACAGGGCCTTGAATGCCTGGTATGACTCTTGCAAAAGAGGATACGAGTGTCTATAAAATGCCTGAGGACAACAGCCAGCTTTATACTTCATTGTGGTAGGGAACTGAACACAGTAAATGCTTACTAGATGTTGAGTGAACTAAGGGGTTCACTCATACTCTCCGCCCCTATCAATGAATACTAGAATATCCGTGGATTGTCATGGGACGTAGTGCAAAAATATAACAATAGTGCCTATGCCTCACCACTCAATGCAGTATGAGACTAGAGAGAATTACTATGGCTATAAAAGGCAACACAGAGGAATGAGGAATTCAGCCTCCTCCCTCAGCTACCCAAGGCATTCACTATAGGGAAATCTCAAAATCCTTAATACTTACAGGGAAGTTCAGACAAATATCACTGCATAGTGGTTTTGCCCTTTCTTCCTGCAGGCATTTCATCTGTAAGACACCTTTGCTGATAGGATTAAGCCCTACAGGAAGAGTCATTCTGAAGACAAAATTGCCAGCTTCATTCCTCGAGGATTTGAGATTTCACTACAGCGTGCTCACTCTGTTTCCTGTATTTCTAGCTGTGTGTCGCAAACTGGTCTCTCACTTTTATAAACCCTATTCTTGGTTGAGATTTTTGCAGTAAAAACTTTAAAAGAATAAAATGTGAACACTTTAAAAATCATATGTAATATACCTCTAGATTTAAAAGTGATAGACTTAAAAAATAAAGAAATAGTAAAGGCAAGTTGTAGAGAAACAACTTGAGTCACAAAATTATACTGTTTCCTTGACAAATATGGTATAAGGAAATCTGAGTCCAGTGACTTTGTCATAGACTAAATTATTTTAAAGAAATCCAGTTTTGGTCTCCAAATATGTAGTCCTCTAGAAAAATTTCCAGGAGCACTGAAACAGTCAAAAGAAAGAAGGCAGTTAGTTAAATGTCATGAGACACAGTACAGAAAAGCAATGTTATTGCAACCATAATCATTTGCTAACATCTTGAACTTGTAACAGCTACCTTAAACATATGCTTCCTCACCATCGTGGCATGTTCAATATCTTTGCACACTTGGAAACATAAAACACTAATTTCCATGACCCTGTTATTACAGGAGCTGAGGAATAGAGAAGATTGGTGAGGTGGTAACTTAAAAGCCATTCAGAAAGACGATGGCTTTTAAGGTGGTGTGCTGTCAGGCTAAGAAGTTATGCTAAGCATAGGACATTAACACTTTAAGGAATTGTGTCTGTCCATTAGAAAAAAAAAAAAACCTCTTGCCTAATTTTAGCCCTTTTTTCTTAAAAATGCACTATGACTACTTATAATAGTTTGAGACAGATTTTTTTAAATGCGTATGCTACTACTAGGAATGAGATTTATTCCTATAAGCCACTCTATTACCTAACTTAGGAAATGTTTTATAAGAGGGTTTTACATGATTTCCAATAATTATTCTTTTTTTTTTTTTTGGTTTGTAGAAAAATCCCCCTCAATTTATAGGGCACAATGCATTTCATTCATTCAGTTAGTCAATCAGTCATTATTTCAAGAAATATTTCTTTCTCCCTCCCCTCTCCCCTTTCTCTCAGTCTCTCTCTCTCTCTGTGTGTTATCAGTTGGATTAATAATGGTCAGCAAAATGGGACACAGCTCTCCACTCATTTTTACATTTTAATGAGCAAAATGCATATTTATAACAAATGTATATTGGTAACAATATAAAAATAGAATTTTGTGTAACATAAAAATTATAATATCATGTAGCAACTCTGATAATTGCTACAAATAAAAAGTATGTGTCTATGTTAATGTCTATCAGGTAGAGACAGTAGGGATGTTTATTTAGACACTGATAGAGACTATTATAATTGTCAATGACAGTCTCATTGCAGACTACATCACAAGAAAAATGGGAAATTGCCACTTCGTTTAGAATCTGAAATCTAAAGCTGAGGAGATTTTCCTTGTAATAAACAAACCAACAACAAAAAAAAAAAAAAACACCCAGCTCCCTTTGTCTTCTATAATCTCTTTTTTAAAATGTAGACCTTTGCTCTCTGCATAGTTACCCTCTTACCACGATGCTTAGAAATCAGAACCTGGTTATTATAAAAACTGAAACTGCAATTTATCGAAAGAATGGGAAATCTAAAACAAATCTTAAAAATACCTAATAAAATGTTTCTATTAAATGCAGACTCATTTTTAAGTGAAGACTAGAGACCCATTCCAACTACAATGTTTTCTTGCTTGTCCCAACTTAGTCCTCTCTGCTGAAAGTCATAAAAGAGCAGACAGAGAAATTTAAAAAATGTAAAACATCATTCTAATAACTTCACTTATTGAAGACAACATCTTTATCAGTGGGGTGATTAGGTGATAACAGAATCCCTTTACATTTTTCTTAATGGACATCACCAGTGATGATATACACTCCTAAGCGACCACTGTAAATGCCTGTTCTACAAATACAAGCCAGACACAATATACAAAAAACAATCCCTTACTCCTGAAACCACTTTCATGTTATGACACATTTCAGTGTCTGGATTTACAGAGCTGTTCAAATTCCCATAGTAATCATGGGATAATGAATCCCTTTGGTCAGGTAGCCACAGGCTCTAAAATGGATTATTTGTTTTAGAAGGAAAAAAATGAATAGACACAAACACGATATTAATGGCTAGCTTAATGTGCTTTTTGTTTTTCTTTTATGAAAATGTTCTATGATTGTATCTATGTAAAAACTCATTTTTATACCTCAGAAGATAAAACTCACAATATAATGGCACACTTGCATTTCTGCCAAGGAATTTTCAGTTGTTGAAAAAAATTATAAGTTTTATATTAAAAGTCATCACATTATATATTTTCTAAAACTAAAATGTATTTATCTTACCCTGAAATGCACATAGTAAGCATAATTCATTTTCTTCCACCACTTACACAGAGCAGAGATTCATAAGGAACAAGGTAAGCAAATAAAGCGCCTTCCGAACTTCCTGGAGACTCACACTCTCAACAGCAAACTAGTCACTGACGACTTTATTTATTTACTTATTTATATGATTTGAGTCGTATCCGGATCACTTATCCAAACATATAAGCTCATTCTGGCACACTAAGGAATTTTCTGCTATTTGGAAATAGCACAGACAAAAATTCTGCCACACAGTACACTGCTAAACTCTAGAGCTAGATGGAACAGTTAAATTTGCTAACTTCTTATAGTAATAATAACAAATACTTATGTCATGTTTATGATGTGGCATGTAATAATTCATTTAAACCTTACTTTTCCCATCCCCATTTTACAGATGAAAGAACTGAAGCCTAGAGATGCTAATGAATCACCAGAGTCCCAGAGCTGGGTGTTGACAAGGCTGGAAAGAACACCATCTCGCAGAGGGCCTCTGTGAGAACTCACTTCGGGCTGCCACGGAGCCACTACAAACCAACAGCCTGTGCCAGCAATTTTTGTCTTGCTTTATTTAATTTTCAGGTTTATTCTAACCAAGCAGAGATATCCCAAAAATTTTAGAGGAGAAATAAAGTTTTCTTTCTTCTCTTTCTCTCTCTGTCCAGGGCCTATTTTTTATCATGTATATAGTACTGTAGAATTACACTTGAAAATTAGCCGAGGACCCCAAATGCCTCTAAAAACTATAATGGTTTGAATCGTGCTTTATTGCAAAGTGCTTTAATTTTTAAAACTCCTTTACATCCTACAAACAGAAAATGTGAGCACCATTTCAAAGCGGTGATTTAAAAAGATGCAACTCTATTAAGATTTTACCACAGCCATGGTCAAGAGTATTTTAACATAGCCATGGTCAGGATATATTTTATCCTGAAGTCTACACACAATCAGCCCAGTCGTGACTATACTTCTCTATTTCTTCCATTCATAGCAACCTATTTATTGCCCCATCTCTGCTTGCTGTACCTAAGGTTGATCTGTTTGCTTCTTCTGCTTCGTAACAGCCAAGGGCTGTGCTGCATTGCAGGCAATTCGCTTCTGGGATGTCCTTAGAGAATTTCTTTGCTGTCCTGTTTGCAGTCACCCTGTACATCCCATAATAGAGCTCTACCATCTAGACTGTGCACATTTCCAGCTCGGCAAAAATGGAACTACATGAGATATAGCTTCAAAGTTGTATTCATTCAATGTTACAAATGGTCCTTGGCTGACATTGATGAAACTCCTCAAGTGTCTGATGGGACGTAGGTGACAAAGATAAATCTTAGGCATGTGCACGGGCAGGTGTTTGTGTGAGTCCAGAAAAAGTGAGTCGGTTTAAAACTTTAGCATTATAGGTCACCTCTAGATGAACATTTATTTCAACTGTTATCAGCCTTTAATTCTTGTCCCTTTAAATAATGATGGCTATCTATATGGTATATTTTATTAACCCAACGCCAATTGCTGTAATGACATATTTACTTATTAAACGAGATCTCACATAGAACCTTTTAAAGCATCTATTATGTAAGGGTTACTTCTCTGTGATCTTACAGAATCTTAGTATAAACATTTTGTAATTTCAAATGTGTTATAATAACTGATCCACTTATCAGCCTCCCTCACTAGATCATAAGCTCTAAATGACAAAACAAATCAACAGATAAATAAGTAAATGAATGAAGAAATACATGCATTCTCCACTTCATCCCATTTATTCTGGAGCTTAAAACACACACTTATTCTTAGCTGTCATTTTTAATATTAATTATTATTCCTCTCCCTTACCCAGCATCTACACAATGGCAGGACTTGTTGATACCACCTAGTTTTTCTATATAAAACATGTCATGACCTCTTCCTTCATTATGCTACTGAAATCCAAGCCTTCTTCAATGGGACCCTCACTCCCCTTTTTTACCCCCCTTTGAAGCTCGGGTTTCCTAAAAACACCAGCAATACTTTTTTCCAAAATGCAAATCTAATCATGTCATGCTCCTCTGTGGAGTTCATCAGTTGCTCCCAGATGGCACACAGGGACCTTCACGGCCTGACACACACTTCAGCCTAGCTTCATCTGCCACCTCCGCTCTTGTGATTTCAAAAGCAGTGTCCTAGCGCTCCCATGGGCCATGGCTCTCGGTCCTGTGCCTTTGTCTTCCCGCTTTCTTCCTCTAGGTCTTCACGTGCTCCTCAGCTTTCAGATGCCGCTCAAGATTCTCCATCCAGAGGTCCCTCCACCCATCTTGGAATCCTCCTTCAGAGAAGGCTAAGGGTGTCCTCATCCTATCACACAGGGAGCCTTAGCCCTCCTCCTGCCTGTTTCCATTTGCTGTACACATTTCTACTGCTAGTTCCATTTTCCCTGATAAAACCTTTTAGCCTCTCGAGAAAAACATAAAATATTCATTGTTTTTATTCCCTTCACTCGACCAGGTAGGTGCCTGACTCATGGGAAACACAGATGAATGGAGGTTGACCTCAGCTGAATCTTCAGGAATG
Source organism: Sapajus apella (assembly GCF_009761245.1). Lineage (NCBI taxonomy): Eukaryota > Metazoa > Chordata > Mammalia > Primates > Cebidae > Sapajus > Sapajus apella. The sequence continues at coordinate 3,755,611 of NW_022437000.1, read as the reverse complement.
AAAATCCAGTCCAACCAGATTAAAAATCAGTTTCTCTAGAACAATGCCTCTCGGCATTCAATCTTGTAACAAAGTGTAACCCTTTTGTTAATTTTCTTAAATTATAATCAAAATAATCTTTCTCATGTTGCAGTTGCCCAGTTATAGTAACCAGCAATCTGAATGGAGGGCATTTAAGCTGCCTTCCATCATGAGGGGGTCATTGAATTTTCCTGGAAGTTGTACAGGTAATAATTTCCTAACCAAAGCTGACCGTATAATTGGGCTGTCTTTGCCTCCGTAGGAAAAAAACCAATTAAATCACATTTTCAATTTTTTTTTAACCATGGGTACACATGTTTAAAATTAAACATATTTATTACCTCATAGCTCAACTTATTAATAGTACAAAATGTAAAATCTCCAAAAACAGAAAATTGGTAGCCAGTCCAGAGTTCTCTATTTTTGGTCGGCAAAATTGATACCTGTACCAAGGAGGAAAGTTCACGTTAGAGTTCCTACTAATGAGGACAGACCTGCTCCCTCTCAAATCTTGCCTTAGTCACAAAAGACTGGATTGAAGTAAAAATTACACGAGTTGCAGAGGTAAAACATTACCCAGAACACATCCGAAAGCAGGCTTTCCTCACCGATATGGGAGAAAATCACATCAGAATTCACAGGCTTTTGCATCTTAGAGGCAATAAGGGTATATTGTATAAAAATCATCAGCATAACAAATGGAACATAACAACACAGCATATAAATATTTAAATCTAAAGATAGTGGATTAAAATGAGTCACTGGGTATCAAAACAAAATGAGAAAACATGAAGAGCCATGTGTTAAATCTCAGCTAGACATAAAGGGGAACACCATAATAACCATTGAATAATGACTGCCACCATGATTTTGTGACAAGTCACTGAGATTTGAAATGAAAAACTGAATTATTACTAAATAAAAGGATTTGTTTTCATTGTTGAATTTATTCACATATTGAAGAAAATTTATTTTGCAGTTATATCTGAAGGTCAAATAATAAAACTGAAGCATTTTGCCTATTGCAAAGATTCCCCTTGGAGTTGGGAGGTAGGAATCTTCTAGATTTTGAAGTTTAGCTCTTTTCTTCAGACTTATAAGAGAGTAGACATGGCCAGGCACAGTGGCTCACGCCTGTTACCCCAGCACTTTGGGAGGCCAAGGCAGGCAGATCACGAGGTCAAGAGATGGAGACCTTCCTGGCCAACATGGTGAAACCCAGTCTCTACTAAAAATACAAAAATTAGCTGGGCATGGTGGCAGGTGCCTGTAGTCCCAGCTACTCGGGAGGCTGTGGCAGGAGGGAAGCAGAACTTGCAGTGAGCCAAGACCATGCCACTGCACTCTAGCCTGGCAGAGAGTAGACATTCCCAGGAAGTACAGAGAGCCAGAGGGTGCGGCTGGAACAGGAAAGGCAGAGGAGTGTCCCAAGTACTGCCACGCCCCCCACAGCCAGCCTACTGCAGTGACTTCACTAATCCACCCTGGAGCTTGCCCTGGGGGTTTGCCCTGTGGACCCTGCCATCTTTTCCCTGGACTGCCTAGGGTACGCCACGGGCTACCTTTCTCTGCCTCCGGACACTATCATTACTGCTTAATTTCTCTCTCTCCAATCCAGTTCTACAGTTTCATGTTCACTAACCCTGAAACTGAACTATTATTATTTCCTATTAATATCTAGAAAAACAGAGCCCTGTTGTTCTGCGCTTCGCTTCCACTGTGGGAACAGCTCAAGCATGAAGGAATCAGATCCTGTAAAGTGTCTCATTTTGACTGATAACCACAATGCATTGTTCTCTTATATATCATATAATGCAGCACAATATGCAATATGCGGTACATATAATGCTACCTCCTCAACCACCAGCTGGCTTTATTGGTTCCTTATAAATTCTTGTTTTTCACATTTTATTTTAGAGTTTACATTTTTCTGATTATATCAACTGCAATGCACATTATTATAAATTCAATTACTAAGAAACATTAAATGGAAAAATATGTTTTAAACACGTCATGGTCCACATGATCACTGTCATTGTCTGTGCTGAGTTTAAAGTTGGCCTATCATGAATGAACATGCAGCTCTGTGTGACTCTCAACAACTGGCATTGCATGTAAGAACGGTTCCTGGTCTCAAGGAGCCCTTTTTCGAAGACTTGCCTTTTTCTCATTGTCTAAGAAATTTATTAGAGGCTTGAAAATGTCTTATCATCTCATTAGCTTTCGTTATTTCCCACATTATAGTGCAAATATAACTATAAATGCCTATTCACAGGCAGTTCTCCTCTCCTAAACATTAACAAAGAAAAGATTGAAAATATAATGCTCAGATACGTTTGTCAATGACATCAAGTAGTTCCAGCCAAAGTCATTTTCCTTTCCACCTATTCACTTAATTAAAAAAAATATATTTTTAAAAGAAATAATTTTGAAAGTTATTTGATATGTCTTCACCCTTGTCCACATAATATAAGGAATACCTTCATTACAGTTTGGCCTCTTCTCCTGCAGATGGTTAGTTGAAATTATTTATTTAAATCTAAAACCAGAAGAAAGCACTGTATCCACTGACATTTTCAATGGAGTCCCTGTGATAGAACACTTTGTAGTTACATTGCAATTATTAAATATCTACTTAAGTCTTGGTCCTAAAGTGACAATCCACATTCCAAGAACAATGGGGGGAAATTAAAAAGCTTTGAAGGAGGTAACATTTTAAAATTCACCTAAGTTTCTAAATTCTATTCTGTTCTCGCCCTCAGTGTGATGTCTATTTGATTACATTGCTGAAGGCACATGGAATCACTGTTTTGACTACCATTCAAAGTTTCCTACCCTGACTCAGAAGTATGCGCTATCTCATTAACACAACATTATCATTAACAAATCTTTTGAATAACACACACACACAAGTCAGCAGTTATTTTCTTTTTTTGTATTCCCACGGCATATTCTGTAACCTGGATTACAGCATTTAGCCTCTGTACCACAGTCATGTAAGCATGTGTGTCACCAAAACAGGAGCTCCTTAATGACAGGGAATCTTTTGGTTTACAGCGTTAACCGAGAGCCTCACAGGCTGTAGGTATCTGATAAATACTTATCGAATAAGTAAATGTACGTCAAAAATGAAAATATATTTTCCTTAAAAGAATTCTGCAATTTCTCCCTGACCAGTTGATTTATATCCCTCTGTAATAGTTTTCTGAATGGCCTTGAGCCAACCCAGTTCTCTGCCTATTTCTTTCCCATAGTTTACCAGAATAGCTGTAGCATGTGCTGGGAACACAGCACCCTGAAACAGCAGGAGCGGGCTGGCACAGCCTGGGTTCTGTCCTGATACCCCCTAGAACTGTATGTTCTTTAACACTTTTGCTCAGTGATTCCTGTGACCCCAAGGCATGTAACCCGGAGCAGTCTTCAGAGTCCCTTGTCTGTGGTACAAGTGGCGCCCTCAAAGTTGAGGCTTCGAGACTCCTAGGCAGATTTCTGAGCTTTTAGGGACCTGTTTACAATAGAATCTAGGCTTCTACTGTCCCTTGCTGCCTGTCAGTAAAAAACCCACTTTATTTAATGTATTGTGTATAAGCACTTTTTTTTTAATTGTACTTTAGGTTTTGGGGTACATGTGCAGATCATGCAGGATTGTTGCATAGGTACAAACATGGCAATGTGGTTTGCTGCCTCCATCCCCCCATCACCTACATCTGGCATTTCTCCCCATGTTATCCCTCCCCAACCTCCCCACCACGCCCTCCGCTGTCCCTCCCTTGAAACCCCCAATAGACCCCAGTGTGTGATATTCCCCTCCCTATGTCCATGTGTTCTCACTGTTCAACACCCACCTATGAGTGAGAAAATGTGGTGTTTGATTTTCTGTTTTTGGGTCAGTTAGCTGAGAATGATGATTTCCAGATTCATCTATGTCACTACAAAGGATATGAACTTATCATTTTTTATGGCTGCATAGTATTCCATGGTGTATATGTGCCACATTTTCCTTGTCTAGTCTATCATCGATGGACATTTGGGTTGGTTCCAATTCTTTGCTATTGTAAACAGTGCTGCAATGAACATTCGTGTGCATGTGTCTTTATAATAGAATGATTTATAATCCTTTGAGTATATACCCAGTAATGGGATTGCTGGGTCAAATGGAATTCCTATTTCTAGGTCCTTGAGGAAGCACCACACTGTCTTCCACAATGGTTGAAGTAGTTTACACTCCCACCAACAGTGTAAAAGTGTTCCTGTTTCTCCACATCCTCTCCAGCGTCTGTCTCACTGGACTCAAACAAGTTGATAACTAGTACACAGTGAAACTGCTTCACATCCTGCATTCAAGACCTGTATATATCATCATGGAAATAACAACATTATGTTTCAGATTTATCAGCACACAGTATTCTAACTAGAAAGAATTTAATCCCTACCTCTAATGAAAAAAATAAGAACCTAATTAAAGAAGTGCTTACTTTGGGCAAAAAATGAGACTTCTGTCAAAATGCCTTTTAAAATTTTTGTTTAAAGTCCACACTTAACAAAGTTTTTAATCCTTTTAATTGCATTCTAGGTTTTGGGGTACATGTGAAGAACATGCAAGACTGTTGCATAGGTACACACATGGCAACGTGATTTGCTGCCTTCCTCCCCTCCACCTATATCTGGCAAATCAAAACTACATTGAGATACCATCCCATCTCACACCAGTTGCAATGGCGATCTTTAATCCCTTTTAAGGAGGAACATCATTATGCATGGATTTATTAACATAATTGTGGACATGTTCTATCAAATATATTTTATTAGACAATCCACTTCAATTTTTTCTTCCATAGCTAAGTTATAGATAACACCATTTTGAGACATCTTTAAAAGTCATCTTTTCTAACTTCAAAATAGCCATCACTATTCACTCTTGGTCACCTTCCTTAAAACCGTACTGTGGATCAGTACTGAGCAGTCAGGTAACAGCTGTAAGCTCCAAACCACCTGTATACATCACTTCCTCTTATGCCTATACTGAGTTACTTGATATCCCAAAGCCCCACACAGATAAGTGAAGTCTCAATCAAATAAGTGTTGTAAGAGGAGGGACTTTAGATTTTTTGTTATTTAGCTATTTTAGGCTTTACTTATAATCAGTTAATATTCCTTAATTTTTTGCTTAAGTTTCGAGAGTATATTATTGCCTTTCCAAAATTCTTTCCACAGTTTCGGTTTTTTATTCTTAAAAAATATTACTGGCCAGATGCAGTGGCTCACACTTGTCATCCCAGCCTTTTGGGAGGCTGAGACAGGTAGATCACTTGATCTCAGGAGTTCGAGACAAGCTGGATAACATGGTGAAACCTTGTCTCTACAAAAAATACAAAAAACAGCTGGGTGTGGTGGCGCACACCTGTAGTACCAGCTACTAGGGAGGCTGAGGCACAAGAATTGCTTGAACCCAGGAGAGGGACATTGCAGTGACCCAAGATCACGTCACTGCACTCCAGCCTGGGTGACAGAGTGAGACTCTGCCTCAAATAAAAAATAAAAATAAAAAACATTACCACTAAATGATCACCTTCCGTAAGAAAGAGTTTTGCACTGAAGGGAGAATAAATTCTGCATCAAAATTAAGTGTGCTAGTCTCAAAGAAAGTGCTCAGCGTATGCAAAGTTAAAGTAGTAAATGCCTACTATTTCATCTGTTCTGAACAGCACTCACTTCTTCTCAGCCATATAATTTTTCCCTTCTTTAACCATGAGTTTGGATTGGGAGTTGTCTTCTTTTTAAAACTTTCGCTTCCCTGGCCGCAGTGATTAATCTAGGGATGAACTATTGACCAGTCTGGTCTTATAATAGAACCCATTCCTAGGTAAGAATTGATTGGTTCAGGGATATGCACCCAATTCACTCCCAACCAATCAACCCTTCTCTGTGACTTTTGAATTTGGAAACAAAAATTAGGAGTCCCATTCTATCTCGTGATAACATTGGGAAATGTCAGGCAGTTCTATTTCTACCTCCCACAGAAGAGGCAAATCTGACAAAAGCCAGCATGCAGAAAGAAGCCAAATGAGAGGCAGAGATTGAATCCTCATGGAGCTCATGACCCTGTTGTCACTGGGGACTGAGGCTTCGCCACACGTTTTTAATGCTACCAACCAACACAACACTTCCCCAAAAAACATTTGCCTAAGTTAATTCAAGTTTGATTTCCAGCCAATCCATTGACTAATTCACTAACTGATGACAGTAATGATGCATACAGGTAACTAAGTACACTTTTTCCTCTGGTATATTAGACATCTTCTAATCTCCTTTTATTGATCATCTATAACTTCTCATTTTTCTGATATATATGTTTAACTTACTTTCAAAACAACTTACATTTCCATCCATCACTAAAACACAGCAACTAAAAAAGTACTCCCTCTCTCTTAAGATTTTCTAAATCCAACTAAAAAATAACATGGATAATATCTTTCTTCATTACAGAGCTCTAGGCAGTTTCTCCAATTTCTTTTCTTTGTGAGAGTCCCACAGTAATAAACATTTGACTAATTAATGTTATCGCAAATATTTATAAATCTTATTCTTTTCTAGTCCTTTATTTTGTACTAGAAGAGTGAATTTATAAGCAATGACCTCACAATCTTCTAGAAACTGTTACTCTGACAGCAATGGCTCTGACAGTAGTCCAATATTTGTGCAATGTTAATTTATTGTGTTTTTCCTATAAAATGTCATCTTCTCACAAGCATTTTTTTTGTAAGTCAAAAGATATGGAAGAGACACTGCATTTTGTTACTAAGAAACTGAAAGATTATTGACAATAGGCAAAATCAAAGCTTTTCTCTACCTAGGTATATTTGCCTACATAGCCTTCATTTAAAGTCCTATAGTCTTGTGTTTCAAGCGTCCAATGATTCAAAATAAATTATTTCAGCATTTATGGAACTTGGAGACTCTTGATATTTAGCTGCCATGTTGACTATTAATCTAGCACTAGGGAAAATAGAAGACACCAGTCAGTTTGGCCTCCTTCCTAAGCAAGCTTCTCTGCTAGGCAATGTGTCTGGATCTTTGATTTCTATTCATGCTCAGGAATTTAAAGAAGGTAAGGCAAGGTCCTGTTTCCAGAGGAATCTAAAGCTATTTGTACTTAAGGTACCCATCTTTAGGGCATTTCCAAATAGGGAAAACATGCAGTCAAAATAGTGTCTTATAGCTGCAAAAAAACATGCAATTAAATTATGAAAATAAAAGTCTAAACTGCAGGCTGTTAAAGCCTTCAAGATAATTACACCTGAGCCTATAAGCAGTGATTTTTCAAATAGGTGTGGCACATTTTTGGTAGTTACACACCTTAGAACACATTTTCATTTTCTTTCCATTGATGTTTTCAAAGAGTATGCCAGTAAAACACTGCTGCCTAAAAAGATTTCAGCTCAAAACCCCATGTATTCCATTACAGCTTCAAATTTCCCATCTCTGTGTGCCTGTGTACAGCCGTCCATAGTACACCTGACAGTTCAGCAGAATTCCAAGAAGAACTGAAAATAAATGTTACTCACCAGCTGTCATGTGCGCGCGCGCGCGTGTGTGTGTGTGTGTGTGTGTTGGGGGGAGGTATCCCAGCTGGAAAAAAGAAAGCTCTATTAAATATTTATGAAAATCATTTTGGGGTCTCCAAACAGCACAGTTAAAATTAAACAGCTATCACAAAAAGACAGTGTCATCACAGGTAACTTTGTACTACTGTTGGGGATTCCCGACTCTTTTTAAGTGTGGACTGAACAGATGGAGAATGTTAGAGGCCGTTTAGACTAGAATTGAAGGCTAAATTTCCAGCAATCTATCATGATTTGGGGATTCTCAATGACACTTTAAGGCTTTTCAGAGGAACCTGTTAAATTAAGTTTACCAACCAATGATTTCTTTTCTTAAAAAAAAAAAATACGCTTTTTCAATCCAAAACATATTTCAGCAGTTAAAAGGATAATAACATCAGTTGCATAAAGATCATGCTGTTTTGTTATTGCTTCTCTTTTATCCTGATTTGTTTTACTTTAACAATGACCTTCCTTCAGGTGAGAGGGACGGAATGATTTAACTGCCTGTGACATTTCTGAAGAACAATTGTATATCTCCCTCCAATTAATGCTTTGACTTACTAAATTCCACCACAAAATCATGTGCAAAATTCCAAATCCTCTCCCCTGCTGCTTAGTGGATGAGAATGTTCCCTGCACCAGCTGAAATCTTCATTACTTCCAAATTATGCAGGCTGGGGCCAGGGTGGGCTGTCACGCTGGGGAGGGATTGTCGTCTCCTAATTATCAGTGGCTGCAATTTGCCCCTGCTAGATTTTCAAACAGAGTTACACTTGAGGTCCCCTTCTTTGTTTCAGGAAGAAAATGGGTTCACTTATTTTTCATAGGAAAAAAATCAAGAAAACAATTACATACTCTGTATTTAAACTTTGAAATAGCTCGGTTCTCTTATCATGTAGAATAATAAAAAGTGATAAGAGTCTTGAAGCTTGACTTGGAGAAAAGTGCCTAGATCAAATTACCTATTGTTTCACTTTTGTGCAATACCACTTTAAACATAACATTTCCAGGGGCTGTTTATACCCAGGTGGATCCAAGAAAGTTTTGTGACCCTTCATCTATAAACTGCAGTCTACCTGACGTGCAAAGTCCTTATTCCTGGTGGCAAAACAGGGAGACACCAACACATAGGCTTAATTTTGCTGTCATGCAAAGGGACATTAGCCGGATGGCTTGATTATACAGAAACAAGGATAGATACAGTTCTCCTGGATAAACAGAAGCAATCTATGTACTTTTTCACAAAATGTTTCCAAAGGTCATAGCAGTCATTAATGAGAGCGTATTTTTTCTTAGAAAGTCACCTTTGAACATCCTTTCCTTGAAAATATTCCATTATACATCAAAGAGAAAATTGTTTTATTGCCTTTGTTGAAGGCTCAGGAGGCGAAGATTTATGTTGACCTGATAATTATGATATTTTCATCTACGTTCTTAGAAAAGGAAAAGCTAAGTCCAAGTGCAAAAATAAAGGATTGAATTCTACTCACTTCCAGTGTCCTGGGTAATAAACGTGTCTGAGAGCTCAGGTTTCCGGCCAAGCCCAAAGAAAACGTGTGTTGTTGCAGGGTATGGGGGAGGGCAGTATTCACTTGTTTCTGTACATAGTTGATTAGAAAAACATAAATCAACCTCGATTATTGACTTCAAGTCAATCTAATACCCAGGATGATTTCAATTAGGATGAAAGATACATTTTGAAACTACAAAATAAAGCAACTCCATTTAACACACCAAACAAGTAGTGAAGATTACATTTTCTCATCTCTTCCTTCTGTGCTCATGAGACCTGTGGGTGTTAGAGTGAGTGACAGAATGTCACCCAGCAGACTCTTTCTTCCTCACCCAATGTAAATCCTTTTTGTTAACCCTGTAGTGGAAAACAGAGGGAAGCATCTTGTGTGGTCTGGACAGTCTTTCAACTCCTAGCATTCCCACAAGGCCAAGTAATTGGGTCCTGGGTCTTTGAAATTCTCCATGTCTATTAGAGTAAGCAATGCACCTCGGTCCCTAGAATCTCACTGTGGTTACACGTGAAAGTTACAGAAATCAAAGTGGCATTCTAGTTAAGAAACCATAAATATACGCCAGTGAGACTTGGAAAGCTAGCACTGCCTTTGACCATACTCAGTAGTTACCAAAAAATCTGAAATCTATGACAAATGAACAATCATTTCTTTAAAAGACCCAGCTACACTTGAGAAGCAAAGACAATCTGATCTCAACATATGGAAATATCTTAGAAAAGTGGAAGCAGGTTGGTGAGCACGTTTGGATCCAGACCAGCAGAGGAGATCTGAAAGAGACAAATGGGAAAATGAGGAGTTCTTGCTTCCTCCCTCAGCCAGGTAACTAATGGCACAGAGGAACAGGGAAAACAGTGTAGACAAGAAGGTGCAGAGAACATCCCTGAAGCCAGGAGCTTGAGCTGCTCCTTGAGTGTCTCTTGATAGAAAAATATCAAGCCAGTGATCTCAGTCAGAAAATGGACCCAGGGAATACCTGGAACGCTGAGTTAATGGGCATGCCTGTCATTCTTGTGTCATTCCAGTGCAAGGCCACACAAGGGCTGCCAAATCTTCATGCTCTAACCGGTGGGTACTTCTCTAGCCTCATCTCTTTCCATCTTTCTCCTTGGTGACTTCACTTTCCCTTGCAGTTTCCAGAAAGGCCAAGCTCATGTCCATTTCATACCATAAGTACCTGTCATTTCTTCCACTGGAGTGCTCATTTTTAAGCTACGCATGTGAGTTAGTCCCTCAATGAATGTTTGTGCTCATACATCAACTCTTCAGACAGATTTCCTCCAATTATTCTGTTTAAAAGCATCTAGGAGGCTCCACCTCCCTACCTGTCTTGGGTTGCTTAGTGCCCCCTCAAAACATGCGTCCACATCCAGGCATCTTTAAGTATATTTGCAAAGATCCTTGTTCCAAATAAGGTAGATTCTTTCTTCCTCACCCAAGGCAAATCCTTTTTGTTACCCCTGCAGTGGAAAACAGGGAAGCAGCTTATGTGGCCTTATTTGGAAATAGGGTACTCACAAAACTAATTAAGGATGTTGAAATAAGATCTTCCTAGATTACCTAAGTTGGCCATAAATTCGACAATAAGTATCCTTATAAGAGACAGGAGAAGACATCTGTGCAAAGACAGAGGCAAAGATTAGAGTTACGTAGTCATGAGCCAAGGAGTGCCTAGGGCCACTCGATACTGGAGGCTGCAAAAAAGGAGTCTCCCCGCCCCCTGCCCCCCAGGCCTTCAGCTGGACCATGGCTCTGCTGACATCTTTTTTATCTTTTAATTTTTTCTAATTTTTAATTGACATATTGTAATTGTACATATTTATAGAGCATAATGTTTTAACAGGCATGTATGTTGCATAACGACCTAATCAGGGTAGTGTTTCCATAACCTCATGCATTTATCATTTCTTTGGGGTGAGACTGTTTAAAAGCTTCCCTTCTAATTTGTAATATATAATATTTGACAGCTAACCATAGTTACCTACTGTGATTATAGATATAATAGAACACAAAAATTATTCTTCCTAGGTAATTGTAACTTGGTACTAATTAACCACTCCCTCCCCATTATCTCCTCCTCCATCCCCTCCACAGTCTCTGGGAACCACTGTCCTACTCTCCACTTCTCTATCAACTTTCTAAAAAAACATTCCACATATGAGATCATGTGCAATTTATCATTATATGTCTAACTCATTTCACTTAACACCATGTCCTCCAGGTTCCCAGGTTCATTCATGTTGTACAAACAGCGGGATTTTGTTCCTTCTTATGGATGATTAGTACTCCATTGTGTGTATATTCCACATTTTCTTTATCTATTCATCTGCTGTTGGACACTTCGGTTGATTCCATATCTTGGCTATTGTGAACAGTGCTGCAATAAACACAGGAATGCAGATAACTCTTTGAGATTCTGATTTTGTCTCTTTTGGACATATATCCAGTAGTGGGATTGATGGATCATACGGTTCTATTTTGAATTTTGGAGGAACCTCCATCTGCTTTCCAGAATGGCTACAGTCATTACCAGGAGTATGTAAATCTTCTCTTTTCTCCACATCCTTGCCAACACTTGTTTTCTGTCTTTTCAATAACAGCCACTCTGAATGAGGTGGTATTTCATTGTGGTTTTAATTTGTATTTCCCTGATGAGTGATATTAAACATTTTTATATAGCTTTTGGCCATTTGCATTTCTTTTAAGAAATGTTTATTAAGCTCTTTGCCCACTTTTTAATTGGTTTGTGTTTTTGCTGTTTAATTGTTTAAGTTCCTTGTATATATTGGATATTATCCCCTTATCAGATGTATACTTTGCAAATATTTTCTCTCATTCTGTAGGTTGTCTCTTGACTCTGTTAATAGTTTCCTCTGCTGTGCTAAAGCTTTTTAATCTAATATCTTATTTGCCTGTTTTTGCTTTCATTGCCTGTGCTTTTGAGGTGTTATTTTGAAAAAAATTCTTGCCAGTCCAACGTCATAAAATGTTACCCTTCCATTTCCTTCTAGTAGTTTCATGTTTTAAGTCTTAAGTCTTAAATTTAAGTCTTAAATCTATTTGGAATTAATTTTTGTAAACAGTGAGAGTAGGGATTTAGTCTCATTCTTTTGCATGTGGATATTCAATTTTATAGTACCATTTATTGAGGAGACTGCCTTTTCCCCAATGTGTGTTCTTGAAATCTTTGTGGAAAATCTGTTGGTTATGGATGCCTGAATTCTTGCTGACATCTTGATTTGGGACTCTGGGCTTGCAGAACTTTGAGAAAATAAATTTCTGTTGTTTTAAGCCACTAAGTTTGTGGCAATTTGTTATAGCAGCCTTAGAAAACTAATGTACTTCCCTTCCTTACTTTTCTTTCTAGCAATTACCACTATACATCATATATTGTTTAGTTGCTCATTTGTCTCCTTCTCTAGAATGTGAGGGCAGAGAGTTTATCTGTTTTGTTCACTGATGTTTCCCAGTGCCTAGAAGAATGTCTAGCTCACAGGAGTCACTTAAATAAGAATATGTTGAACTATGTATGAATGTGAGCTGCTCAGGTACCTTCTGGATGTTTCGTTTAGGAGTGATCTTGTGGGTGGACTCTAGATTTTGTCACTTCACTGCATGCTCAGGTTGGTCTGAGAATATGCTGCTGCTAACACATTTATTAAGGCCTCCCTATTGTCATGTTGTTACAGAAAATAATATGGATCCTTCAGAAATAATTTTTAAATTCACTCATTTTGAGATGTTGCTGTTCAAGAAATACAACTGTGGTTCAATATTGTAAAACTTTTGAATTTGGCATGAAAAATTATACAGGGAAAAAGTGGCCTCTAGAAAGAAGACACTCACTGCATTATTGTAAAAGAAATGCACTGCTTAAGATTTTCTAATTTAAAATATTATAATGTTGATTTAGATAATGGGCTTGATTTCTGGGCAGAACTAGAACACAGAAACTGAAGGACACTTTCAGGATCACTAATGTAGCAAGAGAGACACTGTCAAGGTTAACAAGTTTAAGTTCACTAGAACTGTAAAGACAGGAAGAGCGATGGGAAGGCTGACTCTGTCAGATGATAAGCAGAGAGAGCGCAGCGCGTACAGAGGCGTTCACTCATGTTGCCACGGGCTGCTGGTTGTGAGAGAACACAAAGACCTGTCTGAGATATGGGAGCTGAAGGAGATGAGCAGGCGAGCAGCCTGGATGTTCCTTGGTCTATAGGTCCAAGTTAGGCCCCACCAAGCATTACAGCATGGAAGAAACAATAAGGCAGAAAGCAACTAGAACTATTTTACTCTATAGGAAACTGGACAAGAGAACAGGAAGAAATCAGTAAAAGCATAATAGCATATTCAGTGCATGAGAAATAGATAACTTTACTTTCATAGGACAAGAATGACCCACTAGGGGACATGGGATGGGAGGTAGGTAAGAAGGAAGTCAATGCTTATGTTCATTAATGACAGGCATTCAACAGCCATGTTCTTGAGTAATTCTCAGACTGATCTGTTTATTCTTATTTTAAAAGTCAGGATATTGAGGTTCAGAGAAGTTAAGTGGTTTCCTCAAAACCACAAGGGAAGACCTCTGTGACTCAAAGCCATGAATTTCCATTGCATTAAACTGCCTGCCTTTACAAAATTACAAACATGAATTGTTTATTCTTTGTAGTAAGAATTGTCTCGATTTCCTAAAATAATTCTGATCTTGTGGCTAAGAGACAAAAAAAAAATTGCAAGTATCTCTCCTTCATGCATAGAAAGGAATTATTATTCACAGATTTGGATGCCTTGGAAATAACCAGAAAGGGAGCTATGATATATTAGAGAAAACATCTGATCTAGAGCCAGGATTTCTGGATTCAAACCTTAGCCCTAACTCTGATCAATTATGTGACTTTGAACAAGACACAAAGATGCTTTTTATTCATCAGATTAAAAATATTTAATAATATACATTAATAAAGCAACTAGCACCTCTGGGTGTTCAGAATTGCCTATCAGTATTATTACCGGTATCACCGTTGTCTAAGAAGAGAGATGGTCCTTCTGCAATTGTGTAGTAAATACGTGCACTTTAGGCTCATCAGAGTCTGGGTAATTGTGACTCTTGGAGAAAAAAGGAAGCACTCAGGAATGGGGCATCCAATGGGGTGGCAGGCAGATGGCCAATGAGGCTAGAAGCCAAGAACTGGTGAAGAGTTGAGGGTACAAGTTTGTTATTGGTTCCTTAGGTCAACATGACTAGGACGTGTTGTTTGAGACAATTTAAAGAATATACAGGATTTGATTTGATACCTGTTAAGTTTATATACATCCCTCATCTCTCATTCAAAAATTTATGCAATGAACTGTGAAGTCATTTTTAGATTAAAACATTTTTTAAGACATGTGCCTCTATGCCCACTGAAAAGGCAGTATCTCTGAGTTTCTTAGGACTTGAAATATTTATAGTATCACTCTTTAATGATGTGAACAGAAATTAAACCATTAATCTGGCCCACAGCACATGAATAAAAAGCAAGCTTTATTGTTGATATTTATGTAAACTTCTTGCTCATTTATAATTGCATTTATTGACACATCTTTTATAATACTCAAGTATCAAGGTCATTTTAATTGACTAAATTCCCTAAGACTTCTGCAGATTTTTTTAGTTCAGCCCCACCATTTTCTCAGATTGTTAAAATTTATTCAACACTTTCAGATGCTCTGTAAAAGTTGAATGTGGCCAGATTGTTTTCTTATTTTAATCAAAGTAATATGCATACATGGTTAAAGAAAAACCAATAGAAGAGGCTGTAATAGACAGCAACACTTCCATTTTTAAAAAATTTAATTCTTAAATTCAAAAGTGTATGTGCAGGTGTCATACAGGCAGATTTGAGCAGTGCTTTCTTAATCCACTTCATTTAACCCTTTCTCGCTCTGCTTCAATTCTGAGACTCAATCACTCTTAATGGTTTTTGTAGGGGTTTTTTTGGTATTATCTTCATAAATGTATATAACATAGTACACCACTATTTCTATTTGGCATTACCTGCTGACATGAGAGCACAGAAGCTGTGAATTTAGCTCACTGACCACTCTTCAATTTTTTTCTCTCTCCAGCTATGTAAAGCTGTATTACAATATTATGTCTCAGCAACTCCATTTATAAAATCAAATAATACGCTTACACTCTATTTGCTGTTCCACCAATGGTGAGCACTATTGCTTGAGAACTTAGCCTGTAAGTAGGACATTATTGACACCTTTTACCTCCACCTGCCCAACTCTCCACTCCCATCTGCAGTTAACCGTAAACTTTTACATCAGGATTAATAATGTTTATATTATGTCTTGAAATCATAATTTGTGAGCTCTGTTTATTAGGCACCAAAGTTAAAAATCGGTAATATGTATTTACACTTCTAGTAAATATTGGTCCCTGTGGAGCCATGCTAGACAGATGTCAACATATACCCTTCCCGAATCAAAGGTCATGACACATCCATTCAATGACACATCATGACACAAATAATTCAAAAGCGAGTGTTCCCAGTTAGAAGTCAGGGATTCATCAGGTATTAAAATTATGCCGGATTTTACCTTTCAGCCTATTTGGACGACGGCATTCTCATGGTATTTCATGCTTCCTTCCTTCTTCCAGTATTGCTTTATAGGATTAATTTAAAGATTTGGGTCATACTTTACCTCCATGAAATAGTTTTTGTTATTTCTTTAATTTTCTCCTCACCATTTTTTCTGTTCTTTCTTCCTGGAACTCCTATGTATCAGACATTGGTCTTTTTATATTCTTCCTTTATGCTTTCAAGCTTTCCCTTATACGTGTTGTTTGTGCTGTTCTATTTTCTGGAGTTTTTACTCAGCTATAATCACTCATCTTTCATTTATTAACACTTGTTATTTCAGCAAGCATATTTTTAATTTTCAAGAGACTTGTCTTTGATTGTTCATTTTTCATAGCAGCCTACATGTATCCTTTATATTTGACATTTCTTTGGTTTCTCTGAGGATAATAAAGTCTTTATAAAATAATGATAGGAATAATATTTTTTAAAATGTTGACTCATCCCCAAATTTTCTTAGCTTCCTCCTGAACTTTTTTGCTTTTTATCTTTCTTTCTTTCACATGCTGACAGTCTTCAGAGCTTTGGGAACTCATCCATTTCCATTTCCTCTATTATGAATCTTTGTGTGTTTTCTTGCTGGGCTTCTCTTTAAATGAAAGCCAGTCTGGGAGGCTCTGGTTGTGTCTGTGCACTTGCAAGTTGAGTGGACAGGCAGAGAGCACATGCCCGTCTGGGGCCTTCCAGAGCTGGTTCAATGAAGGTTCTATTCAGAGTTCTCTACATTCCACTAGTAACCCTCATTCTCAGGAAACTTGTCCAACTTAGAGGGCTTGCATAAACATGCTTTGGGTTTTGCCCAAAGATAAATTCTGAACTGCCTGTCTCTTTGTTCTGTGGTAAGGAAATTGGTGAGGTTTCTACCCAGGGAAACATTCATTTGATGTAGTTTGAATTAATTCCTTATTTTCTGCCATCTCATTCCCATCTTTGATAACTTGGATGCCACGTCTTTTTTATCAAGAGATTTACAAAAAGATGATCTTTAACTTCCACTACTTTCCCACTCTGGGACAAAGCTTCTTTAGCCCTCTTTATCTGTCAATATGTTCCCATGTTTTCAGAATTCAGGAAAATTTGAAATTCAGCATCTAGTGACTATGGCCCTGCCTCTCGTGATCTCTGCTAGTGTAAGTCTATCCTCATCACTAATTCTATATTATGTTTGCAGTGAGTTTTGGAGAAGAAGGGGGGAAAATGCATGGGGGAAGAGAAGGGAAGTTGAAACCAGCATTTAGTCTCCCACTTCCAACTGGCAACCAGTGTAATCTTATAAATAAAAGACATTCATGTTTGGACAAAAATCAACATAATATCATAGTGCTTTCAACATGGTCCACCTGCAGCTTGTGTAATTTTAAAACAACCATGGACTTAAATGAACCTGAAGTCTAGAATTGCAGTGTCCAAACATACAGCCATTTAAATTTAAATGAAGTCAAGTGAAATTAAGTTTAAAATTCACTTTCTCAGTCATGTTAGTCAGGTCTCAAATGCTCAGTGCTGCATATAGTTAGCACCTACTAGACTGGACAGTGAAGCCGGAGGCCATTCTTAACATAGAATAAAGCACCAATGAACAGTGCTTCTATAGTGCAAACTCAGAACCCATCAGTAAAGAACTGATGCACTGAAAATCAGGTGTAACTGAAGAGGAATGGGGAAGGGGCCTTCTCTTTCCTCTTTATTTCTTAAATGTTGTGCTAAAATGCTCCTGCATGTGTTTCAAGAAGGTAATCTGTTTCCTACAGGTCCTGTGCTTTCTGCAGGGAGCAACTGTACGGGTTCATCCTGACTGTAGGAGCTGACGGAGGGCATGCCAGCGGCAGTTGTGGTGAACAGGTGAGAACTTTGAATGCTTGAATTGCTTCCTGAGAGAAAGAGGGCAGGCACTTCAGAGTTTTTTCTGTACAGTCAGGCTTACAAATTCGGAGGGTCTTAAATTACCTCTGAGAACAGTACGTGACAACAGCCAAGGAGAGAAGACAGGAATTTGACAAGGACTTTACTCTGTGTTCATTTATAGTTCACAGGCCATCAGTGAGCCGGTAATGGTGACAGGTCATCTCACATCCCTGGAATCTGTCCCTGAATAACTTACTGTAAACTTTTAAACTGAACTCTGATAAGGAAGAACTACCTCTAGCCTGCCCTAAATGGTGGAGTTTTATCTACTTTGTGGTCTTTTGTGATGAATGGGATCCAGTTTCAGAAGTCAGAAGTAACACAGAAAGCCAAAATTTTGCATTGATTCACAGTGATAGTGCATGAGGAGGGACAGGCTTATGCAATTTAAAGGAAATTCAGCACCCTGGGAATTTATGCCACTTGGTGTTATGCTTAAGTAGGTACAGGTTGAAAAAAAGAAAAGAGAAATAAACTATCAGCCAAAATAAAGCTAACCCTTTGAGGCTAGTCAGTGATTCACTCTGGAATTTCAAAACTGCAGAAATTGCACAGGACTTCCATGCCTCATGAACAGCACTCCCTGTGGGAAAGAGCCAGTGGACTGTTGCATTTGTGAAAAAAAAATGATATATGATGTGCTTTCCGCACCCCTCCAGGGAATTCAATAGATTACCTAAAAGTCAACATTCTCTGATATTAGATATCAAGTCTCTTAAATATTATTCGTTATCTTTAGGCTTAAAAACTGTATCTACCCATGCGCTCTAAAATATTTTTCTTTCTTTAGTGTTGTAGTACACATTTTTAATAGCAAAACCCACATATGGTATTTTTCTCTGTTTCTCCTTTTTCTTTCTCTAAATGTAATTAGGGTACACAGTTCTGATTTGCAGTTTTTTTGTGGCGAGAATAAATAACAAATCATAATATATTTTTATACAAAAACGACCAAATAGATTTAACAATTTTTTTAATACAGGCAAACTGAATGACATGAAAAAAATCTGTATTCGAGACTGATTTTCAGTTTGAATTTCTGCATGGATCACATTAATTGGGTGATGTTTTAATTTTCATTTTCATGGAAACACACACTAATTCATGTCATATCATCTTTGCTGTATTGCCTTATATCTATCCATTAAACACAGATTAATTGAGAGCCTGATGAAAGGAGGACATGGCAGCAAAGAGAGAAATGAATCAAACACAAATCAAACTTTGCAGAGACGATAAGGCCCACAATTAACATCAAGCGCAGTCCTGAATCCCTGTTTGGGCCAAATCTTCAATTTACCCTCGAGCCTCAGGATGGGCAAATGACAGCCCTGAGTCCCTTTCACCCACGCTACCCCTCCCTGCTCAGGACACCAAGTGGGGGCAATTGTGGCTCCATGTGATCACTAGGGAGGAGGATTAGAAATGAAAGGAGGATGGGGAAAGGGGATCATTTTGGTACAGCCCTATTCATTATGTCATTGGTATCTTCCCCTGCAAAGCCCCAACAACTTAACCAATGAGGGTAGAGAGATTTCAATTCCATGTACGTAGATTTCTACAGCCAAGTAGAAAGTGATGCATTCCTCATGCTTCTTTAGGAACACAGCTGTGCCATCTCTGGATGGGCAAGGCTTCTGCAGCAATGGTTTACAGATGCTCCAGTAGGAGCACTAGAAAGAGAATCAACTGCGTTACTGAGAGAGCTGGGACCTGAGAGCAGGTAACATGTGAACGAGGACGCTGATTGAAGATTGCAACTAGCCTGTGAGGAAAGGGTCTAGCTGAGCTGGGAATCATTCCATGTGACTTGTAGCAGCTGCACCCAAAGGCGATCACAGCACTGCATTCAGGAAGCCTAGTTTGTGTCCTGAGTTGGCTCCTTCTCCCTGACTTCTCAACTACTCCAAATTTTAACTATTCTTAAGCCTTCACCCTAATCTTGAAAAACCTACCTTCTACCACATCAAGAAGATCTGAAATCATCAAGTAGGAACTCCTTCAAATTCTAACACCTTCCCCTTAAAGATGAATCTATTTCCATCTCTTGAACCCAGGAGGCGGAAGTTGTGGTGAGCCGAGATGGCGTCATTGCACTCCAGCCTGGGCAACAAGAGCGAAATTCCGTCTCAAAAAAAAAGTCTAACTCCATAATCAGTCTTATCTTTTTAGTGTCACATGAAGAGTTCTCTCTCTTTGTTCAATATCACCTTGTAAATGTGATGTCTTTCTTAGTTCTCCTTTAAAGTGTTTCAACCCCTAACCTGGAATTTTATGTTTTCACTTTCTCTCTCAAGACTTAATCCTCATCAACTATAACAGGGTCTAGTCTCTGTCATTTTAAAAGTTACCCTTCTTTTAATTTATTTTCCTCTCAAGTGTGCTTAAGCATGTTTATGCTGAAGACCCTTTGAGATCTGATGAAGCCTGTTGATCCTTTCTTGGAATAATGTTTGTAAACAAATAAGATATTTAGGTTTATCAAAGAATCCAGTTATATTGGTACAGTCAGCAATATAATAACAATAAATAATAAAGTAATATACATGCTTATTCATCGATGCTCCAATGAACAAGTCTAGACTCAGATCTAGTAACTACCATAATTTTAGAATCAAGTTCCCGAAATTCCATCCATGGATATCATGGAGGGAGCATGAACTCTCTGCTCCTCTCTTCACCATCACCATTCTTTCTAATTCTTGAATTCGTTTTCTGCTTTGCTGGGATCTTGCTTCTGCCCTACCTTTCTTTTGACCTTATCTTGGAAAGGACCCCCAGTGATGCCCCACATGTTGTGTAATAGCACTTCAATCAGTTCACATCTGATCTGATCTTTGGAATCCACACTGTGAATATTCTTACCATGCGGAAAACCTCTCCTCCTTTCCCCCTCCTTCCTCAACTGGCTGATAGCTAAAACTTACTACTTCCTAATCATTGTGTCTGCTTCCCTGGTCTCTACTCACCTTGCTTAGTTTACACATGGCTCTAAAATGTTTGCATCAAAGATAGCATGTCTTAATCACCCATTCTTTGAGGATAAAAAGGCTTAGATGAACCTAAAAAGGGAGGGGAAATTAATGTTAACAGAGTACTTGACATGATAGCATCATGAGAAGTACTCACCATGTGATGTTTTATTCACATTTTCCAGTGATTCATGAAGGTTGTTCCCACTTTGGAGAATATACTTGAGTAAATTGATATTCAGAATCAGAAGTAACTTTCTCAAAGGCACATCACTGGGGTGGTAGAGCCAGGATTTAAATCCAGTTCACTGAAATTAGGTTTTCTATATGTCATGATGTTCTCTCCATCTGAGGTCACACCTGCTTTGTTTAGGCGAAGCTTGGCTTGGGAACTGAACAGGGGAGAAGAGCAGGGGTACAGGAAGCATAGTTCTGACAGTTCTGCTCAACGTCAGAGCCACCTTACTCCAATACCTAGAAAGTGTGTGTTCCAGCCTCATGGGGACAGCTCAAAACCAAAGCAACAAACATGTCAAGTCTCTTTGAGCGTCTGACATAAGCTCAAAGGACACGTTTTTATGAAGGTAATTTCATCAGTGCAGACAGGCAACCTGGAAAACTTAGTCCCACTTCTACTAAAACCATTTTCTTTGCAAAAGGATATTTCTGTCAGATGATGACCTAAATTTCCCTCCTTGGCTCACTATGGAAGGTACAGGCTTGCCATGTCCATTCTCACTCAAAACGATTAACAAGATGGCCAAACTGAGGGTACAGTTTTGACACCATCTGGATGGCCTGGCAGTCCTCCTTCAGGTCAACCTGCTGGGGAGATCTGCAAGCTCCACGCACCTCAATGGCTTTCGTCACCAATCCTCTGCTTGTTGGTTGTTGATGACGGTGGGAAGCCTCATCTTTTGCAGAGAATGGAAGTTGGGGGGAATAAAAGGAGCTCAGGCTGTGGCGTTCATGCAGGACAGGCGCGCCCCAGAACTGAGGAATTCAAGCACCAGCCAGTGGTGTTAAACAGCGACTTTTATTAGACAGTAACTTTTATTGACGCGGCAGTGTACAGCAACCGCAGAGACACTTATGCTCCTTGCAGCAGGGCTGCCTCATGGGCAATGAGCCCAGAGTGGCAGCTCAGAGGCAATGCCGAACTCTTATTTCCACCAATGTTTAATTATATGCAAATGAAGAGGGAATTTATACAGAAATTTCCAGAATCAGAGTGGTAACTCCCAGGTGGTTGGGTCATTGCCATGGAAAGAGGTTGTAACTTCCAGGTGCTGCCAAGGCAATGGTAAACTGACATGGTGCGCTGGTGGGTGTGTCTTAGAGAAAGCTACTCCCACCAGGGACCTGTTTTAGCTAGTTCTCAATGTGGTCCAGTATCACAGCCCAGACTCCTGAGTCCAGTCCCGCCTCTTACATAAGAATCAGCCACATCCAGTTGGAAGCTGCCCTCTACCATGTGGAATTTAAATGTGCTATATACTCTCTCTGCACTTTAGATCCCTGACTATAAAGAACAGTTAATAAAGCCTGTTTTCATAAAGTCATTTGGGGATAGAGTAAAGCAACAAACCTGAAGTGCCCATAGCTGTTTGTTAGACAGAAGGCACTGGGTGAAGCTTAGATTATTTCCCCTCTAGTCTCTTAATATTTTTATCATATAATTGTCAGTGAAAATTGTCATAGACAGATAAATAGACACACACACACATGCATATATACCTGTCAGTATTTAAATCTCACATAAAACTCTAATTTCAATATAGAAAATAACTTTCATTGATTCTTGGACAAAAATAAATATTTTTTATTAATGCATGACATTCTTTTTAATACACTGACTTCAGTCAAGCTTTTACGTTTTTTTTGGTATAATCTAAAAGTTTCTCTTTTTTTCCTACATCCCAGTGCCATGCAAAGTGGGACATTTAGTAAATGCTTTTGATGATGATAATAGGTTTACCATTTTAAAGCATGGATAATTTGAGTCATAGAAAGGTTAAATAGCTTGCTTGAAACTATTCCATGCTCCCTTTCAGCCTGAAAGCCTGGACTCTAAGGGTATTCATCTCTCCCTGTGTCACAGTCTTTGATACTTCATAGATAATTGATAAACAAAGTCATTTCTTTTCTCAACAAAAGCTGTGTCTTCCTGGCTAAATTAAAGTTTTGGTAATCCAATTTATTCTCTTAACCCAATAGAGCAAGCTATTGATTTCATTTTCATTTTCAATCATGAAAACCTTGTCACATTTCCTTCTTGCTCTCTGAATTATTAGGTTTCTGTTCTTGTTTCCACATGCATTATATGCACAAGTCAAGTGTAACCTGAAAGATATTAAAGCGGATTTGCAGTGAAATGGCACCTATCTAGGAAATTTGTCTTATTGCCTCTTCATTCCTCTTTTGTTTAACGTGCTTCTTGGTATTTTCCTAGGACTCTGCTGGTGCTGCGTGATGGCACATTTCTGCTGACAGCCCTGAACTTTCAGACAGATTCTCTGTGAATCAGGTGAGAGGGAGTCTTTAATTAACGCCCTAAGACTGTAATGGAAACAAAGAACAGGAAGGTTGTAAGATGGATCTGGCTGTCAAAACAAAATGAAATAAAAATCCCAAAGTGCTCTGCCCCGGCAAGCAGCACTCTGTCCGGCACTGAGCTCTCTCCCACTCTCTGCAGAAATAGGGGCCTAGACCTGAACCTGGAGACCACAGAGGAAAATTTAATATGGAAGAAAGCAATGAAACAACTTTCCACAGAAATTCTCTACCCAGAGCACCCTAGTGCCTCATTCCTGCCTCTATCATTAGAGCTGCTTTCAAATCCCCAATGATCTTAAAGTCCCTTGGAAGGGCTTGAAAGCTTCTCAGGTAATTATGGCCTTGTGAGAAACAATCAAGCTGGAAAAAAGGTATTTCTAAAAGAATCCCTAAAGTAAGTCCCCACCATCGTATCTGTTCTTTAGAGCTATAAGAGAAATTCATATTACACTTTAGTGAAACCTCTTTGGTAAAATAGCTTGAATGTCACAGCCCAAGGCAAGAATTCTCTTTCTTTAGGAAATAATATATTTCAGAATCAGCATATGACTTTGAACACAGCCTGGTAAATCCAGTTTTGTGCAACAGAGAAATGTTAGCACCTGAGTTCAAGGACAGCCAAGGCTTTAGTGCTTTCTTGTACATCCCTTCTTGTCCAGAATGCGTGCCACCCTTCTTTCTGATTCACTGTGTTCTATTCCTCTTCTGAAAATGCATCTAAAACTTGGTCGTTTTAAGCAAACAGGTATTGTACACTTACTATCTGCTAGGCATTGTCCTAGTTGCTGGAGATACACGCATAACTTTAAAAAGCAAAAATCCCTGTCTTAATAAAAGAAAATTTTCTATTTTAATTTTGCAGAATTCAGTTGCTCCATTAAAGGTGCACATTTACACAAAAAGAATATGCACTTGGCTCTGTCTTCCTTCTCTTCTCCTTCCAGGTATGCTGTCCCCTGGACCCCTGACTGTCCATTCATTGCCGTGCAAAGACTGCAGCCTCTTTTTATTTCTCTCAGTGTCAGATACAAAGCCCTGCTCTCTATTGATACTCAAAATCCAGGCATTCAGATATTATCTAATCACCCTAAGTGACATTCCTGTGACACACAGAGTAAGTGCTGTTGGCCTGCTATGTTATATGCTTGAAACTTGAGTTGGCGTTCTTAAATGGATTGACCAGGAAAACAAAGCAAGTGGTCAAGCTGAGACAAGATCATGAATCTTTGGTTTTCCATCCAAATTACAGAGCAAAAGAAAAAAAGGAAAAGGAGATTTTCCTTCCAAGCTTGCAAAAACTGCTGTAAGGATTGGATTTCATAAGATCCCAAGCCTATTGAAATATTGTCATTTGTAATAATAACACCTATATATGATTAGCACTTTGCATTTTTCATTTATGCATTCATTCAACAACAAATACCACCCACATGCTGGACTCCCAAGAAATGAGGCTGCAGTGGTAAGCAAGACAGATACAATGCCTGCCTTCAGGGGCCTGGTCTGTTTTCTTATCTGATTGTCTACGATCTTTTCAGGAAGTTTGGTAACCTCTGTGATCCCTAGGCAGTGTAGCTTTAAGCTTAAGGCTCTGAAGGTTATTAACTGCAAAACACAAGGTAACATAATGAGCTCTTCGAGCTTTCTTATATGCATAATAGTGTTGGAAATACTATCCACCTGATGAGGTGTAGCAGTCGGGGTTCAGCATTAAGAGATTGCAGGAACTGGCTCACCCCATTGTGGCAGCGAAGGAAGTCCAAAGTCCTTGCATGGCACAGAGGAAGGTGATGAGCAGCTGAACCCCATGATCAGGAGCTGAAGCTTGCCATCTACCCACAGGAACAGTTAAGAAGGAAGATATGGAGGAAGGAGCACAGTCACAGGTCTAGCCACTGATGGGAATCTTTGAGCCCAAGGAAGAAGGCCTACAACCTCTTTTATTACAGTCCT
This sequence comes from Sapajus apella, assembly GCF_009761245.1. Classification (NCBI taxonomy): domain Eukaryota; kingdom Metazoa; phylum Chordata; class Mammalia; order Primates; family Cebidae; genus Sapajus; species Sapajus apella. The sequence continues at coordinate 3,730,445 of NW_022437000.1, read as the reverse complement.
TTTAACTGTTTTCAGGCCTACCTAGTATAATCTCACTTTTGATTAACATAAGGTCAGTTGATTAAAGACTTTAATTATAACTACAAAACCCCTTTACAGTAGCACCTAGACTAGTCTTTGAATAGTGAAGACAAGGTACGTGTGTTGCAAAATAGCTGTGCCTCCCGCAACCTTCCAGCTCTCAGGGGAAAGAAAGAGGATGTTACTCATGGCCTGCCCTAACCAGATTACCTGAGAAAAGGAATTCCAGGTGACACAGGCTCAATAAAATCCTAGTCAAGGCGACACATCAAAAATCCATCACATGGGGTTATTGTGAGGATTAAGGAGGCCCTGTATGTAAAACATCTGGAGTACACACAGTAACAAATTACCACTTAGCAGACAACCAAATTCAGCTCAGGAAGAAAAAAAAAAGTAGTGCTTCTGTAACAGCTGGTTTGTAGACTTGAAATGACAATCTGGTTTTCCTCCATCAGAAACCTTTCTTTTTGCCATGGTTTCTATGCAACTTGTGTTGCTTTTCTAAACTGAGTCACAACACAGGTGCGCACATTAAAAAAAAAAAAAAACATGCCACAGCTGTAAGTAAGTATAGGCAGGTTTGCAGTGAGATAGTCAAACACATCTAAGGTTCCCAAGCAAGTAAGTTAGGGCAGAGAGATCCCTGGCCTAAGATGGAACAGGGGAATTATTACCCAGGTGAAACCTCAGGTCATCTCACCCTGCAGGCTGTGTGCACCATACTTCTTCCCAAACAGCCCATCTCTTTGTGAGCTTCTAAAAATCTGACTCTCATGTAAATCTTTGCACTGTTCTCTCTTTTGATATGCTTTATCAACAGGATTTCTCACTGGAAATATTTTATTACTTCCTTCAGGTGACTGCTGTTATTCTACACATTCAAAATTTGTAAAATACTTTCAAAGATTCAAGAGAAGTTAAGTTTGGGTAGGTTAGGGTAATATTTGCATGGTTAAAAATGAACAAGGAACACTATTTCTCCACCTACCATTCTTATAGTAAACAGACATAAAATCACTTAGAACTTGAACAAATTGTCAACACAAATTAATTAACTTTCTCTAACTTTGGCAGTGAAACAGAAGTAGGAATTCACCTTGTCTAGGATCAGCCTCCTCCCTAGACATCATCCCAGGATGTGGATCTGCTAGAACGCCACTGACATTGGCCAGGCATCCGCTTTGAATTGATCTTATCCTGTCTTGTCCTGGCTCCCTAAGCCTTGAGCAACTAAACTTTAAAATATTCACATTCTAGAATGTCAATCAAAATGGTACCCCAAAGTATAAGCTATCCAGTTTTGTATTTAAAAACCTTGAGTCTTTAAAATATATCTGAAATCCAATCATCTTCAAGTCACCGAACAAATATTTATTAGGCTCTTCTTATGTGTCAGAAATTCTTTTTGATGCTGAGAACAGCACAGACAGGGTTCCTGCTCTCAGGAGGCTTATACTCCAGTGAAGCTCCACAGACATTACACTAGTAAACAAATGTTGAACAATTCAAACTGGGGTGAGTGCTACTAAGTACGGGAATAGGCTGATGCGGTGAGATAAGTTATGACTCTAAGTTATAACTTAAAAATGCTGAGGAGACTCATTATTCAAACAAGCACGATTGGATGTCCTTCCATAACATAGGTAATTTGTTAGTAACATCGAGAATTCTACATATTTGATGCATTTTGCTCAGAAGCTAAGTCTGTGTATAGCCATGCTTTTTAACTGACAAAAAATTGTATGTATTAACTGTGTACAACATGATGTTTTGAAGTATATATGCATTATGAAATAATTAAATCTAGTTAATTAACAAATGCAATACCTCACAGAGTTGTTTTTCTGGTGAGAACACTTAACATCCTTTCTCTGCCTTTTTAAAATTAACTATACATATTTTTCCTCTAATTGCAGTAGGAACAGACAACAGGATATCTGTCCTCTTAACAAAATGTTAAGTGTATAGTATTGTACTGTGAACTATCGCCACTATTGCGACACAGTACACGTCTAGGACTTATTCATGTTGAATAACCGAAACTTGTGCACTTTGACTAATACCTGTTCCCCCTCCTCCAGCCTCTGGTACCACCAACCTATACTCTGCTTCTATGAATTTGACCATTTTAGATTCCTCATATAAGAAGTATGATGAGATATTTATCTTTGTGATGGGCTTTTTTTAACATAGTGTTCTCGAGGTTCATCCATGTTGTTGCATCTGGCAGGATATCTTTATTTATTTAAGGCTGAATAATATTCCATTGTGTGTATGTACTATATTTTCTTCATTGATTCATCTGTTGATGGGCATTTAGGTTGGTTTTTTTTTTTCCTTGGCTATTGTGAACAGTGCTGTAATAAACAAGGGAGTGCAGATATCTCTTTGAGACCCTGATTTCATTTCCTCTGGAGATATAACCAATAGTGAGATTGCTGGATCATATGGTAGTTCTATTTTCAATTTTTTGAGAAACCTTCATACTCTTTTCTGTAATGGCTATACTAATTTACATTCCCACCAACAATATGCAAAGATTTCCTTTTCTCCACATCTTCACCAATACTTGTTATCTTTTGTTTTTCTTCATTTGCTTTCTGCGACATGGTCTCCCTATGCTGTCCAGACTGAGGTGCAGTAATGGCTCATTACAGCCTCAAACTCCTGGGATCAAGCAATCTCACTCCTCAGCCTCCTGAGTAGCTGGGACTATACATGCATGCCAGTACTCCCAGGTATTTTTAAAAATTTTTTGTAGAGACAGGGTCTCACTTTTTTACTCAGGTTGGTCCTGCATGCCTGATCTTAAATGATTCTCCCTCCTCGGCCTCCCAAAGTGCTGGGATTATAGGTGTGAGCCACCATACCCGGCATATCTTTTGTATTTTTGAAAATAGCCATTCTAACAGGTATGAGGTGATATCTCATTGTGGTGTTAGTTTATACCTCCCTGATGATTGGTTTACACCTCCTGATGACTACAGACACATAAAATGGTCCATGGGTATTTCAAAAGACGCTTAACACCTTCCCACCCCTTGGCCATGGTGATTGGCTCAGCAAATCAGAGCCAATGAAACCCAGAAGGACACTGGATTCCTGTGGCCCAGATGCTTCTGGCCAAGTCCCAGTGTCCACTCACTTCTTGCATCAATGTGATGTGAATGTAAGACATAGAGTCAAAGGAGATCGTTTTGAAGCTTTAAGATTTGGCTGCCATGGATGATGGCAGGCAGGAGAGCTTGTGCAGGGACACTCTCCCTTACAAAACCACCAGATTTCATGAGACTTATTCACTTTCATGACAACAGCACAGGGAAGATCCTCCCCCATAATTCAATTACCTCCCACAAGGTCCCACCCATAACACATGGGAATTGTGGGAGCTACAATTCAAGATGAGATTTGATGGGGACATAGCCAAATCATATCAGATCTCAGCTTTGTTTCTTACTCAAATCTACACAAGTCTGACTTATTTTTGTAGTCTAGGTCCTTAGATATTTTTCTTAGTGGCTAGTGGATATTAATAGTCAAAACATTTGATATGAAACAAGCTTTTGTTTTTCAACATAGTGTATTAGCCCATTCAACAAAACTATACATAAAACTAGGCAGCATTCCTAGTGAAAGATAATTCATCAGGAAGTTGTATACTAATGTGATAGCCACAACAATTCAACCTCGGCCAAAAAATTAACTCTCAATTTTCTTTGACACAATTACATATATATTTCTCATCTTAAAAAATGTATATATCAACATATTCACATTACAAAAAGAATTAAGAGTCCAGGCGCAGTGGCTCACGCCCATAATCCCAACACTTTGGGAGGCCAAGGAGGACGGATCACAAGGTCAGGAGTCCGAGATCAGTCTGGCCAACATAGTGAAACCTTGTCTCAACTAAAAAAAATACAAAATATTAGCCAGGTGTGGTGGTGTATGCCTGTAATCCCAACTACTTAGAAGGCTGAGGCAGGAGAATCGCATGAACCCAGGAGGCGGAGGTTGCAGTGAGCCAAGATCGTAGCATTGCAGTCTAGCCCAAGTGACAGTGTGAGACTGTATCTCAAAAAAAATAAAATTAAGAAAAATAGTCCCCAAAGGATTTCCTTAGGACACACAAATTGTCTTTTCCACATTAGGTTTCTGTTTGGAATTGTGAAATGAGTCAACCTTGCAGTAAATGCTTTTTATCCCTTATTTCATTTAATCTTTTCAACAAACCTCTGACAGAATCATCATCATCATCATCATGATCAACATTCTTATTCTTGCTCTATAGACAAGCAAAGTCACGTAATTCATTAAAGTTCAAATAGCTGGCATAAGACAAAACAGTCATCTTAACTATAGCCTTTTGACTCAAAATCCTGGACTCCCCACCTAGATTTTACAATATTTCATCTACCTCTCTAAAGCACTTACTTTCTATTTTGTATTAGAAACACTTGTATACATATTGTAATAATTCATTTTGTGTGTCACCTTGACTGGGTCATAGAATTCCCAGATATTTGGCTAACCATTATTTCTGGATGTGTCTGTGAGGTATTAGCATTTGAATTGGTGAACTCGGTAAAACAGATGGCCCGTCTCATCACTGGATGATATGGGCGGGCATCAGCCAGTCTCTTGAGGGCCTGAATAGAACAAAAGGTGAAGTAAGGAGAATTTGTCTTTTTTCTGCCTGTTTGAGCTGAGACATCAGTCCTATTCTGCCCTTAGACTTGGATTTACATCATCGGCAACCCTTCATACTCAGTCTGAATTACACTATCGGCTTTCCCAGGTCATCACCTTGCATATGGGCAGATCATGGAACCTCTCAGCTTTCCTTATGGGAACCAATTCGTTATGATAAACAAATAGATCTATAAACATACATCTCCCTTAATTATAGATATACATATGCATACATTTATATTGCATACACATACACATATGTAATTAGTTATATAATTACATATGTTTGTGTGTGTACATATATATCCTATTGTTTGTTTCTCTGGAAAACTCTGACAAATATATATTTACCATGTTAACTCCATGCAAGTAAAATACATTCCTGATAGTTCTTTGCAGATAACAGCAGCTAAATAACTACCATAATATTCACCACTGACATAATCATAACTGACAATGTGTGGGATTTTCTAATGTACCTGAGACCATGCTAAATGTTTAGGTCATTTTAAAATTCAATCCTCAAATTAATTCCAAGTAATGTAGATAGTACTAGTATTTCCATTTTTTTAATGATATAACTGAGGCTTAGAGTGGCTTTCCAGGCTAGCAGGATGAACACATATATAACCAAATTGATATTAAGTCCAACAAGATTATTTAAATATATTTGCTAGGCACCTAGACTATGTCAGTTACTTATTTAGCTAGTAAGCAATATAGCAAAGCTTACATTCCACTAGTGGAGCAGACAGACAATTTATGTAGCTCTGGTGATATGAGCCATGGCAGGAAAAAGCAGGGAAGGAAACAAGGGGACCAAGTGTTTTTGTCAGAATTTAATATATAGCAGCCCCCTCATATCCACATTTTCACTTTCCATGGTTTCGGTTATCCAATCAACCACAGCTCCAAAATATTAATTTCTTACCATATCTAATTTATAAATTAAATTTTATCACATATATTATATTTAAAAAAGCATAGTTTACATGTATATAAAACATACCATATAAAAGTATAACATTTATATATATATATATAAACTAAAAACATACATATATATATTATATAAAAAATTTCATACATATATAAAAATTTGGTACTATCTGTGGCTTTCAAGACACTGGGAGTCTTGGAACATACAACCCAGGAATAAGGAGGGACTACTATATTACAATTTCATATAGAATGGTGAGAAAGAGTTACATTTTGAAGAAAGCTTTGAAAAAATGCCTGAAAGTTTGAGTTCCAGATTAATAAACAACATATGCAAAGTTCAAAGGATGAACCAGGCTTGGTCTATTTAAGAGAACACAACCTGCCACTATGGCTTAGCCAAATGGGTGTAAGAGAAAAGTTATGAGTAATGGAATCAGAAATGAGCCACAGGGTCCTCTTTGATTTTGTAAGGTTTTATATGGCTTCCTAAGGATTTAGGTTTTTACTGGAGGAAATATGGAAGTCATTGGAGGATTTTGAACAGAAGATTGTCATAGCGGGTCTTATATGTGATAAAAGATCACTATGGGAGTTTGTTTTAGATAGACTGTAAGAAGTAAATGTGGAATAAGGAAAGAATTGTGACCTTCTACAATTAGAAGGCTATTGTAATAATCCCATCCAGAGATGAGTGTAGCAAAGATCAGGTACTATGAATAACAATTTTTGAATGAGTTAGAGTTTGGGTATGGTTCTAAGATAGACTTTATAAATGCTCTGACAAATAAAATGAGAAGTGTTGTAGACTTAATGTTTGTGTTCCTCCAAAATTTATGTGTTGAAATCCCAACCCCCAATGTGATGGCATTAGGAGGCAGAGCCTTTGAAAGGCAATTTAGTTCATGAGGGTGGAGCCCTAATAAATGAGATTATTGCCCTTATAAAAGAGACTCCAGAGAGCTCCTAAGCTTCTTAGGCTATAAGGAGAAGTTGCCAGTCTGCAACTTAGAAGAGGGACCTCACCAAAACCCAACCATATTGACTCCCTGTCTCAGACTTCCAGGCTCCAGAACTATGAGAAATAGGACAGGGACCCCATGAGGCATGGCAGTTCAAGATGGCAGCACAGACAGGGAAGCAAGGCAGCCAGTCAGACCAGCTCAAAGTCAGGAGGGACTCCCCATTGCAGGAAAAAGGTAAACAAGAGATCTCCAGCATCAACATCTCCATATCTTCAGTCCTAGCTACACAGTAAAACTCCTTAGTCCTCATAAGCCCTAAGCCTAGATAGGGAGCTGCCTGGAGTCCACACGACTACATTATTCCAGAGGGAGCACTCACACTGGGTCCTAACCCTGGGACCCTAGTGCTGCAGCACTGTACCAGTTTGAATGCAGAGCCAACACCAGACTACATTTTGCCCTGGGACCCAATAGCCCGGGCATCTTCACATCCCTGGGGTTCTACCAACATTCACTCAGAAGGCTATAGCATCATAGAACTTCCCGGACCTATTGGTGTGGCCACAATGCCAGCACTTAAGCTCACACAGACCCTACGCCATGGGAAACAGGCAGTCCAGCACATCAGGGAGGCTGTCACCAGGACGTAGGGAATGAAAGTGTATACTTGCCACAGCCTGAAAACAGCATGCCTGAGGCCACCTCCACTGACAGTGAACCCACCCTCCAAAAGCAGTGGAGTTACCACACAGCTTTGCTTTCCACCTGGGGCACTAGGGATGAACCTACTCAACCTGCCACAGACAACACCTGTGTACCCTGTCCAGGAGGCCAGGGACCCTTGTTCTACCCCTCCATAGACACTGCTGTGGGATGCTCACTCACCCCAGCCAGGTTCCCAAGGACTGACCCACCATCATTACTGCAGGCGGCCACACATACATTCTGCCTGGAGGTTCAAAGGCTGATCCACTCAGGACATATCACCACCATAACCAGTGCTTAAACATGCCACGTAGGGGCTGAGGACTGATGCACCCAGCACCTTGGTCCCCAGCAAAACCTAACAACAGCCTCTGCAAACAACCACAATCCAAGCCTCTAAGGAACTCACAGACACTGCTGACACTGCTCAAGAATTTATATGAAGATTACACTACATTGCCCACCCAGAACCAAAGCCAAAGCAGCTTACAAAACTGACCTTATAGCTACATCTTCAGCAAAAATTCTTCCCCACAGAAGCTACTCTATAAAACCGGAAGAGGTGACAGTTACAACAAATGCACAGGTATCAACCAAAGAGCAGAAGAAACAAGAAAAGCTAAGAAACACGGCACCTTCAAAGGAACACAGTAAGACCTCCAGTAATAGGCCTCCAAAAAAAGGAAATACATTGAACGCCTGTTCAAAATAATATTCTTAAGGAATCTTAGAGAGAAAAAAGGGAAAACAAATAATGCAAAAGAAGGAGAAAAATAATTGATGATCTGAATGAGAAATTCAGTAAAGAGAGAGATATCATTAGAAAGACCCAAACAGAAATTCTAGAACTGAAAAATTTAATGAATAAAATTAAAACTAACTTTATTAACTAGATTAAAAGAAAAAAATAATTTTTGAACTTGAAAACAGGTTGTTTTATATAAGCAAGTCAGACAAATATATTCATAAAGAAATGAAAGAGAAAAAATGTTTTAAAAAAATGAAGAAAGCCTATGTGACATGTAGGACAACATCAAATGAACAAATATTCAAAGACTGGAAGCTCAACAAGGAAAATAGATGATAAAAGATATAGAAATTCTATTTAATGAAATAATAGCTGAAAACTTCTTGAGTTTGCAAAAGTTATAAACATCTTGAAAAAGGAAGCTCAAAGGTCCCCAAAATGATTCAATCCAAGAAAGGTTTTCTTCAAGGCATATTATAGTAAAACTGTTAGAAGTCAAAAGCAAAGATAATACTCTCAAAACTGCAAAAGAAAAGCATCAAGTCACATATAATGGAAACTTCTGTAATGGAATCTCTAACAGTAGATTTCTTAGCTGAAACGTTACAGGCCAGGAAACAATGGGATGATATATTCAAAGTGTTCAAAGAAAAAAAATTATCAGTCAAGAATATTATACCCAGCAAGTCAATCCTTCAGAAATAAAGAAATAAGGTACCCCAGACACACAAAACAGGGAACTCATCATCGCCACTAGACTGGTCCTGTAATAAAGGCTTACAGGAGTCCTACATATGGAAGAAAGAGAACAATATTATAAAAACACATTGAAGTGTGAAATTGTATACGTTCTCACTTATATGTGGGAGATAAAAAGGTTGATCATGGAGGGAGACTGGTGGTGGTTACTAGAGGCTGGGAAGGGAAAGAGGAAGGAGAGGAAACAGAAAGCTTGGTTAATGGGTACAAAACTACAGTTATATAGAAAGAGTAAGCTCTAGTGTTTGATAGTACTGTAGAGTGGCAACAGTTATCAATAACTTATTGTGTATTTCAAAAATAGCTAGAAGACAAGCTCCAGAATGTTCTCAACACAAATGATAAACATTTGAGGTAACAGATATCCCAATTACCCTGATTTAATCATTAACCTATTTTATTAATGTATCTAAATATCACACAGTATGCTGTAAATATGTATAATTGTGTATGAATTTTATAAAAACAAAAATGTAAGTAATAAATTTCTGCTATTTATAAGTCCTTGATATTCTTTTGTAGTTACTCAAACTAAGACATTGGGTATAAAATAACTTTTATACCATTTTTTTTGTCTTGAGTAACTGAAAGGATGGAGTTGCTATTAACTCAGATGGGAAAGACTGCACAGTGGGCATCCTGAAGAGAGAAAAGTTCAGTTTGGAACTAAGTGTGAGACCCCTATTGAATACTGAATGAAGCAGTTAAAGAGCCAGAAATCTGGGGAACACATTGGGACTGGACAGAAAAATCAGGGAGCTTTCACAGTATGAATTATTTACATCCATACGGCCGAATTAGTTTATCAAAAGAGCAAACATAAATAATTAGAGACCCAAGGACTGAGTACTGAGACACTGCTAAATGTAAAGGTAAGCAGGATGGGGAAGCATAGCAAAAAACACAAGAGGAGAGGTTAGTCGTGGAAGAGAAAAACCAGGAGAATGTGCATTCCTGGAAGCCAAGTGAACAAGTTCCAAAAAGGAGGAAGTGCTGAACCGTATCCGACACTGTTGATAGGGCTACTAAGGCGTGAAGTGAAAACTGACATTGAATTTAGCACTAGCATGGTCACTGGAAACTCTGACGAGACCATCTTTACTGCAGTGAGAAGGACAATGAATGTTTATTGGCCATTCGGGTAAAGTGTCCCAGTTCTTTGGGGACTTTGGGTTTTTTCCTCTCTTATTAGTACTGCAAAAATAGCTTGCTGGAGTGAAAGATCAATCTTTCTAATTGCATATTTTTGTACTCTATGAAAGGAGTTCATCCGGTTTTAATTATTATGCCTTTTTTCATTAGATGTTTGGTATTGATGTGTGCTTGTGTGTACATGTGTGTGGGTGTTTTAATTTTCAATCCAGAGCTGCTTTGATCCTAGAAACAGAATACTCAGCATTCCATCCCAGTGAGCACTGCTGCAGAGTGCCATATTTGCTTTTCTCCTCCCCTGCTAGCTCAATTCTAGGGAGGCCAATTAAACTGCCCACACCAGCATCAAACGCAACATACACTATCTTGACACATCGGTGATTATAAACACCCAACTATATTTTAGAATAAGTACTGAGCTGCACTTGGGGTGTTTTCACTTTACATGAACTGTCTTTTGAGTAGAAACACATTGTAACTTGCAATGCACTCATGTTCTCAGGAGTATTGCCATTAAACTACAGGAAGACACCTGCACTAAGCTTCCTCCTCATAATTAGTGAGGTCAAATCATTCCCATTGTATGTATTTTTCAGTTCTTGTCCATTTTCTGAGGCTTGATAATTAAGTTTGAAGTATGACTCACTCACTAAAGTCATTGTAAGAAAAGTAAATAAAACATTTTAGCAATTTCTGAAAACTCAGAGGAAAGTAATTTTTGCTAGGGGGAAAAAACTGAGGCCAGAACATTCTTAAGTTTGTATACCTCAGAGGAATACCTGTCTCAACCTACTCTGAACAAACACATTGAAAAATTATGTTTTCATTGAAAAATTGCCTCTATTTAAAATGCTGAAAATGGCTAGTGTGTTAAATAAGGAAATCATATTATTCCCAAGTTACATCTGAATCTACATTACTCTTGTTATTTACAAAAAAAAATTATCTTATATATATGCAAAAAATCAGCATGAAGGAATTCTAAAAGCATTTATGTACCTAACCAGGAGACACTCACAGACTGAGGGGATATTGCTAATTTTCTCAACCAGGTAATATATTTGTTAGTTGGTCATAATGGTGTGCTGGTGGCCATAAAGAAAACCCAGCAGTTCCCTTTCCTCTACTTTCTGTAAGTGAAAATTAGATAATGTGATAAACTAGATTATCAGATTAGATTATCAGAAAATTAGATAATCTGATAAAGAGAAATTGTGCCGATGATATGTTACTGGGTGAGAATGTGTGCTTGGAAGAGCCTCAGGTACTCTCTCTACTTCCAAGCAACATAATGCCTTCAAAAAGTAGTTTTGTGAAGACTGTCCATTCATTGAATGATTCATTGATTCACTTGCTTTCTCAACTCCTATGCAGTGAACACTGGAAGATAAGCCAAGAGCTGTATTTGTTTCCATTCAATAGAAAGATTACAGTGGAGACCATTTCAGAGAAGACAAAAGTTATAGGTTGATGACATGATAGATGAGGGTTGAAGGAGGGATTTTATACCCTTCCACACTTTTCCTCACACACTCACCATGGGGACTCACAAGGATACAGGAACAGATTGTGCTCACAACCCCAATTCTATCAGTCCTTATCTCAAATGTGACTTCTTCTCTGATCCCTCCAATCTAAATTGTTTAGCCTGGTCTTTCTTTTTCTTTCTGTATTATGGTCCTTCATAGCATTATCACATATTGCCATTTTTATATAACATTTGTGTTAAGTCAGTGTCTTCCCTCCTAGAAGGTCACATTCATAAGAACAGAGAGTTCATTAGATTTGTTGACCACTATACACTCTATGCAAAATTTAGCATTTATCACAAATATTTGTTTCCCAAAAGTATTCATGACAAATCCAACAAAATTCCTTCCTAAGTACCACCCCCTTGCTTGCTAGAAATTTTTCAGTATCTAACCCAAGGATAATATATAACAAAAATAAAACAAAAAAAAAAGAATACACAAAAGGAACTAAATAAACAAAATTTTCAGTATCTTTATTTCTAGTAGCTCAAAAAATATATTTTCTATTCATTTTGTTTTTAATCCTGATAATGTACATCGGAATAAACAAATGTTTTTGAGTGAGAATATGTTCTCATTCACAAGTGGGTGTTGAACACATGGACACAGGGAGGGGAACATCACACACGGGGCTTGTCGGCGGGTGGGAGGATAGGGGAGGGATAGCAGGGGCTAGGGGGCTAGGGGAGGGGTAGCATTAGGAGAAATACCCAATGTAGATGACAGGGGGATGGGTGCAGCAAACCACCAAGTCACGTGTATACCTATGCAACAAGCCTCTATGTTCTGCACATATACTCCAGAACTTAAGGTATAATGTATAATAAAAAATAAGAACTTTTCTTAGGACTCTATCCAAATTTTCAATGCCTTCCTGAAATAATTTGATGTCTGAAATTGTTGTTTGTGTGTGTGTGTGTGTGTGTGTGTGTGTGTGTGTACGTGTGTGTGTGAGAGAGAGATGGAATCTTCCTCTGTCATCCAGGCTAGACTGCAGTGGTGCCATCTTGGCCCGCTGCAGCCTCTGCCTCCTTGGTTCAAGGAATTCTTCTGTCTCAGCCTCCCTAGTAGCTGGGATTTCAGGCATGCCACATCTGGCTAATTTTTGTATTGTTTTAGTAGAGATAGGGTTTCACCATGTTGGCCAGTCTGGTTGTGAACTCCTAACCTCAAATGATCTGCCCATCTCAGCCTCCCAAAGTGATGGCATTACAGGCGCAAGCCACTGCATCTGGCCGTCTACCCCTTGTTATATCCTATTATAGCGCCAGGTGCAAAGTCACTTAAATGTCTGAGTCAGGAAAATCTGAAGTGGAAGTATCTTTATTTAAACTACCCAGAACTGACACTTACAATCTCATGCCATTGAACATCTGCACAGAGCAGAGGGCTCAGCTCAAATCTTGTCAGTCCCTCCTTGCTCTTTCAGTTTTCCTCACCCCCCAGGAACCTCAAGGCCCATATTTACTTTGCCTCATGATGCTGTGTCCTTATTGTTATTCAAGGTTACACTCCACTTTAACTTCACCTTCTGCTTTACCTTCTCTGAAATATATAACACCCAGTTGCCTTGTTTATCAGTTATTCCTATGGGTCTTTACCATTTCAAAATTCATGCGTACTAAAGTTAAAATTTTCATGGCTATAAAAAAGTATACATAACTAAATCTCTGAATGTTTGAAGTTTTATTAATGGGGAAATTTAATTTCCTAACCGTTGAAGAGATCTGTCTGTTAGCTAACTGTGGACTCACCCATCTCTTCAAAAACAGCCACTATTTCTTAACACTTATTTGGACTACTGAACTTCTCATAGCAACAATGCAGTATCTGCTAGACGCCAGGCACTATACTAGGCACTTTGGGGCTGATACGCTGACAGACATTGACCTTCAGTTTTCATGTTACCACACTGTCCCTGGTTTTCTACCTACCAGCTGCTTCTATTCACATATATTAATTGACCTCTAAACATTTAGTAGTTCATGGATTGGCCCTAGTTCCTCTTTCTTACTCTCTTGTCCTGGATGATTTCCATTCAGAAAAACAGCTTTAAAGGCAATATAGTGCCAAAGTATACCTCCAATCCTTAAATCCAGACTCTGAACTCCAAGTGCCTGGAATGCTCTTCCAACTGGATATCCAATAGGCATCTCAAAGTGATCATAAAACCACCTCTGCAAAATTACGACAGTGGGAAAGAGCTGACCTAATCGACTCCATCTTGCTTCTAACATCCAAGCTGATACGGAGGTGGGCAGGGATGTGCTGGGAGGAGAAGGGCAGGTCCCTGGCAAGAGCTCCACCCCCAGGCCTATGCCCACAGACCTAGGTGAGGACAGGCACTCCTGCCTTCACACCCAAATGTTACATTTCCCAAGACCACCCCAGCCTGCCACAGCCCCATCCTGTGCCTATAAAAACTCTAAGACCCTAGCAGGCAGACACCTAGGTGGCTGGACATCAAGAGAAGTAGGATCAGTGGAAGAGGACACAAGCGGCAGGACGTCAAGGGGAGCATGCTGGTGAAGAGCCCACCAACAGAGCCGGCAGGCCAGCAGGCCATCGACCGGCAGAATGATGCGGGGTTCGGCAGGGGCAGTCAGAGGGGAGCTCAGGGTCTCAGCTTGGGACACTGAGTAGCTCAACTCCAGGGGAAAACCATCTCCCTTCTTGCTCCCCCATCTGCTGAGAGCTACTTCTACTCCATAAAACCAGGCACTCATTCTCCAAGCCCAGATGTGATCCAATTCTTCTGGTACGCCAAGGCAAGAACCTAGGGATACAGAAAGCCCTCTGTCCTTGCGATAAGGCAGGGGTCTAATTGAGATGACTAACACAAACTGCCTATGGATGACTAAACTTAAAGGGCACCTTGTCATGTGTGCCTCCCTGTGTCCATGTGTATTTATTGTTGAATACCCATTATGAGTGAGAATGTGTAGTATTTGGTTTTCTGTTCCTGTGTCAGTTTGCTGAGAATGATGGTCTCCAGATTCAGCCATATCCCTGCAAAGGACATGAACACTTTTTTTTTTTTTTTATTTTTTTTTTTTTGAGACAGAGTTTCACTCTTGTTACCCAGGCTGGAGTGCAATGGCGCGATCTCGGCTCACCGCAACCTCCGCCTCCTGGGTTCAGGCAATTCTCCTGCCTCAGCCTCCTGAGTAGCTGAGATTACAGGCACGCGCCACCATGCCCAGCTAATTTTTTGTATTTTTAGTAGAGAGGCGGTTTCACCATGTTGACCAGGATGGTCTCGATCTCTTGACCTCGTGATCCACCCGCCTCGGCCTCCCAAAGTGCTGGGATTACAGGCGTGAGCCACCGTGCCCAGCTGAACTCATTGTTTTTTATGGCTGCATAGTATTCCATGGTTTATATGTGCCACATTTTCTTTATCCAGTCTATCATTCATGGGTATTTGAGTTGGTTCCAAGTATTTGCTCTTGTGAACAGTGCTGCAATAAACATACATGCACATGTGTCTTTATAATAGAATGATTTATAATCCTTTGGGTATATACCTAGTAATGGGATTGCTGGCTCAAATGGTATTTCTATTTCTAGGTCCTTGAGGAATTGCCACACTGTCTTCTACAATGGTTGCCTGTTGAGGGTAGGGGAGGCTAGGGGAGGGATAGCAGGGGTTGCGGGGATAAGGGAGGGATAGCATCAGGAGAAATACCTAATGTAGATGACGGGGTAATGGATGCAGCAAACCACCAAGACATGTGTATACCTATGTAACAAACCTGCACGTTCTGCACATGTACCCCAGAACTTAAAGTGTAATAATAATAAAAAAAAGAGCACCCTGTAACACATGCCTACTGTGGCTTCAGCTGTAAACATTCACCCCTAGACACTGCCACGGTGTCGGAGCCCCACAGCCTGCCCGTCTGTATGCTCCCCTAGAGGTTTGAGCAGGGCACTGAAGAAGCAAGCCACACCCTCATCGCACGCCCTGTGCAGGGGATGAGGAAATTTTTCCCATTTCAACTAGGGGGCTCATCAACTAGGTTGCGGTGAGCCGAGACTGCAGAAGGTGAGTGTGAGTGAATGCAAAACTATTGGGTCTGCCTCTCTCCCAAAACCCTGCCACTTCTCTCTTTTTTCTGTAAGAGGCTCTGTTTCCCCTCATGGAGTTTTAAAGCCTTCCCTAACTGGGCCATCAACAATCCCCAGACTGTCCTTTTTCTCACACAACTTGCAGTGACTTTTATCTCTTCCTTTATGACATTAAGAGTGTTTCTACAGGCTGTGGCAATGTTACTAAGTAAAATGAGCATTAGGCTCAGGCACCAAGGTGCAAATCAGACCTATTGGTGCCACGCATGCCTCCATGTTGACAGCCACAGGCATGCACAGCTCAGGGCACCTCCAGTTGCCCTTTCCCCTCTCAGCTCGAGTGGCTGGGTGTGCCTGCAGCAGGCAAAGATGAAGTCCAACAGCCACGAGGGGGGGCACAGGAAAAAACCTCAGCAGTAGCTGCCACCTCACAGAGCCAACAGATGGGTGCTTCTTACCCACTGTACCAATGGAAGCTTTCCTCCCCTGGCCAAGGAATTCAACTCAGCCTGATATGGGGTAAAGATGTAATGATTAGAAATGCAAGTTGCAGTAAGCAAGGGGTTCTTCCCCTAGAACCTCCTTGTTTTTGCCCCTTAAACTGTTTTTCTTTTTTTCTAAGTGAGAGGCCTCCTCTACCCAACACCAGCCTTGTTTCTGATAGGGAATTTAACAGAGGAACAACCCGTGCTGGCTAATTGCAAATTTGGCAGGGCACGTTTGAGACACTCTAAACAGCTACAAACAGCCTCTAAAATACCTTTTCAGTTCCAAACTCAGTTCCAAGCTTCAGACTGAGGCCCTAGAACAAAAGACCAGGTCTGAGCGGTCCAGAGCCAGGCAACAGGCACTGTGTAAACATGGACTGATTCCTGCCGACTGAACCCCATCCCACACAAGGAGGCCATGCTCCATGGCATAAACAGGCCCAGGGAACCCAAAGTTTGCTGACAGCAGGGAGAAAGGGAGGTGAAGCTGAGGGTGGTTAATTCCTATTCTCCAGGTTTTCCCAGCTTCGTGAGTAAACACCACATTGGTACCTATGGCCTGCACCTGTCAGGGTCACCAGGGCTCAGGAACAAGAGGTGGAAAGTGAAGGGAGGTTGCTTGCTTTCTCTCTCCGTCACACCAAGTTTTTGCTGAAAGGAGGGAGGGAGGGAGGGATGTCTCTATTCCCTGTCTTTCAGAATGGGTAACCAATTCTCTTCACCACCCCCAGTTTATACTTCCCTGGCATGTATCCTGAACCACTGGGGCTGCTTTGACCCTCAGAATCTAGAGGAAAAATGCCACACAGCCCTCTGCATAAAGGTTTGGCCAAATTATGAAGGACTTGGTTGGGCCCAAGAAAGAATCATTTATTTCAATACCATTCGGCAGTTGGAACTTTTCTGTAGACGTGAGGACAGACGGTCTGAGGCCCCATATGTGCAGGCCTTCTATGCCTTGCAAGGCAATCCAGACCTTTCCTGACAGTGTGGGATTGATGTAGCCCCCCTGTTTGCCATCTCAGGGAAGGCTGCAAGGGGTAAGCATATGAGATTAAAGATATGAGTCTGGAGGGGCGATCCAAGATGGCTGACTAGGAAGAGCTCCGGAGTGCAGTTCCCAGCAAGAACAATACAGAAGGTGAGTGCTCACCACATTTCTAAACAAGTTTTCATTCCCCACAGACCAGGCAATTCCCTGGGCCAAAAAGCACCACGAGTTTTCAGTATGGTGGTGCCACAGATAGGCACTCAGAAACTCACACAAATCTGGGCAGCCGTTTCAACTGGTGCCTGGAACACCTGGGAGACAGAGTCGCCCATTCTACTCAAAGGGAGGAGGCTGAGACAGGGAGCCAGGTGATCTGGCTTGGCAGGTACCACCCCCACAAAACAAGCAATCTGAAACACTCTGGATTGAGAGTTTCACAGCAAGCACCCGGGACAGTCCAGCTCAGTTGGGGGAAGGGCATCCATGACTACCGAGGCAGTCCACCAATACCAAGGCAGTTCACACAGCAGCTGGGCAGAGCCTGCAGCAGCTCAGCAACCTCTCTGCTGGCAGACTGTAACTAGACTACTCTGTGTGGGGCAGGGCATCTCTGAAAAAAGGCAGCAGCATGTCAAGAACTTATAAAGCTGAACTTCCTAGGTCAAAGCACCTGGGAAAAGTGGCGGTTGAGTTCCACTGCAGCAGACTTAAACATACCTGCCCAGCAGCTCTGCATGGAACAACAGAGCTCCCAGCACAGCACTTGAGCTCCTATAAGGGACAGTCTGTCTCCTACGGCAGCTCCCTGACCCCTGTAAACCCAAAGAGACACTTCATAAAGGAGAACTCAGGCAGACATCTGGTGGGTACCCTTCTGGGAAGAAGATAACAGAAGAAGAAGCCAGCAGCAACCCTTACTATTCTGCAGACCCCGCAGGTGATCCCCAGGCAAGTAGGGTCTGGAGTGGACCTCCAGCAGTCCTGCAGCAGTGGGGCCTGATTGTTAGAAGGAAAACTAAGAAACAGAAAGAAATAACTTCATCGTCAACAAAAAGGACATCCACTCAGAGACCCCATCCAAAAGTCACCAACTACAAAGACCACAGGTAGATAAAGCCACTAAGATGGGAAGAAACCAGCACAAAAAAGGATGAAAATACCAAAAACCAGAATGCCTCTACTCCAAGGGATCACAGCTTCTCACCAGCTAGGGATCAAAGATGGATGGAGAATGAATCTGATGAGTTGACACAACAGGCTTCAGAAGGTGGGTAATAACAAACTTCTCAGAGCTAAAAGAACGCTTTCTAACCCAATGCAAAGAAACTAAGAACCTTGAGAAAAGATTAGATGAGATGCTAACTAGAATAAACAGCTTGGAGAAGAATATAAATGACTTGATGGGGCTGAAAAACACAGCATGAGAACTTCGCAAAGCATATACAAGTTTCAATAGCCGAATCAACCAAGCAGAAGAAGGGACATCAGAGATTGAAGATCAACTCAAGGAAATAAAATGAGAAGGCAAGATGGAGAAAAAAGAGTGAAAATAAATGAACAAAGCCTCCAAGAAATGTGGGATTATGTGAAAAGACCTAATCTACGTTTCATAGGTGTACCTGAATATGACAGAGAGAATGAATCCAAGCTGGAAACCACTCTTCAGGATATTATCCATGAGAACTTCCCCAACCTAGCAAGGCAGGCCACCATTCAAGTCCAGGAAATACAGAGAACACCACAAAGATATTCCTCAAGAAGAGCAACCCCAAGGCACATAATCGTCAGATTCACCAGGGTTGAGATGAAAGAAAAAATGCTAAGGGCAGCTAGAGAGAAAGATTGGGTTACCCAAAAGGGAAACCCAACAGACTCACAATGGATATCTCCACGGAAACCCTACAAGCCATAAGAGAGTGGGGGCCAATATTCAACATCCTTAAAGAAAAGAACTTTCAACCTAGAATTTCATATCTAGCCAAACTAAGCTTCATAAGCGAAGGAGAAATACAATCCTTTACAGATAAGCAATTGCTGAGCAATTTCATCACCACTAGGCCTGCCTTACAAGAGCTCCTGAAAGAAGCACTAAACAAGGAAAGGAACGACCAGTACCAGCCACTCCAAAAACATACCAAATGGGAAAGACCATCAACACAATGAAGAAAATGCATCAACTAACGGTCAAAACACCCAGCTAGCATCAAAATGGCAGGATCAAATTCACACATAACAAAATTAGCCTTAAATGTGCATTAGAGTGAACCAGCAACCAACAGAATGTGAAAAAAATTTTGCAATCTACCCATCTGACAAATGGCTAATATCCAGAATCTACAAAGAGCTAAAACAGATTTACAAGGAGAAAAAAAAAAAAACAGACCCATTCAAAAGTGGCAGAAGGATATGAACACACACTTTTCAAAAGAAGACAAGGTGAGGCCAACAAACATATGAAAAAATGGTCATCAACACTGGTCATTAGAGAAATGCAAATCAAAACCACATTGAGATACCACCTCACGCTGGTTAGAATGGTGATCATTAAAAAATCTGGAGACAACAGATGCTGGAGAGGATGTGGAGAAATGGGAACACTTTTACACTGTTGGTGGGAGTATAAATTAGTTCAACCATTGTGGAAGACAGTGTGGTGATTCTTCAAGGATCTACAAATAGAAATTCTATTGGACCCAGCAATCCCATTACTGGGTATATACCCAAAGGATTATAAATCATTCTATTATAAAGACACATGCACACGTATGTTCATAGCGGCACTGTTCACAATAGCAAAAACCTGGAACCAACCCAAATGCCCATCGATGATAGACTGGACAAGGAAAATGTGGCATATATACCAATCCCAGAATTCCCAGGGTGCACCTGTTAACTGCTAAAGATATGGCAATAACAATTATCTCTCTTCTAAAGTTTAACTGCTTCCATACAGGGTTTAAATTCTTTCACCAGGGTGAAACAACTCAGGGTACAATGTTATTGTTAGTGTATTTCACTTATCTCTGTAATCTTTGGCACTAAATTCTTCCTTGCATAATACACATGTTTAACTCAATCTTAAAAAACTTGTTTTTCTCTCATGCCTGGAAGCCATCAAACTCCAAATGGTCAGGGAACCGCAGTCTTGGATGATGGCTCCCTTTGTCTAGGAATGCTTAGATGGACCCCTGGGAGGAATCTTACTGTCATTTTCCCCAAAACAATGCCCCCTGTCAGCAGGAAGCAGCTAAGCTCACTCATTGTCCATATTCTAATGGCAGTTAGATGCACCTCATCAGAGTGGGGAATGATACCAAAAGCGGGCAGGGAAGTGCTGGGAGGAGAAGGGCAGGCCCCTAGTGAGGGCTCCACCCACATGCCTGTGCCCACAGACCTAGGTGAGGACAGTTACTCCTGCCTTCACAACAAAATGTTATACTCCCCAAGACTACCCTGGCCTGCCACGCCTCCATCCTGTGCCTATGAAGACTCTGAGACCCTAGCAGGCAGGCAAACAAGTAGCTGGACATCAGAAAAGTGGATGGCCAGAAGACGACACAAGCAGCTGGATGTCAAGGGGACCACACTGGCAGAAGTGCACACTGACAGAGCCGACAGCCCATCTGAACAACGCAGGGTTTAGCCAGAGTGGTGGGAGGAGAGCTGGGGCTGCTGGGCAGCCTGACTCCACGTGAAAGCCATCCCACTTCTGGCTCCCCAATCTACCAGAGCTACTTCCACTCAACACAACTTTGCCCTCATTCTCTAAGTCCAGGTGTGATCTGATAATTCCAGTACACCACGGCAGGAACCCTGGGATACAGAAAGCTCTCTGTTCTTGCAAAAAGGCAGGAGTCTAAGTGAGCTAACACAAGCTGCCTATGGATGGCTAAACTAAAAGAGCACCCTGTAACACATGCCCAATGTGGCTTCAGCTGTAAAGACACTTTCACCCCAAGACACTGCCATGGGGTTGGAGCCCCACAGCCTGCCCGTCTGTATGCTCCCCTAGAGGCTTGAGCAGTGGGGCACTGAAGAAGTAAGCCACACCCCCATCGCATGCCCTATGCAGGGATAAGGGAACTTTTCCTGTTTCAAAGCCAAACTTACTCATCACTGGGTGTAAGCCAAGCTAGCTATGAGAGTAGTTTAGTTTATAGTTTAACTTTCAGATGAACATGGTAACAGCTCCTCCCCAAAGCAAACCCCCTCCTTGTTGAGGACCACTCATCCTTTGTAAAACTAACAAATTAGCCACAAGGTTAGAAATTATGGCTCAAGAATCATGCAGCCAGAAGCCACAGGATTCCTAAGATCCTCAATTACCCCTATAGAGAACATCTGCATTATTCAAAGTAAGATTCTTGTTCAAGGTATTTTTCAGACCCTAATGGGTCTGGTATACCAGCTGGTACCACCCACACTGGTAAACTGTTTCATCTGGGCTTGTGACCTTCACCCAGAAACTGATTCAGCACAAGAAATCAAGCTCCAACTCCCTCTGATTATATCCCTGACCCAACCAATCAGCACTTCCCACTCCCTAGTGCCCTGCCTACCAAACTATCTTTAAAAAACCCTAGACCCCCAATTTTGAGGGAGGCTGATGTAAATAATAATAAACTCATGTTATTCCACTTAGCTGTTTCTGCCTTTATTAAATTCTCTATTGCAAAAAACTGCTGTTAGTGCATAACTTCTCTGGTCATCATAACAAACTCTTCCTCCCTTTGCATTTTCCATATCCCCCCCAAGGTACTACCAATCACTGGCTTGCTTAAATCGAAAATCACCAATCCATCTTTAATTTCTCCCTTTCCTACCCTTCCTGTATTTGGCCATTGGCAAATTTTGTTTCAGATTGTGTCTTGAGTCCACTCCCTTTCTCCAACTTATATCCGACCACCGTACCATATGTGGCCACCACCTCGCATGTAATGTTTTAAGGTCTACTTAACTAAGTCTCTTCCACAGTTGACCAGCAGAACCTATTCTCCATATAACTAGCTAAACAAATCTTATTTAAAAAGAGGAAACACAGCCAGGAGTGGTGACTCATGCCTGTAACCCCAGCACTTTGGGAGGCTGAGGCAGGTGGATCACGAGGTCAGGAGTTCAAGACCAGCCTGCCCAAGATGCTTAAACCCTGTGTCTACTAAAAATACAAAAATTAGCTGGGCACAGTGGCAGGAGCCTGTAATCCCAGCTACTCGAGAGGCTGAGGCAGGAGAATCGCTTGAACCAGAGTGGCTGAGGTTGCAGTGAGCTGAGATCCAGCCACGGCACTCCAGCCTGGGCCACAGAGTGAAACTCAGTCTAAAAAAAAATTAAAAAGAGAAAACACATCATTCTCTTATGTATGGCCCATCAAGTGCTTTCCATTGTTTTTAAAATTAGTTCTAAACACCTCACTATTGCTTTTAAACCACCAGGCCATCTAGCCTCACCTCCATCCCTCACCTCACCTGCTGTGGCTCTCTCCTGACCTCACTGCACTTCAGCCCCCTGACTCCACACCAGTTCCTCGGCAGGTCAAGGTCCATTCTCCCCTCAGGCGTAGCAAGATATGGATGGTGAACAGTTTTGTTTCACTGCAGCATAATGCCTCAAAGGTGAAAACACACTTAAACTTAGTGTTGAACCTGAAGCTCCGTTTCCTTATCCTGTGCATTTTCATGTCTTGTGCATAACAAGTAATTGCTTCGATGTCTGCCTTGAATACTAGAGCTTCCTCAAAGTCAGAGTTGGAGTCTTCTTGTTCTCTGCTCCTCCATGGCACCTTGAGAGTTTACTAGATGAATGAATAAACAAATAAGTGAGGGAATCAATGTAGAATGCCCGGCACCCATCCATCAGGTCTTTCCCTGCCATTAAAGGAAGGACAAGCGTCATCTGGCCTCCCTCCCCAACACTCTTCCTTAGTTGAGTTGGTACTGAAATAAGAATTACTAGATCTGGATTCTACCGATCCACTATTTTCATGGTCTTGAAAACTACCTCTCCTGAATTCTTGAATACTCAATTGTAAAACAAAGGCTTTGGAGTAGATTGGTGGTTTGCTAACTTTCTAAGTGAAACAAACATTTTAAAATAAAATCATATAATGAGTTGTAATATGTGAATTATTTTTAAATTATGCTGGGCCTGGTGCACTCCTGTACTCCCAGGCACTCAAGAGGCTGAGGTAGAAGGACTGCTTCAGTCCGGGAGTTTGAAGCTGTAGTAAGCTATGACTGTGACACTGCACTCCATTCTGGATGACAGGGCAAGACATTGTCTCTTAAAAAGAAAATAATTTTAAAAACATAATAAATATTGCTGCTCTGGTTGAATGGACTGGAGTTCTTGGAACTTTGCCAATCAGCAAACCCATCTGTCCCTGCCTGTGGGAACCCCAGAGACACCTGCATAGATTTCCAAGGCTCTGCCAAGCCCAGTTCAAAAACCACTGGACTCAAGTCTCCAAGGCCCCTGGTAGATCTAACATTTCATGATTCCAACTCTGAAATAAACAACAGATGTCACCAACTAAAGTCGAATGATATTTATTCATGTACTCCTTTAAAAATTAAATGGAAGACTTTCCTCCCCCTAAGAAACTAAGCAAAATTCATTGCTTGGAATTCTGACAGAGTATACAAAGAGCCTTTTAAATGCTAAAGAACATTCATAAATGACTTTGTCACAAAGTGTTATAAGATTTTGCAAAATTGAGCTTATGTAGTATTTTGCTGACTTGAAGTGTTATTGATTAGAAAATACATCTACCCTCCAGGCCATGCGTCCCTCAGAAGGTTTCAGATCCAGGAACTCGACCGGCCTCACCTATGCACTGGAAAGGTCAAGCCACCATGGAAACCCATTAAAACACAAATGCACATTCGCTCAGCTTGGAGGTTGAGAGTGACAGATCCAATCTCACGCAGAGCCACATTGCAGCCTCCAGGAGGCTGATGTAATTCTCCTGCGAGTCTGTGGTTTAAATGGAATTGATTATTTAAAAATACTAGATATGGCATTGCTTGCTTTTTCACATTGCATTAAGAACTCTCATATATGAAGCTAGAAATGAAGTAGGCAAACATACAGCTGTATATAGTGCTTCCCTCTCTCATGCATATGTATATGCACATGGGTACACTCGTACACAGAGGAGGTAATACTAATGGCTTACATATGTGTAAGGATTTACATTTATAAAGCACTTTATTAGATAGTAGGTCATTGAATTCTCCTAGGAACTCTGTAAGCTAGGTATTTATCTTTATTTTATTGATATAGAATAGTTACACATATTTGGGAGGTATTTGTGATAGTTTGGTAACTCCATACAACGTGCAATGATTATATCAACATAACTGGGATACCTATCATTTTATCTTTTCTTTGTGTTGGGAACATTACAACTCTTTTCTTCCAGCTATTTTCAAATATACAATTATTGTTAACTGTAATTTTCCTACTGCACTGTAGAGTATTAAAACCTATTCTTTCTATATAACTTTTTTTGTACTTCTGTAAGCTCGGTATTTTTAAAAAGCTGCTAAGCACAAAAAAACAAAAAAACGCACTAAGGGATTTTCATACATTCACCACTTTTAATTGTCCCAATATTTCAAGTAAACATGAAGCCTCTCAGAATTGAAGTGGCTTATTCGGTGTCACAATGCCGACAGGCGTATTTGTGAATGAAAGCTGGTACTGCCAACTACTGAGGGCGATGCTGCTTCACTACAACATAGTTTCATCTAATCCCAAAATAAAATGTGGGCCGACTTGAGTTTAAAAAGTTTGTTCTAGCAGGGCAGCTTTTGGTAAAACATTTGTTCTGGATTGCTTTTCTAATGGTAGAGCTAAATTTTGTATAGATTCTTACATGTTCAGTAGCCAGGATCTCTCTTGCATTGGGCAGTACCATTTATAAAAAGCTGGGTGAAGAAGTCAGAGCTGTGAGTTGAGTCACCTAAGGTCTGATATAGGGCCTTGACTTCATTCAAGATGCCTTGATAGAGGAATGACACGGGCAGTATTTTACAGCCGCCTCCAAACATCCCACCTTCTCAGCAGAATGGTGCCCCCAGCCCCTTGCTTTCTCGCCATTTTCTCTATTTCCATTGACATTATTTTTTCCTTCTGTGTGATAAGATATGTGATTTTCCTTGTCTCCTTCATAAAGCTGGCAGCATTACCCAGCCAGTCTTGTCGAAACAAGAGAAATGTGATGATTAGCCTTAGTGGTTTAGGAACTTTATACTGCTGGGTCTCATTAATCGGACATCAGCCAAGAAATTTCATTCACATGTAGCTTAAGCATGTTGTGCACGATCTCAAGAGCCTGCCACAACCTGGAAGCTGTACAAACGATCGTGGATTAAGCTGTTCTGTGAGGAAGGGATGAGAGCTGCCCAAGATTAACTACCAGGCCTGTAACTAAATGGCACAGAGCTTCTAAGGAAGAAGGAAAGATAAACGATTTCCTTGATTACAAATCTCTCACTTGTGTGGAAAACATATTCCCCAACTCCGAGACCATGTTAGTGGAGGAGCACCATCTGCCACTGGCTCAACTCTAACGAAGAAAGAGTTCAATAGAGGAGTGATGGATCCTCTCAGTGGCCCCATTCATCCTGCGGAAAGCCGGTCTGACCACTGCATGCCACAGCGTGCCTCTCCCCTGTTGGGGCTCTGTGTCTGTGAGGATGGCGATTTTTCCCTGGAAATAAGAGAAGGGAAGGAATCCAATGATGTGGTGCCACAATCTGGCTGTTGTCTCCCATTGCCCATCAAGTCGCTCTTGAAATACCTGACAATTACCCTGTGCCTCATTTTATCTATAAAGTGGAATTCATCACGTAAATCACCAAGCAGTCCTTAGTGCAAAGCTTAATGTGTAGTAGCAATAAACTTCTGTACATTCCAAGAAGCATCTGATGCTATTATTATGGCTTTTCCCAAGAAAGTTGCTTTCTTGTATTCAATTCTTTTTGCCAAAAGAGAAGACTTGATACAGTGTTGACTTCTAAAGTAAATTTGAATCATGCATCCATTACGCTGGTAGAGACTCATAGCTCTGTAGGGTACTAACAGGGATGCTCTTTCTAGATGAACATAATACCCTACACGCATGTCTATTACTGTTCACATTGTAGGTCTAACCCCTCTTTAGTACGTCTAATGCCTGTATTTCCAACCTAATTCATTAAGGCACCTACCTAATTCCTGGCCATCACTTCAGCAGAGAGAAGCAAAGTCACCCTAGTAGAAAACAGAGGCAGTGACCAGAAAATCAAAGTCAGGGAATAGGGCATGAGGATGCCAAGGGGAGCAAGATTAAAGGTGCCATGAAAATAGCAAAAACACCTTGAGAAAGAAAATTATGATTCGTCTTTCTCCATTGGCCTGGAAACAAGCACACTCAATCATGGTTATGGTGAGCATATTTTCCATACCAGAAGCTGTTGGAACAAACGGTCTGACCAGGAATCTTTGTGCCACTTATGAGAGTGAAATATGATATT
The DNA here is from genome assembly GCF_009761245.1 of Sapajus apella. Classification (NCBI taxonomy): domain Eukaryota; kingdom Metazoa; phylum Chordata; class Mammalia; order Primates; family Cebidae; genus Sapajus; species Sapajus apella. The sequence continues at coordinate 3,703,861 of NW_022437000.1, read as the reverse complement.
AGAGCTATAATTTGAGTCCTGAAATATGAGCGCCCAGAACACATCAATAGGTTTGGAGTCAACAGTAAAGTAGATTTAAAAATGATACTGTCCAGAAAGTGGAAAGATATATGTTCACTGAAGTCATACTCTCAACATAAAATTACTATTTCTTGTTGATGCAATAGTGAATAGTGGAAAGACCTTGAACACTCAGTCTTTCTAGGCATCAGCTTCCTCAGTTGAAGGAATTGTATTAGGTAACCTCAAAGGCCCTTTTATGCACCAATATTCTATAATATTTTAATTTAGTCTCTATGCTGCAATGGATCTGCTTCAAAATCAGTGCATGCACAGACACACAAACACATACACTGTCACTCACACACTCATGAGCTTAGCCTTTGCCATTATTAATCTCTGGGATGCCACACGGTTTTTTTCACTTTCACTTGTTCTTTCAATCAGAAACATACTTCCATGTGTCTTTCCAATGAGATCATAAGATAATGTCTAAATATTTTATAAATAACCAGAATTTACACTTCCTCATACCTCTGGGTTCTTTGATCATCACAAGTCTCAGAGCTCCACGTCAGTTCCTATCCTACAACAAAATGGCCATAGCTGTTCTCAGACACTCCCACGTCCCGGAAGTTGAGCCAATGCCTGGTTTCACCACCTCTCCCTACTTTCTGGCAAGGAATAACACTGTCACATTTGGGGGCCAATAAATTAATATTCAACAGCCAGATTGCTTTTCTTCATGTTCCTTAACTTCTCCAGGCCCCATTTTTCTCTAATTATAAATAGGTTTAATAACAGTGTCTACCTCATTACAGTGTTTTCAGAAACAAATAATGAATGTAAAACACAGTATCTAGTACAAATAGTTCTCCAAAGCCATAAAGTAAGCCCAAGACTCTAAAAACATCCTCTTCTATGAAGAGAAATTGACATTTATATTAACTTATTTTCAGATGGACAGGCTCTGGCTTCACCTTCATGAATGCTCTGGTTTCATGGCTAGGTGCTATCACACCGATGACTGTGCAGAAAATGGCTAAAATAGAGAAGCTGAGTGACGCCCCCATGAGCTGGTACCTATGGCCCAGGGACAGATCACTGCAGGTGTCACGATATCTTCATAATTAGTATACATGTTGGATAAATGAACCAGTGACTCCTCTTCTTATAAATTCAATAGACTCATTAAATATATAGAAACCTATTTACCTGAATAATTATTTATCATAGTAAAAACCAGGATGCAGACCATATATCAGAAATGTGATAGTTAACTCTATGTGTCAACTTGGCTAGTCTATGATGCCCAGTTATTTGGTCAAATGTTGCTAAAATCTACTTCTTAGAGGCAATCAACATGTAAATCAGTAGGTTTTGAATTCATCAGGTTGCCCTCAATAATGCAGCTGAGCTTCATCCAACCAGATGGAGGCCTTAGCAGCAAAGACTGAGGTTTCCTGAAGGAGAAGCAATTCTGCCTCAAGAGTACAATACAGAAATTCGGGGCATTTTGGACTGAAAATTGCAACACCAACTCTTAAATTTTCAGCTTTACAGATTTTGAACTTGATTGCCTAATTCTTTAATCTCTCTCTTTCTTGCTCTCTCCCCCTGCCCCCCCACATGCATGCATGTACACATACACACAAACATATCCTACACACACACATACATATATACACATATGTATATATATGTATCATAATATATATGTTTATGTATCTCCTATCTGTTCCTAATACAAGGAATGGTCACAAGTTTGTATGAAATTGTTGTTTGTGTAGATCAAAATTGACTATTGGTGTTCCATGTAGCTGAATTATACACACATATAAATGCTAAAGGGAGAAAAATTGAGTAGTTTATCCCTAGTTGGTGAGATTGTCAGTGATTTTTTTAATCATTTTCTTAGTTATGTTTTTTTAATACATAATATTCTTAAGTCAGATAAATATATTTAAATATTAATCACCCTAAACTCACTTCTGCAGTACCATAAAGCCCAAAATAAGCCAAGCCATTCTAAATCATTAAAAAGATAACTGATATGTGGTAACAAATGAATTAACATTTTTGTGAAATCACAAGTTTTTGGGAACGTGAGAGTATGAAACAGACTAGAGAATATTGACAAAAAATTTGGTGAAGGCATTTCCTGAACAAAATGCCTTACCTTGAGGGAAAGAGTTTCAGGGAGGCACTGCGGAGGCACTGACAAGGAACTCTTAGGAGTCTCCCAGGAGAGGGAAAGAAGAAATAGGAGCCACTGTTGGAAGAAATATAGGGCCTTCGAATCTCCTGTGGCTTAGAACCAACCATGTACTGGTGGCAAATGGAGTATGGTCCCAGCGATAGGTTCCTAGGAAGAAAAGGCGGCATGTGCTAGCTTCCCTCAGACTCACATAGCTTGGTTTGGTGTAATTTTTTAAACAAACAATCCCCAAGACCAATGGGTGGAAAAGACAAATAGTACTTTCAATAGGATTCTTAAAAGTAAATAGTAATTGCAAAGTTTCCAAAGCATTAGAATGTTACATCACATAGTAGCAAAACATTATTTGCCTGGATTTCAACATTATTGTAACTTCCCTACGATGATATAAACACTTTGGGATTTTCCTTCTTAATGAAAAGTGCTGTCAAAAACTATGGATGCCTGTTATATATGACAAGAATTATAATTCTGCGAGATTATGAAAAATGGTCAAATGATTTGGCTTGAGGAATCCTATTCTAAAACTACACAATTCCTGTTAGCCAATGACTCTTTCTTGCCTCCTTGCTAGTACATGAAGCAACCCGCTGAAGTGCCCTTGTGCGCCTGCCTTACTTGGCATGTACTAACTGCACTCATGGCCTCGAGGCTGCATGTCTCCCGTTGCAGGGCTCTTCCACATTGCCTCTGGATTTAGCCATGAGACTTGCTTTGACCCATGGAACATCAGCAAATGTGATACAAGCAGAAACTTACGCATCTTGGTTTTCTCTTTTGCTCCACTGCCTTCACCTTGAGATCATGCTCGGACCACCCTGCTGAGGAAGACACATGGACCAGACACATGTCTCCTTCCTGCTAGCACAGGTTCTGACATGGGAAAGAGGGCAGACAAGATCAGCAAAGCCATCTAAACACCTATGATGCTTGAAAGCAAAAAATAAGTGTCTACAAAGCAAAATTAAGTATTTGTAGTTAATTCCCACTAAAGTGCTGTGGTTGTTATGCAGCACTACTGAGGCCTTAGAAAATGGACAGAGCTAGGTCTAGGGAAGACCTATGTTCAGTCTTTCTTTAGCTCTTTACTTCTCACCAAGACTGCCAGTTGTAAGCTTTATTCCATCAAAATCCTGCTCAATACTAGGTAATTTATTGTGTGTGTGTTTGTGTGTGTGCATGCGTGGTGTGTATGTGTGTGTGTCTTATAAGAACGGATCAAATTATGTCATTTTGGTTGTTTTATTAGGAACAGAAAACCAAATACTGCATGTTCTCACTTATAAGTGTGTGCTAAATAATTAGAACTTATGACCATAAAGAAGAAAGCAGTAGACACTGGGGTCTCCATGAGTGGGGGAAGTGGGAGGAAGGAGAGAACAGAAAAGATAACTATAGGGTACTGGGCTTAATACAAGGGCGATGATATAACCTGCATAACAAACCCCCATGACACGTGTTTACCTACGTAACAAACCTTCACAAGGTCCCCCAAACCAAAAATAAAAGCTAAAACAAGGAACTTCAGTGACGTCAGGAGAGTAGAATATGCACATTCCCCACTTAACATATTAAAAATACAGGACAGGCTGCAAGGAGATAAAACCAGGAGGTAGCTCTGCAATACTGGGATTGGTGAGTAGGAAGGAGCCTTCCTAGGAAAGAGGAGTGGCCCAGTCGAAGCTTTAAGGACAGGTGTCAGATAAAGGCTGGTGTCAGGGAGGCCATTCTGAAGGGCGGGCTGTCCTGAGAGGCGAGCAGATACTGCATGATGGCAAGATCTAAGTGCAAACAAACTCCACCGAGCTGGGAAGGCTGAGGGCATCACAAAGAATGAAAACTAGTCATGAGACTGTTTCTAGGAATACTGACCCAATAAGAACACTTTCAAATCCTCAACCTCAGAGAGATCAAAGCCAGAGACTCCATTTTAAGAAAAAAAAAAAAAAAAAAAAGGAAAACTTAGCTTGAAAAGGGATATTATTTGGATCAAAAAAGAAACCAAAAAATTATAAATTTTGGAAAAACAGAGCCTGGAAAAAAAAAAAAAAAAAAAAAAAAAAGAAAGAAAACAAAATAAGGTGGATTTAATACAGAGTGCCCTGAGTGTTGAAGTCAAATGACTTTTCTTTCTAAGTTTTGAAGCATGAAAAAAATTATAAAAACTGTTTCTTGTATCAGGCTTGAAAATGTAAATAAGTATGCCAGTATCTAAACGTAAAAAAGTGATTTAGATAGTAAATGCACTTTTTTACATTTAAAACAGTATTGATTTTAAATGTCTACCAGTTTTGTAAGAAAATTAAAATCTACATAGGAATTCAAACATTGTCTAAATTGTATGTAACTTGAAGCAGTACCTACACCACCACAGTCTGAAGACAGTTCAATTATCCAAAAAGTTAAGAGTCTTGAAAAATGTTAATTAAAAAAACTGTTTCCACCTAAATTATTCCAGTCAACTGTCTAAATTGATCAAATTCATCAATCATTGTTCAACGTTATACCTTATTTTGCCTAGGTAGAAACAAAATCTTCCTAATGGTTACTCTAATTGCAGGCAATAAGTTCTGAAAACCAACTGTAGAGTCCTGACACAGATCTTAATTATTTAATACCCTCCAGCCTCCCAAAAGTGGACACAAATTTAAATCTAAAGTAGCTCCCCATAGGCCTCATTGCTAGGTCTGTGTGTATGGGGTGTGTGTGTGTATGTGTGTGTACTCCTTATTGAAATTTACTCTAATAGGTATATACAGCATAGTTTGCATTAAAATTCCCTGAAAACTATACATCTGATTCATAATTAGTTTTCCTTCACAAACTCAGCTGTAGATTAATCTAATTACACTGCATGCATTTGAATATTAGCTTTTATTTGCTTCTGTTTGTTTTACTCCTAAGTCTCAAACACATTTGTCAGCTTTATCTGCTGCAGGCAGGTAGAACTTGAGGCAATTGCTCTGTAGTTTAGAATGCAAGAGAAGCCAAACTCTAAGCTCACGAATACAGATGAGAGTAACAAAAACAGAGTTAGTTTGCTTCATTTCATAAGACGAAATTCATTTTAACTTCCTTGGCCCTCTTGAGGTCAATACTTTTTCTATGAAATTATGGGAAGGCTCAAGGAAAATCTAATGCTCCATATTCTAAAATGGACAACATGGAATTCAGAGAAGCATTTCTTCTTCAACTAGTTTCTAGTGAAGTATTTCTTATTTGTTGTTGCCTTTTATGTAGGCAAATTGATTACATGGAAATAACCCCCCAGAAAATATTAGAGGAGCTAGCTAAATTAAAGTATTAAATACAGTTTCCCTGGTGGCTCATAATCTCCATATTTGGAGATGGCAGAATTATCCTCTTCCATGACTATCATCTTGCTTCCAATGTCTTGTTCTTTAAGAAACCATGTTTCTGGTATATTTCCAAGGTACAGATGATGTTGACCATCATTTATTGCTCATAGGGCCAAAGACATGCTCTGGCCAGCTTCAGTCTATTATTTTGTGTCTATAATAAAAAATTCCTATGACTTTATTATAGTACACTTACAAAGTAAAGGTAAACATCAAAAGGCATGTCATTTTTTATTGCCCAATTTTTCACTGATAATGTCATCAACATCTTGCCATGTCATTGACTATTCTTATACAGTGCTGCTAATGGCTATATAGTATTCCACTCCATAAGTTACCATTATTATTTTGTTCAGTCTAATATTGATTAGCAAATAGAACAGTATGTGACTCAAAGCACTAGCTCAATGTGTATTCTTGAATAAGCAAATTAAACAGACATTTAGTTTTTCTCCATTTTTCTCTATTAATAACACTACCATGAACATGTTTGTGGTTAAAACTATATGCACGTACATAATTCACCCTTTGGATGAATTACTAGAAGTTAAAATGCTGGCTAAAGAGTACATATTGGAATTTTAATCTCATCAATATAAAATTCTCTAGAGACTGCTAAGGCACCACACATAAAAACGATTTGAATTACTCAAAGTTGACAGCTGTTTGCTTCCCCAAGTTTAGCCTTTCAACTAAAAAAAAGAAAAGGCAAGGCTCTGGTTTCCTCTTCTCTTGCTCCAGAGAAGAGCCTAGATCTAACTAACTAGGTCTTATGCATTACAAGGACATCTAGTTATCAGGTGTGAAATAAAATGGGTCAGGAAAAAATATCCTTTAGTTTGATTCACTGGAGACCAAGTAGGAATGATTATAGGGAGTGCAGTATTGTCCAGTCACATGAATGACTAAATTGGATGCTAATAAATGTTTTGCCTCAGTCTAATTTGGCCATCTGGCCAGTGGTTTGTTTCAGCTCCTGCCAAAAAAGATTGACTTTAACTGCAATGTCAACATCATCCTCTATTCCGCAGGCTGTTAGGAACCAGAGAACAGCATCTACTTCATCAGCCTGCCTTCAGACAGGACTGCATTTAAAATTTGCTGAACAAGACCTAACCTGCCTTAACATGCTTTCCTGCAGTGAACTGCAGGAGACCTGTCCCCTATCACCACCAACTGAAAGACAAAAGACAAATCTAGTAACATTTACATTGCCTACACTTTATTGAGTCATATCTGCAAACATGATACTTAATTGTAAGCTTTTACTTTCATAGGGTATGCACATAATTTAAAAATACAGTCCTAAACACTTGGGAATGCCAATAGGATGGTGTCTCACATTACCACAGAAAATCCCTATTACTAACTCTAGCTCAAGTAGATTTTCATACACTTTCAAAAAGTATTCCAAGTGTATATGCGAGCTTCTCGCTAACATTGTTTTCTAAACTTCAGCATGACCACTAAGATTATTCACTTCAGTTTGACACAGTTTGTAAAATGAGTTCTTTACTACTCATAAAAGTGATTGTTTTCAACATATGTTATTAAGACTGTGCGTTTAGGGAAATGAAGTAAAGCTCCCAGTGTCCAGAACCAAAGGTAATTGAACACCTTCTCATTCCTTCCCTGCCTCTATCACAATGCTACTTTGGCACACAATGCCTTGTTGACCTAGAATTTGTTTGCTTTTAGTACAGAAAATCTTAACAAACATAATAATTCTAGAATTGCCAAATGTAATTATGAGAATTATTTGATTTTCCCATGGGAGAAACACATCAAAGGATGATGGTTCAGGCTTCACACGATGTTGTGACTTCTGGGAACAATTATCTAGCTGTTAAAAATGGGGTATTTGGCACATTGCTTTAGAAAAGGGAAGGGGGAAGAGAAAAAGGAAAAGGATAGAAGAATTATCTTTGCTTCTCTTTCGATTATATATTACTCGTAACTGATTACGTGAATTGAAACATATTTTTAAATGTTCAAAACTATATGAAAGGACATTCTATCACTTAATAAACTGGATTTAATAAATATGGTCTGATAATTTAAAACATCTATTGCTACTATAAAAAAAATAGTATGTTATGGAAATGCTACAAGATAGCAACTGTGGACACATTTCATCTAGGGAATAGCCACATTGCCAATGGAAATGTGACCTTTATTTCATACAGATTTGAAAATGCCCTCTTTTGACCTATAAATTTGTTGTCGAACAAGCCAGTTCAGAAGACAGGACGGATTAAAAATCAAATAGGATTTACACTAGTTTCTAGATTTTTTTGTTATAAATCCAGAAGGAAAACTGAGGCATATCACAGCTAAATAAATTGCCCAAAGTGGTGGAGGAAGATTTGAACCTAAGCTACTGGATTCCTCACTACCTGATACATTACAAATCAAAAACTGATTTGTAATGTTTGATCTTTTTTCCATTTGCCAGTTGTTAAAAGAAAACGCTCTTACTATCTTACTACTGTTGCAGAGATTAAAACATCATTATGACCTTGGCCAAGTAACCTTACTTTTGACCTTCAGTATGGTCATAAAAGTGTTTTCCAGGTCCAGGTTTTAAATTCCCTGGTTTTATAATACTACAGGCTATCAATTATTTTAATAGTTATTTTATACAGCTGAATTATTGAATCTGTCCACATTCTATTGTTTTTCCGTCATGTCGGTGTATGATTTCAAATAGTATAAAGCTTTATAGGTTATGATTAGCTACTTGTCAAAACAAAGTATTAGTATATTATCTGATGGAGATGCCAAATTAAGTCAATAAAATGAATTTGAGCCACAATGAAAGGAATCATTAAATACAGAGAGCCTGATATCCAGCCCCATGATTACAGATTTGGCCACTAACAGATTGCAACTAAAAGTGAAACCATGAAGTTCACAAGATTCTATAAACCCCCGTTCAAAATCTGATGGAAAGATTTCTTTTCCCAGAATTGTCTTGTGGAGTATTTTATAATTAAGGGAATTATTGTATTAGTCTGTTGCAAATGAATTATTTTCCCATGAAAGTAGGTGAAACCAAGGGCAAAGCGATGTTTGTTCTCCAGAGCTGGGGCCCATCTCCCCACCATCCTCTTCTGGGGGTGGAAGAGCAGAGAGATGAGATCTGTTCCATTGTTCAATGTTTTGTGAAAGCCCCAAGGCACATGAGAAAATTGCAAAACAGAATTTTCGAACCTCTCGCTCATTCTCAGCAAATATTACCAGTACTATTTGCTCCAATTACCTTTATGAATAGATAACTCTTCCATATTACTATTGCTCTCTACCACTCACATATGAAAATGTATTTCCTGAAAGGCTAAACATACAAAGTCTTGAAACTAGCAACATGTTTCATGTGTCAAACACTTGTGTGGATCACCTGAAGATGTTAGTTACTAAGTTGCAACAACGTGGAATAACTTTCCAGGTCTCTTGAACATAGTTTCCTGTCATTCCTTCCATGTCACGGAAGGAAAGTGATGTTATTACTGATTTTCTCTGATTCACTGGAATTGGCCAACAGGGTAAGAGGGCAGGAAGCAAATAATCAGAAAAGAGAAAGATCAAGTATATACTTTCTTTTTCACATGTCAAGATTATTATTGTGAAGCCATCATAGATAGACTGAATTAGGATTCTCCAGAGAGATAGAATCAAGGGGATATATATAGACATGTATAATAAAATGGGATTTATTATGGGAATTGACTCATATAACCACGGAGGCCAAGAAGTTCCATGATGTGCTGTTTGCAAGCTGGAGAACCAGGAAAGCTGGGGGCGTAACTTAGTCTGAGTCCAAAGGTATGCGAATCACAGGAGACAATGATGTTACTCTCAGCTCAAGGCCCAAGACCTGATAATTGAGAACGGCTGATAGTGCAAGTCCCAAAGTCCAAAAATTCAAAAACTGGGAGCTCCTATCTCCAAGGGCAAGAGAAGGCCAGCTCAAAAAGAAAAAGCAGATTTGCCCTTTCCCCACCATTTGGTCCTACTCCATCCCTCAAAAGATGTGGTCATGCCCAACCACAGCCTACCAATTCATGTGCCAATCTCTTCTAAAAACACTCCTGCAAGCTCACCCAGAAACAATGCTTTACCAGCTCTCTGGGCATGCCTTAGCCCGGCTGAACTGATATGTGAAATTAACCAGTACAAACCTATCTCATGGATCCGACTGACCCTGAGTTCTGGCTTTCCACTACCCCTTTTTCTAGCTGTTTGGCCCCAGGCAAGACTTTTAACATCTCTAAGTCTCAGCTTCTTCATCTGTGAAAAAGAAATAATTATAGCACCCCCATGGGTTTGACTAGCACAGTGTCTGGCACATAAGCCATAGATATTACTAAAGAAGTTGCTTAATGTTTTCATTTTCATGGATATTCTGCATTATTGTCCCTTTGATTTCTTTTGATTACATACTAGTGATTTTGATTAAAGACATTTGTCTAGAAAGGCAGCTACCCTCAATAAGGAATTAATCTTAAAGACCTGCCTGATATTGGCACTGTAACATAATATCTGTATTAATTTCTTCCTACTGTCAAAACAAAGTATCAGAAACTACTGAGTGACTTAAAACAAAGTCTTCTTTTTATTTCTTTGTAGTTATAGAGGCTAGAAATTTGAAGAAACCACCCCTTGCTTCAATTACTCCTACCAGGTCCATTACACAACACATGGGAATTATGAGAGCTATAATTCAAGATGAGATTTGGGTGGGGACAAAGCAAAACCAAATCATTCTGACCCTGGACCCTCCCAAATCTCATGTCCTCACATTTCAAAACCAATCAATGCCTTCCCAATTCCCCTAGAAACTCATTTCAGCATTAACTCAAAAGTCCACAGTCCAAAGTATCATTCTGAAATGACAAGTCACTCCTGCCTATGAGCCTGTAAAATCAAAAGCAAGTCACTTACTTCCTAGATACAATGAGGGTACACACATTGGATAAATACACCCATTCCAAATGGGAGAAATGAGCCAAAATGAAGGGACTAAAGGCCCCATGCAAGTCCAAAATCTGGCAGGGCAGTCAAATCTTAAAGCTTCAAAATGATCACCTTTGACTCCATGTCTCACATCTGGGTCACGCTGATACGAGAGGTGGGTTCCCATGGTCTTGCACAGCTCCTCCCCTGTGGCTTTGCAAGGTACAGCCTCCCTCTCAGCTGCTTTCGCAGGCTGGCATTGGGAGCCTGTGGCTTTTCCAGGTGCAGAGTGCAAGCTGCTGGTGGATCTACCATTCTGGGGTCTGGAGGATGGCAGCCCTCTTCTCACAGCTCCACTTGGCAGTGCCCCAGTGGGGACTCTGTATGGGGGCTTCAACCCCACATTTCCCTTCAGCACTGCCCTAGCAGAAGTTCTCCATGAGGACCCCAGCCCTGCAACAAACTTCTGCCTAGAAATCCAGGTGTTTCCATACATCTGAGATCTAGGAGAAGATTCCCAAACCTCAATTCCTGACTTCTGTGTACCCGTGGGCTGAGCACCATGTGAAAGCTGCCATGGCTTGGGGCTTGCACCCTCTGAGGCCATGGCCAAATCTGTACCTTTGTCTCTCTTAGCCATGGCTGAAGTGACTGGGACACAGGGCACCAAGTCCCTAGGCTGCACACAGTAGGGGAGCTCTGGGCCACGCCCATGAAACCATTTTTATCCCCTAGGCCTCTGGGCCTGTGATGGGAGGGGCTACAGTGGAGACCCCTGACACACCCTGGAGACATTTTCCCTATTGTCTTGGCAATTAACATTTGGCTTCATTCAGCCTGCTTGGGTTTCTCCTCAGAAAATGGGTTTTTCTTTTGCATTGCTTCTTCAGGTTGCAACTTTTTCAAATTTTATGCTGTTTCCCTTTTAAAACTGAATGGTTTTAACAGCACCCAAATCACCTCTTGAGTGCTTTGCTGCTTAGAAATTTCATCCACCAGATACCCTAAATCATCTTCCCTCAAGTTTAAAATTCCACAAATCTCTAGGGCAGGGGCAAAATGCTGCCAATCTCTTTACTAAAACATAGCAAAAGTCACCTTTACTCCAGCTCCCAGCAAGTTCCTCATCTCCCTCTGAGACCATTTCAGCCTGGATTTCATTGTCCATATCATTATCAGCATTTTGGTCAAAGCCATTCAACAAGTCTTAGGAAGTTCCAAACTATTCCACATTTTCCTGTCTACTTCTGAGCCCTCCAAACTGTTCCAACCTCTGTCTGCTACTCAGTTCCAAATTTGCTTCCACATTTTTGGGTATCTTTACAGAAATGCCCCACTCTACCAGTATCAACTTACTCTATTAGTCTGTTTTCACACTGCTGATAAAGACATACCTGAGACTGGGTAATTGATAAAGAAAAAGAGGTTTAACGGACTCACAGCTCCGCATGGCTGGGGAGGCCTCACAATCATGGTGGAAGACACATCTTACATGGCAGCAGACAAGAAAGAATGAGAGGCAAACAAAAGGGGTTTTCCCTTAAAAACCATCCGGTCTCATGAGACGTATTCACTACCATGAGAATGGTATGAGAGAAATTACCTGCATGATTCAATTATCTACCCCAGATCCCTCCCACAATGTGTAGGAATTATGGGAGCCACAATTCAAGATGAGATTTGGTTGGGGACACAGCCAAACCATATCACTGGACCTGTATTTCAGCCTCTTTATCTTATTCTATTTCTATAAGGACACCTGTCATACTGAATCAGGGACCCACCCAACTCCAAAATGACCTTATCTTGACTTAATCATATCTGCAATGACTGTATTTTCAAATAAAATCCCATTTTGAAATAATGGGGGTTAGGTCTTCAATATATCTTTTGGGTGACAAAATTTAATCCATCACAATCTCTCTCACCTGGACCATTGCAAGAGCTTCTTCAATGTCTTCCTGCCTCACACCACCCACTCCCTGACCCCAATTAACATACGGGTAACCATATATTCCCTAATCGAAATGTAGCAGCAGAAGAAAGCTCTTAAAACAATGTGTTATAACAGTTATTCCAAAACTATTTTTAAATACTCTCTTAAAAGAAATTTAATTTGGTCAAGCTGTATTCAGCAATTTGGGACCTTTCTCTTTGTCTTGTTGATGATTTCATTGCCTGTCTTCATGTCTGATCGATTCATTTGACACCAGGCTCTAATGCTATTTTGAAGCAAGTAAGGTAATAAGCCCTTATCAAAACTTTTATTGTGCATATTGTGGGGGCAATTATATTTCATTAAAAAGAATTTTACCAATTCTATTTTGAGGTCATTTAGAAAAAACTAATCTTTTCATATTTAAAATTTACAGTAAGAACCAATTATCTGGCAAACAAATATATATGTGGGGCACTGAAATACTGGAACTTTTTGGTGGAAATACTTTATCAACCTAAAGTAACAGAGGGAATGGCTCTCAAAATAAACGAGTTTAATCTCCTTAGGATAGGTCAACATGGTGCGACTCTGAACGTGATGCACGGAGAAGAGCACAGAATATTTCTCTAGTATTTTTGCTATGGACACATGGCTTAGGTCTGGTCATGAGAAAACACTAGATAAACCAAGTTTAGGGTTGTCTTATAGGATAAAAGTCCTGTATTCTTTAGACCGTCAAGGATACAAGAGTTAGGAAACCACGAAAGAACTTTTCTAGACTGAAGGAAACTGGTGAGACGTGATAAATAAAAGCGATGTGTGCTTGCAGATGGGATTCTAGACTAGAAAGAAAAAGGCACTACTATTAGGACAGATGGCAAAATGTGAATGGTGTCTGAGAACTGCATGGTTGTATTGTATCAGCATTTATATTCTGACTGGAGGAGTATATGGTAGTACATTAGAAGGTATCCTTGTTTGGGTGAAAAGCAGTTACACACTGCCATATTTAAAGGTGATACACATACCCCTCTAAAGAAAGAAAGAAAAAAAAAAAGAAATGGGGAAAATGCAGTAAAATTAAACAACTGAAGAATGTGTGTGAAGGGCATGCAAAAATTCTTCGTACTTTTCTTACAACTTTTCTGTAGGTTTGAAAATTTTTCAAAAACGTGTATACAAAAAATAATATTTTTGAATTATAAACAATGAATTTATTTGGGAATAAATTATGGATTATCATCTGGAACATGACATGGCATCCCGTGAAAGGCCATATGCGTACTAAGGGAGGCACAGGAAGGCAAGGTTTTTGTTTTTTTAACTGTACTTTAGGTTCTGGGGTACATGTACAGATCATGCAGGATTGTTGCATAGGTACATACATGGCAAGGTGGTTTCCTGCCTTCATCCCCCCATCACCTATATCTGGTATTTCTCCCCACATTATCCCTCCCCACCCACTGCTGTCCCTCCCCAGGCTCCCACAACTGACCACAGTGTATGATGCTCCCCTCCCTGTGTCCACATGTTCTCATTGTTCAACATCCACCTATGAGTGAGAAGATAGGTGTTTGATTTTCTGTTCTTGTTTCAGTTTGCTGAGAATGATGGTTTTCAGATTCATCCATGTCCCCACAAAGGACATGAACTCATCATTTTTTATGGCTGCATAGTATTCCATGGTGTACATGTGCCACATTTTCTTTAGCCAATCTATTGTTGATGGACATTTGGGTTGGTTCCAAGTCTTTGCTATTGTGAACAGTGTCACAATGAACATATGTGTGCATGTGTCTTTATAACAGAATGATTTATAATCCTTTGGGTATATACCCAGTAATGGGATTGCTGGGTTAAATGGAATTTCTATTTCTAGGTCCTTGAGGAATCGCCACACTGTCTTCCACAATGGTTGAACTAATTGACACTCCCACCAACAGTGTAAAAGTGTTCCTATTTCTCCATATCCTCTCCAGCATCTGTTGTCTCCAGATTTTTTAATGATCGCCATTCTAACTAGCATGAGATGCTATCTCAGTGTGGTTTTGATTTGCATTTCTCTAATGACAAGTGATGGTGAAAATTTTTTCATATGTTTGTTTGCCTCATATAGAAGGAAAAGCTTTTTAAAAACAGAATGGAGAAAGTTACCTAAGTTATTGTGAAATCATTATCGTTGGCTACAAGAACCAATGGCAAGATTGGTGTTAGTCTAAGGTTGAAAAGGCAGTTGCTGGGCAGATGTCCTGGCAAAAGTATTCCTTGAAAAAGTTTGTCATGGCCTTCATATGTGGTTGTGGTTTTGGAGAGTCCTTTCAGTTTTTATAATAGGCATGTATGTGAGAGAGCCCCTCCATCCTAGCCTCCCAACTCCATTTTGTTAGAGTTTGGCTTAAGTGACACCATTTTGAATCTGGTAACTTTTACATTTGTCCCTTTTGATCAAGGTCTTTCTCTAAAAGCATTGCTGATAATTCTGTAGTTACATTTTTATTGTCTCATAATGCTGGGATGGACCTGTCCTGGTTGGTCTGGTTCCATGTCAGGGGGAAGAGATTGGCAAATAGGAATCAGTGGCAAAACCCTCTTAGCCACATTGGAGCAACAAGGTGTTTTGGAGAGAGTGGCTCCCAGGCTAAGTTTTCTAGGAGTTGTTAAATTCAATTTTGTCCATTTTATAGACGTGGGAAGTGCTCCTTTGAAGGGTTAGAGCAGCATTATTCTGTTAGGAGGTATGATTCTGTAGAAATCTGACAGTCAACAGGTACAAAGTTTTAAAAGATTCATGCAGAGTAAAAACAGCCATATGACAACCCCAGTTTACACAATGGTTCTCAGCTGTGAACCTAGACCTGAAGGTAGCCAACTAAACATCAAAATATAATAGGGTCAAATTGAGTTGAAGGAACCTAGAAGAATTCAAGGTTCAGCCCAGATGGTAGGTAAATAATAAAAACTTGAAAACAATGAATGGGGTACAATGTGATAGTTGGTATAATATAGTTTTTCTTTTTCCTTTTTTTTTTTTTTTTTGAGACAGAGTCTTGCTCTGCTGTCACCCCGACTGGAGTGCAGTGGTGCAATTTTGGCTCACTGTAATCACCACCTCTCAGGTTCAAGCGATTCCCCTGCCTCAGCCTCCCAAGTAGCGGGGACTACAGGCACCTGCTACCACACCCAGCTAATTTTTTTATTTTTAGTAGAGATGGGGTTTCACCATATTGGCCAGGCTGGTCTCTAACTCCTGACCTTGTGATCCTCCTGCCTCAGCCTCCCAAAGGGCTGAGAACACAGGTGTAAGCCACAGAAACAATTTTTTTCTCTAGAATTACCCCTACTTTTGCTAAAGATAATCAAAGTAAGCCCAACTTGTTTGTAACATAAGTTTAGCTTCATCAGACTGGACTTTATTTTTTATGTAAGTTTAGCAAGGATGTCCAATTGACTTCATAGGACTATGAGAGTTAAAATCTCTCAAGGGCAAAAGGACAAACTAAAGCTGACTTAGATTCTGTTTGTAGTACAATTTAAATGCAGTATGACATCCCAGTCAAAACTTTGTTAATATAACCAATTGTATCCTGTTATAAGGAAAACAGATTTTTCTTGCATAATTTGCATACAGAATTACATATCTTCATGAGAATTTTTAACTCTTAGTAATCTTAATTTCTAATAAAAACCTAAACAATAAAGCAAATTTCTTTGTGCATTCTACTTAGATTGAATTTATAGTTTTATGATTTTAAAAATACAGCAGAGACATATATCTGACTATCTGACTAGCAAACCCAGGTTTAAAAAAAATGTATGTAGAAAAATCTGAAGACATTTTATTTTTATTAATAATTTAAAAAAACAGCCTATTTTTCAAAGATCTACCCAAGTTCCATGATCCTGAAATGTATTTGAGTTAATTATCATATTTCTAGAAATGTTAGCTGTGCTCAGTTATCTCTAAACCAATTTAAATAAAACATTTTACTAATATTAGCATAAAAGGTATTCAAGATTTTCAATTTGCTCAATTTTCAAACGTCAAAAATTATGCCAATAAAAAAAAAGTGGTCAGAAGAAGCAGAGCATGTAGTTCACAGGATTTTGAAGAAAAAAAAAAAAAAAAAAAAAAAAAAGAAGGGGGTTTGCTAACTGAGAAGCTCCCATCTGAGAAGCATGATCCAATACAGAAACAGAGAGAACTAAACAAAAAAATTATAGCCTATATATCAGCTGACTTATAACCAGAGAGCTCTGAAAAACAAATTCTTTTCAAATATTTTATTATCAAGTTTTAGCGAGAACAAACAGCAACTATTCCTGACAGTATTAAAGTGATTTTTCAAGTCAGTTCTTCTCATAGGTACCAATAGAACAGTTGTTTAAAATGAGAGCTCTAAAAAAATACTTTTAGACACAAAACTCCAAATCTCCAAAGGTATACCTACTTCAAGTTCAATTCAAAGCCAATAAGCCTTCTGTGGCTTAAACAGGGAAGCAAGACGTGTCCCCTAGAGGGTGCAAGACAGTCCCTCTCAAGATCCAAAATTTCTCCCACACAGAGAGTAAAGTACTCTCTCTCTTCTAAGAGAGAAAAGACATTCATTGCTAACAAAGCAACAAAGATTGGGAAAAATAAATTCTCCTTATGATAAATAATGCAAAAGACAGAAACAAACACTCAAACAAAAAACCAAGAACTATTTCCGAGAGGCTGTAGATCAATAGTCAATGAGAACTCAAAACCAAATTTACAAAAGTCACAATTCAAAGAACAAATTATTACCAATGCTTTTCTTTTCTACCAATCCACATTTAGAAAAAAATAAGGGACAAAGAAATCTCTTCCTCTCTCAACTAGGCATTACAGATATAGATCTAAGAGAGCTCACCTTAATAAGAATTTTTACTTCCTGCTGGCTTTTGTCATATCTCTCGGGATTCTAACCTCAGGATCCCACCTGCAGGCTCTAAAGTGAGTGTGTATCTCAGCCTTTAGGGTCTTAGTTGGGTATAAGAATTAAATTAAGGTAAGACAGTTTAACCAGAAAAATGCACAAGTCTTACATAGCATGGGAGCCCACATAAGGAAATGAAGAAACAAAATACAGCTGCTATAAACTGTTTTCTCTGATCACAGATTCAAGGATAAAACACATAGACTCTACAAGAGAAAAGGCCCATCATGTGAAAAAATACCACTTAAATTTGATAGAAAAGAAGTTCACAAATTGTTACAGTCTTGGGTAATTTTGATTTGTAACCTGTCAATGAAACCTGAGAATTGCTCTCCCTTCAGCAGTCCAAAATTCCCTTCACTGTAGCAAAGGTACTCCTAAATATTGACAAATGAAGAGTTGATGCCTTTCAAACTATTTCCTCACAAGACCCAACTGTAAAGTTATTTTTGAAGACACAATATGGATTTTAATTTTTATGGGCTCTAACTTGATATTGCTGTGTTAAGAATGGACAATTTTATGTCTGCACAAAAGTCATCTCATTGGGTCAACTTCAAAACTTCTTGGTAATATCAATAACGCTACCACTAAATTTACACAATATGTCTTAGGTGCTAGGTTTGTGCTAGACAATGTCATAGTGCTTTATAACTATTCATCATTTAATCCTTAAAACAATTTAATGAGATAAGTATTATTATCTTCATTTTATAGACAGGCAACCTGAGCTCCTTGAACCCAAGCATTCTGGCTCCAGAACCTGTGTAAGTGTAAACACTATGCTATCTGCCTCTTATTTTTCGTTTACTGCACGGATACATTTACAATATCTAATAGGCACACATAGTGGCTGACCTCAGCTGTAACCCTCCAAAAGTTCCCCTTCCATTGTAATGAATGGCCTCTATGTGCCCCTGAAGAGACCCAAACCTCCTCTTATCCCCTGAGTCTTATTTTCCTGAACTCACTCAGGTCTTGTTCCTTTAATTTTCCTCTCATGTACTGTCATTTTCTCATAGTCACTATATGAAATATTGTCACCTGGTCACTCTCTAACTTCTCTTTCTTATTTTTAAGGAAAATATTACTATCTAAAATTTAATTATATAATGATATTTGTCAGCTTGTTTATTGTTTGCCTCCTTCTGTAGATTATAACCTTCATAAAACAAGGATTCTTGCTGTGAGTTATTCCCTCGGTGTCTAGAACAGTGTCATGCATGCACTAGAAGAAAAATAAACATTTTAGATTACTGAATGAGGAAATAAATGAACAGATCCTGCTATTCTTTCCACACCTTTTCATTGTAATAAAAAATTATCTGAAATAAGCCCTGGCTTGTATTAAGATATATTTTTTGTACCCTGCATATATTTTTTATTTTAATGCAATGCATATATTATTTTAGTTTATAGACACCATAACAGCTATATAGAGCTATATATGCCTATTACTATTTAACATAAATGCACCACCAATTCTACTGCATTACTCCACTTGTCCCTATGAATTAGTCACATGAGCCCAAGTGGTTAGATCCAGGCTCTCCAATGTCCCTGCAATCAATTAAACAACACCCTGTTTTCCTTGCTCTCTTTCCATTATCTGTGAAACCACTTTAAATTCAGGTTTTATTATCTACATCGGTGTAAGCCCAAAGATTTGTAATAAACATATTCACCTATTTAAATCTATGATGTACTATGCCTTTTTAAAAATCTCACCATACTTAACCTCTCAAACCTGCTTAACAATTACATACATCTCTAAATGTAGCTTTGTGTCCCTTTCTTCCTCAGACTACAAAAGCAATTATGCTTTTAAAACTCTACGGCAAAAAACTAATCATAATAAACGAATGAAATGTCATTCTGATGGCAAGCTCCTAATAAGCTGCCAGGACAGAGCTTTTGAAGACATCAGTATTCACAAGACAGACCCCAATTCGCTGAGTCTACCAACAGGTTGCATGGTTCTCCCTACCATGTTAAGAAATACAATTGCTGAGGCTGCTGTGTAATCATAACAAAAGGTAGAAAAGATGCTGAGAGAAGGCTGTAATGATAGCATTTGGAATTTATTGCCTTCCAGTGAACATAATCTCTGGCTCTGCCTACAGAGTCACAGCTGACAAAGTCATATTGCCCCATATGGCTTTTCTCCGTGAAGCTTCATTGAGTATCATCCCAAGAGTGGCGGAAAGAGTTCTGCCTTTCTCTCCTGTTGTACCGAATATGGTGTCGTGATTTATAAGGAAAGATGTGCCTATTACTTTGGATCTGTTCAAGAGCCATTTAGAAAATATCAGGACAGCAAAGCATCCATGCACTAGACAGAAGTGTCTGGGGTATTTCTTTTAAACTGGTGTTTCTACTTGAATGAAAAGCATTGTTTCTAAACACTGTTTCTCTCTCTGATAGAGTCAGTAACAGGACATCAGGACTCTGAATGGCAGGATGCTTATAAACGGAGCCCAGCAAGGAGAAGATTCCATCCCTCCTCATCCCAGCAGGTTCTAGACTCAAATAGTACGGAAAGGCTGGTGGGAAGCATGAACAACAGCAACACTCATCTGTCACCCATTAAGTGGCAGTGAGGCCCTGAAGGTGAGCTTAGGCTGCCAACAGCAATGGACTTGCTCTTCTCTTCTCCTGGAAGTGTTCACACGTTGAAGGTGAGAATTCATTTACAGAATGAATATGGCTTCGCTCTCTAAACATCTTACTATACTGTACTCACCCTTCTTCTTGTGATTGAGAAAAAAAAATGGCACTGAGTGGTCACAGGAGGATGGAAAAACCCAAACAGGTAAAACAGGAACTAAGCAAAGAAATCACAGGATAACTGAAAACCCAAAATAAGGGAGAGAAAATGGCCAACACTTCAATCAAGGTGACATGTCCATGACTCATCAGGCAAACCAAGTAAGAGAAAGGCAGCAGTAACCCATGGTCTCCAACATCCCCTCCTTTCCCAGAATACTTAAGTACTTAGGTATCATTTAATACTGACCATGTGTCAACTCACTACTGCAACTCCGGAAGAGAAAGAAATACGCTCACTCTTATTCAGGCAGTGACATGACTCAATATTCCAGTTCTCAGAAGTATTCAATGGTTAAAATACGTATCCTTCAGGAACCAGTGCAGCAATTTGCAACCTATGTTCCCCAGGGATCAAGGGCCCAGGAGGCTTCCTCCTAGGCTGCCTTAGGGACAGGAGGTCACCTCAGAGGTATGGCTCAGGAGTCTCCTTTGTTCCAGCCCTCTCCCTCTGAGCAGCCCTTTTTATATGGTTGATATATTATGGCTCTAGAGCATAGTAGTCCCCCCTTGTCCATGGTTTGCCATGGTTTCTGTTACCCACAGTCAACTGTGGCTCAAAAATATTAAATGGAACATACCAGAAACAAGCAATTCATAAGCATTAAGTTGCGATTGTACTGAGTCGTATAATGAAATCTCGCTCTGCCCTGCTGCATCCTACCCAGGATGTGACTCATCTCTCCATCCAGCATCTCCACACCACAAATGCCCCTGCCTGTGAGTCCTTTAATAGCCATCTGGGTGATAAGATCATCTGTCCAGGCGTCACACTGCTTGTGTTCAAGTCACTCTTATTTTACCTCATGATGGCCCCAAAGCACAAGAGTAGTGATGCTGGTAATCTGGAGGTGCCAAAGAGAAGCTGTACAGTGCTCCCTTTAAGTAAAAAGGTGGGAGATCTGGACTTAATAAGAAACAAAATTGTGTGCTGAGGCGGCTAAGATCTACGATAAGAATGAGTATTCTACCTATGACGTGAGGAAGGAAAAAGAAGGCTGCTAGTTTTGTTGTAGCGCCTCAACCTGGAAACCTCAACCTCAACCTGGAAAAGTTTTGGCCGGGGTGTGTGCTAAATGACTGAGATGGAAAAGGTATTCAATTTGTGGGCAGAAGAGGAACAGAAATGTGCTTCCATTGACAGCAACATGTTGCACTGAAAAGCATCGAACCTGAACAAAGATTTCGGCAGGAAATTCCCTGAAAGAAGTGATGCCAAGCCACTGACTGCAAGGGAGAGATGGTTATATGGGTTCGGGAATAGGGAAGGTCACTGGTAGCCCAATGTCTGTGTCATTCACCTTTCATCCTCTCCTCATGTAGTCATTGTACCATCTCACATCATCAGGTTGCCAGAGGGCTCATGAGGGTTTCCAGATGCCAGGGATACCCCAGCCCCAGCCAGTGTCCAGGTTCTGGACACCATCCCAAGAAAGAATTCAGGGACGCATCAGAATGGAATGAAAGGCAAGAAGCTTTTATTACAGAAAGGAAGCTCACATTTAGAGAAATGCAGGCACGCTGGTGAGAACCAGTCATGCCCAACAGACACTGGGTTTCTAGTTTTATGGATATTTCCTTAGGTAGTGGAATAATGATTAAGTATTCTGAAAAATGAGGGGGTTGGGGGAACTATGGTTACCGCCCCCTCTCTCTCTTACTTGGGTTTGCCTGAAGACTCATGGACATGTCACCCTGACTACAGATTTGGCCGTTTTCTCCTCCACATTTTGGATTTTGTTATCCTGAGATTTCTTTGCCTAGCTCCTGTTTTAGCTGTTGTTTGGCTTTTTCCATCTTCCTGTGACTACCCAGTGCCATTCCTATCTCAAGTCCAAGAAGAAGGGCAAATACAGCACCATAAGATACTTAGAGAAGCCATATTTGTATAACTTTGTTATAGCATACTGTTATGATTGTTCTATTTTAGCTATTGTTAATCTCTTACTGTGCCTAATTTATAAATTAAACATCATAGATAAGTATAGGAAAAATGTAGTATACATAAAATTTGGTACTAGCTGTGGTTTCTGGCACCCACTGTGGAGTTTGGAACATATTCCCTGCAGGTAAGGGGAGACTACCCTACAGTATTTTATTGTTGTTAACGTGAAGGCTGCTATCTGGTAATTTGTGCAGGTACTAGTAAAACTTTAGCCCCATAGATGCACACTACCTAGTTTACCTCAAGGAGCTCTAAATATATTTAGCTAAATATATTTAGCTACATGGACAACTGTGAGATCTTAAGAGGAAACACACTATTGAAAATATTTATGTGACTTTTGTTACATAAGACACTGTTTTGTTCCTGTGCTAAGTATACAGTTAGAACTGGATAAAGACAGCCAGAGTTCTTGGAACAGACTGTGTTCTCAGACATTAACTTTACGGAGAAAGGATACGTTTGGATCCATGGCATGTGACCTATCAGCAAGTTGGTTACCTGGAAGTGAACGGAAAGGATCTGATGGCCTCTACAGTCATCTCCGAGTCAAGCACTTGGAAATCAGGTCAGGTCTTCACCACACACAGGCCACGTCCGACACCACAGCCTGGTCTCCCCAGTCCTTATCCAGTGGGTGTCGCAGGCTTGGCTGGCCACTCCCTTCCGGTGGGTCTTGGAAACATCTCCATTTCTTATCCCACCTGTCCTTCTACTTCTTTTAGGCCTCCTTTGTGGACTCTCTTCTGCTACCTCTAAAAGACTGGTGCTGTCCACCAGGCAGAAAGGGTAGACAGGGTTCAGCTAGATACCGGAGCCTCTTTTACTCATGGGAAGAGTGTGTGGAGCCCTGGAGAAAAATGCCAAGGCCTGACCCAGAGACATAGGTCCACAGAGGACTTTGGAGTCTGCCTGTTAAGGCCAAGGAAGGGAGACAAGGAAATGAGAGTGAGGAGAGACAGCAGGGACAGTGGGCAGCTGTGCGAACAGGAGAATTCAAAAGAGCTCTGCAGAGAAACAGAACCAGTAGGATCTCTCTCTCCCCGTTTCTCCGAACCACAGTCTATAAGCTACACACCTGAGGATCATCCTTGCTGCTTTCCTCTCACTGCCCAAATAAAATTGATTAGGTCTCGTTAATATTACCCTCCACTGACCTCCAGTCCCACCACTCTTCTCAAGGTCTCCTGTGAGTGCATCAGTCTAGCTGCTTTTTCCTTGCCTCCATCTTACAATAGCCTGCCGACTTATTTCACATTTCTCCTTTCACATCATCCTTTTCTCTTCCACCGAATTCTTCATGCAATTTTCATATCACTGCTTCAATTCACATTGCCCAGCACCACCACTGTAGCTTTCAGGATAAACACCAAATCCTTTCCATGACACAGAGGGCCCTTGGTGGTCAGGACCCTCAGCTTCACGCCCTGGTACGTGCCACACTACAGCATGCATCCATTCATTGAGTAAGAGTACTACCCTTTTCAGCTGAAAATGACAAGTACTATTCTCTGTAAACACCTATTGCAAAAAAGTTTGTTGATCTAGATAGCATATCACTGGTTAAAGAAATTATACTGCTTTGTCCCCACACATAGCTATGCACACAACATGCAAAATAAACATTCATTGAGTAAGAGTACTACCATGATTTCTACTGGTACTAAGAGAACTGGTTCAGCTCTTTTTTTTTCTTTTCTCTTTTTGTGATTGTATAAAACAAAACTGGTAGACTTCAAGTAATTTTTATTAAGATTCTTTGTACAGTGGTTTTTCACCCAAGTGAACATCCTTCATAATCACTAGTTGTTAATGACTAACTGTTAACTTTTTGATGTTCTCTAGGATTAGCTGTTAACTTTTGCCAACTTAATAGGCACAGTTCAAAAATATGGAATACAAAGTATATTTTTAAGAAATAATTATTTAGTGGAGAATTACCTAAACAGATTTTTTATACTTGCTAAACTCACACCTTCTTGACCAACCGTGTACATTATTCAGGCCTGAAAGAATGCTTCAGGTTAAGATTGAATGAAAATGTAAGAGGTGATTCGATTCACGTTCATCTTTGACCAAAGCTGACAATTTCAGAATTAAAATTTGAATCTGTCTTTGCTTTCAAGTTTGGTCCTAATACTGCATAATTTTGTAGACTAGTTTTTTCCCCCTACCTTTCAAACTACAAAACGGAATGTTGGCACGCAAAGGTCACCTCAGCCAGCCAGTTTTTCACAAAACATGGCGTGGTGACATTTGAATTCAACCTTGTGTCTGCTGAGCTGCCCACCAGCCTCACTTTGACAGATCTGAGTATGATGGATGCAGATTTCCATCCAAAAGGTTTGGCTAGGCCTCAGCAGTAATATAACCTTTCTTAAAGGTTATTTTTAACCACTTGCTAAAAATTCCTAGAGGAAGAAAAAGTGACATGCCCTTTAGTAAAATGAATACAATAATATACCTACAATTGATACCTCTGCAGTAGAGTTTGGCCAATTGCCGAAGAACTTACTCCTTAATAACCAGGGGCTGTCCAGTCCCTGCCAGGCACCTTGAGTGAGGGCCTGAATTAAAGACTATGCTGAAACTAAGCCTAACTCAAATTCTGAAACAAAGAAAGGGGTGAGGGGAAAAAAGTCTCTAAGGCAGTTTTTGAAAACCCTCTATTATATTGTCAATTAGCTCTGATACTGTTTTTATAAAGTCAAACCAAATATAATGCAAAGGATTTATTCATTAGGAATATAATCGACTTGGTGAAGGTTAATCTAACAGTTAAACAATGTTTCGTTCTATTTTCCAAAGACTTTAATAGAATTCCACCCCTGAAAGACAAAGTAGAAGAAGTGCAATCAGCACATTGACTGGACCAACAAAATTAGCAGCACTCCATTTGAGATAATAACCCAAAATTATTTCCCAAATAAGACTCCATGTACTTTTAAAATTTGTTAGTGACTGGTTAAGAAAACAAACAAAAGAAAAGATTGTGCAAATATAATTAATCTAGTTGACAGAATTTTGGTAACACAGATTTTATTCTGACAGCATCAAAGCCAATGCATTGCCATTTTTAATTCACAAGTAAAAAGTGTATTATTCCAGGGTCCTCCAGTTATTAAAGTAATAAGAGTAATTAACAGCGCCATGCTGGGTACACATGGCTTGGACTGTACGTTTCTGGGTTTGGGTAAATGGGTGGCAGTGATCAAAGCCCTCTTCCTGAATCCCTGTTGCCTCACACTGTGGTAGCTGTGGCTACAGAGAGTCCCCAAAGACAACTCTGAAGAAGACATAAGCATCTGGGAAGATTTTCCCCACTCTTTCACAGGAGAATTAGAAACCTAAGTGATGGCCCTATGGCAATGCTCAGAGAAATTAACAGTGTAAACAAAGTGCAACTGAATATTATTTTTTTCTGAGTTCAAGGTAATGCTTTTGTCTAAAAGTCATTTGATTTTTTCAATATTTCTACTCCAAAAAGTAAATCTATTTCATTCATTTCTTTTTTTGAAAAACATTAGGTGTGATTTGTTTGTTACTTTACATTTAAAAAGAGTAATTTTTTCAAGCCATTTAACTAGTGTAAAACGCTAGGGGACAAAATGCCCATGTTTTGACAGGCTCGTCACTCAAGAAGAAAAAAAAAAAACCAAAAAACCCTACTACACTCTTTTGTTTAAGCTACTTATGCAAATGTTAATTTTATTATTATTTTTGTTTTGAGACAGAGTTTCACTGTCATTGCCCAGGCTGGAGTGCAATGGCTTGAGCTCAGCTCCCTGCAACTTCCATCTTCCAGGTTCAAGAGGCTCTCTTGTCTCTGCCTCCTGAGTTGCTGGGACTACAGGTGCCTGTCACTACACCTGGCTAATTTTTGGTATTTTTAGTAAAGAAGGGGTTTCATCACGTTGGCCAGGCTGGTCTCGAACTCCTCACCTCAGGTGACCCACGCACCTCCACCTCCCAAAGTGCTGAGATTACAGGCATGAGCCAGCCACCACGCCTGGCCAATATTTTTTTAAATGAATCTATTTGGTGTTAGCATCCATGTAGATGCTAAGCTTAGGTCCGCCTCAGAAAAACTGTTATTGTAAAACACATGACATGTGAAAACCTAATTAATATCTCAGTTTATAAATCAGTGCTCCCAGCTTTATTGCTTATACAATGATATCTAAAAGAAGAAAAGTATTCAAGGCAGAAGCCCCACACTGGAGGTTCTTAAATCTGTTTCCTGCCTCATTCTTTAGCTGTGTGAATGTAGAACATTTGACAATCAGGATGGGGGGCGGGGTGTCTGATATGTTTTCGTATATGGAGATGCAATATAAAAATTTCCCATTTTATGGATTTTTCTAGAAAGCACAGAGCATGACTTCAGATGCATTAAACTCTGTTAATATGACTGTTGCAATATGCTCACTGGCACACGTGCACTGCGGGGAGATGGTGGTGGTGAGCTTAGGGCTCCGTGAGGATTCCCATGTGCACCACGTTGCCAGAGGGCATAAATACTCCTGGCTCCAAGCTGGTAAGTCAGAGCATCTGTGCCTTCCAGCCATGAACATTATTTTAGGTCCAAGAACCTGGGGCACTCAAGAAAATGAGTTGGGTTGAAACAATACTTGCAAAAAGTAACATTTTAATAAATACTATATACAAAATCTTTAAAGAAAAACTTTATAGATTTTGATGTAGTATAAAATTACATATTTTATTAAAATTTCCCCATCCGGCTTTCAATCATATAGGATTTATGATAGATATGGGTGAATAGATGGGTGGGTAGACAGAAAAATGATTGGATGGTGAATACTTCGTATATACAACGCAGGATATTGTTTGGAGCAAAAATGCCAGGCCCTACTTCTCAAAGGTGAGACTTGAAATAACAGAATGAAGGCAGAAGCCCTTTCTCTTGAGGGAAAGTCATACAATTTTAACCCTTTGTTAGAAGAGACCCTTCTTGATCATGGACTTTGGCCAATGAAGAATTCTAGATAAAAGTGCCTAGGGGACAGGATGGCACACACACAAAAAAGTAAAATGCATTGAGAAAAGATGGGAAATCAATCTGGAGAATGGGAATGGGTCCAAATACTTCAGTCTCTAGAATAACTAGTATGAACTTTGTAATGCAGAAATCTGAAGAAAATAGAGGTTCATGATAAGGGGTCATGTTTGTATTTTAGGGAGATAATGTTAGCAGTCATACAAAGAAAACTTAGAAAATGCTGAAACATTGTGCACAAATAATGAAAATGGATAGTAAGGGACAGACCTGAGGGACAGTCCTTAAGTCCAATGGAAGGTCCTGATGGATGACTGAAGGAAAGGGACAGAGGAGCACGGCCAGCGTGGGAAGCTGGGAGCACAGTGAGAATCTTGCCTGAGTGAATTCAGGAGAAAAGACAAGAAATTTAGCTGGAGGGGAGGCAGTTCACAGAATTTAGAAAGTGTTAATATTGAAGACGCTGTGAAATATTCAAGCAAAGAAATGTCTTATAAATTTTTGGAAATATAGGTCTGCCATTTCAGAGAGAGGCTGCTGTTGTATATTTATGAGGCACCCGCAAAGTCAACAACCTGAAGAATGGGTGAAGAGAAAAAGGGATCATTAATATTTAAAGCCTCAGTGAAGGAAGCTGAACCAAAGAAGGGAAGCAAAAAGGATTGTCGGAATCCTGTTAGCGGGGTCAGCATAGGCGGGTGCTCCGGAAGCCCAAGGAAAAGCGGGTCTTTAAGAAATGGGGGAGAAAACATTGGATCAAATGTTATAGAAAACCATTATTAGTGTAGCCAAAAAAAGTAGCATACAATTTGCCAAATAAAAAGTCCACATTGCCAAATAAGGCAGCATCATTATATTTAGGAAAAGTTTGATTGTGATATGCCAGACAGTGGATGAGAGCAGTTGAAAGTTAAAGACATTGGAGATAACCCAGTGGATAAAGTCAACCCCCTCTTTCTTGTATCCCTATTTTGGGGGTGGAATCCTAAATTGAGGTGTATGGAGAGAATTTCGTAGTTTCATCATGAGAAGAAGGAAGAAGATATTGCTTAAACAGGAAGGTGTGGTGAAAAGGAGGAATTTTAGGATGAGGGAAATAAGTGCATATATGGCCTAAAAGAAGAAAAGATAGAGAAGGTTTCCTTAAGGGCCCTAAGAATAAACAGAAGCCTAATGACAGAGGGAGTGATAGCTGTTCCTCTCTCTTCCCACGCATGACAAAGTGCACACAGCTCTGATGATTCTCTACCTGCAGTCACAGAAATTCCCAAGCAAATACACAAAGGTGCTGGGATCTCAGGGAGGACACTGTAGGTGTCCTGTAATCCTGACATTGCTGCCCAGGGGAACAGCCTGGAAAGTGCTGGGGGTCTGCATGATGGGCAGATGCCTCAGGAAAGAAAGAGTATCCTTGCACCCAGGAAGAGTGCACACATCCTGCCTCTGTTTACCCATGTCTCTAGAAGCAGACACCATCACTGGGCCCTGAATCTCACACTGAAGAAAACTACATCCCAGAAAGTATCCACAGTTTAATTTTAAAGTCCTTCATTAGAATTTCAAGCACAGAGTTTAGCATGTGGGCGACAATGAAAATCTTGAACTGACTTGAATGGACTAGAAAACTCTCATCAGCGATAACCACTACACAAGCAGGCAATGAGTGAGTTAGCCAGGTTGTATGTAAACTTCCGTTTCTGGTACCTTACCACAAACAGACATATTTTGCTGCTGTTCTCAGGTAGAGCAGTTGCGTTAATTACGCTCCCTAGTACACGGTGCATTGTGTTCAGCAATGGTTGCAAGATTTCTCCTTTCTTGTTTAGCTCTGTTTTTGTTCTCTTGTCTGTGTCTTCATCTCAATTCCTCTTTCTCCCAATAGACATCTACCTCCTCTAATAATGTGTTTGAAATAGATCCTCCAATATGTGTGTGTCCTTGTAAAATAGTGTTGTTTGTAATTTACATAAGATTGTACAAAAAATTTCCCTGCTGTTTACCTTTTCATCTCGGTACTGTTTTTAAAATCCATCCATGTTGCTGAATGTATAGTCTGTCACTACAATGCAAATTAGCTCAGACATAAATGGTAAAGAGGGGAATGATGTCAAGATAACAAGTTAACATAGCTTCATATGCAATTTGCCCAGCTTTCTCTTGTTTATGACCATCAAATAAGAGCTACTGAGCACAAAACATACAAATCCAGGTGAAAGATGCAAGCATTGAGGACCACAGTAGCGTTCCCAACATCCGTATACCTCACATGCTTCCTCTTGTCTTGGCTTAACCACCTCTTCCACGGGCACGTTGATACATGCTTCTCTTCAATCTTTGTGCCTTTTATTCCATCTCCAAATTCAGCAGGCTAAGCAATCATACTTTCTCCCACCATTTACATTTAATTAAGATAAATCCTTATGTGGACCTTAATAGTTTTGTAGTAGTCAAAATCTGATATTTCTTAGCTGTAAATACAACCAGTAGAATAATTATTGCTATTCACAGTATTTTTGAGAATGACAGTACATAACGTTTTGAGTGGCCTGCCCCAATCCTATTTTTCTCCCAAGCTGCTATTTTTAGGGTATGACTTTGCTGAACATGAGGTTTTGAGTATTCAAATCTCATTTAAAACAGAAAAATCTGTACATCAAAACCATTGTGTCTAGGTTGCGTAGCGAGTTAATCGTGAACCTCCATATGCATCTTCAATATTTACTTACCACTGACCTAGTCATTCATATTAAGGTCATCTCCAAATTCCCAAACATTCAATGATTAAGTATAAATTCTAACAGGAGACCGTTTCTTTCCTCAAGGAGCTTATTTAGACGAGGAGCGAATATATTCATAACAGAATGAAGAACACAAAATAATTCCAGGTAAATGGCACAGTAAATTAACGGAAAATTACAATATATTTTTATATTTCATGAATAGTGTTAGGAAAATTGGTGGCTCTTTTGGTAGACAGCATTACTGTTGTGATATTCACCGTCGCTTCTGAATGCATTTCTGCCAGGTCTATTTCTAAGGAAGGTTAATGCTTTCCACTCATGTTCATTAGTGTTGGTCATATGATTTGCCTTGTGCAGTAAAATTCAGTGGAAGTAATTGTGCTAGATCTGAGAAGCGGCATTCACAACCAAGGTGCGGATCTACCGTCTCTTGTTAATTTCCTGGCAGATCCTCTTAAAGGACTAGCCTAAGAAGACATAGAACACAGCCTTACCCAACCTAGGGAGTTGCAAGCCACTGAATTTGGGGTGTTTGTTACTGTAGCTTAAACCAGCCTAAGCTGATAGAGCTATTCATTTGGAATGGAGAGGGAAGAAAGTTAGAGCCCTACTTATAACCATAAATTCACCAATTAAGGTAAAATTATAAAAGCATTAGGAAAAAAATAGGATGTTTTTCAATATGTCCACATGACAAGTCTTTCTAAATAAAGTGTACAATCCAGTGGCCATAAAGAAGAAGCAGAGATTTTGAGCTATCTAAAAATTTAATGTACAACAAACAACACATCTAGTTATACAAACTTGGGGACAAAATCTGCAGTATACATAAAAAGCAGATGATTTATAACTATAATGTTAATAGGGATCTTAATCCAAATTAATATGAAAAATAAATTGGAAAAGTAGACTAAAACTAACAATACAAAAAGAAAAAATGACAATTGCCAAAGAATATGAAAACATGCTCAAGCTCACTAGCAATAAAAAAGGAAATCCAAACAATAAGAACACATTTTAACCTTCAGATGGTCTCAAATAATCTGGAAGGGAACTTGCTAAAATTAAAATATTAATGGTGGTTACCTCTAATGGGAGGAAAGCTGGAAA
Source organism: Sapajus apella (assembly GCF_009761245.1). Lineage (NCBI taxonomy): Eukaryota > Metazoa > Chordata > Mammalia > Primates > Cebidae > Sapajus > Sapajus apella. The sequence continues at coordinate 3,672,792 of NW_022437000.1, read as the reverse complement.
GGGGAGAAGTATGAACCATAATTCTCTTATTCTTACTCTCTACAGTTCTATACTATTTCATTTTTTTCACCATGAAATGTTAGGCCACTGAGTTTAACATACATTTAATTAAAAAGTAATGGAATAGGATGAATGACCAAGAAAGGCTTCATAGCATAGGTGTGGCTTGGGCTTAAGGGATAAAAAGAACTTGGAGCAACAGCTCTCAATGGGAGTATATTCTTCCCTAGCGGACATTTGGCACTGACCGTAGGCATTTTCAGGTATTCAAGGGAGGGGTGCTCCTGGCATCTAGTGGAGAGGAAACCCAGGGATGCTCCTATCCTACAGTGTACAGAACAGCCACCGACGCCAGAGAACCATGTTGTCTAAAATATCAACAGCCCCACGGTTAAGAACCCTTATTTAGAAAAAGGCAAGGGGTGCCTGCCTCAAAAGGAGAACGGCCTGAGCAGAGGCAGCGAAGAAAGAACGCTGAGAGTGTGAACAGTCGGCAGTGATTACACAAGTTCCTCTGGAGAGGAGGGCTCAGTACTCTCAGGGGGCCACTCAGCACTCCATTAATACACTCCTAAGAATTTTATACTCTTCAGGGCACAAAGCAGAAGGAAATGAGGAAAACAGCGTCAAAGCTGTTTTGGTTGACTTGCATTACTTCAGACTTATTCCATTTAATTTTATACCCTGTGATTATTTAAAAGGTTTCCATTTTAATCAAGACTATTTACTGCATTTTGGAAGTCTGTTCTGCATAAAAATATCACATGTATATAATGACATTTTGAATGTCCAATTTGATGCTGTTTTAAAAAATGGGTTATACACAAAAAGATTAGTAAATATCGATTCTATCTAATGAGCTGGATTAGTGAGGCCTAGCATGAGAGGGAAATGATTAAGAGAATAAAACATTCATTTCCTGCAAAATTCCTGCCATGAAGTATCAAGATATGCTCTGATTAGGGATTTCCTTGCAGAAGGTAAACCTGGGAATCACTAGATCCAAAACTGTTGATCAGGATGATCAAATGTCTTCCTATGGAAACCCAAATAGATATTCCTGTCTCTGCAGCTCTTTTGCAGAATGAAATTTTGGTCCGAGAAGCTCTACTAGGTTAACTGTGAAAGGGAAATGAATGTGACTTCCTTTGTCAAATACTTTTGCAGACCCTGCTGTACATGGATGATTTCATAGGGAAAAGGTCTTGCTCTGACCAAAATCACATTTTTTACTGATTTAGACTGGATTGTCAGTATACAGAGGATGGGACACAACCATTTACATTTCACAAAGATATTTCTGGGCTGTACCATGACTCTCCCAAGATTTGAATTCCCAATTATCTCGTTTACAGGCGATACTATCCAGAAAGCCTCTTTGATTTAGCAAGGTAAACCTTGTACTTTGACAAAATGCACCAAGAAATTTCAATGTTGGCCTAACCTGGCAGATACTCCAAGCAAATGCATCTCAATAGTCCAGTGAGACCATTTGAAACATCTTCAGTAACTGGAGAAAGAAGGAAGAGGCATTCATCTCCCTTAGCATGGCAGCTACAAATGTGCTGGTCGTTAGCTCAGAGGAACAGAGAATTGTGTTAATGAGACCAAGGTCACAGGTCTAATTCCTGTGTGGCCCACTTAATTCTCATCTGTTATGTGGCCAAAGCATCTATGAAAGTAAAGCTCCTTGAGCTCAACACGATCCAATGGGAAATTGCTGATGAAACAATTTGCAGATGAAACAAGGAAGAGTACCATGTTTTCAGATGAGTTAAGAATGGCGTACACAGGAGTCCGTCAACTCATCACTTTTCACACGGCATTTCTTGAAAGTTGTCCTAAAAATCTACATTTAATTGGCTAAAGTAATCACGTTGTGGAAATAGGACACTTTAGTAAAAACAGACAATGACAATTGAATATCCAACGTATGTATTGTCACATAGATGAATAACTTTTGACTTATTTTCTTACTTCTCATCTGCTTTCCTTATTTTCATAGGCATAGCCCAGATTGAAAAGTATTAGAAAGTAGTGAGAGAAATTCCAAAGATTACACTTTATATGTTACATTCATTTAGTCTTTTTTATGTTTTATTTTTAAGACAGAGTCGCATTCTGTCTCCAGGCTGGACTGCAGTGGCATGATCTTGTCTCTCTGCATCCTCTGCCTGCAGAGTTCCAGTGATTCTAGTGCCTCAAGCTCCCAAGGAGCTGGGGTTTCAGGCACACACCACCATGCCTGGCTAATTTTCGTATTTTTAGTAGACATAGCGTTTCATCATGTTGGCCAGGCTGGTCATTGTCTTAATAATGAGATGGTTAATACATTCAGTCCACCATAGTCTCCCTTACCAAAATTTTACCAATAGTACTCTCATATCTTGCTTCTCAAAGTGCAGTCCATGAACCAACATCACCTCAGAACATGTTAAAAATTCAGAGCCTTGGGCTTCACCTGAGACAAATTAAAAATCTGTACATTGACAAGATGCCCAGGTGAGCCAGGTGCATAAAAGCTTGGGAAGCACTGCTCTAAGAGATCTAGTGAATGCTGTGGTCCACGTTACATCTATAGAGTCATCTATCCTCAGTAACCATTCTTTGATGTACCAGCCACCTGTTTTATAAGGTTGATAACACCACCAGGCTGTTGAGTTGTTTCATGAAAAGGTTCAGGGCTCACTAGAATTTCATGTGGTATCACGGTTATCCAGATGTCTAAACCATCAGCAGGAGAGAGTAACCAACAAAGGTTTTCCAGTTCAACATATTCCTTTATGTGTGAAAATCAAAGGCTGCTGTTGAATATAAATAGAACATCTTACATATTTGTTGGCTAACCAGGTAAAATTTCATGGCTTATTTGTGGTATCATTTTAAGTGCTCACAGCCTGTAAAAGTGCCATTTGGATCTGCTGCACTGTGGTTTGAACATTGGAAAATAACATTTTGTGAATGTACTTGTTAGCTAATAAAAATTGTTAATATTATATTAAAATACTGTAGTTTTGATAGCTTCATGCACAAGTAGCCCTTTTCAAAAGTTTGGAACCAATGATTTCCCATAGGACAGAGACCACTGCATACATCACACCTTTTAAATAAATTGTTATTTAAAGATTTGATCAAAAATAATGTACCAAGTATTTTAACTCTATTAGCCAAGAATGAAACAACTCTTAGGAAGAGTAGCGGTTTTATTGCAACGTATCGAAAGCACTGAAAAAGTATTGAGTATTTTTAGCTCAGTACTTTTGTTTCAATATCTAACGACAAATGTATATGATTAAAATCTCACTCGCATTCGAGACGTACATTTTTCTTCGAAATGCTTACTGCACAGAATACATTTCTAACCTACGTTATAACTTGCTCTGTTGTCTAGTTTTCAAAAATTGCCTAATAGGTTTTGAAGTGTTATGTTGTGCTACGTCTTTTCAGAGATGGACAAAATACAAAGTCCATGAAAAGTAACGAGTGATTTCTTTGATCTAATAAAAATCAGTAAAGCTGATTTTTGTTTTCCTTCTTCGGCGATTTGTCTATTGCAAACACTTCCATGTTAGGAACACAGCCTCCTCCTTGTTTGATCTTCTGTGACCAGGTGTAGCCATGCCTTCTGTCTAGACCTCTGAACGCCTGTGTACTGGGATATTGACAGGCAGGAGCTAATGCTACAAACTTCCAGGGCCTGGAAGCGTCAGGGAGGAAGGGCTTACCAAGTAACAAGCCAGCGAGTTACCATGAAAGCAGACTAACAGTTAAACTGGCAGGCTCACAGTTGAGACCAGCCAGACACACTCTACGCTGCCTTCATCTTTCTTTGCCACAGGCCACCACCACATTCCACACTCATTTTCAAAAACATGGTTAGAGCAGGTTTATGCCTCTTCTGATTTGGCAGATGCACTATATATTTAATGTGATGAAAGCACATTGTCATTAAATCCACAAACAGTTGAAAGTAGACAAAGGAACTTTAAAGTGAAAATGTACGACCTTTTCTCATCACAAACACAGAAGTCTCAGCAATTCTCTTAGGAAGATGAAGGGAAGAGGGAGAACCCTGGACTGAGTTTCTGTACTGATTCCAGCAAACTGTCAAGCCACAGTGGATGAGAGGTCCTGGATACCATCCCTGCAGATCCTGACTCCTGGGAGACAAATGCATTTATATGACTTGAATGAGGTTAACTTTTGGTCTTGGACCTCTGACATTATTTGAATTTTCTTAAATAAAGGTTTTTCTATACACATTGGTCTAGACCTCATATCACGCCTGGAGGGTGGCCAGGCGTGGCAGCTCATGCCTGAAGTCCCAGCATTTTGGGAGGCCAAGAGGAGGGATAGATCAAACCCAGGAGTTCAAGACCAGCCTGGGCAACATAGGGAGACTCTGTCTCTACAAAAAAAAAAAAAAAAAAAAAATACACAAGTTAGTTGGGTGTGATGCCATGCGTTTGTAGTCCCAGCTTCTCAGAAGGCTGAAACAGGAGAATCATTTGAGCTCAGAAGATTGAAGCTGCAGTGGGCTGAGTTTACACCACTAGACTCCAGCCTAGGCAACAGATGGAAAGCCTGTCTCAGATAAATAAATAATAATAAAAAGAAACTTGGAGGTCAAATTTATGTCTCCCTGAGGTTCATCTTTTTTCAGTATGCAGACAAAATACTCTATCAAGTTTAGGCCTTTGGAATTTACCGTGACTGTTTACAATTTTAATAGCTATAGGTTGTGTAGAAGTTAGCAATTGAAAAACCACCTTTCAACAGGCTCTCAAAGTGCATTTACAAACTAAGTTAATATAAGTGCTAAAGATAAACCCGTTCCCCTCCCTTACTTTTCTCCCCAGACTAACTGTTGGAACATTCCAAGGCTTTGCCTCAGTAGAAACTCAGCTGAAGACAAAGACAAAAAAGTCAGGTTAAAGTTTATAAAATGCATCTGTTACATTTCTGACATAAAATAGGTACTTCCAAGAAAAAATGGGGTATAATACGGCTGTTTTAGTCTTTCAAATTTTACCTTGGGAAACAAAAAGTGTTGTAAGACTTTTGATGGGTCCTACTTATCACCTTTATTCAAGAGTGACAGCACAACTTTCATGCATACATTTATTCTTTACATTTATATCACGAAAGCCACTGGACAAATGCACAGAAAGTTCATGCACTGCCTGCCTGACTTTCTTAGTGACATTCCAGAAAGCACCGTGACGAAACACAGCCTTGTACAATGATGTTTCATTTGCATCAAAACCATCCATTGTCACTCGGTTTCACGTAATACCATTTGCTAATCTTAGTAGTGGGTAAGAACACAGTGCTCTAAAAACTGTGAGGAACAATGTATCTGCTTCCCAAACAATGCAGAAAATTTAATGTTTATACACATTTAAATACATGTATTATGCCAAATTGCAGAATCAACACAAAAATCTTCAATCCTACAATTTTTAACCCAATAATTAAAAGATTTTGTATGTAGAAACATGTATGTTTTATACATATAATGCACAAAATCTAGCAAGTATATTTTTATACCATTCTCGTTGGCATGACTAAAATATCAATCTATAATTTAAGCTATATAGTACAAAGCTTTTTTTTTTAATTGTTGGTATTAACCATTCCTCTTAAACTGAAAATTTTTAAATCAATGACTTTTGAATTATGATGTAAGCATCAAAGATGATGTGCCATGGAACAGATGTTTATAAAATGAAACTATCTTTTAAACATCAATAAAAAGTAAAGCTCTTACAATATTTACGATACCTCAAAAACATGGAATCATAAAATTTTAGAGCTTGAAGAGATATTTGGGATTCATAGTTCAACGTCATCATTTTAAAAATGAGGAATTGGAGAGCTGGAAAGGTTAATTGACTTTCTCATTCTCAAGGTCACAGAAGTTGTTAGTGGCAGAGTGGGAATTAAACATCCCAGACGATCCACATGGCCTTCCCCTCACAAGGGGTTTGGCATTTTGACTCTGCTGCAATGATATTCTTACAGATACACACACCTGGCTCCACTTCCGTGCTTCTACTGAGAAGAAAATAAATTGTACATAGGCCCTTTCATTATTCCAGGGCCATACTTCTCTGACACAACTTCCTGCCCCATAAACCAGGAGGGCTAAGTCTGTCCTGTAACGGGCTAGAAGTCAATCCATGAACATTGACATGAAATCACTTTGTGGAAATATTGAAATATAGAAATCTTCCTGGGCAAGTGTCAGGGAGAAACTAAGTTTGTAAGGTCTTCTAGTCCCACAGTGTCTATGGGAACATCTCAGAAGCTGGGTAAAGTCACAAAGTTATCCAGCAATCCAGTTAATAGGTTAATAATAATCGATTAATTAATGTGCACTTAAGTAAAAAGAAACTCAAAAACCTTCCTCAGAACATTTCTATATATGTAGTATCAAAAAGAATGCCTGCCATTTGGTAGATTTATTATAAATAAAATCTATATTGCTGTTCATTAGTGGATTAATAAATCCATAAATAAAAATAGGTCCACACACTAACTACTGAAACCAGTGTGACTGGAGGCAAAGGCTGGCAGGCTTCTGGGATCTACAGCTTGGTTTCTGCCTGGTAACTCAGCTGAGAGCCCAGATCCAGGCGCCAGTCAGCAGGATTGGAAGGCTGCCTGGGATGTGTATATCCAGGAATCATCTAAAACAGAGCATGGTTAATGATCTGAACACACCTCAAAACCAAGGGAAAAGAAAAGAACTTGCAGCCAATCGATACTGGTGTATGAAAAAGAAATGGGTGTTTGGAGATCTTGACTGGTAGGAAATTAAATCATTATTCCTTTTGATGTTATGCATTTAGAAATAATAGATGTGTTTAAATGTTCTAGATGCTGCACTCACCCTTCTTTCCTGCCACTGTTTAATACTATGACAGGTAAGTTGTAATTTGCACAGATCATTAAATTTCTTCTTGCTCTTATGCTGTGTCCAGATATAGCATAAGATATGGCATATCCAGATATGGCATAAGATCAAGAACACAGAGGAGAGTAAGAGGTAAGAAGTGTAGCTCTAGATCAGGTCTCCAACGTTTTTGGCCATGAATCCTTTTGGCAGTCTAATGGACTCATAGTTCATGGACTCAAAATGTATTGTCTCATTGTAGAATAAAGTTGATAAATATGTAAAATATAAATTTAAAGATAATATTTAATAAAGATAATGAAAATAATAAAGATGAATATAAAAATAAGATGCTAAAAAGGAAAACAATTATATTGAAACATATCAATATATTTGAAATATGTATATAAATATATTAAAGAGAAGCTACTATAATTTCTCAATAACAAGTAAATGATATTTTAAGATGTTCACAACAACTGTTTCATGATAGAAAAACATTTTTTATATTTACAGGTAATAAAATCCACAATTTCTGCTGATGCTTCTGTGGTGGGTCTGCATACATAATCACCGAAAATGTTCCATCTTGGAAGGAAATAAATAACAAATGTGCAAAAATTTTTTCAAGTTCGTGGAATCCCTTAATTCTTTCCACAAACTTTCCAGGAAGTGTGGCTCCAGGTTAAGAACCACTAATTTGGAGTGAGACCAACCCCAACTTGGAAACCTAGCTCTGTCACAGGTGATCTCTGATATTGGATAGGTTGTTTATTTTCCATGAGCACTTCAAAAAGGGGAGACGTACACATCACATGGAATTGTTGAAAGGAACAATGTCAGCAGCATGGTTAGCACATTGTCTAATGCATATTAAACACTCAATGTATTATGCTTTCGATTTGCAGTGGAATAATTTTTCTTCCTTGATATTTTGGTCTTTCAGGGTAATTTGGTTTACTTATAAGTAAGCAAGTAATAGTCTTCTATTGCTGAGGATTCAATTCTTTATTTTAGCATCCTAATTCACAAAATCAAAACAATATCAAAGTACTAATGGGATCAAGGTCACATGTGATTCTATCAGAGCCTAATATAAACATTTCTTACACTAAAATTTTTTAAATGTCATAAAAAAATATCGAAGCATTTTGATACACCCAAATGCATACTCCTGGGGAAGAGTTGGGCATTGGATTTGAGAGCCTGAGTCCATGACATCAATGACAAAACATAGTGCCTTAAGCAGTAGATACCAAATGTGATCTTGCCACTCATAAGAACTGGGTGTTTGCACTTAATTCATATAAAATTCTTAAGTCTCCGAAAAACCAAAGAGAATAAAATATCTGACGATGCAATTTAAGTTCAGCACAACAAAACTCAGGTCAGACATGCCCACCTCAGAAGAAGGTGAGAGGCTGTCTGGTAACTCCAGTAGGATGCTTGGGTGGTTCACCCGCATCCCCATTTCAAAGCATTAATGAAATTTTCACTCAACATTGCCCCCTGCCAAAAGATGAAATGGAAAAGTAGGTGTCATGTTGGTTGGGAGGAAAATCAGAGACTTAGAAAATAAGATTTGCTGTCTTTTTGCCTATTTAGAATATTAGTAAATACCAAATTTCGCAGACCAGCCGGTATTTTTCATCAGTACTTTCATTTAGCTATCAGCTTACCCTTCTGCTATACAAGAGTGATTCAGTTCATTTAATCAAGCATATTTTGAAGACTATTATCTGTCATTCATATTCAACAATTGCTTATTGGTGTCAGCAACAGCATCAGATTCTGGAGGCTACAACCATGAATAAAAACTCATCTCTATTTTAGGGAGCTTGCAGTTTAATGTGCAAGATATTAAGCATATTCAGGATTCTAAAAATGAGCCCTAGCTTATCAACACCCACATGTAGCTTTCTGGGACTGAAAGTACATGCCTCTGCTTAAAAAGTTATCAATAATATTTATGTGAAAGAATGAATGAATACTTATAGAAAATTCCCAGAGACGTATGGCTTGAATGTATTTATGCTAAATAAATGTCTGATAAATGTGTACAAGAATCCTTGCTCTACACCAAAGAAGTGTTCCCAACATTAAGGACTCATCCAAGGCCAGAGAAAGGTAATACATTGTTAGTTTCCGAGAGAGCATAAAGACAGTTTGAAAAGGAATGTTTCATTCATTTATTCTTATTTAGAAGACACTCAAAAATTAGGAGAAAGAAACATTGTGTGGGAGAGTTAAAGAAGAAAATTAATAGCTTTTAAAAAACAGACCTAAAATGAATTGCAGATACTAGCAAAGAAAGGAAGTAAAGGGGAGAACGTTGGCAACGTATGAAGTGACCCACATCTCTGGAAACAAAATAGGAGATGGAAATAAACAGCCTAAGGACGGCATGTGGTTCCAGCATGTGGCTACCTTTTGTCAGAAAGCTAAGGAAAAAAAATAGAGGTCAGAACCTGGGAAGAGAAATTAGGAAAATAATGGAGATATGTTACTACCCAGAAAAAAGGACCACGGCTTTATGAGGTCATAAATCCCCATCTTTGAAAGTACTGAAACAGGAGATGAGTAAATAAGGAGAAGGTAGAGGTGATTGATTTATCAAGTGTGGAGTGGGGTAAGTGACATTTGAGCACTTGGGGTTAATTCTAATGCCCAGAAAAGCCTATAATCCTATGAGTACTTCCAAACAAAAGTAGTGTGAGGCCACACCTTGAAAGCAAAAGAGGAGGGAGTCTCAGAAAAGTAAAAAGAAAGTGGAAAAGAAACAGAGAGGGAGGGAGGGAGAGAAGCAAGGAGGAGAGAGGGTGGAAGGGAAAGAAGGAATGCGCCATCCCCAAGTCCCCGGTGCCAAAGTAAACCTTTTCCCCTAGTTCCCCTTTGAAGACACCTGTGTAAGGTCCGAAAATTGCCAGGTGAAGTAGCACTACTACGGAAATGGGAAATGGCCCATAAGTTGGTTTGGTGGAAGTTATTTCAGGAGTATAGAATAAGCTGGCGTTCTGATTATGCCACCAGAACTTTAGGAGAGCTCCGTCCTCAGCCTTCATAACATAGTTTTCAACCAAGGGTTTATGGATCCCCCTGCAGCAACACTAGTAAATCACAACACGCCACTAACTAGTCCAATAAATGCCTTTCTTTTGCTTGAGAAATTCACTCCTGCTGGGATTTGAACCATAGACCCTTAGATGCAGAGGAACTAGAACCAAAATGGTGATGGCCAGCCCTAGAAACAGCAACTTAATCAGCTCCCTGTGTGTTTACAAGTTGCCACATGAGAAAAGGTTCGTGCTCAATGAATAAGTTGGCTTGAACTAAGAAATCAACCATAGATTTGTGACTAAGAAGCTGACAGTGAAGCCAAGCATTCTGGTTTTTCCCATTTTCCATTGTCCAGTAACTTCATTCAGCAATGATAGTGAATGCAGGGAGTTAACACTTTCTTTTTCTTTGGGAATCCAAATTTAAGGTTTCCTTAACCTCTGAAACAATTTTTCTTTCTAGTAAGGCAATTTTTAAAAATAAAAACAGTATTTATAATAGAAACTTTCTTTGGATAATGGTTCTTTAATGTTTTAGAACTTCATTTTCATCAGGATTTCAAGTTCCTTTAAGAAAGATCAACACTTGCAAAATTAACGTTATAAATTATGTGAAAAGAGACAGGCTTGACACTCAACCAAGTAACATAGAAACCTCTATTTCCTTATAAACTTCCATCATTTATTTTCTTTTCTCTAATTTTATTACTCTAAAGTTCACTTTAATGGAGCTGTATTAGGACCAAGAAAATTAATATTAAACTACTGGAAGTGAAAATCAAGGCACCTCTGATTTAAGGACTTTTTAAAAATTTTTTTGAATCTGTTTCCTGGCTGTTTATTATATATCTTAACAAGAGCCAAACTTTCTTTCAATCATTTATAGATAATTCAGAGGTTGGAACATACCAAATGAGAATGATAATATTCTTAGTTAATATAACTTATCCTGTTTCCCCAGGCCTACAATGTTCTAAAACATTTATTATTGCAAATAGTCAGTTTAGAAGTCACCAAGGAAGAAAGTGTGATCTCTCCCTCTCTGAATCCTCCTCTTGCTGCCTTTTCCCAAGGTCTGGTTTCTCTGCTAAGTTTAACACCAAAAACTTTGTTTGTGATACTGTTGTGATTTTTAAGCATGCTACAAGAACTCTGCAATTTACAATTTGGATAAGTTACTGATATTAAAGTGCCAATTAGTACCCCTCAACTTCTTTGAGAATAAAAATATTTTTAAAAAGTGACAGCTTTTAATTGTTTCTCTTATCTGTGAAAGTTCTTTGTTTTGAAGTACAGTAAGAGGCTTCTAGGCACAAATGTATTATTTCTGCCTAGAAGGAGATCTAGGTAGATGTGGAAATAGCATCAACAAGCAAATTTTGTACACTATGTACATTTTCCATTTGCCTGATCTACTAGAGTTTTAGAAAAGAATTCTGCATTAAGGAGAGAATACACAGTCACATACATTTATTAAGAATAGTATTAAAAACAGTCAGAAGAGTCCAAAGAGACAGCATGGAAATTTGGAGACATCAGTAGGAAAAGTTTTTCTGGGGAGGTCCCTGGGTAAGCAAAGCCAGTATCTCAGATGTGACAGGCATGGAAGATGACAAGAGAGTTCACACTAATCTAGAGAATACCGTGAGACAATGTAAGGGATCAACCACCAACGAATGCTCAAGCAGATTCAGGAAAAAAATAGACTTCCCTAATAGAGAGAGAAAGTATATGATGGTATTCAGAATGTAAAATGCTATTGTGCTTGATAGAAAGAGGTTATTAAAAAGCACATGATCCCTACAGCCAGGTAGAGGTCAAAGCAGTACCCAATAAATGAAATGCCCCACAGAAAAAAAGAAAAGCATTGTCCCCTAAAAAATTAAACTATAAATTTCAAATATCCAAAGAGTATCTCTATGTAGAAGTCATTGTAAGAGACATGTTATCTGAAAAGGAAGCAAAAAATCAGGGATTTCTAGTCATCTAAAGACAGATTTTTAGGTAAAATCTATAGAAAGCAAAACTTCACTAATGGCAATAATCCAATAAAGAAGAACATGTGAGAAGAAATGTTATTTCATGTGACAGAGAAAAAGGGTTTTGTGAGATCCTGGCAGGTTTCATCTTATACGGGCCAAAAAAATAGAAATGCTGAGACTTTTGTCTGGGAGAGCAACATAATCCTTAAAGGCAAAGATAATGTAAGTGTCCTGGCCAGAGGAGATTGGCTTGAGATTTTCTATCTCCCTAGGTCAAATTGTACCCCTGGGTAACTTCTTTAATTTAAATTGGCTTCCTTGGGAGAGGATATTTGGATTGCAGGTAGCAGTATCAATTTGTAAAGCTTACTGCTGAGAATTATGAATTTGCATTCTCATGTATTCATTACTTTCTCATAAATGGTATTGCTAGTACCTAAAGGCTGATCAATATTTGGGACACCAAAAATTCAAACTGGGTCTAATGTACTTGTTCCACCTTGTCTGGGTCACCTGCCCACTCCAGTCTATGCCATCTTTGTAACATCATCCTTTAATTTCAGCAAAGGCTTAGAGAGGCAAAGCCTATTAATGCTGTATGCATATGTGTTAGGTAGAATGATGCTCCTATCCCCTGCAGGATCCTCTCACCTTCTAATCCCTGGAATGTGTTAGGTTACATGGCAATGGGGAATTCAGACTTCAGATTGAATTAAGGTTGCTAATCAGATGACCATACGATAACCAGCTTATCTTGCATTATCCAGGTGGCCCAAGGTAGCCCCAAGGATCCTTAAAAGGGGAATCCCAAAGCAGATAAAGAGTCTGAAGATGTGTCAAGGGCAACAGAAATGTTACCTGGCTAACTTTGAAGATGGAACAAAAAGCTAAAAACCAAGAAATTTGGTTGACACCAAAAGCTAGAAAAAGCAAAGAAACAAATTCTCCCCAAGTCCCCAGAGGGAATGCAGCTCTGCCCACATGTTGACTTTAGCTCAGTAAGAGTCCTACTGGCTTTCTAGCCTGCTGGAAGATAGTAAAGCTGTACTCTCTTGAGCTCCCGTACTGTGGGTGTGGTGATTTGTCATACGCCCTGTATCCAAGTGAAACTGCATGATGATTCCACTGAGTATGTAACATAGGATCTGAAGAGATTACTCTGGCTACTGCTGATTAAGACCACAGGCATTGAAAGTAGACAAACACTAATTCATATCCTAATGTGTACTATTTAATGGTGTGAAGAGTAAATTACTCTCCAACCCTCGACTTTATCATCCATTAAATAAAGTGAGATTCCACCTCACAGATTGTTGTGAGGATTTAATAAAGTTTTTCAGTCCAGTAAAAATGTGTGTTAAAGCACTCATACATACATGGCAAAATATTTGATCATGAAAGTTATGCAACAATTTAAAAACTAGCTAGAGCTTCTATTAGATGTTGGAGCTGTAACAATGAACAAAGCAGACACCTAAGAATAACCTTCTGGGGTTACTATCCTATGATAAACCCTTGATGAGAGTACATGAAGCCCTGTTACCACATACAGGGACTTTGTCTGGATTTAGGGGTCGGAGAACCCTTCTTAGTGGAAGTAAATTCTAAATGGAGGCCTCAACAATAAACAGAAAGTAGACATAAATGGGTGGAGGAATAGTGATAGCAACAGGAGACAAATTCCTAGACGGACAGGGACAGGTGCCTGGTGAAACCCAACCTTCAAACCAAGGACAGTTTAAAGCCTGAGAACTGAGCTGCCAGTTCCAGATAGAGTCCAAAACTGGAGTGAGAACTTCCATCCCTGTCTTACCCACTCTCTTGATCAGTTCCCTGTAATGATTTAACTAATCTAATGGTGCCTTTTCCAAGACTACCCACTGACCAATCAGCACACACACTCCTCCATGCTAAGCACATAGAAACCCCAGCTTCAGCCTCACAGATGGCTACCAGCTTTCAGGTCCCCTGTCAATGCTGAGAGCTTTCTCTGTGTTACTCAGCAAAATTCTCCTCTGCATTACCCCCTCTCCAGTGTCTACATTCCTTATTCCTCTTGGTCACAGGACAAGAATCTGTAACTAGCTGAACTGTGGGTTAGAAGAGCTGTAGCACCTTTGCTCACCCAACTGTAAGTAGCGGGAGTAAAAGAGCTATAACACTCCCTCCTGCTCGCTGAACAATGGGAGAGAAGCACCCACTGGGAGCCACTCCCTCCTGCTCACCCATCTACAGAGGGAAAAAGCCACCATAATAGTGGAAGTGCATCCTAGATAGAGAAAACAATATGATGAAGAGCTTGGCACTCAAGGGAATTGAAAACAATAAAGTAGGTATATTTATGAAGAGAACAAAGACCAAAATGTGAAGCCTTTTATCATTATAGCCATGTGAGTTTATTGCAAAGTTTTAAGTGAAGAATAGATATTGATCATGTTTGTATTCTAGTAAGAGCATTCTAGCCACAGGTTAAAAAACAAATTCGAAAACCTAGAAGGATGTAAAGGCAATAGAAACCAGTTGGGAAACTGTTGTTATAATGCAAACCCACTACTTGCTATTATTGCTTCTGTCATCAAGCATGTAAGAAACAGGAATGAATATGAGAGAATAAAATGAGATAAACACGTAAAAGCAAATCCACCTACATGTTTTATCTCAAAAAAATAATTGTGCAGCTGCACATAATAGCAAGTGTACAGGGACAAAGAAGAAGAGTCTATCTGCCATTCCCAGGCAAGGGAGCAGAGCAGGATGAAGGGCAGGGTGTGGTGCAGGGTAGGATCTCAGATCCCGCAAAAGATCACACCATCCTGGTTAATTGTAAACTCTATGCCTCACATGATTGAGCTCTCCCAGGAGAATTCTAATAGGAAGTAGACAACTACTGGTCTCACCAAGGTACTTATTCTGCCGTAAGGCTCAGTTAGGTCATCAGCTTATTCCAGTCTCTGCCATCTTTGTTATGCCATTCTTTAACTTCAGCCAAGGCTTGAAGAGGCAAAGCATATTTTGCTCTATGCATATGTGGTAGATGGAATAATGCTCCTATTCCCTACAAGATGCTCATTATCTAATCCCTGGAACCTGTGAATGTGTTAGATTACATGGCAATAAGGAATTAGGACTGCAGATTGAATAAAGGTTGCTAATCAGATGATCAGCAAGGTATGTTTGATCACAAAAACATTCCTGGAGAAATTTTGGCCTCAGAGGAAAAAGAGCCATCTTAGAAAACAGCACTCACTCAAACCCACAGATACATCAAAACCTTGCCTTATTCTGAGCCAGGGAGGAGGAGTGAAGCCTGACTCACTGGGCCTCTCTTCACCCACAGTAACCTGGGACCTAGTGGAAAATTGAGTGTGATGGATGAAGGATCTAAGTGGAGATGCAGTAGAAGGTGTGCATGTCCAAGTGCCCAGAAGAACAGGAGCAGGAAGAGATAGAACCAGGGCATTGCACGCAACCATGCAGGTTTGCCAGACTGCCTATGCAGGCAATCTGGCAGAAAAAGTCCCCAGCAGACTTTCAACAAGAAAACTTTGATGCGTCAGTGCAACCTTTCTACATTTGTAATAAATCCTGCAAGCAGTAGAAATGAAAAAGAACAAGTTATTTACAGCAAACTATGAACCAGCACTATAGAAAAAAGGGTAATTTTCGTTATAAAATTGTGACTGTCATACAGATATAAAAATGAACATATTAAATATATTATTTATGAATGAAGAAAGTGGTGAGGTGTTACCACCAATTCAAAGGAGAAACCAAAAGAGACAAATTAATAGATTAGGAATATGAAAACAAATTTACAAATGGAAGCAAATCTGTTCTCTTCCGGTCAGGAAAGGGAAGTCAATTGAAATGTCTCCACTGGACAGAATTTGTCTACAGGCAAGAGCTGGGGTTTTGTTGTTTTGGAGGTTTTTTTTCTATCAGTTATCGACATCCTACAGTGTTATAAAATAGCTCCCATGGAATGTGCATTAGGCAATGCATAGTTTTTCACTGAAGGTTAAATTTTCCTGAGAGTGCTTTGACTGGTATTTGTCCTCAGTGACTTACCAAGAGCATGCTTGTAGATGATCCTCGAATTTAAAATCAAGAAGCCAATATCCAGACCATCTGCTGATAGCGGTAAGGATACCGCGGAGGTTTGAGGACCTCAGTGATGGCATCCAAAGTTCCTTGCTTGTACATCTGAGGGGTCAGCTTGCTGCTGTATCACTTTTCTGAAGATCTGCCCCTTAATATATAATCCCACAGCCTACTTATGCAAAGTTCCTTATTTCTCAGTTCATTGACCCTCTCCCACCTGCAAAGCAGTCTATAGACCTTGAGGATGTCTCAGCCTGGAATCCAGTCCTGACACCACCCAAACACTAAGCCCAGGTATAGAGGATTCCCAAATACTGAGATAAAATATGAAAAATCCCACCCTCTGCTTTTTGTCTATAACACCTTGTGCTGGATCTATGTGGCATTTCCAGGGACAAAACCCAAGTCACCCCAGTCTTACTGAGGTTACAAATGTTGGCAGGATTCTAATTTAAACCAGTCTGGCCACAGCATAACAGTGACTGGAACAGCTTACAGACTGGAGAAGCTGGAGAGCCTCCAGCAGGACATGGGGAATTCATTCCAAAGCAGAAAGCAAGGTGCGTGGCCGGGGAGAAGAATTAAAACAGTGACTTCCACATGAGGCTTATGAGAAGGCATGTATTTTAAAACTCCAGGGAACTCCCACAACCTCAGATAAGAACAATCTGCCAATATGTTGTTTCAAAGGCAGAGGATTAAAAAAGAACTGCTAAGTCTACATTGAGAGGGAAATGTTGCCTCTAGATGCCAAAAGTAATTGCAACACAATATGGGATAAACATTAGGAAGCTCCCAGAAGCAATTTTACATATGCACGGTGGTCATTTCAAATCATGTAGATGGAATGGCAACAAAACACGGCGGCAAGAAATGCGAATATAAAGTATCTAGACCAAGAGATTTTAGTATTTTCAGATGTTGATGATTACACATGATTTTTCCAAAGCGGCTTTATTTATGTTAAAATTGTCTTTCAGCTGAAGTCAAACAAAATAAAGACAAAAGTAATATATTTTATGAAACCTCACAACAAAGACATAGCTACTTGTCTTCCAGGTTGGAATCTGAATGCCCTATTTGTTAATGGAAAATCCATTATGGCATTTGGGGATAATGCATTTTGTTAAAACAAATGAGAACTCTTCCCATCTCACTGACATCACTCTCTCATGGTTAGTCTAGAAATTTTACAAATATTAATAGAGGCACATCAAAAGCTGACATGTCATTAAGTCATAAAGACAAGGAAGACAAAGAAATATTTGTCACCACTGTGTGTCAGCCACAGACTAAGTGTTCTCTCTTATCTTACTCAGTCAACCACACTTTCAGATACAATCGTAGGAGCAAACAGAGAAAGATGAAAAAAGGAAACTCAGAACTAACTCTAAATAATTATACTTGCACCAAATAAGAAAGCCATAGAGTTTAGATCCAAACCTGATTGTCCGAGATACTCACTGGCTTAGTTAATGGGTGGAATCCAATTGGATCATTTTGTAGAATGTTTTTAAAGTGATACTATCCTATGATTAAATGAAGAATATATTCTAAAACATTTGTTACTGTATTTGTTCAAAAACATTTTTCAGCACCTGCTTTTTACTGGACATTGTTCTAAGTTCTGGGAACACATCGGCAAACTAAAGGGAAAAAAAAAAAGAAAAAAGTTAAGTCCTAAATTTATGTCTCGTATGAGAAAGCATTTTGCTCATTTTTTTTATTAAGGTTTTTTAAACCTCCCTAAGGAAAGAAATTAGAGCTAGCAATATTACGATTAAATTAGAAAACAGTATCACCACACTTAGGAATACTGTTGTTTCAGCAAAATAGACCATTTCTTATATGACTTTAGTGTGTGCATGTGCATGTGCATGTGTGCGTGTGCGTGAGAGAGAGAGACAGACAGACAGACAGACAGGTGCAGTGCCGGTGCTACGTTATAATGGGACAGGCAAGAGGGTGGTGGGAGTCCTAGGGGATGCATTCCAGCCCCAAATCCACCACTTAGCAGTCCTAGGCAAATCATTTCAGCTTTCTAGAGCCTAGTTTCCTCCAGCTGCAAAATGAGACACTAATACCTCCCCCACAGGATGGGTGAGGGAACTAAATGAGTTCACATAAAGAAAGCACTTGGCATTGTACAATATCCTTGTAAGTTTAATCAAAACTGTCAGGATATAAACAAGGACATGAGTTACTGCTACTGTCCAGTTTTGTCACCTTTTGAAAAGTCAGTATTTGTGCAATACTGTTAATGTTTATTACTGATGTTACACAGGAATAAAGTCCAGTTAACTCTACAGGCCATGCTGGAGGATGGAATCAGAGCTGTATGATACACACCCATGAAAGAAAAAGAAGATAACTGCATGCTTCACATCTCTAACGTCTAGTGTTTGTGATGACCATGTTTGACCTACATTCTTGCTGTGTTTCACGGAACAGGAAGCGGACCAGAGTGATTACTATAGCTAAAGTCACACAGCTCTTCAGCATGTAAATGTGACTCCCAATCCTTGTCTTTCTGACACTGATACTTAGATGCTTCCAGCAATGCCATGCTTCTTTCCTGTATAGCTAATAGTTTTGTAGTATCCTGGTTTTGTAGTATCCTCCTACA
The DNA here is from genome assembly GCF_009761245.1 of Sapajus apella. NCBI lineage: Eukaryota > Metazoa > Chordata > Mammalia > Primates > Cebidae > Sapajus > Sapajus apella. Next base: position 3,654,129 of record NW_022437000.1, on the reverse strand, counting down.
CTCACATTTGAAAATGAATATTCTGAAACTTCCCAATGCCCCAATCTAAAAGTTTTAAGCTACTCCATGAAAATTGTTTGTTTGCAATAATCCTTTCCTGCCTAGGAGTCCCAAATCCTCACTCCATTTGGGGCATATATAATACCATCTCTGGGACTGTCAGAAGTTCAAGATAAGCAGTGCTATCTATCTTTGTTCTCTAAACAATTTTGACCTACTGTGTCTGTGTGACTCATCTGTAATTGTCTGAGACCAGTCTGTGGGTGAATAAATGAACAAATCAATGGATGAATTGCATGTGATTAGGTTAGAAATTATTGATCAGCAACGATTCCAGATACCCCCATTCCTGATGTCTGCTCTTGCTGCTCCCAGTCCCCACAGGGGGGGTTCATCATCTGCACTTTGCACCAGCAGAGCTTACTACTTAAAATACAGGAAGAAAAGAGTGATGACCGTATGCACTTTCAAATACATTATTGTTTCAATGACTTTAACGTAATGTAAATATATGCAAGCGTATATTTTGTACACCAAATGGTAATTCAGGAAAAGTTAAAATACTGAGAATCACATGATTTGCTTTGAGAACCATCATATCAACTTTCAGATGTGGTCATTTAAAAAGCAACCCACATACTTCAGTTTGTAGGAATGAGATTCACTCTGTCTACCTAGAGAAAGACACAAACATAATGAGCCTCACCTGGAGGTTCCCTCCAATGGACTTAACCATGTGACTACCAGTCATACGCAAGTCTTAAAGATCCTGCAGATTTTGTTATTTTACCCATTCTGTTTATAATCAGTTTCAGTTTTTAATTTGATTTTGAAGTTGTAGTTAATCAAAAGATGTTTTACTCTTAGTACTACATTTTCATTTCCTTCCAGCCAACACTGCAATAACTGAAGTTTCAGCAACTTATTCCTCATTAAATGCCCATTAGAAACACCTTCTCCTCTGTGTGTTTTGGATGATCGCTTGTATTTCGGATTGCCTTTTCAGAGTACTTACGCTTTTTCGCTGATAATCATACTTTGTTTCCTTTTCATATGAAAGTTGAATTTTTATTTTTCTTATTTTGTTTTCCTTGTCAACATTCCAGATTGGGTTTTATGTAAATGCTTCTTGGAAAATATATAAATATTACATCAATATCCAAAAGAGGGAAAAATTTATTTCAATAAAATAGTACTAATACATATAACATTCCAATTTCCTTTTACTAGGCCTCTAGGTATGCTAGGGGGAAAAAAATCCAGCTACAGAGTTGGCATAATCTCTATTAGCTTAAAATATTAATAACTAATTTAGCCCAAAGGTCAACTTTTTAATAGAAAATACTTGGTCGTGCTTAATAAAATATTTAAAGAGTGAAAAATACCCGAAATAAAAAATTTTTAAAGAATTTGTGATAACTTTAAAGTAATCAGCATGCTCTTCTCCTTGGGGGCCAATATTCAGAAAAAGCAGTTCATTTTATTTTATTGACAATATAGTGATATTTGGCAAGTTGGGTATTTTTCCCCTATTTAAATTTTTTAAAATTTAGTGTTGGACACCTGCCAGACTGGCAGCACTGGAAATCTAAATTACTGCGTGGAATTGGCTCTCCATCAAACTGTGTTCCTCAGGTTGGGATATAGGTTTTTGTGCACGTTTTTTTTTTTTTTTTTTTTTTTTTGCGTGCCCCCTACCGTAATTACTTTCCTCCTACAGCACAGCCATTAATGAATCAGAGACACCGCTAGAGAGGAGACTGACCCACTTCATCCCTGGTGAGAAATAACACTGATTTCTTAGTTTGTGGGAGAAGAATTTGAACTGAGAAAGAAAAAAAGAGTCCTTCTCTCTTTAGGCACGATAATGGATCATGTATTCCTGGTTGTTAATATCATTTAATAGGCTGTCTGCACAGTTTCTAACCCCATTTGAGCAAATCACAGGAAATGCCTGAGCCTCATTGAAGATCCTGCTTATTCCCCTACAGAAATGTCGACTGCAATGGTTTAAAGGGCCCTTGAGCTGCAAATACAACTCACAGCTACTACGTTTGCATCACTTCTAACACACGCTGCCCAGGTGATCAACTATTCTTCCAGGGACAAGAAACTTTATATCCCCTAAGTGAGCTCACTGGAGAGATAAATATTCTTTTTATTGAGTCGAAATGCCTCTTCTTCCTAACTCAGACCCTAAACGGTGCTGCAGTCACTGGAGCCAGTTTCATCCCTTAGGCCCAGTCCGGTTCCTGGGAAACTCTTATGCTGGATTTTAGACCATCTTCCTCTTTCTAGTCAAATCGAAGTTGATACAAAAATAATCATTCTCATACATTATTGTCACTTCTGTCTCTAGGCCTGTCTCCAAGTGACCCCAGACTAAATGACCGTATTTCATATTGTGAAAGGGATGATACTGAATGACAAAATCCCGGATTTTGTAAGAAAATTAGAAATTCTCAGTTTACAATTTTAAATATATAAAACGCCCAAAATAACGTTGCTCTAAAAAGTGTTGATCATAACAAAACACAATAAAATTCTCAATCTGAACAGAACAGCTCCTTGTTCTAAGACCCAAATAAGCAATATCACATAGAAACCACCTCACACGATTTTGTTTTTCTTCTAGACATATGGTCAAACCAAAACAAGCATATATATTAGCCAAATAGAAATTAATAGGAACCACTGCAAATGGGCTTCTGTTTTTACTCAGGAGAGTTCACAGAAGGGTGGGGTGAGTAACCAATGAAGGGCTAATTTTCTGATGTCTCAACTGTTAACATTTATACTCTTTATAAAAAGTGTCATAGTCAGTCAACTACTGAAAAACAATATGCATGACAGTTGCACATTTTTGTCCTGTAATACATGTTGTTGGTGATTAAAAAATTCAGAGGAATGACAAACATTAATGAATTCTGCATGCCATAAATAGTGAATTACCCTTCCTAGAACAAATGCTGAAGAGAAAAGTGACAGAACACGAGATTAGAATGGCATATTTAGAGATTGTGTATAGTAGTCTATCTCCGTCTACCGATTCAGGCACTAACTTAAATCAGTTGTTTAAATGCAGACATGCCTAGGTGTCTTCCAACCTCTGAAATTCACATTGCCCGCTACATAGAAACTTATTGCAAATCCCATTTCTGTATGCCAGAGAATAGCTGACACTCTTGGAAAATAAAGCAAAAGTTGGTAGGGAGGTCATCTGAGTGGAAGAAGTAATTTCTGCCGCTTTCCCAGGTAAAAGCACTCCGTCTCTATTTCACTCCACCTGAAGGTAGCTGCAAATGTGTACGTGACTTGTTGTCATGGGACAGCAGAACTCCTGTTCCACCAGCCAGTGCTCCAAGGGAGCATTCAGGCTTTCCAACCGTGGCGTCAAGATAAACTTCTGCATTTGAGAGATCACACTTTTTTTTTTTTATTACTATACTTTAAGTTCTGGGATAAATGTGCAGAACATGCAGGTTTGTTACATAAGTATACACGTGCCATGGTGGTTTCCTGCACACGTCAACTAGACATCTACATTAGGTATTTCTCCTAACGTTATCCTTCCCTAGGCCCCCATCCCTGACAGGCCCCAGCATGTCATGTTCCCCTCCCTGTGTCCATGTGTTCTCATTGTTCAACTCCCACTTATGAGTGAGAACATGCAGTGTTTGGTTTTCTGTTCTTGTGTTAGTTTGCTGGGAATGGTTTCCAGCTTCATCCATGTCCCTGCAAAGGACATGAACTCATCCTTTTTTACGGCTGCCTAGTATTCCATGGTGTATATGTGCCACATTTTCTTTATCCAGTCTATCTCTGATGGGCATTTGGGTTGGTTCCAAGTCTTTGCCATATGAAAAGTGCCACAATAAACATACGTGTACACGTGTTTTTATAATAGAATGATTTCTAATCCTTTGGATATATACCCAGTAATGGGATTGCTGGGTCAAATGGAAGTTCTATTTCTAGGTCCTTGAGGAATCGCCACAGTGTCTTCCAGAGAGACCGCGTGCTTTCACCGCTGGTCCGCACACTCCTACATTTTGCAGTAGCACAGTTCTGTATGAACTGACGTACAGCAGTGCAGCAGCGCTTCTTTTTCTAATAAAGCATGTCAAGTTCGTTTAGCTGAAAATTACATTTGTGGCTAAATGTAACCATTTAATTTTCTTGAGTTTATAAAATCTTTTGATCTGGTTGCTTCAAAAACGCTGAGCAAGACAAATATAAAACATTTTCCTGGATTCAATAGTTCCCCCGTTTCTAACATTATAGGCAGGATAAGTTGATGTGAGGGTAACTATGTTTAATATGTTGTATAAAATGATGTATGTGGGAGATTTTTAAATGGAAATATAATAATTTTTCAGGCAGTTTTTTTTGTGTATTTAAAACTTCACTCATTTTAAGGCTGTTTGGTTTAAATGTGGAAAGTCCTCTCTAAAGAGAGACGAAGAGAAATGGTTTTAAAATGCTACATACATTTACTTTAAGAACATTTCCTTTTTTCTCAATAATCTAATTCAGACTCGGTGACAAAAATACGTACAAATGAATTCCCATCTACTGAAGACCTCTGTGAGAAAGCCACTTCATTTGCCCTCTCATTTATATGAGCAGTATTTTAACTAAAATAAACAGAACAGTTCTTGTGTCTCTTCCCAATACCCATATATCTTTTATTTCTAACTGGCAAGAAAGAAGTATCATAAATTTAAGTCACAGAGAAAAACAGGTCTGCTGGTGGCTAATGAGAAAGATTTTCATATGACCCTGGTACAGATGACTTCCTATGAGCTGGTCAAAGTCTTGCCTGGAAAAAAGATAATAAAACAAAACAAATGCCTAGAAATAAAATCAAAGCGAACAGGACAAAAGTAGAACACTGAGTTTCCACAAAAATCCAAGAAACCTCCACATGCATATAAACCACTCCTTTGCTTCATCTGAAGGTTGTCTGCTTGCTCTCAGAAGCGAAGAAGTCAGAGCTATTTACCATTACTCCAATAAGCCAAGCATTTTTTTCCACCTAAATTGGATCATCTAAGTTTCCATCCAAATGAAACAAGCACGCTAGAAGAATTTGCTTCTGAAAGGAAGTTGAGTTTAATATTCCATTTTAGTGACTATGTAAATCATACAGTGTCTTATAAACAAAGCAATTTTATTCCCAAGAAAGAGATTATAAAATATAACACTGTCTTTTGGGAAGCCACTTACCTGATTCAGACAACTTTAGCAGTCTTTACATCATCGAACCTTGTATGTCTTCCTCCAAGTCCCTCAGTGTATGTTTAAACAGCCATCTGTTTTTCCAGTAACCAAGTAAACATAACCTGTTCATATGGAAGCTATTGACTTATGTAGCTAATATTACACGAACCAAGGAACAGTGGTAAGGTTATGACAAACAGCTTTCTGTTCTCTTTAAGATGTGTATGATATAACAAAATGATTGCTCATACTATAATTTATGCACACAATTGAGGATTTTCCAAACATTTTTACTATATTTATACCAAATGCATCATGTGGCATATAGATTTACTGTATAGGCAACTTCCCCTATAAAAAGTGGAATAAGGGAAAAAACGCTCCATCAAAATTATGAACTTACAAAAGAGAGAAAACAAACACAGAAATGCATTTGAAGTGGCAGTCTTCAAGAAATAAAGTGTCCTGTATGAAAGTCCAGGTTGGATTTAGAAATTTGTTCTGGAAGAACTATATAATGATGTCAGATTGCCTGAACCATAACCAAAAGTTCACAGCTAGGATCAGTTATGAGAAATTGATTCTCTCACTTGCAGTGGACAACGTGTGTCTGTGAGCTCATTATCAATGACATAAGTAGCATGGTATACATCTCTAACACAGACTAAAAGCAGCTCCTTAGGGCCTCTTGAACGACTGTGTGTGTATGTGAACAAGCACAGTAAAGTGTCTTACAAGATACCAAGCATTAACAGGCGATGGTTTTAAGGGGGAGTTGTTTTGGAGGGTCATAGGTAGGGGTTAGGCATCGCAACTGAGTTCTAGTCATGTTTGTTGAAGTGCCGACAAGATACTTCGGCCAAAGTGTCACATCCCATTCTCTTGGCCTTTCCCAAATTCATTTCTCTCTCTCCCAGAGAGATTCACTGAGCAGTTAAATATCATGCGTAATAGCCCTCTGACATAAGAAAGATTATGTTTAATAGATTTGAATATCCTTTTTCCTATCACGCTTAGCATTTCACAATTCAGGAACTTAATTGGTTTGCAAAGGTACAGAAAAAGAAAATGATTTCTGGATTTCATCTGTAGTACTTTCTTGCCCCCTACTGGCAAATATGAACCTGGCATACTAAGAATTCTAATGTTAAAGTGTTTTCCAATTGATCTTTCCTATAAGCCAGTTCACAAACCCATACATACTTCAAACAAAAATAAAATGTAGTAGGCGTAGAAGTTTAATACCATCAACTATGCATTTTATTAAAAACTAATGAACTTAAGAAATCCAATTTATTTTTAAAAAGTACCCTCAGGAGTACAAAAGTCAATTTTCCAATTGCATAGTAAAAGTAAATCTACCATATGACGGTGAAAACTGGTACAATTCTTTGTAAATAGAGCTTAAGGGAGCTTACCATTCAACTGGATTTGCAAAGATTATAAAGCAACTATGTTTTCTGCTTTTTAAATACTATTCATGACTTCATGGGCACCAAAAAACTCCATTAGAAAGGGTATTTCAATATTATTTTTGAAGGCACACATGCAGTTTTTCTTGAGAAATATTTTTAACACAGAGAACCTGGGGTCCCTGGGTCACTTTTTGATCATTTCTTCTGCAGCAGTGAGTTATGAACGTTCTCTCTCACTGGGATAACCATCACTATTTCTTGGATATTTTAGCTTTTGTGGTTCAAGACCTCTAAATTCTTTTATGCAAATAAGCTAATCATGAATTGCAACCCATGGAATGATTAATGTTCTTTGACAACATTCTTTTGTCATCCAATTCCAGTGATGGTGAGGTCGACAGCCAGAATGACCAGCCCTCGAACAGATAAGAGGCCACTCTTTGCGGGGCACACTGCTGGGATGCGCCTCTGGCCTCTTTCAGCCTCTGACACCCAGGAGGGAACTACTGCTGGACTGAGAGAGCCTCTGAAAGCAGCTCTGTGGGGAACTTCTCCATCATAAGCCACATGGAACTTTTTACTTAGTGACCCGAATCACTCAAAGGACAGGTCACTACCACGGTAAGGCAGGAACGCCTCACAAAGGCAGGCAGGCACACCCAATGAAGGAAAAAAGCCTCCTCTTTCTGGCATCTCTCCTCCAACACTGAATGTCTTCAAAGGCCAGTTCTTGGACAAGAGCCAGATACCAAGACAAACGCTGCTCACGAAAGGCACTGAGCAGATGTGACTATCAGCAGACCTTTTCTGTTCTTCCCAGTCCTTGACTTCAGTCTATGGAGGGTTCTGTGTCTCCTCGGGGTGAAAATTACCTGGATTCCTTTCATGCTAAGTGCTACTCCTCAGTTCCAATTCTTTTCATGCAAAGAGAGCTAGCCAGGTGAGACAGAAGGGCATTATTATCTTTGATGATGGTCTTTGAAACCCATATTACAAACATCTCTACTCTAGTGTGTTAGGCCATTCTCAAGTAGCTATAAAATACCTGGGACTCAGTAATTTATAAAGAAAAGAGGCTTAATGGGTTCATGCATGGTGCTGACATCTGCTCAGCTCCTGGGGAGGCCTCAGGAAACCTACGACCAAAGTGGAAGGTGAAGGGGAAGCAGACATCTTTCCTATAAGCCAGTTCACAAACCCATACATACTTCAAATAAAATGTAGTAGGCGTAGAAGGGCTGGGACAGGAGCAGGAGAGGGCAGGGACATGCTGCACACTTTTAAGCAACCAGATCTCATGAGGACTCACTATCAGGAGAAGAGCACCAAGTGGATGGCACTATCATGAGAAATCCACCCCATGATCCAATCACCTCCCACCAGGCCCCACTTCTAACAATCGGGATTAGAATACGATTCAACATGAGATTTGATGGGGACACAGATCCAGACCATATCATGACAAATATCCTTTCCGGTGGGTATACTTTAAAATGGCAGCTTTCTGGGGGTCAGGGAGAGGTTAGAAACCCAGAGTGTTAGCATCTTAGAATGCTTAAGGGTTTTGAACCTTTTAGGACGAAGACATTCACTTCAGTATAGGTACCAAAAATGCTTCCACAGAAAAAAATAACTGCTGTATAAACAGCAGATGCCAAATCTCCTGGCCGATCTTTATGTAATCAGTCTAGAATGAGCATCTTCCAATGTTTAGCAAACAAAAATGTATTACCAAGCTCTGGTGAATAATTCCACCCCTTCCTTTATAGTAGTAAGGGTTAGAAACTGGGGACACTAAGAAGGGAATGACTGAAGTTGAACTGAAACGTGAAAACACTTAGTTCAGGGATGATCCTGCCCTATGACCTGCTCAGAGAAGTACTGTTCAGTGGTACACCAATTTTTAAAGCATCGGGAGATGACCATTCGTCTCACAAATGTATCCCTCAGCCTCACTCCACCCCACTGGGAGTTAACTGCCAGGCAACTTTTGAAGATAAAAGTCAGTAATGCAAGGTCATTGGAGTGTCCCCAATCTTTTTCCTCCTGATTTGTCTGCCTGAATATTGAGTGTCTCCTCAAAATTCACTGGTTCTATTGTAAGGAAAAGAAAACTAGCATGTTATGATGGTCATGAAATCAAGTCATGTACATACCCATGACTCTGGTTGAAATATATTAATAGATTTGGAATTAGTTTTACAATGTCTCTATGTAGGTAAAGTGATTTCATTATCTGAAATTAGAGGGAAAGTATAATTTACTCTATCCTAGGCCTATTTTCTAAAATTTAAGATACAGAACTATTAAGTATTCAAACAAGAATTTTCTCAGATCTGAATCTGTTTCCGAGAAAAAAAATTTATCCTACCTTCAAATATAGGGAGGTAGAATCTACATGTTAAAAAAAAAGCCTTTGCTAATCTTCGTAAGTACATATCTAGAGAGCTATCCACATCCCCACTATCTAAATGCATAGGACAGTGAGATTGCCTGAAACAGAGCCACGGCCATTCACAGCCAGGTGTCAGTGGACAGGGGGCATTCCTGGGCAACACCTCTTCATTGCTTTGGGATTCCTGATTCAGAACACACAGAGGCTGCAAGAAACCTTTGAGGAGGGGGGCCTCATTGTCATCGCCTCGACTGTATGCATTGTCTTTACAATGAGCAGCACAGAAACCTTTACTTCTCATTACCTCCAAAGATTTTAATCTCAAATCTTCTGCTCTTTGACTCCTGAGGAAGCTCGACTGAAGTGGCTGCTTTTTCAAGAGCATGTGGTCTTTAGCCCTACAGTAGTCCACCTTACAAGCCAAGTTCTGATTCTCAAAAAAAGTCACAATCGGAAATTAAATAATCAAACTTCATCGAACTCTCCATTTGCGGTTTTACGGATAAGCCCCTCACAGTTGCTCCATACAACAGTTAGGCGAGAGCACACAAGTAGGTAGAAAAGGAACAAATTTAAATGACCTCAAACTTTTATGTTGTAGCTGATATGTGAGGCCTTTTCCACAATCCCTGGACCTCTGCCCTCCGTCCATTCTGTACTGTCTCAGTGTACCCTCTAGTACATAAAATTAGAAGAAACAGGTAATTAGAACAAAAACCTGTTTATTCACTTACTAACTTTTAATTTCATCTTAAAGAAAAGTACTCTCTCATGTTTTTTTGATGATTCCGTCCTCTTTGGGAGAAACAGTGTTGTAGTTAGGCCATTACTTTAGAAAATAAGAAAGTCTCTGTGGCTTACTTCAAAAATAAAATATGAATAACTAAAATGAATTTTGATTTCTTTTGACTGCACAAATTATTCTGAAAGCTAACAGCTCTGCACATTTTTAAAATAGATTCAATCATTCAAGCTCAATCACAAATTTTCTACCCCATAATAATTTCTAATCATTTCACAGTGCACACACACCGCATCTAAATGCCTTCTTCGACATGTCAAAATAAAATTCATATCTATTACCACACCTCTGAACCATCAAATCGTTCAAAATGAAGATCATAAAATGAAGATACATGGAAATGATATGTAATGCCACAATAGAATGTATTCTGCAGGGCTGAGCTTGCCAAACTCCAACATCACACTTTTAACTCAACAGTATTTTGCCTTTGAAATAATTTTTCACTTTCTAAATACATTGTAATATTTCCAACTTAAACCAAACTGTGCTTGAAAGACAACAGCCATACTAGTACTGAAGATAATATCACTTTTGGGGATTATCTAGACAGTTAACATTGTCAATATCATTATTAGTTTCCCTCATCCCATTGATAAGGACATTGTAAAAATTCATGCAGCAGCTCAGATTATAGAAAAAAAATCATTTATCTTCCACCAGTAAAAATAACTCATTACTGAGCAACTTAAAATCTTTAAGACTTGAAGACAGAATCATTTATGTACACTTCCCTTCTTCCAAGAAATAAAAACCATAAAATGACTCCTGTCACATTTCTCCTACTCATAACCCCAACCTTGTAAACACAAGAAAACACAAAACTCCCAAGACCACACTAATATACACAACACACACACCTACATTTACACACACCTAGACTCACTCATGTGCACACATGCAGGTCAGAAAAACCCAGACAGTTGAATCAGAATGCTGATGTCATAGGACAGTCTTGCAATTCAATTTATTCTGGACCCCATCTTAAGAGAACAGAAACACACCTCCTGATACCTACACACACCTGTGAATGGCATGCTGCCAGCAAAAGGCCTCATGACCCAAATCACCTGGAGGCATAAAGCAAGTATGTGGGAGGTGTGCTTGACCCATTTTGATCATTGCTCGTTCTAAGTCAGCAATTGCTCCGTTTGGTATTGGAACAGACTCTCCTACCAGAGGATAAAGTTTGCCTGGAGAGAACAATCTCATTCCAAATTTATCTCATCCCCATTTTCTTCCTTTAATTTGGGCTACCCCTTTCCAAATACCTCCTCCCGTTCTTCCTTTGACTAAACACATGCTGAAAGATGCTGAAGACTAAAGTGGTTTTTCCACTGAAGCCTTCCATCAGGTTTTGGAGAACAACACACAAGCAGAGCAGGTATTCCATCCCTGGCATTGCTAACTCATTCCCATGGACTACTGGGGGAGGATAAGACCTCACCGGGTGGGTCTTTAGGGGGAACCGAGAACAAATACTTTCTTATTCTCTCACTCTTCTGTTCCCCACTAGACTACTATCTAATTAATCCTGTCTCTTCCCTTTGCATGAGACACCCACCTCCCCGCCATGATAGAAGCACCCCCTTTCTAGTCTTCAGGTATGTGTCCTACAAACTCAGCCACCTCAGCGTGTCAGTAGGAGCACAGTAGCTGTTCGCTGGCCTGGCCAACTTGGAGTGGTTCTATCAAAGGAGGTGCTGTGAGTACCTTTCTTTACCAGAACAAGCCTTGTTTAACTGTTTGTAGCTTAGTCGTTTTTCAAAGTTAGGATTTTTTTCCAACCAGGCATTTCAAAATGCCTTTGAATTTCTGCACATTTCTGTTCACTTGTATTTCGAGTTAAAATGCTTCCCAAAGCATCCAACTTGAGCACCATGATGGAATCCTTTTACATCAATAAAGTATGATTTCAGGAATCATTTGCATTACTGGTTAAATGAAATATTGTTTCCTATAATTAAAATAACCTAATTTTCATCTAGAATCTCTTCCCCCTTTAAGCTATTCCAAAATCCCCAACCCCAAACCCAAATCCCCCCATCCCAAACCCAAATTCCCCCATCCCAAACCCAAATCCCAAATCCCCCCATCCCCATTTCCAATTCCATATCCCAGAAAAGAAGATAGGGCTCCCATCGTGGTGCTGCTGGTTCCTCTTCAAAATCATTAGGCAGCCTCCATTCTGACATCAGCAGTAAGAGAAGGAGGAGAATTCGAGGCGTTGATGGAGTCACAGAAACAGAAAATTACAAAATCTACTTAAATAATGTTTTTTCATTCTGAGCAAATTTCAGTGTCTTCATTTCTGATCAGGGAAGCCACTTTTTGGGTGAATTGGTTAAGTGGGTAAGCAAAAACAGTATCAACCAAACATTCAACCTTACGGAATTACAGTCAGAAGGTATGCCTACTGGCCCAATCCCCTGAAATAATGTTTCCAAAATAGTAAACTTCATAGCTTATCACGCTATCATTTACCTTTCCAGAAGACATTTTAGCAAATAACTTCCTCTCAAATCAAACTATTTAGAAGTATGAGTTGAGCTTGCCTTTCAGCACCTTCAACCTATCGAAATTCCCTGCAGTTTTGTTCAGCTCTTTCATAGTCCTGTGAGGTGCTGAGCCCACTGCATTCACAGAAAACTTCTGTCCATAAGCAGTATTAATAGTTAACATTCTAGCACATATATTTGCAAGAATGGGTATTCATTCTTAATTTCATCCACTTACAATATTTCTTATACATTTTCTCTTGTCAAAGCACTATATTAGGAGCTAGGTAGATACAAAACCAGGCAAAATATAGTCTTAACTTTAATGATATTTTGGTTATACATAAAACAGATCTACAACAAAACACTAGGAGAAGTATAAATAAAATGATTTGGTGTTCAAAGGAGGTAGGATTAACTTCAACCTAGCTGTTAAAATGAAAGATGGCTTTAAAAAGAAGGTGGCATTTGAACTAGAGAAGAATAGGTAGGATTTGATCATTTGGATGTGGTAGAATTACAGTTGAAAGGAGAATATCATGGCAGAGGGAAGAGGACCACAAAGGTAAGAAAGTGAAAGGTATGGGAGTAGAGACCAGTACTTCCTTCAGCTTGCCTGCAGCCATGGTTCACAAAGAGAAGTGATGGGAAACACACTAGTTAGAGCATGTTGAAACTAGATCGGGGAAAGCCTGGCATGCCAGCTGAGAAACTGTTCTTTAAGGGGAATGAAAAAAAGTCACTAAAGGATATGGAGCATGCGAATAACTAATTAATGGTTGCATCAAGAAGATTGCCAGCTCCAAGTAGTAGAGGGGAACAAGTTAGAGAGAAGACTATTAGACTACTGCAATAGACTACACAGGGATTAAAGGAAAAAGGCCAGGGTATGACAGCTGCCTCAGAGGCAGAGATACAGGACTTAGCAAATGGATGTGAGGGAGAAGCAAAGGAGAAGAAATCACAGAGCCTTGAGTAACTGGGAGAATCACGACAACCTTCAGAAGCAACACAAGGAAGGAAACAGAAGATATGTTTATGTCCATACCTGCACATTTGTCTAGTATTTCTGCAAATTTTAGGTATAACTGCAACCCAGCAAAGTGTGCCAAGTTATCCACAGGGACTTACGTTGAGTAAATATTACTCAAGCTAATTCTAAAGCAGTATTTATCCTATTAAGACCTGGACATAGTCTCTGTCTAATCTGTTTCAACTGCTCCTTATTTTTTACTTCCCAACAGCCAGCCTTTCCAACTGATGATCAGCTTACCACCACTCCTATTTTGCCATGGCTCATGCCCACCTTCACAGCCGTCAACTAACTTCGATGCTCTTACGTGATGGGCTTCTCGATTCAGCCATACCAACCTCTCACCAAGACTTTCCTGGCAGAATCACCAACTAGACATAGGAGGGAAAGACCTGCCCAACTCTTTGCCCTGGAAAACTGGGCACAGGTAGAATCTGAGGTGCTAAAACGATGGCCAAATGAAGATGGTTATAGTTAGTTGGAAATGCAATATTGCAAGATTGGAATTGAGAATACAGAAAAGTTGAGAGCTTTCATGACAATTGTCCTCAGTGGCCACCACACTAAGTCTAACAGTAAAATGAGTAAACCCATCTAGCAAGCCAGCTGGGTGTAAGAGGAAGAAACCCTGAGAACCAGAGAATAGGGAAGCTTGAGCATGGGGTCTCTCAAACACACCATGGACACAGGTTTGTGTAACGAGGAGAATGAGTGGAAGGAGAGGCTATTTTGTAACACAGATCCTGAAGTGTGCCCCGTGGCAGCTCATGGATTCTGAAAAACAGTGGTGGTCTTCTCTGGCTTCAAGGAGCAGAGACCACAGGTGATCCACTCAAGCCACAAGCAGCAGGCTGGTCCTTCAGAGTGGAGCCCTGGGAGGCTTGGCGGAGCTGAAGTGGAATGAACAAAGGTTAAATTCTCTTTCACTTATTTCTAAGTGACAGGTTTTAATTAAAGATAATTCACATTTCAATTGAACCTATCAGTTTCTGCTGCTGACAGACTTGGAGACTGAAGAGAGGAAATGTGCAGCAAGAAGACCTGCACGTGGATAGAGAGAAATGGTGGGGAGGTGCACTTGCGTGTACTCTCCAAACTTAAGACGTGCGGGAAAGACACCGAAGGGTGGGTACCATGGATGAATGTGGTCTTACTGTACCTAGGGATTTCACTGTTTTTTTTTCTCCCTTAAAAATTCACTAAACACTTGTCTTTTGGGGGAAAAAAAAGACATGTATCCCAATGTCACTTTACTAGTTTCAAATATTACAGAAAGGTATTATTTCATGATACTAAAACTAGGACAGATGCAAGTGTTCCTATTATGTAATTCAAACACTGACACTGAGAGAATGAGGTACGGACCAGGTCATGTGGAATGGAGGGTCCGGGGTGAAAAGAGAAACTCCAGTTCCTCCAGGCAAGACCCCCACCTGGCTCTAAGTGAAAGAGAATCTGACAATATCAGTGGCTTTTGCAATTCAAGCCATTCCCCCTTTGCCAAAGCTAAAAAAATTAAAAGATATAAAAAAATTATTCTTGCTAAAATTCTATTTCTGGGGTCACAGCTGCAGGAGCAAGATTAACATATGCTAAAGCTAGAAGTACTGAAGGTTGATTGTGCACATTTTTTCAAATGCAGCTTAATCGCCCAAGAATGCAGAATCAAATTTCAGATGTATTTAAAGCGTGAAAAATATTTATGTAATTATTGTCTCTCCTGATAAATATTAAAATCCCGAACCCACTCTACTTAAGGTCCCTGAATCTGTGTTGAATCCTATCTCCACACTAGGCTCTCAGCGCTTCAGCAAAATTCTATCTACCCACACAGGTCCCACTCAAATTCCACATCTTCCATGAAGCCTCCTCCTCATGCCCTAACAGGAATTAACTCTCACCTCTGTGAAACCCCACAGCACTTTGTCTCCCTAATGTGGCACTTATGTGCTATGAATGGTAGTTACCCGGACACGCACACATCTTATTTCCCGTTTTCCCATCGCATTGTACAATCCCCAAGGGAAGGAACCATAACTTACACATCAGCATATCTCCTCTAACAGCCTAGTGAAATACATCCTGCTTAGGAGGTGTTAAGTATATTTTTTAAATGAATGATGACTGCATGAAAATTCTCCTGGGTATGCAGGCTTTCCTTTTAAAGTTTTGTCTTGGAATATGGAAAGCAAGATTCTGCCGGTTGCACCTAGCCTGCGGCGGCTACTTCACTACTAAATCACAAATGAATACCATCTGCTGTTTCTCTGCTAGGTCCCCCTGGAGATTCCCTTTAGGTTAATTGGCTACTCTCTGTTCTAGCCTTGACTTTCTCTCAGTTCTCACTCCTGGGAAAACCTCCTTTGGGCCAGGGTACTAGGATACTGGTTTCTAAGTTATATGTTCAATACCATATGTTTTTCCTCTTTAAGTTCCTAATTATTACTTTCTTTTCGGTTATCTTCATTTCCTCCCTCCTGAAATGTTCCTTTTCCAGGTCTCTCCTGAAACTATCTCCTTCGAGTCATCTACAGAACATAAGGCGAGCAGATGGTGCTGCGATTGCACTGGTAATTACCCCCTGAGAAAAACAGCCTTCTTCCCAAAGCAGGTAATTTGGACTAAAATAGAACTTTTGCCAGAATAACCCAGGTAAGTAGGGTGCTGAGCTTTTTACATATATAATCATATTTTATGCAATAGAAACCATCACCGTTAGTTTTTGACACAACCAGGCTGTTTCTTGCTCCCTACAATGAAGGAGGCCAACTTTAAAGGCTAAAATTAACTTGCTTCTATTCTAAACTCCAACTCCAACCGTGCTTTTTGAGGCACCTGATCACAGCAGAGGAATCTGGGGATCTACTGACACAATCATGGGCACTACTCAGATCCAGTTTTTAAGCCTCATGACTTATTTTTTTAATATTTTAAAGGAAATTCCTGAAGTGCAGTTGCCATCAGTAGGTAATTTTTTTGACTTTTTGGCAAAGTCAATATTATACTCTTTAATCCAGGCTTAGGACACAATGGGGGAAAAAAAACCAAAAATACCTCTTTGCTAGAAGGGAAACATTTTACCTGCACTTTCATTGGTCTCTTATTGTAGCTGCAAGCCATGATTTGCTGAAATACTTCTCTGACAGCAAGAGTAACTAGAGAGCTTTCAGTCCAAGAACAGGGCGCTCTATGTCATTGGGCAAAAATGGCAAAAGTTCGTCCAAATGAACTTCTCATGAGAGGAAGAGAAGCAGTGAGAAATGATAATTGCCCTTTCCAACCCAGACCAGGTCCAATTACCATCAATTCTTCTTAGTGTTGTTTCTCTTTTTTATCTTGTGTAAGAGTTTGATAACCCAAAGGCTGCAATTGCATTGTAAGGCTAATTAAAAAGGAGGCTAGGATTTTAATGTGTATTCCCAACACAAAAGCAAGGTATTCACTACACTTGGTTAAAATTTCATTTAAAAGAGGTTTCAAAAATTAACTATATGTATCTGCTTTTTTCTTCTCTTCTAGTCATGCAAAGCAGAACAGGAAAAAAAATACAAATGAAAAAGCTAATTCTAAACATGTCAGCCTCATCAATGTTATGGATAGGTGACAACCAATTTTATAATAAAGAACCTGTGTTTTCCAATTCAGTATTTCGGTTCTTAACTTACAAAGCTATTTTGTAATGTTTGGTCATCTCCTCCTCCACTTTTTCTGACATTACAAATTGTTCAGACTACTTTCTGCATCAACCTTCTAAACACCTATCAACTCCATAATGAATTTGCTGGGGAAAGTTAAAAGTGGAAAAAGTGAGATGTTTTCTTTTTTATTATTCAACCTTAGGAAATCTCTGAAGGAACGACTTTGCTGTTTAAAAGTTGCTCACCTGCATTCATGTGAGAGAAAATGCATGTCACCAAGTAGCATTAAGCAGCATCAGAACTTCACAAGTATTAGCATTTCAAATAAGTCACAATTCTCTAAGGCTGGTGACTAGAAAAGTAACTTCTAGTCACTCTTAAGGGTAAACTTAAACCAAATAATCGTGGTTAATATCAGGCTAGCTGATTTGTGTAGTCATGAAAATATCAGAGTTCCTTGCCTAAAGGAAATAATTGATTAAAAGTATTATAGCTAATATCCAATAATTGATTAATATCCATTATGGACTCTGCCAATGTAAATAGCTCTCTTTTGAACCCAAATATAAGTAATAACTGCTCTTAGCATTTAATTTGTACCTCAAAACGTTAGGCCTCATGAGGCCACAAACTGCATCTCCTGTTAAAGATAATGTGACGTTATGGATCTAGAACCAGAAATGTCATTTGACCCAGCAATCCCATTACTGGATATACACCCAAAGGATTATTAATCATTCTGCTATGAAGACACAGTCACACATGTTTATTGCAGCACTATTTACAATAGAAGAGACTTGGAATCAACCCAAATGCCCATCAATGATAGACTGGATAAAGAAAATGTGTCACATATACACCATGGAATACTATGCAGCCATAAAAAGAATGAGTTCATGTCCTTTGCAGGGACATGAATGAAGCTTGAAACCATCATTCTCAGCAAACTAACACAGAAACAAAATCAAACACTGCAGGTTCTCACTCATAAGTGGGAGTTGAACAAGGAGAACACATGGACAGAGGGAGGGGACCATCGCACAGCCAGGCCTGTCAGGGGGTAGGGGGAAAGGGGAGGGAGAGCATTAGGACAAATACCTAATGCATGTGGGGCTTCAAACCTAGATGACAAGTTGATAGGTGCAGCAAGCCACCATGGCACATGTGTACCTATGTAACAAACCTGCACATTTTGCACTGGTATCCCAGGACTTAAATTTTTACAAAATTTAAATCAGGTTAAAATAGATTTTAGATAGGCTGGGTCAACATGGGAAGAGTCTCTTTATCGGCACCTGTGCGCAGCCTCTAAAACCTAGGCCTTGAAAGTTAGCATTTTGTTTAATGAGTGTCCAGAAGTTCCACTGTGAATAGTAAATTACCTAAAAATGAGTTTGTGTCTTATATGAATTGTCCTTTCAGAAGCTATGGACTGAGGCATGCCTCCTCATATGCCTCAGAACAAGTATAACATTTGGTATTTGTCAAAATCTGACTGTTCACCAGCAGGTGGCCACAATTGGAATACCCAAGAGCAGTGGTTCTCAAAGTGGGGTTTGAGAACACCTGGGAACGTGTTACCAAAAGCACGCTATCAGACTCTGCCCAGCCCTGCCAAATCAGAAGCTTTGGGGGTGGGGACCAGCCGTTTGTGTTCAACAAGCCCCAGGTGCTCCTGATGCTTTGTCAGGTTTGAGAGCCTCTGCCCTGGAAGGAGATTTCTCAAAATGTGGCGTGAGGACCATCGACTGTTGATGACACAGGTGCTAATCCCTGGAATCCACCCTGACCTATTGAATTACACTATCTAGAAATACGCATTTTTCATAAGCTTCCTAGGACACTGTGTTCATCCTAAAGTTTGAGAACTACCCAGGCAAATTTAAGCCAATAGAGGATTCTCCTACTGAAACGCAAGGGAAGATACGAATCCAACTAATGAACCTGCTGACAATGTTTCACATTTGAAGACATCAGCCTACATTTCTTCCTCAAACTCTAGTTCAGCGAGTGAGTCCTTATGCCTTGGTTACTATGAGAACTAAGTATGCTCTCTCACTGTCACTTTTTAGAAGGCTTTAGTCAATAAAGACATTTTCTAAAGCTGAAGTAGAATATCTTCATGTCCCCAGATCATTATGTAATTAACATTAGGCTGCAAATAACCCAAGGACTAGGGATTTTTTGTAAATCAGGTTTTTTTTAAATGTGGTCTAGAAATGCTGCTGGTGACAGTACAGACATTCCCACACGGCCCATCAGGCGGCCACATCGTCCATCAGTAGTGAAATTAAAGACTCCTCCTCTCCATCAAAACACAGCCAGAACTGGTTTAAAATATACCTGCCAAAAATAACAAAATAATTTCATGTATGGGAAGGGGTAGCAGATGTTGACATGGAGAAGGGAGGAAAAGAAAAAACCAAAGTTGAAAATGGAAAAGAGCTAGGTTAAAACACGGAAGCCAGGCTCCATTTTAACCTTAATAAAAGTCAATCACCTCCCCCTTTATCTTGCTGAGTGCAAATAAAAATATCTGCAAGAACATTAACATTCCTGTAACAGCAATTAGAATAAGGCTAGCAGCCCCAAAATCCCAACCTCTTCCTCTGAGGTCTCTGGAAATAAAAGTCCACAAAAACAAAACACTACGTAAGTTTAAGTCTGGACAGCGTAGCTGGTGGAGATGTCAGATTTTCCCAGCATCCTCATACATCATACAGCCTTTATCAAGGTAGCACTTGTATTTTGCCAAATTAATCCTTTTTAGCCTTATCATTGTAAATAGATGTCTCTTCTTTCCAACATTATGAACAACAACAAGAAACAGATTAATCTTTTAGATATTGTAGGAAGCTGCTTTCTCACAAAGGCAATGTGCTATTTTGGACAAAGCAAGACATGTGCAGTAAGAGGGCCTGGGTTCCAATATCTGTTCTCCTATTGAATTGCTACATTAAGTGGGGGAAGTCGGTAAAACCAATCTAAGTTTCAATTTTCCCACATAAACAGGATCCCCCAGAGAGTGGTATATCAGATAATACCCACAAAAATTCTTTATGTGCAATGGGTTTTCACATATTACTCTAGACTCTTAAGTTTCCTAACGTTAGGGGTTGTGCCTTTTCCATTCTCTCAGATGCATATATAAGTTAATAGATTAATGTTTTCTATCTTGTCATGGGAACTAGAATTAGCATCAGGGGAGTGCTATGCTAACAAAGCAGATCCAGGCCAGGCATTTGTCTCAGGCTCCAGAGTCAAACTAAGAACGGTGTCTTTCTGAAATGGAGCTACCAGATAGCATCCACCTATGTTGGAGGGTGAGTGAGACGGTCCAAGGGCAGATGCTAAATCTGTCATCCAGCCCAAGATGCTAGTGCAAGACCTGAAAAGCAAGGTCATATCTAAATATCTAAGAGTGAGAACGCTCAGGAATGGAATGGGAGGGACGAACACATTAAGGAAGCCAAAAGCATGACGAAGAGCAGGATGGGGACCCCCCAGAGTCTTGGTACTGCTAGGTGGTGGGCAGATTCAACATGAGTTAAAGTTCTAGAGCTTTACAAACATACTATGTTAACACCTAAATAAAAACTAACCTTCAAGCCAATAGAAACTAACCTTCAAGCTATCTGCTTGAAGGTTAGTTTTTATTTAGGTGTTAACATAGCATGTTTCAACGAACATAGAGAGGTTTTAAGCCAGACAGACCCAAGTTCAAATCCCATCCTACGTCATGCTAGCTGTATGATGTTGCCTATGTTACCTCACACTCCAATTTTCCCATCTCCCTCAATGTGCTTTTGTGGAAATTCAATAAAATCAGGAGTCATGAAGGGCCTGAAACAATGTCTGGCTCCTGAAAATTGCTCAGCAAATGTCAGCTTCCTTCTCCTGCTATAATGTCTAGCCTTTTCTCTTGGCGACATTCCTTTTCTTATTAACGATTTATTATCTCTTATATTAAGTGTTTATTAAAGAAAAAGGTGTGACATGGTAAAAGCCCCATAAAACTGCATACCTCAACCACACCTAGGCTTTCTGTTGAAACTGCTCTCTATAACCAAATGTGAATAAGTAATTAAGGACTGTAATTTCCACCCTACCTAGACAATGTGTAAACAAATGCTAATCTTGACTTTTGTGAACCACTTAAGTAACAATCAGAATGTCAAAAAGTCCCCTGGCCCTCAGAGAGTCCGGAGCCCCTCACCCTCATCTCCACCCAGGAGGTGATTTACAGAATCCACTAGCCCTCAGAACGTCTAAAGCCCCTCACCCCCATCCCTGCCCCTCACCCTCACTCCCGAGGTGGTTTTACGAGTATAAAAGGTCTTGACACCCTCCTTTCGGGGCCATGAGTTGGAGAGACATGAGTCCTCTGTGGCCGCCAACAATAAAGACCCTGCAATTTGGCATACTTTTGTCTTGGTGTTGACTTTCTATGCTCGGGCCAGTACAACAAAGGTATCCTTCAATTTTCCTTTAGCTTTGCTTCCATATCTGATTCTAACTTTAATTGTAGCCCCTACAGCCCAGAATCTCTTGATTCTATTTGTAGAGTAAAGCAGCAGAGCACTGGGAATCCATTAACTAGAACCCTCAGCAGTAGATCTTTTCATAAAGAAAGCTATTTGCCCTGACTAAAAATACGCCTCAATACCTAGGTTCACAAAATAGCTTTCCCATGAATTTGTGTTTATAAAAAAATTTTTCAGAATGTGAAAACTTGAGATTAGCTTTTGCAGGTAAAATACGAAGAGATCATGAGAGTTGGCAACTATTCATGTGTTTAGCATGTATTTGAGGTCATCCCATGCACCTACCATGAGATGAAATGCTAAGGACACAGCAATGGAACAGATCAACATTGTCCCTGCCCACAGGGGGCACAGAGATTATTTGTCAGGAGTCTAGTCAAGGCTACATAATAAATAAACCTTTAAAATCTCAGTCACTCAACAAAACAAAGAGGTATTTTTGACCTACATTTCCATCTGATGGGCATCTGGCAGCTGTTCTAGGCAGCTTTTCTTTTGTGCTAACATATAAATCCAGATTCTTTCCATCTTTTCCTGCCACCATCTCAAATGCGTGGCCTCCAGGGTCTTAATGGAAAAAGGAGTAGGTGGTCCATCACCCAGCCTGGAGCTAGTTTACAGCCCTTCACCCCATTTCACTGACCAGAATCCAATCACATGGCCCCAACCTTACCACAAGGGAGGCTGAAAAGGTAATCTTCCCCTAGAGCCCAAGAAGAAAACATTACAATGAGAATCAGTGAATATCTAAATTCACACCTTTGACACATCTGCCTTCTGCAAACTGCATTCCCATTCCCTAGCCCCTTCTTGGGAGCTTTCAGTCTAATGAGTGGAGTCAAATATGCAGATAAATAACTGATTACAGATAGATTTGCTATGTGCTAGTACAGAGGATCTGAGCTCAGAAAGTGCTGAGCTACTGAAGCATACTGAAGAAAAAAATTCAATGCAGATATCATTTGGAGATTTATGTGCAATGGGTTTTCACACATTAGACTTTAAGTTTCCTAATGTTAGGGGTTGTGTCTTCTCATTCTCTCAGAATGAAAAGTTCAAATCCCTCAGTATTTATCTGAGGCTTGAAGAAAGATGAGTTTTCATAAGAAAATGTGAGGGAAATGGCTTCCCAAGCAAAGGAAAGGGTTTGAGAAATGGAAGTCTTCAAGAAATGTCAGGGAACCCAGTGTGACTAGCAAGGAACTCACAAGACCCATAATAAGCTTTGAAAGGAAGGGCAGAGGTCAAATTGTTCAGGGCTTTGAATGCCACACCTTTGAGTCTGAAATTACCCACACCTACCACAAGTAGGAGTAGCAAACACCTATTATAAGAATGCAGACAAAAGGCAATGAGGTTCTAAACCAGGGAAAGTCTCAAGTCACTTCTTGATTTCATGCCCCTTTGAAAGCAAGCAGTGTCATTATCAACTTCTTGTTGTTTCTGTTTTGCTTTTGTTTTATAGTTTCCTTCAGTGCCTACCTATAGCAAAGAGCACTCACCTGGCAGATGCTGACAGACAAAATCGCTGCCTGAATAAATGTAGGAACAGCACCCTCTTACAGATGTAAACATCCTAAGTGTATGACTAACTGCCCAACATGCAGAGACTCGTTAAAAAACATAGATTGTTTTGCGGGAGGAGCAGTAGCTAATGACCCAGAGCACGTACTCAGGTAGAGGTAGGAGGATGCCTCACATGGTCAGGAATTAAAGAATACAGTGTAGGGAAAGGAAGATGCATCCTGTGGTCAGTAACAAAAGAATACAATCAATAGGCCCGAGGCTTAGAAAACAAAAGCAGAACTAGAGCTCTTCATTTTTTAAATTTCTATTTGCACATCCCCTGTGGTGGCAAGAGACTTCTAGCTGGTTTCTGGAAGAGCCAAACTCTAACGCTGCCTCTACTGTTTTTGAGCTGATCAGCCTTAGTCACGCCAGGTGCCCTCTTCATTTTTTTTTTTCTATCTATACACATTGATGTTGAGAATTATCTCACCCACATCTGACCGAGGTAAACGAAGGTGGTTGGAAAAACACTTTGAAAAGACAAAGTCCTAAGTAATATAAAGTACTCATTTTAATGGAAAGTATGGAATTCCCAGGCAGAGCACTGGTTAAAAGAGGGATAAAATCTAATTATTCTCAGCAGCCTAAGAAATATATGAAGATGTCTGGCCAGATCATGGTGCAGACTTCCAAGTCCAGCTGAATCCATTAGGTCGCATTCACACCAGCAATAGAAACAATTCTATACTGAAGCAGCTTCTGCCTTGCGCTTTGCAGTTTTGATTAGTTTCTCTTATTTAGTGCCAAGAGGGGACTGGCTTTAACCTTACTGTAGGGTAACTTAAAGAATTAGATAAACAAATGCCTTCCTCTCTGAATCAAACCAAAGTGGCATGAAAAATAAAATAAGCAGAAACAAAGGTACAGATAAAGTATTCAAATAGAACAAGTTTCCAAAAACATAATGCATTACAAATCAAAAGGCTGAGAAGAAACACACAGAGCTCTCCATGGTCACTTTATCAGATTCACCTAGGATGGAACAGTACTGAGAGGAACACAAGCCACCATGCAGAAATAATAATATGCCACATCTGTGTCGTGCATGAGATTTACAGGGCGCTTTGATAAGCAACATCTCATTTAATTTATGGCAAGCTCTCTGACATGAGTATTAACTTCCTTTTACAGATAATGAAACACAAGACTCAGCTTATGTACCTTGCCCACGTTCATGTTTATGAAGTAACAGAACCAGAACTCCAACCTACGCGACTCACCTGGAGACCCAGGTGTTTTCCATTATGTGACGATTAAATTCCAAACCAACCTGCACTTGTTTGATGGGTCTTATGAAAGTAAGGCGTATTTTCTCATTGAACTGCAAACCACAGATATTCACTGAGCATCAGCGATTCCCAAACCATTGTGCTGGGCGACAGAAGGACAAGTATAGCCCTTGATCTTATAGCTCACACATTTCTTCTTAGAAAAAAATGCAAAACAAACAAGAAAACATTTTCTCTGTAGTGAAGTGTTTTTTAAAATTATACCTGAAAATAGTCAATCTAAATACAATTGCAATACTCCCTACATCCACATACACACATAAGATTTTCTAGAATTTTCAGATCGGCATTATTTGCCTATGTAATAAAATGTTCATATAAAGACCAAAATAGAGTACCAATGAAGATCATTAATGGTTTCGGACCAAACAGGCCTACACAGCATTCCCCTCAGCTTAATTAGCCTTTAACGCAGCTTTTTCCTCACTAGACTCCTGATCTCTCTTCTTAGAACCTTTATTATAGAAAACTTGCAGTTGTAATTTCTTCGAGATGTAAATCTTCTACAACCCAAAAATGTCTTTCTCAAGGACCTATGAGTCAGCCTTTTTAAGCATCATCATCAACAAGATAAGGTCCTTGTCTGCCAGTCTCTATGCAAGAGTAGGAGCCTAACTTCCATCAGCACTAATTAGAGAGCAGACGGCCTAATCACATTGATCAACCTCCTCCTGGTGTCTTCTAGGACTTCAGTACTTTCCCACTACCTCCCCCATTCCTCACCCCCCAGCATAACAACTCTCCCACCTTTGTTTTATTAGCATTTATTTCAATCTTCCCTGTCGCAATAGTCTTGAAATAAAATTATTCTTGCAGGCTTGGAGCTACAGTAACCAAAACAGTCTGTTTTTTACTCATAGAAAAGCACACACATAAATCAATGAAACAGGATAGAGAACCCAGAAATTAAGTCACACACCCACAACCATCTAATCTCCAACAGAGTCAACAATTACAAGCAATTACAAGCAATGGGGAAAGGAGTACCTATTCGATAAATGGTCCTGGGATAGCTGGTTAGCCATATATAGAAGACTGATGCTGGACCCCCACATTTCACAATATTCAAAAAAAATAACTCAAGATGGATTAATTAACTTAAATGTAAGACCCAAAACTATAAAAATCCTATAAGAAAACCTAGAAAATGCCATTCTGGACATCACCCTTGGCAAATAATTTCAACTAAGTCTCCAAAAACAATTGCAACCAAAGCGATAATCAACAATGGGACCTAGATTCTGTGCAGCAAAAAATACTATTGACGAAGCAAACAACCTGCAGAATAGGAAAAAAATGTTTGCCAACTATACATCCAAAAAAAGTTCTAATATCCAGAATTCATAAGAATTCAAATTAATAAGCAAAACAAAAACAACAACAAAAAAAAAGCCCATTTAAAATAATGGTTAAAGGACACGAACAGATGCTCCCCAAAAGAAGACATACATGAGGCAAAAAATATACGAAAAAATGCTCAACACACTAATTATCAGAGAAATGCAAATCAAAACCACAATGAGATACTTTATTAGTCTGTTTTCACACCACTACAAAGAAGCACCAGCGACTGAGTAAATTATAAAGGAAAGAGGTTAAACTGACTCACAGTTCAGCATGGCAGGAGAGGCCTCAGGAAACTCACAGTCATGGCAGAAGACGAGAAGAAAGTAAGACACCTTCTTCACAAGATGGGAGGAAGGAGAATAAATGCAGGAGGAATGACCAAACACTTATATAACCGTCAGATCTCGTGAGAACTCACTATCACGAGAACAGCATGGGCGAGACCATCCCCATGATTCAATGACCCCCACCTGGTCTCTCCCTTAACACATGAGAATCATTGGGATTACAATTCTAGATGAGATTTTGGGTGAGGACACAGCCAAACCATATCAGATACCATCTCACACCAGTCAGAATGGCCATTATTAAAAAGCCAAAAAATAAGAGGTTGTGGAAAAAAGAGAATGCTTATACACTGTCTATGGGAATGTAAATTAGTTCAGTAGAAAGCAGTTTGGAGATTTCTGAAAAAACAGAACTACCATTTCAGCTATCAACCCTGTTTCTGGATACATACCCAAGGGAAAAGAAATCTACCAAAAAGACACTTGTACTCATATGTTCTTCACAGCACTATTTACACTACCAAAGACATGGAATCAATGTAAGTACCCATCAACGGTGGACTAGATAAGGAAAAGGTGGCACATCCACGTAATGGAATACTATGCAATGGCAAAAAATAAATTATGTCCTTTGCAGCAACATGGATGAAACAGGAGGCCATTACCTTAAGCAAATCAATGCAGAAACAGAAAACCAAATACTGTATGTTCTCAGTTATAAATAGGAGTTAAACATTGAGTACCATTAACATAAACATGGGAATAATAGACACTGAGGACCCCCTAGTTGTGGAGGGTGGGAATGGGACAAGGATTACTACCTAATGGCTACTATGCTCACTACCTGGGTGACACGATTGTTCCTGTAACAAACTTCAGTGGCACACAATATACTCATGGAACAAACCTGCATGTGCACCCCTGAAACTGAAAGTTGAGAAAGAGTCTTCCTTGCTTAACTGACCCGGTGCAATTTTTCTTTTGCAGTTTCTATGCATCAAGTACTATGCAAGCTACTAGTCCTGTGAATATAAACAGAACAGGGTTCTGCTCCAAAAAGCTCAAGGAACAAACCCTGCAGAAGTAGCACATCAAGTTCTGCAAAGCTTAATATCTAAATAACATGGCCCTGAGCTTGAGAAATATACCTTGTAAAACTGACAACTTCCAGAACAGAACCTAGAGATAGAAATTGTTCAGGGGAAGCAGTGGTAAAAGGCAAGGAAAAACAACAGCCAAAACACCAACATCTTTGTCTCTCTTGCTTTTAAGAGATTAAATTTACAGAACTTTTTCTTGAACTATTATACCAAGAACAAGGTGACAAGCAGGAGTGGGTTTTCCTCCAGCCCTGTGTTCTGGTTAACCTCCCTCCCTTCTCCTCCTTGCTCTGTGTCTACACTAGACCCCACATCACTCCTGTGATGGGATCCATTTCTATGGCTCATCCTTGGAGGCTAACATTTTAATATGAAAGATAAAAGATAGGCATAGTGGCTCAGGCCTCTAATCCCAACACTTTGGGAGGCTGAGGCGGGCCTATCACCTAAGGTCAGGTGTTTGAGACCAGCCTGGCCAACACGGTGAAACCCATCTCTATTAAAAATATAAAAATTAGCTGAGTGTGGGGGCAGGTGCCTGTAATCCCAGCTACTCAGGAGGCTGAGGCAGGGAAAATCACTTGAACCCAGAAGGCAGAGGTTGCAGTGAGCTGAGATCGTGCCATTGCACTCTAGCCTGGGCAACAAAGCAAGACTCCATCTCAGAAAAAAAAAGATAAAAGGTAAAAATATGCTAATACTGTGGCCTATCAGAAGCCAGGACCCCATGCTTTGTAAGTTAAACTATTAGTGATTCTTGATTCTTAAAGAGGAAGTTTCAGTACTACTAGAGAAGCAATTAGGAAATATTTCCTGGCAAATGAGGTTTCTAAACATGCTACAGGATGGGGGCTGCCCATTCCTCCCACTGAACCCTACCAACTTTGCATCTTACCCTGAAGCTGCTGTTTATTTGACTATTGCTTAATTGGGAGGTAGGGTGGGGTTTGTTCAATGATAATGAATATGCATGAGGGTAAAAATTAGTAAACACCAACTTTAAAGGTAGTATAATTTGTAAGCCTAGAAAATGCTGTGGGCTCTAGACCACGTTTTTTGCGTTAGAAGAAATGGAAAAAAAAATATCCAATATACCGAACTGAAACAAAAGGTAGAACAGGAAGATGGGAGATGGGTTGGTGGTAAGACGAAAATCCTGTAAATGCGTGCAGTGATGTCAGCCCAGAGGCAAAACTCATAACCAGGAACACAAGGGGATCGATGGCAATCATGGGAACACCAGAGTGTATTTACGGCTTACATGGGGAGAGCTCCAAGGTCCGAACACCTGTGAATATGAGCGTCTTGAAATGTCACTAGTAAGTGACATGATGGAGAGAGTAAAGGTAGAGTCAGGAAAATAAGGAAGAACCAAATTAAGACTCGGGGAGAACATTGATGATCCGTGGGCAAGAAAAAAGCCAATGAAGGGTAGCAGAATAAAACAATGAGACAAGCAAAGAAACAAACCAACCCAGGACCATAAAGATCCTAAAACCTATTGTGTATTTCAGAACAGATATAAGAGAATAATTTGAATGTTTCTGGCATAAAGACAAATATTTAAACTGACAGGCAACCTATGTTGATACAAGCTACACAAATTATATGAATATATTAAATTATCACATGTACCCCTCAACATATTACATATCAATGAAAGAAATAAAATTTTTAAATGGAAGGAGAAGAAATATGAATAATTCACTGAAAAAGAAGAAAAGGAGATACGAAAGCCAGCAGCATTTGGAATCCCAGCAGAAGCCCAGAGCACACTCATACCAGGAAAATCAAGGAAGGTTTAATAAAAGAACTCTTCTCAGTATGAAGGCAGAGCATTGGAAAACCATGCCAGGGAGTGCAAATCCTGGGGCCTGTAAGAGTGGAGGAGCTTTGCCCACCTTAGGGTCAGAAGGGATGTGAGAAGAGAATAATGGGC
The DNA here is from genome assembly GCF_009761245.1 of Sapajus apella. Taxonomy (NCBI): domain Eukaryota; kingdom Metazoa; phylum Chordata; class Mammalia; order Primates; family Cebidae; genus Sapajus; species Sapajus apella. The sequence goes on along the minus strand of NW_022437000.1, from coordinate 3,625,050 downwards.
ATATCGTGGAGGGTGAGATTTACAAAGAGGGTCATCTTAAGTGGAGTCATGACCTTTGTTTAAGGGACACAGCCCGCTTAACATTGCCCTGCAGGGAGGGTTCAGGGGAGTGAAGACTACCACCATGCTCCTTTCTCCCTCTCTGATCGCTTCCTGGGGCTCCACATTGGCCAAATCAAACCAGAAGCAAGACAGGGAGAGATGGTGCCGTGGCTATGATTCATGCAAGTCAGCTCCCCTCAGCCAGAGCCAAGAGGAAGAGGGTGTAAAGCCACAAATGGAAGGTGTCCTGCAGAGTGGCCAAGGGAGCAGGAAGGGATGCTTCCAACTCTGGGTCCAAGCTCACTTCAGAAGCCAAACAACCTCCAGCTGTGACATCTGAGTGGCAAGGAGGACACGAAGGTTCACAGAACATTTTGAAGCTCTGTGTGAAAGAAAACAAAACTGATTTCATTTATAAGTCATCTACTTGACAAAGAATACATATATGTGTGTGTTTACGTGTGTATGTATATATATACATATGTATTTTGTACTTTGGTATTTGTGATAAAGAATGCTAACGTCAAGAACAGTATTTAATGAGTCTGTTGGGTAAAGCCACACCTTATCACCAAGCAGCAAGCCTTTTCCTTAATAAGGAGTCACAAAAATGGTCCTAATTTGAGGTCAGCAGTTCGAGTCTAGCCTGGCCAACCTGGTGAAACCCCATCTCCACTAAATGTACAAAAATTAGCTGGGCGTGGTGGCACATACCTGTAATCCCAGCTACTTGGGAGGCTGAGGCAGGGGAATTGCTTGAACCTGGGAGGCAGACATTTCAATGAGCCGAGATTGTGCCATGGTACTCCAGCCTGGGCGACAAGAGCTAAACTCTGTCTCCAAAAAAAGAAATGGCCCTACTATGTTTTTCCGCCATGAATTTGAGAGACACATCCAACCTACACAAAGGAAAAAGTCCGACTTGGCTGCCAGACCTCCCTGCTCGGGGCTTGGCCTCTTTAGGCAGCCTGCCTGAGTTCGCTGCACTAACTCATTAGTAGTCTCTCTCTCTCTACAGAGAACTTCCCCAGTCCATCTCTTTCACTCAATTGAGATCTCTCTTTGAAACATGGCGTACTGAGGTTCAGAAAATAAACATCAGTATTTTTTTTAATGCGCCAAAGAATTATGGTCACAGTCACTGCTATCCCACATGGCCACCATTGGTTTCCGATGATCCTGCACCTCTCATCTATTAAAAACTATTTGATTTAGAATGTAATAATAAAAGAATGTTTTTCACCTATGGCATCACTTATGCAGATTAGCTTTTCTGGGGGGAAAAAGTAATGAGACATCATCAGTATTCTTTGAATTTCTAACTTAATTCACACAGTTACCATGATAGTATAACTTATTATTTGGTACCTGAGGTTGATGAATTCTCCACAGGCTGTCAGTAATTATTCTCAAGTATCTATTATGAGGACACAGAAAATTGCTATTATGTGCTGATTCAGTAGTGTGTGTGAAGCGCCCCCTCCCTGTCCTTCTCCAGGCTCTGAGATTTCACTGTGATCGAGCTTAGCTGATTCACACAGAAAAGTTCTATTAAATTTCAAGTTATCTAATCACACAACTGATGTCATATTGAGATATAAATAAAAGGAAATACGGACATGATTTATTTGTGCATGTCACCCTGTAGGAAGAAAATGCAAAATGAAACCTCAGGATATTATCTGTAAGAACCATCAAAAAAAAAATGTTTCAGGGGATCTCTGTGGCTGCTTTTTCTCAAGTTTCAGTGGGACATAGGAGACCAAGCTGAGGACAGCCCTCCCTGTGATCCCGTCAAAGTCTAGGCGCTTTGATTGCAAGCGATCATGATTGCAACCCAACCAGCAGGTACTTCGTAAAGCAGAAAGGGAAGTCATTACATCCCACAGCTGAGAAGTCTGAGCCTTAAAGATGGCAGAAATTCAACTGACATCATCTGATTGCTCTCCCACCATCCTTAAGATGTCTTTTTTCCATGCGTATTGGTCTTCTTCTCACTTGTTCCATTCAAGTTTCTCCTTCAGGCATGGGGAGGAAGCTCTGGATGAGCTCTAGGTGTGGTCATCTGAGTTCGGGGGCCGGAACTTCGGGGAATAGAAGCAGGGCCAGGTGCCCACTCCAGTGGCCTGTGGTAGGGAGCAGGGGAGGACGAGCACTGTGCCAGTGACATGAGGCGCCTGTTAAAGTGGGAAACAGGTGCCTATAAAGTGAGACCCGGTAAAGTGGGAAGTAGGCAATTTCTCAAAAGAAGGTACAGTAATTCCCAGGAAGTGAGCAGGAAGGAACGTGGATGCACAGGATTGGGAATGTCCAGTGTGGATTCTAACACCTCAGCCTTGTCCATTCTGGTCAGAGGCATTGGATTTCTCTGGGAGTTCAGAGAAACAAAACGAAACCCTGAGCAGATACCCAGAACGTTATGAGGCCTTGAACAGTGTTCTTCCAGAAGAAGCAGTTACTCATTATTTTGTCCCTTCCTCTTCAATCCCAGAAGAGAAAATGAAAGAATTGGGTTTGGGGGGTTAGCAGAGGGGGAATTTGGCCAGAGGACAAGCCAATGCATTATGCCTGAGAGGCTGGCAGATGGCTCTGCAGGATGTTATATTTACAATGTGCCTAGACAGACAAATAGGACTATACTATACAGACCTGGTGGGCAGGATTGAGGCACTCCAGGCTGATAAATATGGGTGGAAAAGAGCATGAAAATGAGAGAGGGCACAATTGAAAATTAAGACTTGAGTACCACGTGCTGACAGAAAGTGCTAGATGATGAAACTGCCATGGGAGTCAAGACTGGCCAGTGAAAGCCTCTGTATCCCAAGTAGGTTAGCTTCCCAGGGACACCATGACAAAGCACCCAGGGCTGAGTGACTTCAAACAACAGAAATACATCTGTCACATTTCTGGAAGCCAGAAGGCTGAAACCATGATGTTGGTTGGTGTCAGGCTCTGGGAAGTATCATTATCATTTCTTGGCTTCCAAGCTGTGGGTGTCTATCTCTGTGTCTCTTCTCCTCTTCTTAGAAAGACATATAAGTCATATTGGATTAAGAACTCACCTTACCCCAGTATGGCCTAATCTTAATTCCCAACTCAATGTTATTTACAAAGCCCTATTTACAAATAAAGTCCTCTTCATAGGCACCAAGATTTAGGACTCCAACACACCATTTTGGGAGACAATTTAACCCATAGTACCAAGGTAGATGATAAAAAAAAAAAAAATTGCACAGGATAAGTTAAATAGCTAAGGAAGGCTTTATTCAAGATTATCGCAATAGGAGTCAAGACTATTATAACAGGAAAGAGGGATTGAATTCAACTGCACTGAAGCAAAAGGCGGGAGAGTTTTTAAGCACTGGAGTGAGCCAGTGGAAAAGTACTGGAGGACATTGGGTCAATGTGATTCGGCCATCTGTGTTTGCTAATTGGTGCCCTCCCATATAGACTGGCAGATAGGGACCTTTTTTCTTGGTAATTACATTTCAAAGTGATGGCTCTAGGTTCTTGAAAAAGACATTCCTGGGTTTTAGAAGATTTACATTTCAAATGGGCAAAGGGAGAATTTGCAATTGCAAGTTTTCTAAAATACATGTTCTGAGAAAATGAGGTTCAGGGGCCTGTGGCCAGGAAGAAGCCTGTCTGATGTTTAATCAAGCTGAGAGGAATAATAAGGCTGCCTGAGCCACTGATATGTCCCAAGCCAGAGCTTCTCAGTGGTATAGAATAGTTACAAACGTGTCCAGACCTTGCTTCTCCTCTCCAGCCTGAAACCATCAGCAGCCTATTCCATTTATATCAGTGTGCCCTGACAAAAAATGTTTATTTAGGTAGTTGCTGGAATTTACTTTTATGGAAGAAATTCTAAAGACAATGTGAAGGATCATCTATAAGGAGATAGGAATGAAGGCAGATAAACTAATTATTAGCTGAAATATCCCGAAGCAGTGTTGGAGGAGATGAGAGAAGAGACCAGAAGGAGTATTCAAATGTGTAAAACGAAATTAAGATTGATTCAGCGTAGTGGCTTGTGGGTTCAAACTGCTCCGCAGACAAAAGATCTGAATTCTCCAGTTTTTTGAGGTTTTTGGAAAGATGCCCCGAAAATTATCCAGCCATCTCTTATAAACCACAGCATGTCATCTAGTGCCTTCTTGCAATCACCCTTCCCTCACTGCCCCTGTGTAGAACAAGACACAGAGGAAGAGTAGGTGAGGGAATGAAAGTAAAGGCTGTTGTCGAGAGCCCAGTGACAAGCTGAGTGCTATGGTTCCAAGAGAAAACACAGCACTCAAAAACATCTTCGGCAGTTCTTAATAAACTCAAGATCCCCCAAGGACCACAGGTCTGTGGACCACATGTTATCCTTGGCGCATAGATTTTAATGTTCCTCAATTTAAAAAAATATAGGTGATGCAGTAAGCCTTGCAAACAAGTCCCCTGGGACCTGATTAAGATAGCAGTAATCTTGTCCTTCTCTGCTTGAGAAGAACTGTACTAGTAAGCATCTTAGATTTTCAGATGCCAAACTGGTCCATGTTAAATTGTAACAAGTGTATTTATGGAGAGGACTCAAGTTCTAAATCAGGGGTTGGCAAACTTTTGCTGTAAAGAGCCGGAAGGAAATTCTTTTGACTCTGTGGGTCATGCAGTCCCTATGACAGTACGCAACTTGGTCCTTCAGCACAAAGTAGCCATGCATAATATGAAAATGAATGGGAACGGAATGAAAATAAATGGATGTGACTGTGTTCCAACAAATCTTTGCCTACACATACTGAAATTTGACTTTTACACACAGTATTACCTTTCTTTTGAGCCATTCTTAGCTGAAAAGCTATACAAAGAGAAGCCAGATTTGATCTGGAGGCTACAGATTGCCCACCCCTGGTCTAAATGTAAAAAGAATTCTAAGTTTTATATACTCACAATGCATCTCATTGTCTTGCCTCTCACCAAAACATGCGCCAGTTGTAAGGGGAGATATCCCCAGCACCTATGCTGACAAAAAGAGAAGAAGGGTCACATCTTAAGCAGTTTTGCAAGTATCCCAACCTGGTAAGCGCCTGACACTACACAAAGACAGTCATTAATTAACACACTCAGTACAAGTGTATTGAAGGAGCACTCTGGACCAGGACTGCACTGTGTAAGACACTAAGAATTGTAGATGGCAGAGACTGAAATCCTTGCCCTCATGCAGTTCTCTATCCTAAGTGCGCATTGAAATCACCTACATTGATTTCAAAAACTACAGGTTGTGGATGTTTTTCAAAATACTCCCCAGACCAATTAAATCAGAATCTCTGAGGGAGGGACCTGGCCACCTTCAGAAAAAATTGGCTTTGAAATCCTCCTCTGCCCACATTGCAGCTTCAGAAGTTGATTTAATTGCTTGGCACAGGTAGTTTTTACAGCTCTCCAGGTGATGCTAAAGTGTAGCCAATACTGTGCACATGGGCCTAGTGCTTCCAGGTAGGCAGAGTGGATGCATAAGCCTCAGGGGGCCTGTTAATTACACCCACACCTAAAGGCAATGTGGGGAGGAGCCCTCCTCCAGCTGGCCCATACTTCCCTTTCATAGGGCCAGAGTGTTCAAACCTCGGCCAGACCCTCAGATCCCCAGACCCTTCATGGCCAGCTTCACGTCTTCACATCTTCTCACCTTAAGATCTACTTTTCTCAATTACCTGCCTTTCCTCACATGTCTGTCTCCATTTCTCCTTTCCCATCATAGTTGACCATTACCGCTTAGCTTTCTTCTTATCAAGATCTGTGTGGAACAGACGTTCTCAAAGTGCAGCCCTGGCCCAGTGCATCAGGGTCACCTGGGAACTTGTTAGAATTGCATGTTCTCTGGCCCACCCCAGAACTATGAAGCAGAAACTCCAGATGAGTCCTGGAACTCTGTTTCAACAATTTCTCGAGGCGATCCTGAAGCACACTCAAGTTCTGAGAACCAATGACATAAAGAAGTAAAGGGTAGTGGATTTTGATGATATCACTAAATCAATGTGCAATTGGTCAAAATAATTGAAGCGATAGACTAAAATGCGGAGAGCTAAGATTTTTAGTGTTTTAGCTCATTCAGTCTCAGTCAAAAACTGCCACTCTTGGCGATTGCAATCTCCTGAGTTAGAATGTGCTCTTAGATTGTATCAAACATATCAAAGGACATTCCTGTCACTCATAGGTCACTGACATAGAACCTACTTTGAAAATAAAAGACAATAGTCATTGGTTTTATTGGCTGACATTTTATTAACCTAGAAACAGTAAAGTTTAAAAAGCCCCTGTTCTCAAGGATCCAACATTACCCAAGATGAAGGGCTTAAAATAATTTCCAGGAAGAAGAAATGGACATGTGTATGTTAAAAGAGAATCTGATCGATTCTCAGCCGTTTGGCTAAGATCAAGTAAAAGAGATCCTGCATGATTCTAATTTCCCAGGATCTCTCCCCATACCCCCAATAGCCACTCATTTTCTCCTTTCTCCATCGTTTTACTGAAATTATGTGGGTTTGGGATTTCTAGCCAATTCAAAGAAATAATCTATTCAGTAACAGAGTATCTGTTCTAATAGCAAGAGGTTTCCACATTTGGGTACCTGAATCAACAGAATAAAGTATTTTAGTCTGGCTTTGACATGTCAGGATATGAGCCAATAGGAACAATCACAAATATTCTGATTCTGACAAATTGCAGATGCTGTGATTTATGTGATGGCGCCCTCTGTTTATTAAGAGGACCATATTGAACTCCATGGTTTTCCTGTTTATACCATACATACAACTTTGCAGTAGTGAGCTGGGAAATGTTCCACAACCAGCTCTAGGTGGAGAGGATTGCGTGGGGAAGCCAGAGTTGTTCTGCCAATTTCCATGAAATAACTGATCCCACTATGGCCAAGTTCAAGGTACCAGTATCACTGCTTGTGGAGGTGGGGAGAGATACACAGTAACATGGCATTAGGTAGTATTTCCAGCATAAAGATACAAGAGATATAAGCAACCTCAAAAACATAGATAACAGTAAACTGTAAACACTTAGAAAGTGATACATTTTGAGCATTTATTATTTTTGTTTGGATATCATTATTTAATCCTATAATTATATAATTCAATGTTTTATAATGTCCCTGTTTGGAAATTCCTGAACGTTTTGCAACAGACTCTTCCAAGTTGGTAAAAACTGCTCTGGCACAGCACTGTGAGCCTTCTTAAATTGATCATCATTTCCTCTTTGCGTTGTTTGTCAGGGAGCCCTGTATAGAGGATACCACACTAATCAGGATGGTGAACGCTCACATTCATCCCTTTGCCATACAGGACGGGGTAGAGAGGGATGGAGACAGAGCTCAGTAGAGCTGCGTCACAGCCTTCTAAGTTATCTGCCTTATATATGTGTCTCTCTCCCCCACGGAGCTGGTGAGTGCTTTAAGGACTGAGACATGCTGCTTACCTACGTATTGTAGTATTTGGCATCAAAATGGTTTCAATAAATGTGTGCATTACAGCTTAATCTTTCCACTGCAGGCCAACAACATGAAACACGTATTCTGATGGCTTGTAGTCAGCATTGTCCCGCCTGAATTATGACTTCATGGCTCAACCATCTAACTCTTCAGTGGGTCACAGCAGTAGCAGATAGTGCAGGCAAAGCTGGGGCAGTGTGGACTGAGCCACCAGAAGACGCAGCACCTGGCTTTGGAGGAAGAGAGCCTTTAGAACAGATGATCCTCAAAAAATGAGGTCACCTGATGGTGCATTTGGGAGCATGCCATTCCTGTGTCATCCTCTGTGTGTAAAGAACAATGCTAAAATCTCTCAAGCCAACCGAAGAAATGGTATCGGGAGAATGAGCAGAAGAGAATTAAGAAGTCTCTCAAAGACATTTTTATCTCCGAGAAAGTGGGGCACCACCCACGGCTGCCTCTACCCAGGAGAAAACCTGTTTAGAAAATGCTGATACACCATGAACCTTAAAAGGAAAGTTCACAGAGATATTTTCTTTTTAACTTCAGTGAGAAAAACACAACACTAAATATTCCAAACTGCTGCTCTGAATTTGTCAGAGACAAAAGAAACAGCGGGAGAGTTAAAGGCACGGTCATCTAAACACAACAGACTGTAAGAAGACTGTCTCCCGGGGGAAAGAATCTTGAAAAATAATCAGTGCACAACAAATATTATTAAGTGGCAAAGCAAACACAGTAAAATACAGGTGGAAAATATATTTTAGGCTGTAACTAGGCTAGAAAAACAAGACAAATAGGGAACCATAAAGGACTTCAGAATATAATTAGAAGGGCAATAAGAAATAACTGCCGACTGACAGAGAAGGGATAGAGTGAAAATGCACCCAGGGTGTGTAATGAATGACGTGCAAGAGGAGGGAGAAGATATTTCACAGATTTTGACCCTCATTCTCTCATTCCTATTAGATTTCAATTGAAATCAAAGCTATGCAAATAGAAGAACAGCAGGCTTAAAAAGATTTAACAATGAATAGATACACAAAATGTGTTCTTTACCCAAGAATCTAAATTGAATCAAAATTCTCTCTGGTCTTCTCCTCTGACCTTTTGTGTTCTATCCAGTGTTGTATTTGATCACACCCTGTGCTCAGAGAAACCCAGGTGCAAGTAAGGACATGAAGCATGATAATTGTTCAAGGCACCACCTAGGAGACTCAAGAATACGATAAATTAAAGCCAGGGGGCCCCGGGCAGCAAAAACTTTCCCAGATTCTGCGGTTAGCAGGAGCAAAAGGTGGCCTCACAGAGCCTTGAAGTTTTTCCTGACTCAGGTAAGGGGAGTTCCCAGAAAGCTGATAGACAAGTAGGAGGGATATGGAGGCTGATCAAGTTACAGCTCTGAAAAGCTGTAAATGAAGATGTCCACAGAGTTCCGGAGGGAGGTTCTCGAGCAGCTGTAATTCTGCCCTCCAGGGGATATTTGGCCATATCTGGAGATACTTCTGATTGTCATGCTGGGGGTAGATGCTGCTGACCATCTGGTGGGTCGAGGCCAGGGATGCTGCTAAGCATCTGACGATGCCCCCACCACAGAGAGTTGGTCCGGCCCCTAATGTCACTCATGCTGAGATGGAGAAACTGGTGTCGACCAAGAAATGAAAACACTGCTGAAGTGTGAAAAGGACTCCACTTGTGGTGGAAAGATTGATATTAAGTATTGGGAATGAGGGAGAAGTGGCAAACGAAAGCACGACCATGGTATGTGAATGTAACTATGTGCAGTTACGCCTTAAGAGACAAATGCATGGGAGCAGGATGCATAAGAAGCACCGTGTCATATCACGTCCTCTACACAATACTTAGTTGGACAAGGTTGTACTGGATGTGTGAGGTTTCTCATAAGCTAACATATGCAAATGATGTAGAGTGAGGGAGTTGCTCTTAACACCTGTGTAAATCACATGAGATAAGACACAAGGAAGATGAGAGAGGCTATTTGAATGGAAAACCTGATTTGATACCTAGCTGCAAAGAAGGAAGGTTTACAGTCCCCCTGCCTCTCGGGAATAAGGTGTGGAATCCTTAGATTGCTGGTTTACAGGTGCTCAAAATAAACTCTTTGGAGGAGGCAGCTTTTTCTACAGGAGAAGGCTGATGGGAAAAGGTTTGAAAAAGATAGTACTTAATCTGAACATATTGATTTACTTAGAAAACCAGACATTATCATCTTAACAATGTATGTGCACAATTTATATAAAAAATATTTTAATGATGAAAGAAGACGAAGTGGAAAGTTTTTTATGTTTTTAAAGAGTTAAGTAAAATGTAATTCCAATTAAGCTACTGATGGGATTTTATTCGAAATATGATATATTGATATCTGAAAAAAAATCAAAGTATTAAGAAGCATCCAGGCAATGTTTGGTAAATGATAACAATGAGGGGTAACTGGCATTTATAGACATTAAAATTTCGAAGGTTCAATAATTTAAAAGTGTGATACTAGTGCATCAGCAAAGAGGTCAATGAAATGCAATAGGAAGTTCCAAAATAGACATAAGCACATACAGGAATTTGTTACATTTTAAGGATGTCATTTTAAGTTAGTAAAATATTTCTACCAAGAAGGAAAAACAAAGTTTAATTCCTACCTAATGCTTTGCATCAAAATAAAATCAGATGGATGAACTATTGAAATATTTAAAATAAAACAATTTAAAATACCAGGAGAAATCAAAACAGAGAGAAAGAAAACCAGAAATTACAAGGGACAACTGACCACGTCAGACTAAAGTGATTCTTATGCCTTGGTTTCATTCCACGTCATGCTGACATGCCCTCACAGAGCCAAATCTCATAGCAAATTGAATAAATCCCGTAATTGTGGTAGTTGGTCCAATTCTAGTGAGTTCCACTAGTGGATTTTGTTTTTATCACACTGTAGACAATCTCTCTGGAACTCTCCGAAAAATCACACTTTTTTTTTTCTTAACAAATTTGTGTTCACTGATCCCTAGATGTGATACCATCATAAATCCCTATAATACCAGGCATGCTTTGAAAGATTTTATTTTTGATTTCTTCTTATATTCTCATCTACTTTAATGTGAAGCAAAGCCTTTACACAAATTTCAAAGGACTACAACATTAAAAAGATTTCAGTGGCAAAATGTCAACAATTGTGCACAATGAGCTGAGAATGTTTCTGAAAACTGCTCTTTATCAAAAGAATGTGTATACATCTAGTTATTCTGAATCTGTGTCAATATTCTTGCAATGCTGACTTTAAGGTTCAGGTTGTTTTTTCCCATTACTATAGCTAGAACAACTGAAAATGTAGTTGGAAATGACAGCTCTTTACATAAATTAATAATGAAAGGAGAGAGGATTAATAAGGTCGGGGTGATTGTACAGTGTCATCTTTTAAAATCTGCTTGCCTGAGAGTTTATTTAGATTAAACTACCAGAAAATGCTATATTCAGACACCATAAAATGCCCAGGTACCCGAAAAATTTACACTATAAAAATTTATTGTTTTGAAAAAGTGAATATATATCATTTTTATTTTGCCATATAGTCTTTTTTAATAACTTTGAAATAGTTATTATTTTGAAGAATTCTTTAGTTTTCAGCAAATGTTCATGAATGTCACTTCTTATAATCATTGACCTCAATTTTTCTTTAAAATATGAGTTTTAAAACACACGTAAGCATGCCTTGGGAACTCAGTTTTCACTTCAGATGACCAGATAAAACCTATGAGTACTCTAAAAGCTTGCTGCAATCTAAAATAGCTTGATTTTGAACGAGAGGAAAATTATCTCTGACTTAGAGTAACCTACAACATATGTTAAATCAGTTGAAATATTATCTATTTAATATTCTATTTTGAATTTGCATATGATTCAAGTAATTAACATTAAGACAAATAATAATCATGCTAAAACACTTCAGATCTACTGTTCACTTTTATATAGACCTATTACCATATCATTTAAATATTAGCATTCGTATAAATAAATTCATATAAAAACACCTTACAGGGTATAAACAGAAGCATTTGTACTAATCAAGTTTATGATAGGAAAGGATTCAAATATTTTCTACTTAAATAATGCTAATAAATTCTTTGGAAAGGGCCTCAGACTAATGAACAAAAAGTCAGTATTACAAAATATTAATTTTTGTTTAGTACTGGTTTGAAGTTCTTGATTTTCTTTTTTTTTTCTAGTGTCACATCATTGGTGGTTTTATTTTTTTTTTGTCCTGTTAATTTCTTTTTTTTTTTTAATTGCATTTTAGGTTTTGGGGTACATGTGAAGAACATGCAAGATTGTTTCCTAGGTACACACATGGCAGTGTGATTTGCTGCCTTCCTCCCCTTCACCTATATCTGGCATTTCTCCCAATGCTATATCTCCCCACCTCCCCACTCCCCCGTCCCTCCCCCATTTTCCCCCAACAGACCCCAGTGTGTAGTGCTCCCCTCCCTGTGTCCATGTGTTCTCATTGTTCAACACGCGCCTATGAGTGAGAACATGAGGTATTTGATTTTCTGCTCTTGTGTCAGTTTGCTGAGAATGATGGTTTCCAGGTTCATCCATGTCCCTACAAAGGACACGAACTCATCATTTTTGATGGCTGCATAATATTCCATGGTGTATATGTACCACATTTTCCCTGTCCAGTCTATCATCAATGGGCATTTGGGTTGGTTCCAGGTCTTTGCTATTGTAAACAGTGCTGCAATGAACATTCGTGTGCATGTGTCCTTATAGAAGAACAATTTATAATCCTTTGGGTATATGCCCAGTAATGGGATTGCTGGGTCAAATGGAATTTCTATTTCTAGGTCCTTGAGGAATCGCCACACTGTCTTCCACAATGGCTGAGCTAATTTACACTCCCACCAACAGTGTAAAAGTGTTCCTATTTCTCCACATCCTCTCCAGCATCTGTTGTCTCCAGATTTTTTAATGACCGCCATTCTAAAGCCTTCCTTAGCGGTTTAACTTATCCTGTTTTAGTTCTTTGTAAATTCTGGATATCAGCCCTTTGACAGATGGGTAGATTGCAAAAATTTTTTCCCATTCTGTTGGTTGCCGATTCACTGTAATGACTGTTTCTTTTGCCATGCAGAAGCTGTGGAGTTTGATTAGGTCCTATTTGTCTATTTTGGCTTTTGTTGTCAATGCATTTGGTGTTTTAGTCATGAAGTCCTTGCCTACGCCTATGTCCTGAATGGTTTTGCCTAGATTTTCTTCTAGGGTTTTTATGGTGTTAGGTCTTATGTTTAAGTCTTTAATCCATCTGGAGTTAATTTTAGTGTAAGGTGTCAGGAAAGGGTCCAGTTTCTGCTTTCTGCACATGGCTAGCCAGCTTTCCCAGCACCATTTATTGAACAGGGAATCATTTCCCCATTGCTTGTTTTTGTCTGGTTTGTCAAAATCGGATGGTTGTAGATATGTTGTGTTGCCTCCAAGACCTCTCTTCTGTTCCATTAGCCTATATCTCTGTTTTGGTACCAGTACCATGCTGTTTTGATTACTGTAGCCCTGTAGTATAGTTTGAAGTCAGGTAGTGTGATGCCTCCCGCTTTGTTCTTTTTGCTTAGAATTGACTTGACTATGTGGGCTCTCTTTTGGTTCCATATGAAGTTTAAGGTGGTTTTTCCCAGTTCTGTGAAGAAGGTCATTGGTAGCTTGATGGTAATAGCATTGAATCTGTAAATTACTTTGGGCAGTATGGCCATATTCACGATATTGATTCTTCCTAACCATGAACATGGAATGTTTCTCCATCTGTTTGCGTCCTCTCTTATTTTGTTGAGCAGTGGTTTGTAGTTATCCTTGAAGAGGTCCTTTACATCTTTTATTAGTTGTATTCCTAGGTATTTTATTCTCTTTGTAGCAATTGTGAATGGCAGTTCATTCTTGATTTGGCTTTCAAGTCTGTTATTGGTATATAGGAATGCTTGTGATTTCTGCACATTGATTTTGTATACTGAGACTTTGCTGAAGTTGCTTATCAGTTTCAGGAGATTTTGGGCTGAGACGATGGTGTCTTCTAGATATACAATCATGTCGTCTGCAAATACAGACAATTTGACTTCCTCCTTTCCTATTTGAATACCCTTTATTTCTTTTCCTTGCCTGATTGCTCTGGCTAGAACTTCCAGTAGTATATTGAATAGGAGTGGTGACAGCGGGCATCCTTGTCTAGTGCCAGATTTCAAAGGGAATGCTTTCAGTTTTTGCCCATTCAGTATGATATTGGCTGTGGGTTTGTCGTAAATAGCTTTTATTATTTTGAGATACGTTCCATCGATACCTAGTTTATTGAGGGTTTTTAGCATAAAGGGCTGTTGAATTTTGTCAAAAGCCTTCTCTGCATCAATTGAGATAATCATGTGGTTTTTGTTTTTGGCTCTGTTTATGTGGTGAATTACGTTTATAGACTTGCATATGTTGAACCAGCCTTGCATTCCTGGGATGAAGCCTACTTGATCATGGTGGATGAGCTTTTTGATGTGCTGTTCCATTCGGCTTGCCAGTATTTTATTGAAGATTTTTGCATCTATGTTCATCATGGATATTGGCCTGAAGTTTTCTTTTCTTGTTGAGCGTCTGCCGGGTTTTTGTATCAGGATGATGTTTGTCTCATAAAATGATTTGGGAAAAATTCCCTCTTTTTGGATTATTTGGAATAGTTTCAGAAGGAATGGTACCAGCTCCTCTTTGTATGTCTGGTAGACTTCTGCTGTGAATCCATCTGGACCTGGGCTTTTTTGGGTGGTAGGCCCTTAATTGCTGCCCCAACTTCACACCTTGTTATTGGTCTATTCAGGGTTTCAACTTCTTCCTGGTTTAGGCTTGGGAGGAGGCAAGTGTCCAGGAATTTATCCATTTCTTCCAGGTTACTAGTTTATGTGCATAGAGTTGTTTGTAATAATCTCTGATGATGGTTTGAATTTCTGTGGAATCTATGGTGAACTCCCCTTTATCATTTTTTATTGCATCAATTTGGTTATTCTCTCTTTTCTTTTTTATTAATCTGGCTAGTGGTCTGTCTATGTTGTTGATCTTTTCGAAAAACCAGTTCCTGGATTCATTGATTTTTTGAAGGGTTTTTTTGTGTCTCTATCTCCATCAGTTCTGCTCTAATCTTAGTTATTTCTTGTCTTCTGCTAGGTTTTGAGGTTTTTTTATCTTGCTCCTCTAGCTGTTTCAATTTCAATGCTAGGGTTTCAATTTTAGATCTCTCCTTGCTTTCATGTGGGCACTTATTGCTATATATTTTCCTCTAGAGACTGCTTTAAATATGTTCCAGAGATTCTGGTATGTTGTGTCTTCATTCTCATTAGTTTTGAAGAACACCTTTATTTCTGCCTTCATTTCATTGTTTATCCAGTCAACATTCAAGAGCCTGTTGTTCATTTTCCATGAAGCTGTGCAGTTCTGAGTTAGTTTCTGCATTCTGAGTTAGTTTCTGCATTCTGAGTTCTAACTCGATTGCACTGTGGTCTGAGAGACTGTTTGTTATGATTTCCATTCATTTGCATTTGCTGAGGAGTGATTTATTTCCAATTATGTGGTCAATTTTAGAGTAGGTGTGATGTGGTGCTGAGAAGAATGTATATTCTGTGGATTTGGGGTGGAGAGTTCTGTAAATGTCTATTAGGCTTGCTTGTTCCAGGTCTAAGTTCAGATCCTGGATATCCTTGTTAATTTTCTGTCTGGTTGATCTGTCTAATATTGACAATGGGGTGTTAAAGTCTCCCACTATTATTGTGTGGGAGTCTAAGTCTCTTCGTAAGTCATTAATAACTTGCCTTATGTATCTGGGTGCTCCTGTATTGGGTGCGAATATATTTAGGATCGTTAGCTCTTTTTGTTGCATTGATCCTTTTACCATTATGTAATGTCCTTCTTTGTCTCTTTTGATCTTTGTTGTTTTAAAGTCTATTTTATCAGAAATGAGAATTGCAACTCCCGATTTTTTTTGCTTTCCATTTGCTTGGTAAATCTTCCTCCATCCCTTTATTTTGAGCCTTTATGTATCCTTGCATGTGAGATGGGTTTCCTGGATACAGCACACCGATGGCTTTTGGCTTTTTATCCAATTTGCCAGTCTGTGTCTTTTGATTGGGGCATTTAGTCCATTTACATTTAGGGATAATATTGTTATGTGTGAATTTGATACTATCATTTTGATGCTAGCTGGCTGTTTTGTTCATTAGTTGATGCAGATTCTTGATTGTGTTGATGCTCTTTACCATTTAGTATGTTTTTGGAGTGGCTGGTACTGGTTGTTCCTTTATATGTGTAGAGCCTCTTTCAGGAGCTCTTGTAAAGCAGGTCTGGTGGTGATGAAATCTCTGAGTACTTGCTTGTTCGCAAAGGATTTTATTTTTCCTTCACTTATGAAGCTTAGTTTGGCTGGATAGGAGATTCTGGGTTGAAAGTTCTTTTCTTTAAAGCTGTTTAATATTGGCCCCCACTCTCCTCTGGCTTGTAGGGTTTCTGCTGAGAGATCTGCTGTGAGTCTGATGGGCTTCCCTTTGTGGATACCCGACCTTTCTCTCTGGCTGCCCTTAGCATTTTCTCCTTCACTTCAACCCTGATGAATCTGATGATTATGTGCCTTGGGGTTGCTCTTCTTGAGGAATATCTTTGTGGTGTTCTCTGTATTTCCTGGACTTGAATATTGGCCTGCCTTGCTAGGTTGGGGAAGTTTTCCTGGATAATATCCTGAAGAGTATTTTCCAGCTTGGATTCATTCTCTTCGTCACATTCAGGTACACCTATCAAACATAGATTAAGTCTTTTCACATAGTCCCACATTTCTTGGAGATTTTGTTCATTCCTTTTTACCCTTTTTTCTCCATTCTTGCCTTCTTGTTTTATTTCATTGAGTTGATCTTCGACCTCTGATATCCTTTCTTCTGCTTGCTCTATTCAGCTGCTGAAACTTGTGCATGCTTTGCAAAGTTCTTGTGTTGTGTTTTTCAGCTCCATCAATTCACTTATATTCCTCTCTATGTTGTCCATTCTCATTAGCATTTCGTCAAATCTTTTTTCAAGGTACTTAGTTTCTTTGCATTGGGTTACATGTTCTTTTAGCTCACTGTAGTTTCTTATTACCCACCTTCTGAAGTCTGATTCTGTCATTTCATCACACTCCTTCTCCATTCAGCCTTGTTCCCTTGCTGGTGAGGAGTTGTGATCCCTTTTAGGAGGAGAGGTGTTCTAGTTTCAGGTGTTTTCATCCTTTTTGCGCTGGTTTCTTCCCATCTTTGTGGGTTTATCCACCTGTTGTCTTTGTAGTTACTGACTTTCAGATTGGGTCTCTGAGTGAACTTCCAGTTTGTGGATGCTGAAGTTACTTCTTTTTCTTAGCATTCCTTCTAAAAGTCTGGCCCCTCTGCTGTAGGACTGCTGAGGTCCACTCCAGGCCCTGCTTGCCGGGGGATCACTTGCAGCAGCTGCAGAACAGTAAGGGTTGCTACCAGTTTCCTCTTCTGCTATCTTTGTCCCAGAAGGATGCCCGCCAAATGTCAGTCTGTTCTCTCCTTTATGAGGTGACTCTTTGGATACACAGGGGTCAGGGAGCTGCTTGAGGAGACAGTCTGTCCTTTATTGGAGCTCAAATCCTGAGCTGTGAGCTCCATTGTTCATTCAGAGTTGCTGTGCAGGTACGTTTAGGTCTGCTGCAGCAGAACTCATAAACTCTCTTTTTTTTTTTTTTTCCCCAGGTGCTCTGTCCCAGGGAGTTAGGGCTTTATTTATGAGTTTCCGTTGTGCTGCTGCCTTTTTTTTTCTTTCAGGGCTGCCCTGCCCAGCGAGGAGGCAGCCTAGTCACTGTCTGCCTGTAGAGGCTTTGCTGAGCTGCTGTGGGCTCCGCCCAGCTGCCATGTGATCTTCCCTGCAGTCCTGTTTATATGGGTATAGTTAGAACTACCTTGGCAATGGTGGCCCACCTCTGTTATGGCAGACTCTCTCTGTAGTGGCAGGTTGCCTCGACAACGGCAGGTTGCCTGAGCAACAGTCGGCTGCCTCAGTGATGGTCAGACTGCCTCTGTAGTGGTGGAGTGTCTCAGTAATGGCAGATACCCCTCCCCCACAGAGCCGGACCGTCCGGGGTTCAGCTGTGCTTGCTGTGAAACACTCAACCCAGGGCGTTTTCAATTACTGTTTTTTTGTGTGTGTGGGAGGGGGGACCAGCCGAGCCTGATTGCCTGGCTCCCTGACTCAGAGTCTTTTTTAGTTGTTGTTGTTGAACGGTCGACCCTCTCCCAGTGTTCCGGTCACCTGTTGAAAAGGCGCCGGGATGTCCCATGTCGCGACTCACTGAGCCGGCTGAAACAGCCGCGCTGAGGTTCCTGGCCATTTTTTTTGCCTAGGAATCTCCTGGCCTGGCTCGCTATTTCAGATGAATGGGTGACTCTGCTGTCTCAGGGCTCCAATAGCCAGCTAAGAGGGCACCCAGACCAGTGTCTTTTGTACAGAGAACCACTGGGCCAGGGCGTGGGCAAAGCAGCCGCGTGGGCGAAACAGCGGTGCTGGTGACCCATGGGGCTCCTCCACCTGGGAATCTCCTGGTCTGTGGGCTCACACCTGTAATCCCAGCACATTGGGAGGCCGAGGCAGGTGGATCACAAGATCAGGAGATTGAGAACAGCCTGGCCAACATAGTGAAACCTCATCTCTACTAAAAATACCAAAATTAGGTGAGCATGGTGGCACGCACCTGTAGTCCCAGCTACTAGGGAGGCTAAGGCAGGAGAATTGCTTGAACCCACGAGGTGGAGGTTGCAGTGAGCAGAGACCATACCATTGCACTCTAGCCTGGGTGACAGAGTAACACTCCATCTCAAAAACAAAACAAATAGCAAACAAACAAACAAAAACTTATTTGATTTAATTTATTCCATTATTTCCCAAGTTAATTTGACTACAGAAATCTTTCGTTTTCTGACACATATCTGTTTAAGGATAATCACACTCCATCAGTCTTTCTGGTACAGGTACATTGAACATATTATTGGAAAATACAAACTCTACAATTTGTCAAAGACTCAAAACAAGCTCATAGGAGGGGAGCTTGATCTGGGTGTAAAGCTACATTTCACCTTTTCTCTTTAACATTCCAAGGCACAACATGCCCCAAACAATTCATAATACAGTGTTACGGCTTACTAGGCTACTCCCCCAGAAATATTTGCACATTAAAGAAAGGAATGATTAGAATCCCTCCTTTAATCCAAAGATGGAATCTTCTGGAGGAGTTACAGGGGTCCATTGGAGTAGCTAAGCTTCTCTTGGGCACCTCGAATCCAGGCACACCCAGGATTACCTGTTCACCATATCTAGAAACCTGGGCACTTATTGGACCCAGTTGCTTTTTTTTTTTTTTTTGAGATGGCGTTTCACTCTGTCACCCAAGCTGGAGTGCCATGGGGCAATCTCAGCTCACTGCAGCCTCCAGCTCCTGGGTTAAAGTGATTCTCCTGTCTCAGCCTCCCAAGTAGCTGGCATTACAGTCACCCGCCAGCAAAGATGGGGTTTCACCATGTTGGTCAGGCTAGTCTGGAACTCCTGACCTCAAGTGATATGCCCTACTCAGCCTCCCAAAGTGCAGGGGTTACTGGTGTGAGCTACCACGCCTGGCTGCCCAGTTGTTCTCAGTTCCCTTCCAAGGAAATATGAGTAACAAGATGTCACTTTCCACAAACATGCAGAAGTACTTAATAAATGAGTGAGCTGAGCTGCTAATACAAAAAAGAAAAAAAAAAAAAGAATAGAAGAGAAGGAGGCTCAATAAGATGTAAGTTACTCCAATCTGGAAAAGTCATTGATTTTAGGTAAAGCATAGGTTTCCATTTAAAAAATTAGCATGAACAGTAGAATGTGAAACTTAGTAAATCCGAAACATGACATTTTTGTTAAATTAGGAAGAAACTAAAAATGTTTTTGACTATGAGTTAGCTAAAGTAGGATGTTGTTACCATAATTTTCATATTTAAACATGCAATGATCTCCAATTTTGATTTGTCAAAGTGAATATTAGGACGCCAAAGGCAATTTAAATTGCAATCATCTCCTAGTCTCATGATCGCATTGTCACAAAGATGTCAGCAGAATATGCAAGAATACGTTACAGAATTTAATCATTAATATCATCACAGATTCCTCTACTTGTAGGGTGTTTTTCTCTGCATTATTCTGTGTTAAATATGTGTTATAAATCTAACTGAAAAATTCAAGTAAAAGTTTTAGAAACTACAGGCATTCATAGCTCTTCAAATATTTACTTATTTGGAAGAATTAAAAACATATTTCTCTAAAACTTACGTCGGTTACTCTTATACTTCTATTCGCAGATACTTCTTAAACATCAATTATGGGCCCAATCTGTGCTGAAGACTGTAGGAGCAAACACACACACACACACACACACACACACACACGGTACCCAACATGGTTTGTGCTCCTCACAAAATATACAACTCAGTTATGAATTAAAATAACAATGATAAAAGTGGCTGAACAGGTCATACAACATAGATCCCTGTTACATCAAGTTCTGTCTGTGGTCCTCCCTGCGTGTTCCTGAGATGGGTTGCTGGGCACTGAGCTCAGGTCCCACACCAGCGAAGTGACTTTCAGAAGTGAAGTAGGAAGAGAATAAATGGTTAAGGGTACCTTTATGAATGCCGAAGTCTACTTAAAAGCAATTGTAAAATTGTATGATAGTGATAGTAATGTTAATATAATTCCAAAAGGGAAGATACGTACAACCATATACCCCCAACAAATAGTAGTAGGCACACCTACTATGTTCCTGAAAACTACTTTAGCATTAGGAATATAGAAGTGAATCAAAGAGGCAGAGGTGGAGACTATTCCTCCATGAAGCTAATGTTTTACTGGGAGACGACAGAAAGTAAATTAATAAATATTTATCAGGTTATCCTCTCCATGGATGAGGCATAGATGATGCTGGGAATGGATACTGGCTGCTTTCCATATACAGTAGTCAGCAAGGACTTCTCTGATACTTTGAATAGAGAACTAAAGATGTCAAGGAGAACACACCAAGCAAAGAAAGCACATGCAAAGGCCCCGAGGCAGCACTGACATTAGCAAATTTGAAGAACAGCAAGAAAGCCAGTGTGGCAAGAGTGAGGTGCAAAGTGAGAAAGAGAAAAAGAAGAAATGTGGAGATGGGGTGTCTGCGCTGGCAGCCATCTATGCTGGGCCTGAAACAACCACAGGCTTGAGTCAACTCAGGAAGTGTCATGACGTAGGACCTGAGGGACACAGGAGATGTAGCTAACCTGAAGGCAAGAAACGAAACTTGAGAGCCATAAGTGTATCTGTTGGTTGTCTGATTCTTCGCCATTGCTGGTACTCCTGAGAACACTAAAAAGACCAAAGCTTCCATTTGCCTTCTCTTCAAAACAAATCCTTCATTCCTGGCCACCTTCTCCTACCAGAGTACCTTCTTAGAGCCCACTGAATTTATCTGACCAGTTCACTGTCCATCTAACCTTCTTCACCTTATTCTGGAAATCTCTCAAAAATTAGAAACTATAATCAAACTAGTCACATATGACTCCATGTGAGAGGAAAACTTCTGAAAAACTATTTAAATGTCTGATTTTTAAAAAATTTAATCCATGGTGGCCTTAGTCAGCCACCAGTGTAAAGTAGCAGAAAGTTTAAGAATGTAAGAAGGTGAATTTTCAGACGTCTGTCTGATGAAGGTGTTCACGCATGGTTTGGAAAACAGGCAAGAACTAATCAAGCAAGCTGATCTCATCCTAAATACACATAAATTTATGAGGTGTTAACAGCATGGGGATTAACCTATGAAATAGCTGCTCATTAAGCAAAAATGATCAAAATGTGCTACTCTCATTGCAACAGAATTATGAACTACATCATGCCAAAAGACAACTAAATAATAACGGAAAAGGGTTTTATAAGGACAACATGCCTACTAAGTGAGCCAGCCTCTTTGAAATTCAAGATACTGAATCAGGAAGTCAACTTTCAAACTGGTTTCTTCAGCCTTATTAGGAAAACAGGGGCAGTTGATGTCTGTTTCTATTCTATTTCTTCACCCATTCACTGAGGAAAATTCTATTATGCTACTTCTCAACGGGTATCTTTTGGAGTTGTCCATGTCTTTCAACTGCTAAATATTACGGCTTTCTCTACTGTGTGCCTATAGCCCTCAAAACAATCACTTGCAAGTTCCGCGGCACAAAATACAATGAATGCACCCTAGTTTCGCTTGCTGAAAATCTCCTAAAAGGTCAGTGGAGCGCATTATCCAATATTCTAGTATCATTTTTTGAGGACTGGAACTGTACAATTTTCTGTTAAACCTAAGTATTTTCTTGTTTTCTTGAAAAAAGAAACTGAACATTTAATTTGGGTTCAGAGTTTAGAAACTCTGCTACCTTCATAAAACCTTTCCTGATCAGCTTTATAAGTGATATCTTCCTCCTTGGAAATATTCTAGCAATTGTGACCTGTATTATTCCTTTGTTAATTTATTTTACACTGCTTCTTGGTAACTCTTCTACTCTTTGTTCTTAAGTGGTATTTTAATATTTAATAATTACATTTCCTTATATTTAGGGCTTATTTAGCCAGATTATTAAGCCTCATAAGATAAAGGACTAAGAATTAAATATCTGTACAACCACTCACCCACACCCAGACACACTGAGCACTGTTTGGAATATTTCAGTCCCTCCTGATTATTTGTTGATTCGATTTTCCTGATTTCAGTTAAGTTGAGGTAGTGTGAACAGCTGCCCAATCTCAGGTACAGGGACTGATCCTCAAGCAACGAGGTCTTACAGGAAATATTTGTGGAGGCCTGAAAAAGTCAGTTTATAAAGATAATCACAATCTTCACACAACTGAATATACAAAGCTGTGCATTGAAAAGTGGACTTGTGTAGAAGGCAAAGCATGCACTTTGACCTCAGAGAAACTTGTTTTCAATTCTCTGGCCCACAGCTAATTATGTCTGTGACTTTGCATGAATTACAAAAGTTCTCTGGCTCCATTTCCTTATCTGTGCACAGGAAATCATAATATCTCCTACAAAAATTATTATGAGAATGGAAAGAACACATTTAAAATACCTAGTGCAGGGCAGAAGCTCAGGACGCTGTCCATAGATAACAGAGTCCTTGCAGGATGCTAGCAGGCAATGTCTGCCATAAATGGCCTTAGGGACAGGGGATATCTTGTAACTGAGAGTATTTTCTTGTTTTATTTTTATTTTTAAGAAAACTCAGAGATTTTAGCCCAACTTTATTAAGAAAGCAAGCTCTGCTGCCCGCATTTTTGTGGGCTAACTTTCTTTGTAAACTCATCTGACTCTTCCTCCTTTGGCTCTTACTCAGAATAATTTTTCAATATATGTTTGGTTTTATCACATCATATGGGTTTACAAAGCTACAAAGTGTTTAAGAAGTTGTCTAAATACTTGTGGAAGGTAAAGTAGCTAAATGTTTGACATTGACTGATTTCTCAAATGATTACCCGATTCCACTGTTCTTTAAGCCAATAAGCAAGAGAAGAAAAGAAGTTAGAAGTAAAAAGTCAGTTGGCCGTGTTTTTCACTTTTTAGCTGACTATGGTGCCATAAAATGGAAACCCTACGGTTCTGAGTGTGTCACATAATATTTTATGTATTAAATTAAATAGGATCTTACAAGTGTTGCTGTGCTATTTGGAAAAAGAGCTGCAGAAAATTTGGAAAAGGCTATAAAGACTTTTACTAGAACTGTCTCTTATCCTTCATTAATATCATGATTTTCTGATTTCACTAAGTTTAACAGGAAACCAAAAATTCCTGAAAAAGTTGAGATTTTCATCTTAGCCCTATCACTTCATGAATTTGCTTAACAGCTTGGACCATACAATTTTGCGCACATGGGAATATCCCCCAAGTTCTAACGGGTGAAATTTTAACCTAAGCTCCTTACTTCACAGGAGATATCCCACTGCACCTGGTCTACGAATAGATGTTTTTAAAGCCCCTGCCCTCTAAACACATTAAGTTTTAAAATTGTGAATGAGTCATTTCTCTGAGACTTTTTCAGAAAAAATGCTCATTCTAACAGAGTTGCTTTCAAAAATCTGGATATGATTTCCATAACATTTCAAGGGCAAAATGCCAAATGCTCCGAACTATTAATGATAGTGTAAATGACCAAGCACACATACAGAAAATGCTATCGGCTATAAAAGTCATCAACTGGAAAAGTTTCACAATTAACTCTTGTGTTTCCAGAGCTACCGACTTACCAGGACCAACTTCTTCAATAAATTTGATATTTTTTATTTAAAAAGCAATCCCAGGGAGAGAGGGGGATAAATGGGCAGAGCACAGAGGAGTTTTAGGGTGGTGAGACTGCTCTCTATGATACTATCATGGTGGATACATGTCATTGTATATTTGTCCAAACCCATAGGATGTACATCTACAGGGAGCGCTAATGTAAACTATGGACTTTAGGTGATGACCATGTGTCCATTTAGGCTCATCAGTCATAACAAATGTGCCTCTGAGGTGAGGGAATACGATAGTCGGGGAGGCTGTGCATGTGTCGGGGCAGGAGGTATATGGGAAATCTCTGTACCTTCCTTCCAACTTTGCTGTGAACCTAAAGCTACTCTTTTAAAAAAGTCTATTTTTAAAAAATAATCACAATATAATTTAAAAGGAGATGAGATTGGTGCTACCCTTGACTTGAAAGATATCCTGTGGCCTCTTCAGGAAAGGCAACACCACCTACTAGGCTTTCTCACAGGGTTTCCATTTCCTGGTGGGCATACTGTGTGAATATTTATTAATATATATATATATGCTTTGTATACTTTTTGATATGCAGATTTTTAAATAAGTGGAATTGATATCAAGTTCAGTGTTACTTTATTTCTACAACACGTTTCATTTTACCAAGACATGCAGTATATTTGAGGTTTATTCACCCATTTCATTTATTAGAGGTTAGAACAGGCTTGAGCTATAAATGTTTTATGTACATATCAATCTGAGAAATGTGCCTAATTTTATATGCTTTGAAATGCATATCATATTCATTCTAGGCAGTAATGATCTAGCTATAGTTAATTTGGGCACTTTGTTTTTCTTCCTGTAACTTTTCTATCTTGAAACTACCCACTAGTAGTGTACCTACCTACTAGTACATACTAGTAGGATATCCTCTTCTAGGTAGTGAACAAGAGAGAAAATGAGATCAAAGTAATCTAATACTTTGATAGTATAATTGGTATGCCAAAAGCCTCTCATTATAAAGGAGGCAAAATTACATTTCCCAAAGGGATATTTGGTGAGTATCAATAAGATTCTACGATGCATTCTAATGCTCACTCATTTGCATCACCCTTGATGATATGAAATGAATGTTCGTGTCCCCACAGCACCAGACTTGAACTTCTAACCCCCAATGAAATGATATTGGGAGACGGGGCCTTTGAGAGGTAATTAGTCACAATGGAGCCCTCATGAATGAGATGAGTGCCCTTATCAAAAAGGCCCCAGAGAGCTCTCCAGCCCTCTTTCTACCTTGGGAGGCTATGACAAAGTTAGCCATCTATGAACCAGGAGTGGGCCCTCTTTGGACACCAGATCTACTACACATTAACCTTAGACTTCTCAGCCTCCAGAGCCGTAGGAAATACATTTCTGTCATCTATGGGCTGTCAAGTCTATGCTACTTTGTTATAGAAGTCCAAATGAACTAAGACCCTTGAGAAGTAGTCACAAATAAAACAATGACACCTGCATAGGATCTATTAATAATGGTTTCATATTTGAACATTCAGTCAATTACTCCTGATCTTCCCTTTTTCCTACCCTGTGTGTTGTACCAAAGACCTCTCCGTTTTGCTTTGTTCTTTTTATTTTTCTCTACAGACAGTATGGCAGGGCTCATCAATCTTTACCATGGTATCTGCTAACTTGCTTTTAGTTTAATTTATCAGATTTCACCTACTGGGTACCTGTTCTATCATCCCACATGCTCTTCCTGATTCCTATGGGTTAAGAAATCTACTAGGTATTAATCTGAATGAATATTTTTTCTACCCAAACAATTCGGGCTATAAAATTTAGGTTTATTTATAGTAAGTATACATTAAAATGGCAAGTCAGTTGAAATATGTGGGTATGGATGTGTAAACATGAGAGAGAGAGACAGAGACAGAAACAGAAAGATAGAAGAAGACTCATGGCCAGCCTGGGCAACATGGTGAAACACCATCTGTACAAAAAACACAAAAATTAACCAGATGTGATGGCACATGTCTGTAGTCCCCAGCTACTCAGGTGGCAGAGGTAGGAGGACGGCTTGATCCCAGCAGACAGAGGTTGCAGTGAACTGAGATTGAGGCACTGCAGTCAGCCTGAGCAACAGAGTAAGACTCTGTCTCAAGAAAAAAAAAAGAAAAAAGAAGAAGAAGAAGAAAAAAGAATGGAAAGACAGAGAGAAAGAAAGCCCTGGAATGCTGACCATTCAAACACGACTGTTATAACTTACCCAATGCCTATTCAGAAGCTATCGATTTTACAGACCATTTTTACTGATATCCAACAAAAACAAATTATATACCTATAAAGCTTTTTATGGCTATAAAGCACTTTTACATATATTACCTCATTTGATCATTACAACCATCTAATAAGGTAGGAGGACACTCGTTAACCTATCAATTCCTTGGGAAAGAAACTTTTCAGTAAGTGATTAAAAAGAAAAAATAACAGGTACCATGGGAAGCATTGCTAGCACCATGACTAAGAACAATGGATATGTCAAAAACTTTGTATAGCTGAGAATGTAAAACGGTACTCAGAATTCTGTTTAAACAATTCTACTTTATATTTTGTCTGGTTTTTTTTAACCGAGCAGATAAAATGGATCAGAATGTTCAAATCAAACTGTTAGTAGGAGCTTCAGAAGACGTTTCACAATTAAAAATGTTTTATTCTTGCTCATGATGTATAATTACGAATCTATGTGAATGGAGACATAAGATTGCTCTGAATTATCTAGACTGATTTCATTCACACCATATTAACAGCTAATGAATTCTTCCATTGTAAATTATTTCTCAAAGCAATAACAAAAAAAAATTCTACTAAATTTTGTGCAAGCAGTTTTTCAATGTATATGAAACTTCTATTTTAAAACACGATCTAAGTTTTTCAGTCTTATGTAATATTATTTATTACACGAGTGTCTTCTACTGCATGAAAATTTAAATTGTGATGAATTACTTAAGAGATTAGCAGATTTCAAGTATTAATGGACTAAATTAAAGGTCATAACTTTGTCAACACAAAGTGCTTTTCATATATGTGATTAATAACCAAAGAGGCTATTTGGGACTAAAAATTTTTGCTACCTTCTCTGTGTTAGATTGTGATATCCATATCACAAACATGATAGATATTCTTAATCAGTGGTACTAGAGTTCTCATTAAGTACTCATTAAACTTCTGCACCTTAGGATAACCTTGAGAGGTGCATTAGACACTAATGAGTAAATGCTTTCGTTGTTTGAGTATAACTCTTATTAATGATAATAGAATTTATATGCCTATAGCAGGCAAAGATAGTATAGATAAACTATAAAAATAATAGCAATTTGAATTTCATATCCCAATATTCAAATAAAGGATATATTTGTCAATTTGTTCAAATAAAACTGCCTTCAAAAATGCCACATATGGGATAGAAATTAATTGGGGAAAACATCTTTAAGACATTTAAAAATATTTAAATGCTTGGCAATCATGAGTAAAGATAAAATAATAAATATCTGGATTTTTTTTAGAATAGGAAAAATTATTTTTAGAACAAAGCAATAGTTTTAGGTTCTGTAAGATCTTACAGTGAATTCCTTAATGTATTTTGTTAGCAATACAGTTGATGAATTGATAAAACGCTAATCTGTCCTCTGGCCTTTCAGTTTTATTTATTATTGTTGTTGTTTTTTTCTTAACTAAATTATTTCCATGCTAAAAAAAAATGCTTTACTATAAGGAAAATAGACATTATATAGGTCAAATAAAACCTTGATTCAGGGATAATAACAACCCACCTATTTACTTCCTCTTGATTCTGAACACAAATAGTTAAATTATTTTAACAAGCGACTATCCAAACTAATTTTCAAGTTACTCTGCAATTGAGATGTCCGAAAACTTCTAACAAACTTACTCATGAGCATCATTGTCTGGCAGGACTTCCTTCTTGTTGCCTAAATTGTCCTGCTGTACTTAAATTTCATTTCTTCTTAAATCTTTTTTGGAGATGAGGAAAAAAAATGGTCACCATCTTGGAATAGCAGAATCTTTGATCTGGGAGATTATCTACCAAATAGTAATTGTCTTCTCGCACATTGCTGGCATTGAGAGACCCAGTAATATGAAAGGCAGCCCATTTCAATTGTTAAAACATTCTTACTTATAATTAGCCAAAATCTACAATGTAGACAATTCTAGGCCCCAAAAGCCTAGCTCTTAAAGTCAAATGGAATAGCTTTAATTCTTCACCAACGTAACAGGCCTCAAATTGCTGAAGACGTGTTTCTGTGCTGATGTCTCTTTTCTCCATTGAATATTTACTGTACCTTCAAACATTTCTTATATAAGGTTCATTACCCACTGACCTCTCTGGATAGATGTCAGAGAGGTGCTCTCCTGCTTCAATAAGGCACCTCGACTTAATCACAACCTTCCTGCAGTGAGTTCAGTAGCGCGGAGTGCAGAAAGCTTATTATCTTCTGTGAACCGGACACCATTCTTTTCTCTATTAACTCAGCCTTGGATTGCATTAGATCATTTGTCAGTCTCCTCACCTTGGATAACCCTTCATATCTGTAGATATATTACCAGGAGGGAATTGAGAAGAACTTTTAACAGACCATCTAATCTGACCCCCTGAACCCTTAATCAAATAGCAGTGCTTTTATAGCAGGTTATCTGGAAACGTATATAAATGGATCGTTAAAAACACTGTTGTTTTGGAACCACTAAAAAATGAGGGTGGGGGCTGGTATTCAAACACCCCTTCATTTGTTCCCGTACTGGTGAATTCAGTATTAATGAGCCACAACCATGTGTCTGCCTGAGACAGAGACATGAAGAACAGATCCCTGAATCTCGGTTCCCAGGTTTCTCAGATAAGCAGATCAAGAATGACATACTGTGCGCCAGGTACTCTGATGAAGGTGTGTGATGGTAATATGAGGACAGAGAAGAGGAAGGTCCAACCCAGCCTAGGTCAAACGAGGGGTCACAGAGACATGGCAGAGAATCCCGTTCTAAATCAGAGCTTAAAGGAAAAGTAAGGGTCCTCTTGGATCCCTTTCTTCACTGCCTAGAACAATGCCTTTGTGCTAAGAATAAATGAATTAAAATTTAAAATAGGGCCGAGCATGGTGGCTCACACCTATAATCCCAGCACTTTGGAAGGCTGAGACTGGTGGATCACCTGAGGTCAGGAATTCGAGACCAGCCTGGCCAACCTGGCAAAACACCGTCTCTACTAAAAATACAAAAATTAGACAGGGTTGGCGGGTGCCTGTAATCCCAGCTACTCGGGAGGCTGAGGCAGGAGAATTATTTGATCCCGGGAGGCATAAGTTGCAATGAGCCGAGATGGTGCCATTGTACTACAGCCTGGGCAACAGAGCGAGACTCCATCTCAAAAATAAATTAATAAATAAATATTTAAAATAATACAAATTTAAAAGTCGGGTAGTTAATTAATAGACGGATCAGTTAAATAATGAATTAAGTAGACATAAAGAGTACTTCAGTCATGTGCCAGCCATGGAGATGAAAGATTCAGTATACATAGAGAGACAAGCAGTTTGGTTAAGCTACAACTGTGCATGTAGAGGAAGAACAAGAGTGAGATGAGAGAAGCAGGTAAGAAAGAAAGAAATGTGAAGGAAGAGGGACTAGACACAGAAGAAATAGCTGGTGTCGTTCTTGGAAAAGTCCAGCAAGAAAGAGAGAAGAGGAGGGAAGGTGGGAACATATTTGAGAGATAGCAGGGACCACGGATATCAGAGGTAGTGACGGAAATATAATTCCTTGGTTTCTTGCTTGGGCAACTGTAAGAAAGAAAATTGAATTTACCAACATTCAGACCAGCGGTAAAGCAGATTTTGAACGTGAGGAGGATGACAAATCCAGTTTTCTTTGAATTAAATGTAAGACGTAAGATGGAGCATTGACAAGAGAATTCCCTAAGGAATGGGCCACCCATTCCCAGTCTTCAATGAGGAGAGGGGACTAAATACAGGTCTCTGGGTTACCAGAGGGCATACGTGATAGTTGACATCCCTGAGGTGAATGAGATTGCCCAGGGAAAGTATCCAGTGTGGAGAGAAAAATCCTAAAAATCAAGACCTGGGCAATATAAGTATCTAAGAGGCTGCCTAAGGAAGAAAATCCACAAACCAGACTTCAGAGGCATCTGTGAGATGGGAATAACCAGATACATTGGTATGCTGAGTAACAAAGGCCAGCCAAGCAGAAGTTAAAAGCAGGCAGGTCACAATGATTAACAGATCAAAGGTTCTACTATCTTACAGACTTTCATTATAAAATGGGAACTTTCCTTTCAAAGAATACAGTTTTCTAGGAAATCAGCTAAAATGGCACTTTCTTAACAACTAATCACTTTTTCTTTGCCGTCTTTCTCATTTTAAGGGTCTCCTTTCAGCTACGGAAGTGCTGAAATGTATTTCTAAAATCTTCCAGAAAAGCTGAGGCAGGAGCAGAGGCTGAGTTCAGAGATGGGGCCTTGAGATAGTTTGGATTTTACTCTTTGTGAAGTGGGAAGCTCTGAACCATTCATACTCAGCAGCCCTGGACTGCAATGCCCACATCTTATCAGCAGGTACTGATATCTAATAAGACACAGTTGCTCAAGACCTTGGTTACAAGCAAACCCGAGGACGTGGATGGGTCTGCATAGCTGATGGTTCACCACTGTAAGCTACAGACCTGCTCCCTGAACTCCTTTACATTTTTAATGGATTGTTCCCCTAAAATCTGTCTACAAGGGTTTCTATCTTTAGATCATTTTCTTGTTATATTGAGAAAATGGAAGCCATAAGAGGAGTTTCCTCATTTTAACACCGCCAAGTTCACCAGCCTCTGCGTATCTGTGTCTGTCCTCTGCCTTTCCCCTTCAGACACATCAAGTGCCCTAGATGAAATCAAAACCCACCCTTCCCTTCGTGCTCTGCACCCATCCTCACTTTACCTGGCTACTCTCAGGAGTTATCTCATGTCCCCTCTCGTCTGAATTTTGTGTGTGTGTGTGAGATAGAGTCTCACTCTGTTGCCCAGGCTGGAGTGCAGTGGCACGATCTGGGCTCACTGCAACCTCTGCCTCCCAGGTTCAAGCGATTCTCCTGCCTCAGCCTCCTGAGTGGCTGGGATTACAGGCACCCACAACCATGGCCAACTAAATTTTTTTGTATTTTTAGTAGAGACAGGTTTCATCATCTAGGCCAGGCTGGTCTTGAACTCCTGACCTTCTGATCCACCCTGCCTTGGTAAAGTGCTGGGATTTTACAGGCGTGAGCCACCATGCCGGGCCTCATCTGCATTTTTACATTTAAATTTTATTTGTATAAATGTGTGGGGTATATAAGTGTAATTTTGTTACACGTCTGTATTGATAGTGGTGAAGTCAGGGCTTTTAGGGTATCCACGACCTGAATCATGTACATTGTACCCATTAAGTAATTTCTCATCATGTACTCACCTCCACCCTACAACCATCTTGAGTCTTCATTGCCTACCGTTCCCACTCTACGTCCATCTGTATATGTTATTTTGCTTCGACACATAAGTGAGAACACATTCTGTGTCTGAGTTGTTTTACTTAAAATAACAGTCTTGCATTCCATCCATGTTGAGTCAAAAGACTTGATTTCATTTTTTATGGCTCAATAGCATTCTACTGTATATATATGCCACGTTTTCTTCCTTCCTCCATTCATTGATAAATACAGGTTGATTCCATAGTTTGCCTGTTGTGACAAGTGCTGCAACAAACAGGTGAATGCAGGTATCCTTTTAATAGAAAGATTTCTCTTTTTTGGGGTATCCAGATATCCAGATTGCCAGATCCTGTGGTACTCCTAGTTTTAGTTCTTTGAGAAGTCTCCACGCTGTTTTCCATAGAGGTTGTACTAATTTATATTCCCACAAATAGTGTATAAGCACTATCTTTTCTCTGCATCCTCACCAACATCTGTTATTATTTTCCCTTTTTAGTAATAGCCATTCTGACCGGTATGGCTCAGTACCAGAACTCTCCCTTTAGAATGCAGACGTATGACACACCTCCCACCTTAACAGTATTTAATGTACAAATGTCCTAATCACCACGCCATGCCTCCTTCACAGTATAACCTCACATAAAGGCTGTTTCCACTGTCTGCTTTCTCATCTCCCAACTTCATCACTGATTCCAACCAGATTTCTATTTTCTTCAGCAACTGACCAAATCAAGACTGCCAGCGAGCCCCACTGGACCCTCTTCCACAGCTGTGCTATTCGACATTCCACATGTACCTCATTAAGTTGACCACACCTTCCTTCTTGAAGCTCTTTCTTCTGTTGGTTTCGACGACACTCATTATTCCACTTACCTAGGGCTCCTTCTCAACTTCCCTTTGTTGATCTCTTCTTCCCTCTTCTGATCTCACGTCGATATTTATTATGAATCTCACACTCGAATCACAAATCAGAGTTTGTCATTTACACCCCAAATCCTCACTTAATCTTCCCCATTTCAGTAAATGGCACCACTATCCGTCCACACAGTTACTCAAGTCAAAAGCCTCGGAATCTTCCTTACCACCTCCCTGCGTGCAATCCATCAGCAAATCCCATCAGTACTACTTCTGAAATATACATGGAATTCACCCACTTCTCCCATTTCTATGGCTTCCTGTCTGGTCCAAGGCCCATCCTCGTAGTCCAGACATCCCCGGTCACCTGCTAAGCCTCTCTGCCACAGCTTTTACATCCTGTGATCCAGTGGCTTCCCACCTCACACAGAATAAAATCCAACTCCAAGTCAGGGTCCGATGCCCACCCCAGCCTCCTCTCACCTCCAGATTTTCCAGAATTCTCTGGACTCCCCATGCTTCACTTTTGCCACATAAGCCCTTCTGTTCTCAAAGTCACAAGGCACATTCCTGCCTCAGGACCCTCGCACATGCAATCCCTCTTGCTGGAACACCCACCCCTCCAGTCTTCACAGGCTTGGCTTCTTCTCTCCATTCAGGCCTCTACTTAAAGGTCACCATAATTAACAGCTTTCCTAACTACTTTGCCTCAGATAGAATCTGTCACCCTCAGCTATAAGTTGGGTCTCTATCACACCATCCCATTTTCTTCATATCCCTTTTTGCTATCTGAAATTAACCTTTTTTAAATTTATGTTTTATCCTGTTGTGTGTTTTCCTCCACTAAAATATAAATTCAGTGAAACCAGGTACCTGGTCTGTTTTAGTCACCGCCGGATCCCCCCGGTGTCTGGTATAATGAAGTGTATAATAATAACAAATCAGTGACAAGCCAGGGATAAATGCTGTCTGATTATGATTTGGGAATTCCTGATACATTGAAATAACATTTATAAAGATAAGAGTTCTCTCCCTTAAATGCTGAAACCCTCATGACCTGGCTAAGGTATATAAAAAAACCTCTGATTTGAAATTGTCATGTTGAACTTGCAGGCTGAGGAATTTCTTTTGACATAAAATCTATACAAAAGTGTGTAAAGACATCAACATAAGATCTCTCCCAATGAAGTTAAATCATTCTTGGAAATTTTAGGCACTGTTGACTGTTGTTTTATCATGGGGGGTTTCATAAAGAATATTAAAAATAGAGTCTAATTTCTCTTTTAAACTAGGAAAACCAAATTTGTGGGAATCACCCAAATGTAATACTCCAGCAGGAGGCAAGAACACAGGAAAGGTTTAAAACTTGCAATTGCCCACAAGTAAGCACTGAAGTGGCTATTAGCTGCCACCTGGTATCAAGACCCCAGTAAGTCTCCAGGCCCACACATTGAGAAGAAAAAGGATTCAGGAGAAGTAGCCTCGATCAGAAGAGGTGAGAACAGTTCTTTGTCTTAGCAAGGTGGTCATGGTCATTAGACCAGTATCCTGACCACATAAAGGCTTCCTAAATTCCGGAGCTCTCCAGGCTGATTTGCAAGACCCTCCTTGCCTCTGTTCCCAGGGAGATTAGGGATCCTAGGATAGAGTAAGAGGGACTGAACCCTTGCCTCCTGGAAGCGAGTTGGAGATGCCAGGTGGGGCGGTGGGGATGCTACAAGCTACAGAGGAAAGAGACTGACGGCAATCACTCAGGCTTCCAGCAAGAAAGAAAAGGGAGCATGGGGAGCGAATTTGGGGCTAACAAGCAATATAAACTCCATTTGCCATGAAAAAAGGAGTGTGTGGTTTGTCCACGCTGCTGCACCAGGGTGAAGGCTGTGCTGAGCAGAAGCGTGGAAGCATAGTCAGGAGTGTGGGCTGCTGAGAGCTCAGGACAGACGGCTCTAGAGCTCCACACAATTGCCCTTCCCTCCTGGCTGCGGATTTCAGAAAGTTCTGTAACCTTTCACAACTCAGCTTTCTCCTCCGTAAACATACATACATGCCCGTGGTCACTATTTTCTCATAGGGTTGCTGGAAGAATTAATAATAAGCCCATCGTAAGAACGTAATAGAAGATAGCTGTTATTAGCAAAAGAGCTTAAATTGCAGCTCGTGTGTCTGCTTCCTAGAGTTCTTCTACCTCCATTGCGGCTGTTCGGCCATCACCTCTCAGCCAGTTTGCTCTGAGCATCTCTTTTCTTCACATCAAACCCAATACCGTTTGTACAACAGGACCTGGTACTCCTCAAAACTGAAAACAAGTCTGCAGTTTAATATTTCTATCTATCTATTGCGCTGTGAGCTCCATGAAGGCAGGTGTCCTGTTCAGCGCCCTATGTCCTCACAGCTTCGTTTCAGGTTTGGGCAGACTTCTAGTTGACTCTTCTCTTAACTCAATATGTGTTGAATGTTGTGAAATCTTCCCACCATGTCCATCATCATAGTGACAAATGAATACAGGAACGGCAGTCAGGGACTCCTTGGTGAGGAACCAGCATGAGCATTAGTGTATGAAGATTGAAGTGCCTTCTCTCTGAGGCATCTTTTCTCACTTCTGAGTGAGACTGTGGAGAAATACTAAGTGGGAGGCCACTGACCCCCCCGTGTCCCTGCGTCAGGTGACTACCCTGAACCTCAATTCTTTCATCTATAAAATGGAAATCAGGTAGCAAACCCACAAGAAAGCTGTGAAGATGAAGTGTTATACAGAAACCATTTCAAAACTTATTTTTAAGCAATAGTGACCATCTTTAAAACAAATGTGACAGGTAATCCCAAAATATAAAATGGATCAAGTGGAACTCCAGGAGGACAGACGCTGTGCTTGGCTCTCGGCACATCCCCAGGAAACCTCATCAGAAGTTAGAGTTCGTGGGACCACACTGTCAAAACCACGGAGGCTCAGGATGTCGCACACCTAGCACGGAACATAATAGACTTGGAATACACGTGCATTCTCTCTCTTCTTGCTGGCCTTCTTTGCATTTAGCTGAGGTTGCTTCATAAATAGGTTCCAGCTCTAAGGGCAGGGAGGGGAGGTGTAGGTGACTTTCCCCCAGTATGAAATTGAAGTTCTCATCTTAGAGCTATACAAAGTAAACCAGCATCTGTGTTGGCAGTTCTCTAAGTTTTAAGTTGTTGATATTGTGTTAAAGATTCAAGTCATTAAACACGAACAGCAGGCATGAAGGAAAATAACTCTCACACAGTACCATTTCACATTGTTGTAACCAGGATTACATAGGTAAAAATGAGTCCCATCTAGGGAAAAAGCAAGAATTTTTATTTGACGTCAAGAGCACATGATTGGTGCAAAGACCATTTCCCCAAAAAAAAAAAAAAAAAAAAAAAAACAGCCAACACAAAATACTGTTTCATTACCTTTTCCAGCTTTTTTGAGCTATAATTCACAAATAAAAATTGTATATATTTAAGACGTGCAGCATGATACTTTGATATAGGTTGTGAAATGATTACCCCCTAAAAACTAATTAACATATTCATAACTTCACATGGTTAATTTTTTTGTGTATTATGACAATACCTAAGATCAATATCTTAGCAGATTTCAAGTATTCACTACAGTATTGTTAACAAAAGTCACCATGCTGTACATTCGATGTCCAGAACTCATTCAAAAAAATATTATCTATATGAAAATATTCTAACAGCTAAAATTTACTGTGAAAGGTATGGGTGATAGTCGTTTGTTTGTTTGCTTACTTTTAATTTTCCCTTTATTGTAAGGAGAAGGGGAGAGAACACTGGTTCACTGCACTTTTTGGCAACTGAACTCTCTTCTCTGATTGGCATGTTTTTGCTTCTCTCCTCCGCAGGCAGAGACCACTGAGCTCTGCCTGAGGCTCCTGCGGCTGGCTAAGCCTCCTGGCTTCTGCCTGTCACTCTCAGCCTGAGCATCTCCTCCAGCCCCTTGGCTTCTCCACTTCCCCTCAAGGGATCTCATCCTTTATAACTCCCTCGACCTTTTGATAAAACAGTTCAGTTCCACATGCACTGAGGCACTAGATATCCTTTGCATATCGTAATCTTTTAATTTAGCTGATGGCCTTCGCTCACACTCGGTGGAAACGTTCATTCTGCCAGAGGAGATTGCTTTATCTAGCTTTTCTATACAAATGTTCAGCCAGTTGAATCAGCTTGGTAGGTGACCTGTGTGGCCCCAGCAAGAGTGTCAGGAAGCCTTTGGTTCCTTCTCAGTTCATCAGAAGGGTCCCTTGCACCCCCATATGGGACTGCCCCACAGGACACTGGCAGCTCAACTTTTAAAGACGTTTCTCAGGAATGGGACAAAATTCCCTAAAACGTCCTCATATGAGGCCAAAACGTCCAGCCTGAACAAAAGCTCATAAATTTATCTGGAACTATGTTGCTGTCTCTGGTCCAGTCTTCATGGGATGGCATCCAATACTTACAACCAACAAATTTACATAATCTTTTGAGTTTCCAAATCTAAGAAAAAATACTGGCACAAAGCCAGGTTTAGGTGAAGCCTGCCAATGGGGATCGCCCACAGGTTGAAATTTTAAGCTGGGGAAAATAACAAGTAATCATCAATTACTTTCTACAGTTACTCTGGACAAGACACAATAGAATGCTATTACTCCAGTCCCTGCAATTCCTTTTATGCTAGCCAAATGCAGACCTGAACAAACGACTCTTCTCTTGGCAAGGCAGGTCTTTAAAGGAACCTGACGTCTACTGACTGTGCCCCAGTCAGCTTTTATCAGAAGAGCAAAGGAGCTGAACAGGCAGCCTTGTTCCACTGTCTGCTGCAGACAGCAATGCCCTCCCGGGGTTAATATACTGCATAAGAGACAGAGCGAAAACTGACCAGTGACCCCCAAGGGGGATGCTGGGGCCTCCATCAGCCGCACCATCTGAGAAGTCCCACATGGCATCAGAGAGACTGAGAGGCAGAGCCTGGCCAGCCCCTTCAATTGTGTTCCCCATGCCTGGGAGTCCATTGAGAAGCATCAAGCTGGCCTGAGCTTCTTTTAACCTCAAGAACAAAGGCCAGTGTGAGTGGGGATCAGAAAAAGAGTGAAAGGAGAAAGAGGGACAAATCAGCGCAAAATACTCAGGTGACAAAGGCAACGCAAGCCAAATGCACCCGACTGTTTGAAGTCAGGGGCTCCCGAGGAGAAGAAGGTTCTCCTTCCCTTTGCAAGGTCACTAGCCACAAGCACAGGACCACAGGGTGGCCTCAGGCAGCCCTAAAACCTCCTTTTCCCTCGCAGTCAGGTGAGCAGAGGATATGGCAGCTGACCCAAGCTGGAGCAAGAAGTCTCTGCCGGGGGTTGGATTTGAAAGCAAAACAGAGAAATCCACACTCCCTTTGGATGCCAGGATCTATGGCATGTGGTATAATGAGAGATGAAGGCCACAGTTCTAAGCACTCTAAGTGCAGGACCTTTTGGGTTAGAATGGCAGAACACCTTCTGCCCACGCGTCAGGAAAGCAGAGAGAGCCGCCTTGCAGATAAAAATGAGGCAGGTGCACAGGGTTCAGGGGCCCAGACTGACTGTCTTCATGGGCAGCCTTGCCAGAGAATAGTCCCGCTCTGCTAGGTTGTTTAAGTTTTCTTCTATTTTATAGCCAAGTGGAAGTCTGCCCCATCATTGAACTTTAAGCAGAAACTACCATTCATGCATCCATTCATCCAACAATATTTACCCAACAAAACACTGTTCCAGCCCCAGGCAAAACTCAACAACAACAAAAATTCAGCCTTTGTAGAACTAACATTCTAGTGAGGGGTTTTTAGGAACAATCAAGACAATATAGAAAACACTTACATAGCTTGCTGCAATGATAAAAGAAAACCAGGCTACTCTGCCTATGAGATAGCCCAGCTCTGTCTATGGAGCAGCGAAAAAGAAATTACTCAGAATAAAAGGAATCCTAGAGAGAGTGTTGCAATTTTAAATGAGTAGTCACAAAGCTGCATGTTCTGCACAGGTACCCCAGAACTTAAAGTATAATTTAAAAAAAAAAAATGAGTAGTGAATGTAGGCCTTTCTCAAATGAGGAAAGATTCTAAGGAAGTAAGGGAAGAGCTATGTGGATATGTAGAGAAAAGGATTCTTATCAGCTAAAACAGCCAGTGCAAAGGCCCTGAGGCAGAAATGTTCACAACCTGTTCGAGAAACAGTGAGGAGGCCAGCCTGGCCAACGCAGGGTGAGGGAGAGGGAGGGTAATGGGATTTGTGATCAGAGACGAACAGGGCACTGATTGTTTCTAAAGGAGTAACACAGATGTATCAGTGCCACATGCATCACGCCCTTTTGCAGTTTCTGACTGTGTATTTTCGATGGAAGTCAATTCACCATATCCAACCATAGAAATGAAAGGCCCCACATCTTGTCTGTACCCCATTATCCCTAGAGGACAAGACACGTTCCCTGACTCAGTCTCTAGTCATTATTGTAAGCAGCACCAAGACGAACAGCGGATTGGATTTCTTTCATTTCAGGGAGAGCGACAAAGGTGTCCTGCAGTCCAGGGTGGACAAAAAAGGCCTGTCCAGGCTCTTTCTCGGAAAATAACGATTGTGCTCCCTCACTTCCAATACCATGCTCAGGTATTTTTTAACAACTATCATAATAATTTATTCAGGCAAAAACCATTTATGATTTTTTTTTTTGAGATGGAGTTTCGCTCCTGTTGCCCAGGCTGCAGTGCAACCTCCGCCTCCCAGGTTCAAGCGATTCTCCTGCCTCAGCCCCCTGAGTAGTTGTGATTACAGGTGTGTGCCACCATGTCCGGATAATTTTGTATTTTTAGTGGAGATGTGGTTTCTCCATGTTGGCCAGGGTGGTCTTGAACTCCTGGCCTCGGGTGATCCACCCACCTTGGCCTCCCAAAGTGCTGGGATTACAGGCATGAGCCACGGTGCCAGGCCATCATTTATGAATCTTGAAACTATTGAGTAAAGGTTTATGAAGAATAAAATATTTGCAATTTCCCTAAATATCTCCCAACAAATTATTTACTAATCATAAAAATTGAAATAGTAATTTTACAGTGGTGAAACCTGGCAAAAATCCACAGTAAACAGGTGATCAAAGTTAACATCACAGATAATGGGACACTAGTCTATCCCCCTTATCAGACTGAAATTGTTGAGAATAAAGCCAAAGTCTTTTTCCAGTTTCTTTAGTGCCACTTGCAGTAGCAAAGGTTGAAGAAACCTGGCATTTATTGGATGCCAAGTATCTACTCATAGTTCTCTGCCACGTGGTCTTTTTTTCCACTTTACACAGGAAGAAACCAATGGTCAAAGAGAGGAAAAAACTTTTCAGTGGTTATACAACCAATAATTTATAGGACCTAAATTTGAACCTTGAATTTCCTAACTCCAAAGTCCAAGTTATTTGAACCTTGAATTTCCTGACTCCAAAGTCCAAGTTCTTTTCCTTTTCTTACACAGCTTTCAGTCTGCAATTAATCATGCAACACTGGAACTGATTGATCATGTGACAGAGATTTATTTTTCACAAGATTAAAGAACAGAAAATTTTGCATAGGAAGGAATCCAACTCAACTGCTAATCATTGTTCTCTTAAGACACAAAATCAGTCAGTTCAGGGAGTTGCAAGGAAATGGTGCATGGTCAGGGCTTGGGGAACTTGAAGAATGAATGATTCATCTAAACAGGGAAGTTGCCTTCAGGTCTAATCCATTGCTGGCATTAACAATGAGAGCCCAAGATTGCCAGATCTTCTGATGTTTCCTAAGAAGAAGGAGATCGGAATGTGCATGAATTTTTAAACATTGGCAGCTAATATTTAAAAGTGAAACACTCAGCTGGCTAAACGAAACACATCTATACGCCCAAAGGCACATGTTTGGCCTGAAGTCATAGTTTACAACCTCTGGCACAGACCACTGTTCTTACTAGCTTTCCCATTGCCCACGGTGGTCCTATCTTCTCAAATGATGTTGGTGTGAGTGATTTGCCATAGGTACCTACCCAGGATTGCTGTCATCATTAGAAACTCAGCAGACTAAGTTGTGCTGAGATGAAGTTAAAGTGTAATAAGCTGACATTATTGTTGGTATTTCACAACTAA
Source organism: Sapajus apella (assembly GCF_009761245.1). Classification (NCBI taxonomy): domain Eukaryota; kingdom Metazoa; phylum Chordata; class Mammalia; order Primates; family Cebidae; genus Sapajus; species Sapajus apella. The sequence continues at coordinate 3,584,666 of NW_022437000.1, read as the reverse complement.
TTATCTGGGAATGAGAAGGAGGAATGACTTTGGAATCGAACTCCTTAGCTATAATTTTCAGTCCTACTGATTGCCACCACCTACTGTGAGTCACGTGGTTTTGACGTAGCCATTCCCCTTGTGGGCGCTTGAAGTGACAATACTACTGAGAAATAACAATATATGCCTTAGAAATATGCATTCCAGGTATTGTAATGCTGTGAGCCTATTTTAAAGAAGCAAGTAAAGTAAAAATGACTACAATTTTCTAAAACTTATTTGCACTGAAAAGAAAGAATGTGACGCTTTCCACTCATTTATTAAGGAAATACAGCATGGGGTAGGCGAGGTGGCTCACAGCCGTAATCCCAGCACTTTGAGAGGCCAAGGTGGGTGGATCACGAGGTCAGGAGATTGAGACCATCCTAGCCAACATGGTGAAACCTCGTCTCTACTAAAAATACAAAAAATTAGCTGGGCGTGGTGGTGAGCACCTGTAATTGCAGCCATTCAGGAGGCTGAGGCAGAAGAATCACTTGAACCCAGGAGTTGGAGGTGCTGTGAGCTAGAATCATGCGCTCCAGCCTGTTGACAGAGTGAGACTCCATCTCAAAAAAAAAAAAAGAAAAAAAAATGCAGCATGGACTCTTTCACCAGGCTGCAAGGTTCATTCCCAGGTGCTATCACTTAGCATCTACGACCTTGGGCAAGTTATTGAACCTGCACCTCACTTCCCTCCTCTCTAACGTATGGAGAGTAATAGTGTCCACTGTTTTATTCAGGGTTCTCCAGAGAGATGTTATTAATAGGATATAGAGATATATATACAAGAAGATACTTATAGTAGAATTAGCTCACTAGATTATGGAGGCTAAGTCCCCTGAAACACCATCTGCAAGCTGGGGAACCAGGGAAGAAGGTGTGGCTCAGTGCAAGTCTGAGGACCTCAGAACCAAGGAAGCTCTAGTGTAACTCCTAGTCTGAGAGCCCAGGGAGCTGCTGATGCCAATCCAGAAGTCAGAGAACCTGGGGTTCTTACACCGAAGGACATGAGAAAAAGGGTTTCCCATCTCTGGAGGTGAGAGAAAAAAATTCACCCTTCTTCCACCTTTGTGTACCATCAGGCCTCCAGCTGATTGGATGGTGCCTGCCCACACCAAGGCCGGGCTTCTCACTCACCCACCAACTCAAATGCCAGTACCTCCAGAAACACCTTCACAGACACATTTGAGAAAACCCAATCATTCTAACCAAATGACAAACCACCTGGGTTTCCCTTTCAGCAGAAGAGGGACAGGCTCAGTGCTGAGAATAATTCATATTTTATCAGCCACCTGGGTAACCCTTAATCCAATCAAGTGAACAATCAAAATCAACAGTCACACTACTTGAGAATGTTGGGAGTTTTAGGCGAAGAGTTGATGGCACAAAAGAATTATGTTTTATGTGTTATCTGTTAAGTTTATGAGAACATAAATTATTAAAAAATAATGTAAGAAAATAACTACAATTATGGCCAAAAAATTAACAAGTCTTAATTTGATAGGGCAGCAATCAGCTTTCTAGAAGTCTCTCTTAAATATAATAATTTGTTAAGAATCTCTTCGGCAGCAATTGATTGAGGATAGCTACCAAAGTCATTATGCTTCTGTATAATTTTAAAGCAGATATTTTTATAGATACTCAGAATGAAATAATAAAAACTAGAAGATGATAGAAATGGTTATAGATACTTAAATTGAGCATTTTTCTCAGCATAAAAAGTTGATGTAATCATGACTACACAAAGGTGACATAAAATATCAATTCAGGAAAAGGAGGATAAAAACTTTTTTTAAAGCACTTTGTCATATACTTTCTAGACCTGCTAAATTGCCTTTCCATTCTCAATAACATGAGTCAAAGGCCTCAAAGCCAGTATAAAAAATGTGAAACAATCCATTGCAGGAGCAGCCCCTGATAAGAGAAAACAGCATTTCCAAATCAATTTGTCATGATCCAATATGGATTAAGTAGTTTATTTGTTTTGACATTTCTCATTTGCTAAGTGCCAGCATGCCAAAGTAATCTTTCTGTAATACAGACACCGACCAGAACATTTATTATTATTTGTTTAGGGGATTTATAGCCCCTTTCCCTCCAGAGAAGTCATTTGAAAGCAAAAATATTTGGAAATTGGAACTGCATGTAGTTTCACCTGAGAATAGTTTAATCTCATCATCTCACCACTGCAATGGAAAACAATGCTCTACAACCTTGGACAAGAGATGAAAGAGCTTCCAGATTTATGTAGGAAACAAACCACCCCACCTTAGACTTGAACATCTATCCCTCTCAGAAAGTAACAGTAATGTGTATTCCAGAATCTTTTTAGTCAAATATATTTCAATTATTTTCAGTTGTGTTACTGTGAAAATAGGGTTGGATGGAGGCTTACAAACTTTTAATAGAGACTATTAAGTGGAGACTTAAAAACTGCAAGAGATAAGGTTGTGGAATTATTTCTTGATTTGGCATCGGACCAACCTGAGTTTGAATCCTAGTACTTCATTTATTAACTATTAGTTTACATTAAGCAAGTTACATAACTTCTCCAAGCTTCAGTTTTCTCATCTGTAAAATAGTGCTAATGTTCTCCTCATTGGATTATGGTGATGCTTAAATCAGATAACAGGAAGAAATTGACAAATGTAGGGGTTCGCTCACATTACTCCCTTAAATGTGTGCCCTTCTCCCCCAGCACGCCACACCTCCCCTAAGTTCTCACTTTGTGTTTTACAAGGTAGGAGGCAGGGGAGGGAGAGGGTGGACTCAAGAGTAAGTGAACGGAAGTCTTTCTCCAGCGGACTTCACATCACTTAGAGAAACTCCAGGAGGCTTCATTCTCCAAAACATCTTCAGCCCACCTTAGGGCAGGATTGTGAATAAACAGCTAACTCCAGTTCTGCGTACTAAAGCTTAGCAGAAAACGCAATCCATAGAAGAAGAAAAGAAAGAAAAGAGGGAGGAATCAGAGCAAAATGAGCAGAGCAGTAAAAGGATTTTACCTTGACACAGAGATGATGGAACGCTTAACCAGAGAACTAGGAATGTCATCAGAGAACAGGCATTTCCAGCATCCCACTTCCTGCTCTTCTGGAATGATACTTCTTGGTTTAAGCAGCAGCTTACACAAACTGTTTCCATTTTTACTTGCATGTATTTATATCCCTTCTGGAACATTATGTATATTAATTATGTGTTGAGTGCATTATCTTAGGTGCATGTTAGAATTACTATTTATAGTGTGAATACACTGCAAAGGAGAGACTAACAAGACCCAGCTAAAATCTGTTTCCATCTTCCAGAAGGTAAACTAAGCGAACTAAGTCCATGCCCATATAAAAGTTAATCTCTGCTTGGTAAACAGGGGGTGAAATATCACCTAGAGCTCTCCCAAATCCAAAGTATTGCCACTGCCTTAACAAATGTGAATGGTGAGAGCAACCTCTTTAGGGAGGGTCTGACTGTCCAGCTCTGACTGAGCATTTTTTTTAATGCACAACCTCAATTAGTTCCCACGGCAACACTGTGAGGCAATTGCTGTCACTATACCCCTTAAGATCAGCAAACCAACCCTTTTAGGTTATTGTCCCATGCCAACACTAAAAGCAGGAGCCTAGAAGCCAAAGATTTTCTAGTTCTTAAACCTATCCTATTAATTTTAAGTGAGCTCCCTTCATGTCAGCCTGTATCCTGCTGAGTAGACATATGGTGGGTCTCACCTATTCCCAGAGAAGACCCATGCTTGGAAGATTCGGGCTTGGAACATAGATGGATAAGGAACATAAGAGATGAGCTTGGAACATAAGAAATGAGATCAAGTCTGAAATAAATATTGAAGAGAATTCTAAGACAAGATATTGGCCAAAAAATTCCTATAACATAAGTTGATTGGACTCATACATGAAAACAAAAACCAAAAGAGGGAATTTGAGGGGCAGCTATAAAATAGGCAATAATAATAAGGGTTTCAGATCAAGGATTACAGTCATGAACCAAAACAGGACACCCAAAAGAGTGATACAGACAGGAGGAAGAGCAGAAGACAAATTCTAAAGTTGGAAGAAGATTCAAGCTAGACCGCATCTGCAGTGCAGGCTCTGTTTAAAGTGCAGCATGAGGTGGTTGACAGTTGAATTTCACGATCCCAAATATTCCCTGGTTCTTTCAGAGCACACAATTCAATAGCAAGGAGAAATTATTCCTGCCAGTGGGGGCGAATCTGTGCCCTGCTGTCATTCCTGCCCAGGAAATTTGGATCCTCCATGTTCTCTGATTCTGTGCACAATGAAGTCCTGGTTCAACACTCCTAGTTGCAAAAGAGATTGGGAAAGCGTGTTTCTGGTATTTTTGCTTCTAGGCTAGGAAGTTGGCCGTTCTCTACAAAAATCTCATCATGGAGGGGAAATCTCCTATTCACAGTCAGGGAAATAAAATGCTGGACACTTAAAAGGAATAATGAAGGTCCATTGCTAGATTATTTCCATTTCTTCTGTTAACTATGACCTCAAAACACTACACAGGTAGTCCCATAAAGCCCTCCTTACACTGTCCCAAAACTTCAGAAAATTGCGAGATTTCAGGCTGCAAGCATAAGTAGAAAGCTTAAATTGCTTCCCAAGCCTATCTTGCCCCTAAGCTTGTCTTTGTTGGATCTGATGACATCTCAATCCCCAGACCTACCAGCCTCCTTCTCAAAGTGGTTGGAAATGTCTCAAACCACAAAGTTGTTTTGGAATCCAATATTCCTGAAGAAATTGCAGAACCAAGTATATTTCAAGGTCATACCACCTTCACACCTGTGCCCTTGAATCATGCCACTGGGCCACATTGCTAACCTGAGTTACTTAAACTAGTGAGGATTGAGGACACTGCCCCACAGGACTACTGGAGTCTTCTTGGATGTCCTCAGTCCTTGGGCACTCAGTGTATGAGGTAGGTCATTTGTACCTAGTTAGCCTCATCTGAGGGCGTCTTTTAAATTTAGGTATAGCTACGTTTTAGCACTATGAGAAACTGTGGTTTAAAAAACTGTGCTGTGATTTAAGAAGCAAATCTGGGCTAAGACTGCCTGGTGTTAAACTCTGGACCACCACTTACTAGAAGTATGAGCTTAGGCAAATTATTTTATCTCTCTAAGCCTTCATTTTCTTATCTGTAAATTAGGAATCTTAAAAGTCTCTGCCTTGTTAAGTTTTCGAGAGGATTAAAACAGTAATACATGATGATATACAGAGAAGCATCAAGAATGGTTTCTGACATGTTTAATTCTTTGGCAATCCTATTAGCAACATTTTTTATGACAAAATTGAGGCTTAAGAAAATTAAATAACTTGTCCAAGATTATACAGCTATTATGCGGGAAGCGATTACTCTAAATTCATTCAAAAGTGTTGGCTGAGGACTCTGATGAGTTATGAAAAAGAAAATAAAAACAAAGAACAGAGGATATAATAGGCAAGAGCTCAAGAATTCTAAGCCCCAGTTTTCACATCTCTAAAATGGCTCAGTTAGGTTTGATTTCCAAGTTAAGATGGCACTTATGTAGCAATTCCTGATTTTCTCCAAATTTCCCCACTAAAATAGCTATGAAGATATACAAAAAATTAAATGCGTGACATTCCAGGAAATTAGGGATAATAGCAAACCATTGATGGAGGGTGGGAGGGATTTCCAGTATATAGGGAATAGATGGAGATGGACTTTCAACAAAACCGCTGCTCTGCATTTGTTTCTCTCTGAGATAGAACAGTACATCCTGCTGAGATGATGGTAGGAAAATGCCAAACCTTATACACACTGACTGCCACCAGCTGGGAGGTTGAAGACCTGCAATTTTTTTTAAGTGCCTCCATTCCCAGCCACCTTGCCTCACCTTACCATGCACGTATGATTTCAGAGTTGTACAAGTTCCCTCCTCCACGTGGCGGCCACCACCACTCTGTTATTCACCATCTACATACCCCATTAACAGGCATTGTGAAATACCTAGAATTTCTAAAACTTGGAGACCAAGAAAACAGTATAATTTGTAGAAATAAGTGCAGGGCAACCAAATGAAAACAAGCAAAGACTTCAGAACTTGCTATAACAAGGGAGGCAGCAAACATCACTTGTATTTTGGCAGTGACTCCAAGGCAGGCAGAAGAGAAGGAAATCTTGATAGTAGGAAAAGGGGAGGAGTTCAGCTATGCCCTGATTGGAGGTTGCTGGCCTAAGGAAGATGGAGACGAGTGATCCAGAAGCAGGGCATCTTCTGTGATTGTTTAGGGGGCACATGGGGTTTTCTCTGGGTGGTCATAAGCTGGAAGCAGGGGCAAAAATTAAAGAAACTGTCAGTTATTAATGAAGTCCTGGCCATTTGGGACAGACTATTACTTACAGGGGTTTTTGTTTGGTTTCCTGAACTGGTTCCTAGAGGTAGTGATCTGACTTTCTTCAAGTCTGACTTATAGATAATAGGCTCATTTCCTGTGCTGGTTACTATAGACAGTGGGTTGACGTTTGGGGCTGGTTGCTCTAGATGTATTTTTACATATAGTCTGGTGATTGCCTGTTTCTCTATTCAGTCTCTCAAATTAATTACATTTTGGGATATGCATTTGCAATCCCAAAAAACAAAGAAAGCCATATTATCAGAATATGCCAGAAATACTCATTTTTAAATATAAATTTTTTTATTAGAAAAGAATCCTGGATACCCACAAGTGATATGGGGATAGAACTTATCAATCTCAGAATCAGAGGCAAAGTTCTTAAGCCACAGGGTAAGATACAAGTTTATATAAATCTAGAAGAACTTTACTGGATAAATCCTGCTTTCAAGAAACACACTGTTTTTGTCCTAAGATGGGTTTTCGATAGGCACCTAAGTGGACAGTAAGAGCAGCCGAAGGAAGACTTTGTATTCTATCTGCTGGCAAATGCTTCCAAAAAAAAGACCAATGCATCTCAGTCAAAGAAGAAGAAACAATAATTCCTTATCTTCCTTATAAATGTTTATGCAACATCATATAAAAGGGAGAGCATCAACTATCTTAAAGACTTTAAAGAATCCTATCTCTGAAAATTACTTACTACCTGTAAAGTAAGAATTTCTAGATAATTTTTTGCCTTTTTCTCAAAGATATGCAAGAAATCATGCATGCCATTTTAAAAAAAAGTATGCTACCCTAAAGGAGTTCAAATAAGACAAAAAGATGAAAGACGGGGATTTAATCTGAAATTGGAAAACTTTGTGACCTTCTCTTAAACTGTGAAAGTAGAATTAAAATCCGAAGATAGCATCATTAAAAGAATATACATTTGTTTAGGTTCTACTCAAGGAAAAACTAACAAAGTTATCTCAAAATGCAAAGGAAAAATAAAAATATTAGGAGTAAAAGATAAAATGAAGAGCAAAGTAACAAAGGGAGCAAAAATCCTGAAATATATGTATATTTATAAATTTTAAATGAAATCAAATTGATTGCATCTGTAGATCAAAAGGGTTTCAAAAAGAGAATATAAAACTTGAAAAAAGGACAAATTTCAAAAATGAAGAAAAAAATTCTGGTTTTCAACAATAGAAGAAACATCACATTGGACTCATATGTCTTCATTATCAAAACAGATTTCAGAAGAAATAGAGCAATGTCCACATAGGTGAATAAGAAATCAAAGACTTCCCTACATCAAACTAGTTGTTAATTCACAAATGGGAAGGAAAGGGTTTTTTTCCCAGATATGCAAGAACACTGAAAAAAATCATTTTCATGTATGTTGCCTGAAAAAAGACTTCAGAATATATTTTAGATGACCAAAAATGTAATGAAAATTAAAGAGCCAAAAATATGAAGGACATAACTTAAAGAAAAAAGGCTGAGCCCAGAATAAAATTAAACAAATACAGTAGTTACATATCTAAGTGATTTTTTGCAAATAAGATAAAATCACTTTAATTTTTTTTTTTTTTTTTTTTTTTTTTTTTGTTGAGACAGGGTCTTGTTCTGTTGCCCAGCCTGCAGTGCAGTGGTGCAATCACAGCTCACTGCAAACTCCACCACCCAGACCGAGGCACTTCTCCTGCCTCAGCCTCCTGAGTAGCTGGGACCACAGGTGTGCACCACCACGCCTGGCCGATTTCAATATGAAACTTTTAAATTATCTTTAAATAATCGAGTAAAATGTTTTTTCAAAAGAGCCTGTAATTTACTAACAATGATATGTATCAATAAGATTCAGATTTATTTTTTAAATGATAAAATATAAAAGTTCACTAAAATTTGCTAAAAATATGCTGATTAGTTTTACATATGACAGAGTAAGAAGTTATGATACCGTTGTTCACTGGTAATTAGAAAAATTTGGATTGCACTGTGTTTCTGAAAAACTTCAAAGGTAATTGCCAGTGGAGTCAAAAACAGGATGCACACCTGTTTTCCAAATCATCACAGAACAAAAAAGCGAGATTCAAGAATATGCAAAGAATAAAAATAGCTAATATTTATTTAACTCTCATTCTATGCCAGGTGCTATAAAAGTTTGCTTCTCTCTTTTTTATTTCTTAAAATGATTTTATGAAGTAGATGCTATAATTTTGAGATAATTTGCCACAATTTTGAGATATGACATTGAAGATCAAAAAATTCAGTAAATTTTTCAAAGACAAATAGCGTGTAAGTGCCAGAACTGCAATTTTAACTCAGAAGACTAGCCTTCGGAGCCAATGTTGAGCCACTGGAAGATGCTGCTTCACCTCAACGTTTATTGAGAGCTTAGCATATGCCAGGAGCCCTGCTATTATTTCACTTAAACTTTCAACAACACTACAGGATAAGCAGGATCATGAAAAAAAAAGGTGCCGAAAATAAGAACAGTTATTATACATATCAATTATACTAGTGACTTCAACGCCTGATGTTAAAGCACAAAGATTTGTGGATGTGAATTTTTCTTTACTTATTTTTAATTTGCAGGATAACATTTCATTTGGGGCCTAAAATGAAACAATACTAAACAAAGAAAGATAAATAAATAAAAAGGTGCATCAGATATGAAAAAAATAGCAACAAAAAAGAAGCAAGGAGACAAGATGAATATCAAAGAAGTACTCAATATTAAATATGTTAAAACTAAAAAAAATGAATCATCATATTGTACTAATTACACAAATTTAATGTATAATAGACAAATAGGCAACATACTCTATATAAAATAATGTCATAGTTATCTTACATATTATGTATAACCTACATAATTATACATTTTAAAATTATATACCCCTCTTATAAATGCAAAGAACAATGAACAAAAAGCAAAAATGCAGTGAACCCCTTCAATACACCAGTACCAATATGCAATAGATCAGAGAGACTCAGACATAAAGATTTAAAATAACGTAATTAGTAAATTAATCTTTGTCGAGCTAAACCAAGTTTTACAGTCTACAGAAAACTCAATAGTAAATTGAGCCAAAAACAATCTCGATTCCATAATCGTAGAGGCAGAAATTATAGAGGCTAGATTATCTGATAATATAATCAATTTATTCATATGATACAAACAAAAATCCTGAATGCTAAAACATTATTTGAAGACTTAATTGACAAAAAAGAGATAGAAAACATTGCAAAATAGAATCATCATTAGGCCACCAAAGGAATATTTAAAACCTAAGAATACTATAATATTTTTAATTTTTAATTTTTATTTAAGAGATGGATCTCACTTTGTTACCCAGACTGGAGTGCAGTGGTGTGATCACAGCTCACTTCTGCCTCCAAATTCTAGGCTGGAAAAATTCTTCCACACCAGCCTCCAGAGTAACTGGGATCAGGCTTGAGCCAGTACACCTGGCTAAAAATAGAAAAAATACTAATATGTCATTTTTAAAATGGAGTTTAAAATATTAAAAATAAGTTTACCAGAAAGTAATAAATGCATAAATAAAAAAGAACAAAATAAAAAATAGATGCAGGAAAAAATTAAAATTAATATATATTTATACAATAGTGGTTTCTTAGGAAATAATTTAAGTTACAGGAATAGCAAATCAAGAAAAAATAATGAAAATTAGAAAAAAGTTAAATCAACAAATATACAATATTTTGAGTAATTTCATATTAAGAATTTGATATGTTACCAAGAAATGCACTTTGGGAGGCTGAGGTGAGCGGGTCATGAGGTCAAGGGATCAAGACCATCTAGTTAACATGGTGAAACCCCATCTCTTCTAAAAATACAAAAACTAGCTGGGCATGGTGGCATGCACCTGTAGTCCTAGCTACTTGGGAGGCTGAGACAGAAGAATCACTTGAACCCAGGGGGCAGAGGTTGCAATGGGCCGAGATCGTGCCACTGCGCTCTAGCCTGGTAACAGAGTAAGACTCTGTCTCCAAAAAAAGAAATGGAGGTTATAACGAACAACATTAAATAACTAAACTGAAAACTTGAATGTGTTTAAAAATAGAATGCATGAGGAAAAGACTGTATTTTATTATGTGTCCAGGCACTTAGGTAAATAATTTCAACCTTTGACTTGCCAAGTCATCCTAGTCATTTATATGTCTTTTACACTTAGGAAAAAAAGTTAAGCTGAGAAGTGTATCTTATTAATCTACCATAACTCTAATAAACAATGTTGATAATGAGCAAAGCAGAAATTATAGATCAATCTTATATGTTTCTGTATGTATATATAAAAGTCCTAACCAAAATACCAGCAAATTTATAACACACTGATATCAAGAATAAATCCTTGAATGCTTTAATAAAGATTCTAGCATTATAATTATAATAAGAGGGATTCTAGCATTATAACAATAGTTTATAGTATTATTAACTCAAACTGGAAAAATCTTGTAGTCACCTTAATCGATGGTTAAAAAGAATATTGAATAAAAATTCAATTATTATTCTGATTTTATGTTTTTTTAAAATCTTAAGAAAAATAAAATTAACAATCTAATACCAAAAGCCATTGCCATTAAGTCAACGAGAGTCAACCTCCTTAGGAAGGTTATAACCATCATTCTCCTTTACCATTGTTCAGGGTACTACACTGAGGCTGAAAACAGATGATCATAATTAGGAAGAGACAATAGTATCATTATTAATGACTGACGCTGCTATATATCTAGAAAATCTATATAAACACACTGAAAAACCCTCTTCAAATTAACAACAAAGTTCAACTCAGTAGATGTGCAAAAGACAAATACACAAACACCAATAATTTTTCCAGTACACCAATAACAACCTTGTAATGAAATTTTTAGTTTTTGTTGTTGTTGTTGTTTGTTTGTTTGAGTCGGAGTTTCACTCTTGTTACCCAGGCTGGAGTGCAATGGCGTGATCTTGGCTCACCACAACTTCCGCCTCCTGGGTTCAAGCAATTCTCCTGCCTCAGCCTCCTGAGTAGCTGGGACTACAGGTGCACACCACCATGCCCAGCTAATTTTTGTATTTTTTTTTTAGTAGAGACGGGGTTTCACCATATTGACCAGGATGGTCTCAATCTCTTGACCTCGTGATCCACCCGCCTAATTTTTAGTTTTTACGAAAGCCTTAAAAACTGTTAGCATTTTTTTCTGGGCATATTATTGAGCAAATATACTTTTTCTACCATGTGTGGAAAACATGTAAAAAGAAAAATGATGTATAATAAAAGAAAACCTGAATAAATTATCAAAAGCATCCATGCTTCTGCATGTGTAGACAGAAGAACGACATTGATTCCCTGCAATTCCATGTGTAAGTTAGACATCCCAATTAAAATCTTAAGTTTGGGACTTCACAAAATGATTTTCAACAATACAAAGAATTTAAATAATATAAATGTGATAATTATTAAGAACTACTTTATTTAATAAATGGAAGGGGACATGATCACTAAAAAAATAAAATATGCTACCAAAAATGGTTACCATTTTAGCAAAACACATGCAACATCTATGACAATTACACATTTAATTAGAAAACGACTAAGATTGCAGTGGTGAACTGGAAAACAACTATAATCAGAAATTCATGAAAGAGAAGGTTCAAATAACCAGAATGTATAAGGAGCTCAAACAAAATAGAAAAAAAAAAAACCTAAGTAATTCAATTTAAAAATGGGGAAAAGATCCGAATAGATATTTCTCAAAAGAAGACATACAAGTGGCAAATAGGTATAGAAAAGGTGCTCAGTGTCACTGATCATCAGAGAAATGCAAATTAAAACCACAATGAAATATCCTCTCACTGCAGTTAAAATGATTTGGGTCCTTTGTAGGGACATGGATGAACCTGGAAACCATCATTCTCAGCAAACTGACAGAAGAGCAGAAGATCAAACACCGCATGTTCTCACTCATAGGCGGGTGTTGAACAATGAGAACACATGGACACAGGGAGGGGAGCAATACACACTGGGGTCAGTTGGGGGGAAATAGGGGAGGGACGGTGTGGGGTGGGGAGCTGGGGAGAGATAGCAAGGGGAGAGATGCCAGATGTAGGTGATGGGGAGGAAGGCAGCAAATCACACTGCCACGTGTGTACCTATGCAAAAATTTTGCATGTTCTTCACATGTACCCCAAAACCTAAAATGCAATAAAATAAATAAATGGGGAAAAAAAAAAGACAGACAATAATGAATGCTGGTGAGGATGTGGAAAAAGGGGAACCCTTGTCCCTTGTTGCTGGGAATGTAAATTTAGCACAGTCACTATGGAAAACAGTTTGGAGGGTCCTCAAAAAACTAGCAATATAACTATCATATGATCCACAATCCCACTGCTAGCTGTATATCCAAAAGAAAGAAAACTTGTATATCAAAGAGATGTCTGCACTCCGATGTTCATCGCAGCACTATTCACAATAGCCAAGACATGAGATCAACCTAAGTGCCTATCAACAGATAAATGAATAAAGAAAATGTGTCATATATACACAATGAAATATTATTCAGAAAAAAGAATAAAGTCATCTGCAGCAGCATGGATAGAACTGAAGGACACTATGTTAAATGAAATAAGCTGGGCACAGAAAGTCAAACTTAGCAGGTTCTCACTCAGATATGGAAACTAAAAAAAAAAAAATGATCTCATCGTGAGAGAGAGAGTTGAGTAACAGCTACCAGAGGCTGGGAAGGAGAGTGGGAGGGGAGGATGAAGTGGGGATGGTTAATGGGTACAAAAATACAGTTCAATAAAAGCAATATGATCTAATGTTTGATAGCACAATAGAGAGAACTCAATTTGCTTAATCATCTTGTTAAGACACAGGCAATAAATCTTTCTACTCAGTAAAATGAAATCTAAGGTGCAATTGGTAGGTTTGGATTTTATCTTTGGCCCATTAGCCTCATCTCTTCCTTGATAGTTTAAAACGTTTAATTAATCTAAAAATAGAATCAGGGTTTGAACTAGACAGTCTCTAGGTGGCTTTCAGTAATAAGTCATTTGATTGCTCTAATAGTGTTGCCATTCAGGTTTCCCACAATTATTGTGTAAATACAGGGAAGCCATATACATTTAAGCCATTCTTAAGACAGTTGATAAGCCAGGTGCATGGCCCATGCCTGTAATCACACTTTGGGGGGTCAAGACAGGAGGATTACTTGAGCCCAAGAGTTCGAGACAAGCCTAGGCAACATAACAAGATTCCTTCTTTAAAAAAAAAATGTAGTAAGATTAGTTAAGCATGCTGGTGTGTGCCTCCCATGTAGTTCTAGCTATATGGGAGGCTGAGGTGGGAGGATGACTTGAGCCCAGGAGATTGAGGCTTCAGTGAGCCATGATCACACCCTGGCACTCCAGCTTCAGCAACAGAGCAAGACAAGAAAGAAAGAGAGAGAGAGAGAGAGAGAGAGAGAGAAAACAGAGGGAGGGAGGGAGGGAAAGAGAGAGAGAGAGGGAGAGACAGAGAGAGAGAGAGAAAGAGAAAGAGAAAAAAGAGAGGGAGGGAGGGAAGGGAGGAAGGGAAATTCAGTAAAGTGGATTCTAAAACTCCATGCTTATTTCAAACTATATGAAGATTAAACAATGGAAATAATTATTTTAGAATATATCTGAATATTTCCATAATTTTTTAAGGTTCTTTAATTAGAAAAGCAAGTCTTATAAGTTATATTTAACAAACAAACTTGAAATATCTGTGAAAGAAAGCTTTTGTATATAGCCCGACTCTATGGGCAATGTATAATGATGAATTGACAATGGCATACCATTTGAGGTTTTTTTAAATGAGTGGCGTTTATAATTTTGCTTAGATTTGAGAAAGAACCATATCATTTGGATTTCAAGGGGGTTACTAAGATGTTTTCCATTCAATTGTTCAGAGTAAAATAACCAGTTATTAATCAACTTACATCTATTTATAAGTATATAATGTGATCACTGATTTTGTCTCTTAAAAAAAGTAAATCTGTTTTTTGTCATTATACATAATTTTTAATTACATAAAGAAAATTTTTAAAGGAGAAGTAAGCAGATGATCTGCTAAATGACAGTCAAGCTAAATCATGGCCTGAAAACAGACATTCAAATAAATATGACTTAAATAATTGACTCAATTTGCTTAATTCTCTTGTTAAGACACAGGCAATAAATCTTTCTACTCACTTTAGTAAAATAAAATCTAAGATACAATTGATGGGTTTGGATTTTATCTTCAGCCCATTAGTCTCATCTCTTCCTTCTTTAATAGTTTCAAACTGAAATTTCTTCATTTTCATATGAGTTCACTATTCTTTGGGAATCCGAAGGGAATACCATCAAAATTTGCTTACCTAGTTCCAGTAAAGGTAAGATTGCTTTAGGGAGAATATTTCTTAGAATAGAAACTCCATTATTTCCATCTATTGTCAAGATCATCTTTTACTACAGAGACAAATTCCCAATCTAATTAATCATCACTCTGACTTTCAGTACCTAAAAATTAGAAGACTTTTGAAGTTTACTATGTATTTGCAAAACATGAGCTAGACATATCTAGTTGCTTCTGTGAAATTGTTTCTGCTGCGTTGTTACTAGTCTCTATAATAAACTGTACTTGCCTCAGTCACAGGTTTGAGTCAAATAAAATATTGTAAGTCATTCATAGTCAAAATAATTTGATAATCACTTAAAATGTTAAAGTTCAATTCATAGTAAAATTAGTTTATTACATTTTTCTTCCACCATGTGCAGTTTTCCAAATTACCTTTTTCCACATAAATCAAAAATTCTGTGATGCATCTAAATTCATCCTATTGTTCAGTCCTTTTTAAGGTCTTCATGTCAAGAGATGCTTTTAAACCATTATCATGTCTTAAACTCCCTTTCTCCAAGCTAAGTGCCAAATCTTTACATTTTCTTATATAACCCATTCTTCTATACACATTTTTGGTTCTTCTTGAACACTTTCTGTTGTTTCCAGTCTTTTTTTAAATGTTGAGGCAAACATTTTCTGTACTATATTTCGTCTAGCATTTCTGTATGAATTGAACACAGGACATGTTCCAAGTTCCATGGCAGCCAAGGGAGATAAGCAGGTGCATAACTACCTGAATGGTACCAAAGACTTCCATTTGGCTTTCTCTCCCTCTTTTAGTGCAGCCGCCACCATTTCCCAGCCATTTTATGTGTGTGAAGCAATAGCAACTGATTCTGTTCTCAGGATAGATGATGATTTGACTATTTTTCTGCCATCACTGTTTAGATAACTTCAATCTTTTAATAGAGTTTGGTTTTGTTCTCATGTACATTTGTTTGGTTTCAAGATACTGTTTCCTAATTTAGCAAAGCCATTGTGCAATCACTGATGTCGTGCTCCCAAACCTCAATGACTAACTTCAAGTTAGCAATTCACATGTTTGATCTCCTTTGAAAAAATAATTTTCATTAATCTTCAATCCTTATCCATCCATTAATAATTGCATTCTTCAAATACATTGTGCTCGGAATTGTGTTGTAGGTGTGGGCCTTAAAGAATTAGTATCTGAGGCACTTAGAAAATCATTTTACATACTTAAGGCAGTAGATTATATCAGTTCTGTCTCTTGGTTTTACCAACTTGGATCATCACCCATCATGATGGAAAGAGGACATATGAAGACAATCAGAAGGATGAAAATAGATCGAAACAGACTGAATTGTGGATGAAGAATAGGAACTCTGAAAAAGTGTCAAGAGCATAGAATGGACTTTCTTAGAGCCATAAACGTTTTCAGAATGTTTCAGAATGTCTATGAGCTTGCTGGACACTGTTCAGTATGCCCCTCCCCTAACTAGCAGGGTCACATCCAATTATAACACAGAACAAGTAAGGAATTCAGTTTGGCTTAATGAGACAGAAAACACAAAATAAGAGTGGCTGAAGCAAGAAGTGATTTATTTCTCTTTCAAATTGACTTTGTATAATGGCTCCACAATTATAAGGAGACCAGGCCATTCTCGGCACTTGACAGCGGCTTTGAGGACCAAGATGGCAGCCTTGGCTCTAGAAGCAGGTCCCAGGGAGTCAGAAAGAAAGGAGAAGGGACAGAAGTGCATGTTCCCTCTCTTTGAGGAGGCTTCCTGGAAGATACTATACCACTTTCTGCTCATATCACTTTGGCTAGAATTTAATTATATGTCCATAATAGCTGTGAAATAGGTTAGGGAATTTAATTTTTATTCTGGGAAATTATGTCTCCAGCTAGCATTTTGAAGTTCTATGATTAAAGGAGCAGGAAGAATGTATATTGAGGGAAAACTATCATTATCTACCAGAGAACCAATTATTCTGTTAAATAAAGATTTGAATAATTTAATGACACATGAAATCTGACCACTTCTTATGTTCAGTCCAGCTTTCCCTCAGTGGAGTCTGATTGATTCATTTTGCCTTAATAAGTAGTTGTTAAAAAAAAAAAAAAGATTGTAGAACAGATATCATTGAACACAAATCTACATTTGTCATATATAAGTATGTATTTATAAAATCACACTAAATGACTTATGCAGAGCATTTTACGTAGAAAAATATAATGTATATTTCAGCTCATGAAAACCTATTACTTAAATATAAGTAATATTTCGAACTCGTGAAAATTTTTATCTCTACTTTGACTGTACTTAATCATCATCTGAGAAGCTTGTCTTCTTGCTGTTGTTTCATTATTTTTGAATAATTTCAATGCCCAGCACGCAGTGGGCATTGAGACCAATTCATCCAGAACCTGAAAGGGGTAGAAAAGGAGAGTATAACCTAGGTCTTTGTGTCTTTTAAAAGCACCTTCTAAAGTATAGGGCCCCATTCAGCAACAGCTAAGGAAGGCTTAGAATATAAGCATTAAACCGGGCTGCGCTGATGCTTTTAATTGCACTCAAGGGTAAAGCGCAATTAAGAAAAGCTGTGATGTGATTGATCTCTCTGTATGTGGAACACTTTTGCACTAAATAAAGTAAGTCACTAAGGTGAATTAATGCATTTCTGACTCTCCTTTGAAATCAGACACCTTTTTTTTTCTTCCAGGTTAATTATAAAAGCAATTGCAATGATATAATGTGTAGTGACAAAATACTTTTTAAGTACAGAAGGAGGGGAGGCTAAGGCAGAAAATGTAAGAAGATTTAGCTGAGACCCTTTAGTGTCTTCACAAAGGCTGTTTCAATCATATCTGTGGGTACCAGGCACCAGGTGGCCGGGTATCTCTGAGTCACCCACTGCTCTGATGGCTAGTCAGTCTTCTTGGTGGTTCCAACCTTCCTAGGTGAAAGGGACAGGTGTAGAAGGATAAAACCTTTATCCTAAAAAAAAAACGTGTAAGTGGAAAACCCTCTAGCCAGGCATGCAAAACCTTAGCTCCTAAGTAAGTCTAGACCCACCCCTACTGACCCATATGACTTCTAATAATTCCATCTCTCTGAAGCAAGGTGTCCTATCTATGAAACACAGGCATTTGACCAGTGGTTTCTAGATTTCTTTTAAGTTTCTACCCAGCAGTTATCCTACTTGGAAAGAAAATTACTTATTTAGATTTCCTGTCCAAATAATTGCATCAATCCTCCCCTGACCGTAGGTCATACCAGCATAACAATGACTAGAGGGAAAATCCTCAATTTGAACCTCCCCTGGGTCCTCCTGACAATTCAGATATATTAAGTGAAGGGAATGTGGTGAGAGTGCATTCAGGGTTTATGCACTTAACACAGAAAGCACCTGGCATGAGTGCCTCCTTTTGTGATGTCCAGTGAGAACCACTGCTTAAAGCTTTAGAGACTTCTAAGAGGCATTGGTCATGGGGGATACAGCTTTCCAATGGTCCAAAAAACAAACCCAATTTCAGAATGGGTTGTAGATGAGCTGAGAGGTTCTAAGGGGGTAAAACCCACAAAAATGCAAACACCAAGAATCAAAAAGGAAACAGTCTAGAAAACTAGGGGACTCGTGGATATGAGGCAGGCCTGAAGTGAGTCTCGGTTGCCAGAATGAAGAACCATGGAAGAAGTTAGGGGAATCTAACACACAGTCTCAAAGTGGAGTCAAGATACTTGAGGTTTCTCTACCTAGCTACGTGTAATATGTCAAGGACTCTGAGTGAGCAATGGAACAAGGTTAACTGGAAAAACACCAAGAGCCCAGGGAAGCATATAACAGGAACTAGAACACCAATACTGCTCAGAGGCAGGACCAGATGAAACAAAAAGTGATTATTAGACTCAGAAGAGAATTAATATTTGTACCTTGGGCGGATTATATACCAAATACTCCCCCTGTTTCTTACTAACGAATCCCAGTTTTGCCCAGAGCATTGATATGTTCTGCCAGAAATACTCAGATCCACTGCCTCCCTTGCAGGAGCGAGGGTGGGGTGAGGGAGAGCAGGGTCCTGAAATAGTTCTGGACTAGGTGAGGGGGACAGAAACCCCTGAAGATGCCATCCTCCTCCAAAACGCGTCTGTGGGAGGCTGCTGGCCCTTCCTCATGCCTTCCTGGAGCGTGGACATGAAGAGAGGGCTGAAACCTCCTTCTTGCAGCCATGAGGTAGTAAACAAGAAGACAAAAGCTGTTAAGATCAGGATGGGGGAACAGAACAACAGGAGGAGACTGGGATACAGGGATGTCACAGAACCACTAGACCATGTCATACTTCGTGCTTTAAGGGAAATAAACTACTATTTGACTAAGTCAACTTGCATGCAAACTATAATATTGAATAAGACAAGTTACTCATTAATGACAGTATAATAACACCTCATGACTCCACAACGCTGAGGAATTGGAAAGCCTGGAAAACCCATACAAGAGAACAGTTTCTGTTCATCCAAGGTCCATTCAGAGGAGCCAATCACAGATGCCTACCTGCTTAGAACCTCAGCACGTCTACGACCTATTCTGAAGTCGGTTTTGTTTTCTATGCCTCTTCATAATAATATAATCTCCCTTGAGACTACACAAAATTAAACATCTTTAAGGAGCCAGATGAGCTCAGAACTTTAAGACAAATGTGGCAAAACGCTTAGCAAATCCTTACTGATTTGCTAAGAGGCGCGTTCATCATTTCCAGAAACAAGGGAGAAAAGATAGAAAGGGACTAAAATTAGAACCATGCCAGAGCCCTGACATTTTAGATGATATTAAACCTACAAACTGGCACTTATAAATGACGAGGAACACACAGGAGACAAACACATGTGCCTTGCGTCGTTGATTAAAGATTGAAAGGAAGCATTAAGACTCAGCCATTACAGATAATGCCTGAAGAATTTCAGATTGGTTGGAGAAAGACAAATAGAAAAATAATATTTTCCTTCCAACACATGAAGAGGTATTGAGGCCAAAACACCTGGCTGCTGGAATAAATAAATTTCCTCTGGGTTACGTTGTATTTATTGCCTGCAGTGGAGAGCATTTAACTTCCGTATGGACTGGCCAGAGTGGATCCATGGTGGGCTAAGCCAGGTGAGGTCCGAAAAGACACTGCAAGCAACATCAGGCTGCTGTGTGGACACAGGGAAAGTACAAAAAAGAACATTTCCCCTTAGCCCAAGAGTTATTTTTACTGAGATAACCCAGACATTCACCGGAGCTTCAGTACAGAGAAGCTTTCAGATGCAATTCACCCAAGAGGGCACTTAAGGAATCTTTCCCTTTCCATCCCAGGAGAGCATCTTTCAGCCCTTGCAGACTCATGGTGCTCTGAACCCTGATCAAGGCTGTCACCAAGTCTGTCCCCAGAGCTGAGTACTGCCTCACTACTGCTGATTCAGGGCAGACCAGCAAAGCCAGCATGGGATTGGACAGCCCACGCCCAAGCAGGGAGCACCCCCCAGGACACCATCAACCTCCAACTCACCAAATAGACAAATGAAGCCAAGCTGCATGTGCACAAGCGGTGATCAAAGTGTGGGGGTGAAACCAGGTTTTGAAGATTTTTTTTTTTTTTAACGAAGTTTCTCGCTCTTGCTTCCCCAGCTGGAGAGCAATGGTGCAATCTTGGCTCACTGCAATCTCCACATCCTGGGTTCAAGCAATTCTCCTGCCTCAGCCTCCCAAGTAGCTGGAATTACACGCATCCATCACCACGCCCAGCTAATTTTGTATTTTTAATAGAGACAGGGTTTCACCATGTTGGTTAGGCTGGTCTCGAACTCCTGACCTCAGGTGATCCACCTGCCTCAGCCTCCCAAAGTGCTGGAATTACACGCATGAGCTACCGCTCCTGGCTGAAGATGCCTTTTCTAAACCTGCTAAGAACTTGTCTCTTGTCAGAAATTAAGTCAGGAAGCCTCTGTTTTAACAAAACAACACCACAAATGAAAAGCAGAAAAGCACTCTAGAGAAAAAAACTTGAATTTTCATTGTGACTGCATTGAGTAGTTTTGTAAAATCCCAGCATCATGCTATTCTTTGGAAAGAGGGGAAGCATGTTGAAAAAGTGAGACAGACTTTAATTGGAACTCCAACTTTCCTTAAAACTATGTGTGTGGCCTTAATACATTCACCAATACTGTAGAAACTCCATCTCTGTGACAGAGCAAGACCCTATCACACACCCACACACAAAAAGCATCATGATAGCTGCCTAGGGAATCAGGGAAGATTAAACGCAACGACATCTGCAAAGTGCCAGGCAATTTGGTCATTACGATTAGTAGTGGTAGTTGCAGTGTAGTTATCTCTGGTAATTTTAAAAATGTGACTCATACTTCCTTCACAAGGAAAATGTAGATTCAAGATTAAATTATCACAAAATGGCTTAGACCATTTAAAGATGATTCTGATCCTTTATCTGAGAATTACAAAACACGTTGGCATAGAACGATTTTGGCTCACTCCAAACAGCACGCTGGCTGGTAAAGACAAAAGTCTGTTAGATCAGAGGAGTGCACTGCACTTCGCTCCAGAGGGGCAAACCTTCAAGGGAGCACCAAAGAGTAGATTTCCCCAGACCCGGCGTCACCTGGGGCTGCAGTAATGGAGGGTAAGCTGGGGAGGATACGGCAAGTCCAGAATGTGCTGCAGAGTCAGGCTGGAGAGTGGAGGAGAAATTGTTTACCTGGCACACCTGGGTCCTGAATGCCACAGGGTCTCAGAACAATAAGAAGTGTTTGCTGAACAAAAGTCTAGAGAGCCAAGAGACCTGGAGATAAGCTATGAAGTCATCCTAACAACAGCTTTCATTATGAAGCCCCTACCCTGTATCACTCAAGTTAGATTCATTATCTCATTTAACTCTCACAAGAACATTAGGAGGTAAGCCAGTTATCCCCAACCACATGAGCAAACAGACGTTTAAAGAAGTTCAGCCACTTAGGTCATTTGAGGGTCTTCCGAGCAAAGATGAATCTTTCTTGCCATGAGTGTTTTCTACTCTGTTCAGCTTCACAGGGAACCTGCCCCCTGCAGTCGGGTCGCTGGCTAGTCACAGCATCTTTCATTCTCCAAACATTTCTGATTCCAAATTCCCAAACATAACCTGCCTGTGTCCTGTCTTGTCATTCATGAAAAAGACATCTAGTTATCAAATTAGGCAATTTGATAAACATGGTTATACTAAGGTAAGCAAAGGTGGTATTTTTTATCTTTTTATCCCCTGCTGTTGTTTACCTTAACAAATCTTAAGTCAGAAGCTCTCAAAGAGTGTTGTGTAGCAATGCTGGAGTTCCCGAGAATTTTCTTTCAGTGTTCCCTAAGCTAACACTATTTTTACAACAATGCAAAAATATTGTTTACCTTTTTTACTGTTTATTGTTTTCCTTGAAATAACTGGCTTGTTTTGTTCATCTTTAAGAAAATTATCTACCAAATACTCAAGTCTGAAACTATAGTTTGTCCTTCCACCATTCTTTCAAGTAAAAATATTATTTTGCCAAAAAAAAAATGGTAGCTCAGCTTGCAGCCTAGCAGCCCGTGATCTTTTCCTGGAGATGACCCTTGACCTTTGGTCTGTAGCAGAAATGTAATATTCCTCCTTGCCATTTCATCACATAGAATAGGTTTTGAATATACTAAAGGCTGATATTTAATAATCAAGTGAACAATTGTATTGCTTCATCATGGACCTACTAGAAAAGTTTTTGTTCTTCTCTTTGTTTTCACTGAGTGTGCAGTGGTGAGGACGCTATGCGTGTTGGTAGTTTGCCATCACCACCATGCTGTGTGCAGAGCCTGCTGCAGTAGCTTTATTGCTCGTTACCTTTGCAACGCCAGTGCATGTGTCCACATAGAGAAAAATGGTTGCCAGTGATAAAATTTGACCTTTCGAAAAAAAAACTCAAATTAAGAAAAACGAAATAGACTCTGGGAGGTTCCCAATACTTAAAAATATTTTCTGATAAAATTAGTAGTGATATAATCAAATGTGATCTTTTTGGTGTGGTACTATAAGACAATTGGAAGATCTTCATAATTTTATGAACCAATAGTGTCCAGATTAACAGGAAATACCATTATAAAATCATGCATGGGTAAAAACTTTTGGAACTGAAAGACCCCTGGGTTTTACAGCAATAGTCTACAAAAAGCTCTATATTTTTAGATTCCATATGGAATTAACAGTGTAAAAACTACCGTATATCTCACTTACCAAATTTTGGTGTAATATCAAAGAAGTCTATTCATAATTATGTATATATAAAGCCTACTGAAATGCTCCTTCATTTTCCAACTACATTTCTATGTGAGGCTGGATATTCTTCATATGCTTCAACCAAAACAGCATATATGAAATGCATCACTCTTCTATCAAACCAGACATTGAAGAGATTTGAAAAATGTAAAGTAATGCCATTTTTCTTGCCAACATTTTGTTTTAGCAGATTTGCGGAAGGGGAGTTGTTCTCTGGATTTTTAGAGACAGGGTCTCATTCTGTTGCTCAGGCTGGGCTCAAATCCCTGGGCTCAAGCAATCCTCCCGCCATAGCCTCCTGAGTAGTTGGGACTAGAGGTACATGACACCATGCTCGGCAAGTTATTTTTTAACGAAAATTTGTTATTCCTATTAACATATTTCTTATTGAAATTTTAAATGAATTAATAAATATGTAATTTTTCCTCAGTTTTAATTCCTGGTACAGTACGTATCAATACATATAAGCAATATGAACAAAGTCTCTTTGGCGTCTTCAAGAAATGGGAAGAGTTTAAAAAGTGCAAAGTTTGAGAGCTGCTGCCTTCAGTCAAAAGAAAAGAAAACAAAAAAAAAAAAAAAACAAGTATTTGAAAAGCAGAGTTTGGTAAGATACGTCTTTTTCTACCTCCTGTGAATTATTTCAGGATCTCTTCGATACTGGCAGAATCATAAGCCTTAAAGACATCCACATCCTAATTCCCAGAACACAAGTGTTACCTTATGTGGTGTAAGGGAATCAGCTTGCCGACGGAACGAAGGTTGCTCATCAGCCGCAGGCTGGATAATCCAGGTGGATCAGACATAATCGCAAAGGACCTGAAATGTGTAAGCGTGAGAGAGAGGAGCGTCAGAGTAATACCTTGTGAGAAAAACTCCCCCAGCTGATGCTGGCTTTGCAAACGGAAGGGCCACAAGCCAAGGAATGCAGCAGCCTTCAGAAGCTGGAAAATGCAAGAAAAGAGGTAAGAGATCCTCCTGAGCCTCCAGGAAGGAAAACAACCCTGCCGGTATCTGGATTCTAACCCCGTTGCGCCCACCGCAGACTTCTGACCTCCAGACTGCAAGACAACACATTTATGACTCTCTAAACCACTGGCAACGCTGAACTCTGCCTGAGCCCTGTGTTCCTGGAAAACAGCGAATGTTAAGAAATCTCCTTTATTCTGTGCTCTGGGCAGTGACTTCCTGCAGAGAGTCACTCATTCCCATGTGACTTAGATGACACTCAAGCATAACCACTTGTTTAGGAAAAGGCCAGGCACAGACCCTCCAAAGTCCTGTTCTTTGCCCCATAAATGATAAGTTGAACTGCTTTGCCTGTTGTCCATGGGAACAAAAGGCATGTTAAGCTAACTTTGGCTAAATTTCTCTCCTTCCCTTAGTCCTGATCCTCAAGCAGAGCCAGCATACAGCCCCTCCTTTGTGCCCTATACTAGGAATAGGGTGACCTCAGGGTAAAAACGCTCTCGGACATGTTGTCCTATCATGCCATCTTCCTCATTCATCCTACTTCGCAAGCCTGGTTCTTCCTAGTCTTGTTTACTCCCCCTTATAAAAGAAAAGCCTTCTTCTGGCTGATCTCTGAGACACGTGCAGACGTCACAGTTACTGAATTCTCCCTAATGCAATAGCCCTTTGTCCCTCTTGCAATCATTCTTTCTCACACAGCACCTCCCTATCTAGGTCCAGATTTTCTTTTTCTTTCTTTCTTTCTTTTTTTTTTTTTTTGAGACAGAGTTTCGCTCTTGTTACCCAGGCTGGAGTGCAATGGCGCGATCCCGGCTCACCACAACCTCTGCCTCCTGGGTTCAAGCAATTCTCCTGCCTCAGCCTCCCAAGTAGCTGGGACTACAGGGTGTGCCACCATGCCCAGCTAATTTTTATATTTTTAGTAGAGACGGGGTTTCACCATGTTGATCAAGATGGTCTCGATCTCTTGACCTTGCGATCCACCTGCCTCGGCCTCCCAAAGTGCTGGGATTATAGGTGTGAGCCACCGTGCCCGGCCCAGATTTGCTTTTTACCTGGCACCATTGAGTTTGTGTAATTTGTTATAGCAGCAGCAGGAAGCTGATACACAGCCTAAAAGCAGCGGACTTCCCAAGGCTTCTTGGGAGAATGAACAAAGCAGGAGCAGGAGATGACAGCACTAATTCCCATTCATGTAGCTCCTATCAAATGACTGGCATCCATTCCATTTGCAGTCATACCAAAGATGCTGAAGATCTGAGATTGAAGGAGGTTTATCAAGATGAATATCTTTGATCAATCAACGATCCCTCGATCCAACCCTCTAGGTGGCATAGCTGGGAGTCTCAAAAAACTATCCTTCAATTAATTCTGTAGTGGCCCAGAACCCCCACACTGTCACTACCCAGAGGAACTCCTTGATGGCCCAAGTAATAGAAATGCACCTTGGCCTTAGGATATTCATTTACAAGTCTGCATGTGAGAACTCATTTCATTTTATAAATAAAAGGTAAAACTTAGAGAATGAATACAAATCACACCATTCTCTGGGATGAGAAATGGAAAAGGAATCTTCTGTGTGTTAAACACTGTGAACCCCTCAAGGAGCATCTTATGACATGTAGCGTTTGCAAAGACGTTCTTTTAATAGGAATGACCTTGTTTTCCTGTTTGTGCTATTTTGAATATTAAGAGGTGCATTGCAAGCTCAGCTGATAGCCGACATGTTGAAGTTGCAAAATGAAACTCTTCACTTAAGAAAGACATCTTTATCTCCTAAAAGTCATGCTGATGAACCAGATGTTTGAGTGATGTTGCTGCTATTTTAGTATCTTCAGTTGTCATTTGTTACTTGAAGGTTTTAAAAATGAAGAAGCAAGAGGGCTCACTAAGCTTCCTTAGCAGCAGGCAGAGCCTCGTCGGTGAGTCAGTCCCACACACACAATCACGAACATGCTCACACGCGTCTCTCATGCCATATCACTGCAACACAGACTGCTTGTCACCCCCCCATCTCAATCCACAGGTTGCACGTTTTACCTATCCAGAACACTCACTACTGTGTGAGGAATGATTGCGGTGCCAAAGGCAACTCACACACATCTTTAGCGATCTCCAACTTTTCCACACCGTAGGTAGAATTTGAGATTTCTGGCTATCATTCTATAAAATGCAGAGCAGACAATTTAGAATATCTCTTAAAATAGAAAGGTTTTCAACAGGAAGCCCTACCATCAGCTGCACTCCTGGCCTCATTTTATTACTATTCCATTTCCCTCCTGAAGTCCAGCAACCTGGTTTGCATTTCCCCTGCATTTTGAAATCTTCAGGACGCCTTTCTCAGCTGAGTGGCCTGTGGCAGGGCCTATGGCCCTTCTCCACGGAGTACATGGGATAGCACACGTGCTGTTTTCAACAAGCCACCTGACAAAACTATGACTTGCCCCCGTGTGAGGGGCAGAGGTTGGAGAGGGGAGTTAGAAGAGGCAAAAGAGACAAAAGAAAAGCAGAATGAACTCTGTACATGCATGGACAATCTCCCACTCTCTGGCCCATCTTTGATTCTGGATATGCAAAAGATTCCTAACCTGCAATCCCCGAGTGAGTTTTGAAAGAAAGATGGTTTCCTGTCATTAGATGCAATATTGTGGGGTGGGAGGAATGTTTTTATCAGATTCACAATAAAAGGTTAAAACCCATCTTAGTAAAGTTTACAATTCAATTAAGCAATATCTTTTTTAAACTTTCCAGCACAGCTCAAACTATTAAAAAAATCCCTCCCATATCTGTTTTTTAAATCTGGTTGTAAGCAAAGGGAAGTTTCTATTTCTACTTTCTGTTTCCAAGGGGAAAAAAAAACTAAAGGGAAAAACGAAGAGGGGAAGAAAACAAAAACTGAAGTGTAGTGAAGATGAAATAAGGAGCTGCTAGAGCAGTAGAATTTGAGAGCTAGAAAGATCACTTTTTCCAACATGCTCTTTCAATATTCGTGATTTATCACATATTATGAGGCCAAAGTGTTGCCTGGTTTCTTGCCTCTCACACCCAGCAGCAAGACAATGTCCAGGGCAAGTGGGAGAGGCAGTGATGAGTCAGTAGGCAAAGGCCTTGCCGGTGGGGCCCCCACAGACTTGTGACAGAAGACAATTCCCTCCAAGTTTACCTTTAAAGACATTATTGGCTGAGCATGGTAGCTCACATCTGTAATTCCAGCACTTTGGGAGGCCAAGGTGGGAGGAATTGAACCCAGGAATTCAAGGCTAGCCTGGGCAACCTAGCAAGACCCCAGCTCTATAAAAATAAATAAATAAAAAGTAAAAATGCTGTGACTGCACAAAAGCATGCAGCAGCCACGGGATGAACGTCGAACAATGTCAAGTAAAGATTTTTAAATTTTTATTTAGTGCTGTTTATTTGGTTTGACCTTTTTCTTTCCACCTACCACTAAGACCTGGGAATTGAGAGAATTCAGTTCAAAAAGCAAATCTGCATTTTGACTAACATTAATTGAGGTGTTTCCTGAACTTCTGCACTGATACGGTTGGACAGCGTCCTCACCCAAAATCCCATCTTGAATTATAATCCCCATAAGTCCCATAATCCCCACCTGTCAAGGGAGAGACAAAATGGAGGTAACTGAATCACGGGGTGGTGTTTCCCCCATGATTCAATTCTCTCATGCTGTTCTCATGGTAGTGAGTGAGATCTCGTGAGACCTGATGGTTTTACAAGTGTTTGGTAGTTCCTCCTGCATTCGTTCTCCTTCCTGCCACCTTGTGAAGAAGGTGCCTTGCTTGCCCTTTGCCTTCCACCGTGATTGTAAGTTTCCTGTGGCCTCTCCAGCCATGCCGAACTGTGAGTCAGTTAAACCTCTTTTCTTTAAAAATTACTCAGTCTCAGGGATGTGCTTTTAACAGTGTGAGAACGGACTAATACATGCACCCTCTGTGTACATATTATTATTTAAAAGGGTGTTCCTAGAGGGCATTAGGTGACCTTGTTGGACAAGCTGGGGTGTCAGGACCATAGTCCATGGTTCTATGATTGTCAGGCCTTTTCCAAGAGCCACACATGCACTCACAGTCTCCAGCATTCAATGTCTTTTCTTGCTCAGGTCACAAGGAACATTGCCAAGGCAAGCATCCAAGGTTCCTGGGCTGCGACGCCCACCCTGCCTTTGGCCCTGCTCCTGTCTCTCTAAAACACCCTTTCTTGCTTGTCTATCCTGCTCTTAGTGAACGCCTACTCAGAGTTCTTTCTCCCTGACACCACCACTGGCAGAAATGATCCCCCTCTTCCTCAATCCCCACCAGGCACAGGAGACACTAAAAGTGAGGACCATGTTCTGTTGTCTCTGTAGACCCAGCAACTAGCAGAGGTTCTGGTGCAAAGAAGAAAGTCTCCATGTAATGGTTGAACTAAAGCTTTCCTGGGCTCAGAATGTATTCATCTGACAAGAGTCTGTTGATCGCTACTGTGTACCAGGTCTGTGCTATGAGGGAGGGATATCAAGATAAATAAGTCCCAGTTTATGTTTACAAAGAGCTCTTAGTCTAATGAAAATGAATGCAAATCTGTCAACCTCTAAGGGAGAAAACATATCCAAGTTTATTCCCTTCTGATAATAGGACAGAAACATCAAATTCATTGGTCTAGAGTTCCACCACCATTTGCAGAGAAACTCACCTGACTGGGCATCATACCCATGGCTAATAAAGTCTTAATAACCTGATGTGTTTAAAGCTAAATTCAAGTTAACAGAGGCCTGAAGATATTAGCGTTGATTAGGGGAAGTACAAGAGAGAGAGAAAGAAAATTAAATCTGAAAAAGAGAGAAATAAAAATGATAATCAAATTTTATTGTAGGTGATTTTGTTCTATTTCTCTGTCTTGAAGTGAAGGCGAAAGTAGAATTTTCTTTTATTCTTTAGAAAATCCACAACTGGCCCAGGAGGCTAGGCATGTACTCAGTTCCCACCTCAAGGCTTCATTTATAGCATTCTCCTATTTTTAAAAACGGATTTCTGTAAAATGTTTCATAATGTGGATTGGTTTCTTTGGGGTCTGCCTCTGCACTATAGCTGCATTAAAAAAAGACATTAATAACTTCTCCGTTAATGGGTTTTTCAGAGTCTCCAAAGACTCACCTTGTACATTATAACTTCCTCCCACTTAGCCTGCTGGCTATATCTTGATTGCCCTTGTAAGACATCTTCAGGACATATTGCTTAAGTTAAAGATTGTCCTTATGAGAAATAACTTCTCATACTCTGCACAACGTACACTCAGGAAACAGCAGTGCTTAAGTGCCGTCATTTCGTGTGTCATTTTACCTTCATCCTGTGAAACACTCAGCTCTGAGAGGGGCTGACCCTGCCTAGTAAATGAAGAATTTCAAAGACAGAGGCAGCTGAGGCTCTATTCAAGACATAAGAGGTGACTTTGAACTGGTTATTTCATATTTTTGTCCTTTGCCAAGACACTCTGGTCAACTTACCCAATCTTCTCTTTTATAGGGTGAGATGGAGTTCCCAGAAAATTATTGTTACATGTTGAAACCTGTAGAAGAGGGCAGAAAAGATTCCATAAAATCATAATTTGCTAAGTGTATGTGTATGTGTGTATATGTGAAATATATGAGTATCTTTTCTATCATCCAGATATGCTGATATTAAAGGTAGAGCCTTGCAATGGATCTCAAATTTTGCTATGTGAATTCTATGACACCAAGGAATGGAAATCACTGGAGGGTAGGAACTATGGCAACCTCATGTTTGTCACTGCTTCTAGTCTTGCAGTGTTAGCCTTTTCCAGTCCTGAAAGAAATTAAGCTTGCATCTCCCTAACTATCTGCCACTGGAGCTAGAAACTAGTACCAGCTGCTTTAACTTGGCAAGTAAAACCTGAATTCAGAAGTGACAAGCAAAGGTCCCAAGACTCTTCTTGCAAAAGTAGGAGTTCTTTGCCTTTTATGAATTACAGACAGCGTTGAGAATGTTTTTTCAATGTACATAGGTTCAAACACATGCAAGTTTGCATGCTATTTTTGGAGGGTCACAGGCCCTAACAGCTAACTTCAGCATCTCTACCTTGAAAATATTTTAAAAAGCAGCCTGCCCCTCAGCTCTTATTCCCCAGGTTGGCAGCCCATTGCTTTATTTTGGTCCCTGCCATCTTCATGCTACTCAGAGGGCACTTGTTAAGTAAGCTGCCTCCAAAATCATCAGGTAACTGCAGTGGTAGTTGTGTGCCTCATCATGCTGCCATTAAAGAAATGACAGTCTGGTTAACAAAGCAGCACTGGTTTTTGACAGATGACAGAGCATTAGTGGCACTGAGATCAGTTTCAAAACAAATGGCTGTCTCAGGCTACTCACCACTCTGTCATGAGACTGTCAGGGGCTGCCTGTGCATGGTTCACATCCGAGGAAGCTTGGCCAACTGGCACTCACAAGAGGTGACATCTCTCAACAGCATCAGTCTCTGCAGGCCGCCAAGTACTACACCAAACATTCGAACACAAAGTGTGATAGCAGAGACATCCCGGTGCACCAGCTGCAAATGAGTGGCAGACAATGAAAAGTTGGTTCAAAATGTGGCTTCATGGTTTTCATTCAGTGCAGCGTGATGAGTGAAAGCAGATTTTTGTCTCCAACGGACCTCATTTGCCACTCACTTGCCCTTTCAAACCACCCTTTTACTAAGTGTCACTTTATAGAAAGTGGGGATAGTTGAAAAAGGTATTTTTCAAGGTTACTGTGAATGGTAAATGTAGTGGTAATTAGTGCAGGTAAAAAGCTTTGCACAGCACCTGTCAAGTATTAAAGTATTCAAGAAACTCAGGAATGAAACAGCCAATGCAAGTTAGTTCTAACATATAAAAGGAAATTACCTAAGTACTATCTGAAAACTACATAGTGAAGTCAGTCTGTTTGGGCTTCCACAACAAAATACCATAGATGGAGGGGCTTAGACAACAGAAATTGATGTCTTGAAGTCTTGGAGGCTGGAAGTCAAAGCCCAAAGTGAGAATGGAGATCCAAGTGTGGGTGGAATCTGTTCTTGGTGAGCATCACCTTCCTGGTGTGCAAATGGCTGCCTTCTCACTCTGTCTTCATGCAGCAGACGTGTGTGAGGGAGAAAGGCAGACCTGACGCTTTCTGGGGTCTCTTCTTGTAAGCACACTAATCCTATCAGATCAGGGCCACATCCTTATGACCTCGTGTAACCTTCATTCCCTTCTAAAGTTCTTATATTTAAATACAGTCACGTTAGTGATGAGGAATTAGTGCAACTTGGGAACGTGGGGGGAATACAATTCAATTCACTGCAAATGGCAATAGATTTTAGGTATCCTGAGAAATTTGGAAAGTAAGACCAAACTTAAATAATATCTCTAATTTACAAATTTTATAAATCTTCAACTGTGAAAATTAAAATTCTGAATTGACAAAGTCCATATAAAATATATTTTTTCCTCTCTGGGTTGAGGGAGAGCCATGCCAAGTCCAAAAATTCTCCACCATTTGACCCATTTTGTGAGTCTATTTGTACAATTTGAGGGTTGGGCTACAGACACAGAAGTATGACCCCAGAGACACTCCAGCAACTGTGCCAGGGAGCGAGGGCAGGGAAGGGAGCGAAGGCAGCCTGCCCCTGCCACTGGCTCCATGCAGCCATTGACACTGAAGGATTCTGGGAGCCAAAGAGAGTATTTTAAAGTTCATAGCACACAAAGAGTATGGAAGAAGACAGGGACATTTTCTGAGTTGGGAAAGACATACCTAGTCTTCTGCTAAATCTACACAGTTTTTCTTTTTCTTCTAACTCTGGAGGAACTAAAACATGAGGGAAAAATCTCCCCTACATTTGCGTGGCTGACTGCTTATGCTGGTCCTTTGGCTTGAATACTGTTCCTGCCTTCCCTCATATGCAAAATAATTAAGTTTCAGGTCAATAACACATCCTCCTCATAATTTCTCATAAGTCCCTTAGTCCATCAGCATTCTCTCTCTCTCACCCCATATCCCAATGCACTTTCTCCTTGCTACTCTGTGACCTCTTAGCAAGTTCTTTACCTCTCCACTACTAGGTTTTCTTGCCTGCAAAATGGATATGATATTGATATATCTCTTATAGATTTGTAGTAATTAATGAAACAACAAATGTGAAACATTTAACATTCTGCATGACACATTATAGCCACATAATACATCTTAACTGATTGCTATTATTATAATAAATTGTTTGTAATATGTGTTTCAGATATCTTGAACAACTTTCCAGGTCTTATTGCTTCTATTAACTATATAATATTTATGGGATTGTGTAAAAATAGATAAAGACACTTAAAGGTATGCATGATATGTTCATTTTTAAAAGTTGGATTGAATTTATGATTCTTGGGCAAATTTATTATTTTCTTTTATAAATCATTATTCTTTTAAAATCAACCATGTTGAAGCATAATTTACATTCAATAATATGTACTCATTTTATGTGTAAAGCTTAATGCATTTTCACAAATGCATACATCATTGTAACTAGCACCACATACGAGACACAGAACACTTCCATCCCCATGAAAGGTACCTGGTGTCCGGATCTACTCCAGGCCATTCCACCCACACCTGGGAAATTATTGATCTACTTTCTGTTACTGCAGATGAATTTTACCTGATCTATAATCTGATGTAAATCAGTCTTACAGTTTGCTTTTTTTTCTGGCTTCTTTTGCCCAGATTAATGTTTTTGAGATTCACCTATATTTTTAAAACTATTATTAGCTTATTATTTATTTTTTATGTATTTATATCACACATGGTGTATATAGCTTCACTGTAGATGGACATTTGATTGTTTCTGTCTTTTAGCCATCATGAATAAAGTTACCATGAACATATCTGTACAAGTCTTCATATAAACATACATTTTCATTTCCCTTGGAATGAAATTATTAGGTACAATGTCAAGTGCCTATTTATAAGAAACTTCCAGTTTATCTTCTATTTTTATTTCCCCCCAGTGATGTATGACTTCCAGTACTCAATGACATTACCAACATTTCGTACTGTAAATCTTTACTTTTTTCCTTTCTAGTAGGTATACAGCAGTATCCTACAGCAATTTTCATTTATTTTCCCCAATGATTAATGATGTTGATGATCCTTTCATGTGCTCCTTGGCCATTCATATGTTGTCTTATATAAAGTTCCTGTTCAAATATTTTGTTTATTTTTTCCATATTAAGTTATAGAATCTCCTTATGTTTTCTGACTACAAGTCCCTTGTGAGATACATGTATTCTAGTATCTTCTCACAAACTTTGGCTTGCTTTTCATGTTCTTAAGAGTGTCTTTTAAAGAAAGCAGCTTTAGATATAGTTAAACTAATCATTGTTTCTTATATTTAGCTTTTGTTTTCTAAGAAATGTTTGCTTACCCCAATGTCACAAACATTTTCTTGTATGCTTTTGTCTCATGGTTTTATGTTTTCAGCTTTAACATTTAACTCTATGATCTATTTAAAGTATATTCTTGTGTAAATTACAAAGTAGTTTTAGTGGCTGAAGTTCATTTTTCCAGTACATATATCCAGCTCTTCCGGAACCATTTACTTTTTAAGAAATGATTTTTGTCCAGTGAACAACTATGACACCATTTTTGAAAATCAATTGACTGCATATGCATGTGTCTATTTTTAGACTCAATATTCTGTTTCATTGCTCCAAGTGTCTTTTCTTATGCCAATATCAGTCTTGAACATGGCTAAGTCTTGTGATTTGGTTTGGCTGTGTCCTCACCCAAATCTCATCTTGAATTCCAACGTGTTGTGGAAGGAATTCAGTGGGGGATAACTGGATCATGGAGGTAGGTCCTTCCCCTGATGTTCTCATGGTGGTGGATGGGTCTCATGAGACCTGATGGTATTACACAGGGGGGGTTCCATGCACAAGCTCTTTTTCTTTACCTGTTGTCATCCATGTAAGACATGACTTGCTCCTCCTTGCCTTCTGCCATGATTGTGAGGCTTCCCCAGCCACATGGAACTTTAAGTCCATGTTAAACCTCCTTTTTTTTTTTTTTTACAAATTGCCCAGTCTTGGGTATGTATTTATCAGCAGTGCAAAAACAGACTAATACAGTAAATTGGTCCCAGGAGTGGGGCATTGCTGAAAAGATACCCGAAAATGTGGAAGTAACTTTGGAGCTAGGTAACAGGTAGAGGCTGGAACCGTTTGGAGGGCTCAGAAGAAGACAGTAAAATGTTAGAAAGTGTGGAAAAACCTAGAGACTTGTTGAATGACTTTGGCCAAAATGCTGATAACAATATGGACAATGAAATCCAGGCTGACATTGTCTCAGATAGAGATGAGGAACTTGTTGGGAACTGGAACAAAGGTGACTCTTGTTATATTTTAGCAAAAAGACATTTTGCCCCTGCCCTAGAGATTTGTAGCACTTTGAACTTAAGAGAGATGATTTAGGGTATCTGGCATAAGAAATTTCTAAGCAGCAAAGCGTTCAAGATGTGACTTTGGTGCTGTTAAAGGCATTCAGTTTTATAAGGGAAGCAGAGCATTAAAGTTTGGAAAATTTGCAGCTTGAGAATGTGATAGAAAAGAAAATCCCATTTTTGGAGGAGAAATTCAAGACAGCTGCAGAAATTTGCATCAGTTACAAGGAGTTGAATGTTAACCCCCAAGACAAAGAGAAAAATGTTTCCAGGGCATGTCAAAGGTCTTCAAGGTAGCCCTCCTATCACAGGCCTGGAGAACTAGGAGAAAAAAAATGATTTCATGGGTTGAGCTCAGTGTCTTCATGCTGTGTGCAGCCTAGGGACTTGGTGCCCTGGATCCCAGTTGCTCCAGCCATGGCTGAAAGGGCCCAATATAGAGCTCAGGACATGGCTTCAGAGGGTGCAAACCTCAAGCCTTGGCAGCTTCCACTTGATGTTGAACCTGCCAGTGCACAGAAGACAAGAATTGGAGTTTGGGAACTTCCACCTAGATTTTAGAAGTTGTATGAAACCACCTGGATGCCCAGGCAGAAGTTTACTGCAGGGTGGTGCCCCCATGGAGAACCTCTGCTAGGAGAGTGATGAAGGGAAATGTGGATTCAGAGCCCCCACAGAGTCCTTTCTGGGGCACTGCCTAGTGGAGCTGTGAGAAGACAGCCACTGTCCTCCAGACTCCGAGATGTTAGATCCACTGATAGCTTGTATCATGTGCCTGGAAAAGCCTCAGACACTCAATGCCAGCCCGTAAAGCAGCTGGGATAGAGGATGTACCCTGCAAAGCCACAGGGGCAGAGCTGCCCAAGACCATGGGAACCCACCTTTTGCATGAGTGTGACCTGGATGTGAGACATGGAGTCAGAGGAGATCCTTTTGGAGCTTTAAGATATGACTGCCCCACTGGATTTCAGACTTGCATGGGGCCTGTAACCCCTTCATTTTGGCCAATGTCTCCCATTTGGAATGGCTGTATTTACTCAGTGCCTGTACACCCATTGTATCTAGGAAGTAGCTAACCTGATTTTGGTTTTACAGGCTCATAGGTGGAAGAGGCTTGCCTTGTCTCAAATGAGTCTTTGAACTTGGACTTTTGAGTTAATTCTGAAATGAGTTAAGACTTTGAAGGACTGTTGGGAAGGCATGATTGTTTTTGAAATGTGAGGACATGAGATTTAGGAGGAAACAGGGGCAGGAAGATATGATTTGGCTGTATCCCTACCCAAATCTCATCTTGAATTCCTAAATGTAATGGAAGGGACTTCATGGGAAGTAATTGGATCACCGGGGCAGGTCTTTCTCATGGTGGTGGGTGGGTCTCACAATGTCTGATGGTATAATAAGAAGGAGTTTCCCTGCACAAGCTCTTTTTCTTTGCCTGCTGCCATCCATGTAAGATGTGACTTGCTCCCCCCTGCTTTGTGCCATGATTGTGAGGCTTCCCCCAGCCACTTGGAACTGTAAGTCTGTATTAAACCTCTTTTCTGTAAATTGCCCAGGTTCAGGTGTTCTTTATCAGCAGCATGAAAATGGACTAATATACCTTGAAATCAAGCAGTATAAGAGACTCCCCTCCATTCTGTTTTTTCAAAAACTTTGTTATTCTTCAGCACCATCCAATATAAATTTTTGTGATGATAAAAATGTTCTACATTTGTGCTTTCTAATACAATATCCAAAAGCCATGTGTACCTAAGAGCATGAAAAATTAGATTTTATAACTGAGAAACTAGATTTTTAATTTACTTAATTTTGCTTAATTTAAATAGTTACACGTGGCTAGTGGTTACCATATTGTACAATAAAGTTCTTTGCACTTCCACTGAAATTTTATAATCACTTTGTGAATTTCTACCAAAAAAATGCTTCCTAGGATTGTGATTGGGATTGCATAGAATCCATAGGTCAATGGGGAAAATTGATATCTTAATATCAAGTCCTAAAATCTAAATAAAGTCCTCCATTTATTTATATCATCTTTAACTTCTCTCTGTTTATGTCTTCTAGATTTCTGCACACAGATCTCACACACTGCCTTAGTTCATTCTGGCTGTTAGAAGAAAACACCACTGACTGGGTCACTTGCAAATAGCAGAAACATTTTTCACGGTTCTTGAGGCTGAAAAGTCCAAGATCAAGGTGCCAGCAGATTTAGTGTCTGGTGAGGGCCTACTCTCTCGTTCACAGATGGCCCCTTCTAGCTCTGTCCTCACATGGTGAAAGGGGTAGCTGAGCTCCTTCAGGCTTCTTTCATAAGGGCACTAATCCTACTAATGACGGTTTCACACTCATGACCTCACTACTTCTCAAAGGACCAACCTCCTTATACTATTACCCTGGGGCTAGGATTTCAACATATAAATTTTGGGGAGACAAATCATTCAAACCAGAATATACATTTTGTGTAATTTATTTCTAAGTATTTTATGTTTTTCTATGCCATAGAAAACGCTTTATGTTTTTCTATGGCTGTTTCTAATTTACTAGTATTTTGCTAAGAATTTTTGAATTTACATTCACTAAGGTATTAAGACTGTAATTCTGGCTTGCATTGTTTCTTATGAGAAATCAGTGGTCACTTTTAACTGTTCTCTTATGTATCCTGTTTTTTTTTTCTCTTGCTTCTAAGATTTTCCTCTTATAACTGTTTTTCCACAATTTGATTAAGCTATGTCTTGGAGAAATAGCATTTTTATTTATTTTCACATTTTTTATAGCTAACACATAGAAACTAAGCTGATTTGTGTGTGTGTGTGTATTAAACCTATATCCTGCCATTTTACTAAAAGCTCACTCATTAGTTCTTGTATGTATTTTGTAAATTGTAGATTTCTTAGGTTTTATACATACAATGTATGCCATCCATACATTAGGCACTTCTTTCTTTCCAATGTAAAATCTTTGTTTCTCTTACCATATTGCACTGCATAGAAAAACCTCTGGTACAATACTGAATTTAGGTGATGAAGATAACTAGCTTTGTCTTATTCCTGTCTTGGGTGCCTAACATCAGTAGGCATGACTGAAGTAGGTTTCTTTTATAGATACCTTTTACCAGGTTGAGGAAATTTTCTTCCAGTCTTAGTTGACTGAGAATTTTTACCATGAGTATATGTTGTATGCTATGGAATTCTTTTCCTCAGCTATCAAGATGACGTGTGTTTTCTTTTATAGTAAGAGTTAGTTAAGGACACTTGCACACAAATGTTCATTGCAGCACTGTTTACAATGGCAAAGACCTGGAACCAACTCAAATGCCCATCGATGATAGACAGGACAGGGAAAATGTGGCACATATGGAACACTATGTAGCCATCAAAAATGATGAATTTGTGTCCTTTGCAGGGACGTGGATGAACCTGTAAACCATCATTCTCAGTAAACTGACACAAGAACAGAAAATCAAACACCACATGTTCTCACTCATAGGTGGGTGTTGAACAGTGAGAACACATGGACACAGAGAGGGGAGCATCACACACTGGGGTCTGTCAGGGGTGGGGAGTTGGGGAGAGATAGCATGGGGAGAAATGCCAGATATAGGTGACGGGGAGGAAGGCAGCAAATCACACTGCCACGTGTGTACCTATGCAACAATCTTGCATGTTCTTCACATGTACCCCAAAACCTAAAATGCAATAAAATAAAAAAGAATAAGTTTTTCTTTTATAGTAAGAGTTTATCTCTGGAATACAAAGTTGGTTTATTATTTGGAAGTAAACCAACATAATCATATTAACATACTGGTTAATATAATATAATTTCCATATATCACTTAATTAAATTTGTGAGATAGGGAGGGAGGGAGAGAGAGAGAGAGAGAAAGAGAGAGAGAGAGAGAATGAGAATGTGTGTGTGTGTGTGTGTGTGTGTGTGCTGAGATAGAGTCTTACTCTCTTGTCGAGGCTAGAGTTCAATGGTGTGATCATAGCTCAACCTCCCGGGTTCAAGCAATTCTCCTGCCTCAGCCTCCTGAGTACTCTGCCCTGCAAATTCCAGCCTCCTCCTTCTCTGTCTTCTCAGCTCAGTGCAACTGCTATGCCCTGCTTGCGTTTCCTCTCCTCATATCATGATCCAAAAAGTAGTTTCAGGCAGAAACCTGAGGCAACTGTAGGACTCATTGTGAGTTTCCCTTTTCTCAGGCATTAGAAGACTGTGCGGCCTGTTGCCAAATATCTGAAAAGTTATTCTCTATATATTGATCAACATTGCAGTTGATTGCAGAGAAAGATGAGTCCTGCATTACCTATTTCTTTCTCTCTTTTTTTTCTTTTCTTTGGGGGAAGGGGAAAGAGTCTCTCTCTGTCGCTCAGGCTGGAGTGCAGTGGTGCAATCTTGGCTAACCGCAGCTTCTGTCTCCCAAGTTCAAGGGATTCTTCCTCAGCCTCCTAAGTAGCTGAGATTACAGGCATGTGCTACCATGCCCAACTAACTATTTTGCATTTTTGGTAGAGACGGGGTTTTCTATGTTGGTTGAACAGGTTGGTCTCAAACTCCTGACCTCAAATGATCCACCTGCCTTGGCCTCCCAAAGTGTTGAGATTACAGGCATGAACCACTATCCTTGGCCCCGTATTTCTTTCATAGTTAAAAATCTCTATGCATTTCTACATACATTTAATATACAATGTGTCATTTGAATCATAGCCTTTTAAAATTAATCTACAACACCCTGCTGAAACACTTTGAGGTCAAGAACTTTTGTCTTTCATAGTTATAAAACCTGAATTTGGCAAAATGCCTGCGATATCATGAACGTTGGCATAAAATGTTTGTGGAATATGTGCTTTCTTCTTCTCTTCCAACTCTGGCCTCTGGTCTCCCAGATGTGTACTGGCAAGCTGACTTAATTTTATTTTTCATGAATCTTGTTTCCCCTGTTATTCTCTTTGCTTCCTTCAATTCAGTTGTAGAGCTGTGTAGTTTAAGGCAAGTCAGGTAAATCTACCCTGATTCCTATTTGTTTCTTGACTTGATTTTTGATTTTTGGTATCCCAAATCCAACCAAATTAGTAAGAGTAAGGGAAAGATGTGAACTTCCTCACTTAGCAGGTCTAGGAAAATCAGATCACATACGTGGTAATACATATCCAAAAAATCAGGTAAAACATAAATGGTACTTAATAAATGTTATTGTTCTCGTACTCTCATTTTTAGCCTTCATCAACCCAGAAATCATCAGAGGATACTTTTCCATTCCCAAATACAAGTTATCAGAAACACTCAATGGTTAATCTGCCACTCCGATTACACAGCTACCTTTCCTTTTACATGAAAAATTCTTAATCCAGTTTTGGCCCACATTCACTTAGAGTGTTTTTGTCCACTCACTTATTAGTTCTATCTTTTATGCCTTTGTCTATCAGCTCTTCATGTACATAAGTCCCTAGTAGGCAATAATATCAGCAATAGCTTGTGTTTTATCTGGGACTTACTGTGTACCAGACACTGTTGCAAGTATTGTGGATCTATTCACTCATTGAATTTTCCCAAGAACCTTGGGTGGAAGGTGCTATTATTATCTCTATTATAAAGATGAGATACCCAATACCCATAAAGGACATGGAATTTGCCCAAGGTCACCTAGCTGGTAAAAGCAGGAGCTGGGAATCAAATTCCAGAGCTGGAACTCCTGCCCACTACAAGGCACTGTCTCGGCAGGGATGTTCTTATGTTTCCTGGCAGCAGAATAGTCCTCATACATTTACATGGTGTGTCTTGAATTGGATGCCAGACCACTTCATCAACGCCCCAGATCCACCAAGCCCCATCTGGGCCCTGGGTCCCAGCCACTTGCTTCATCTACAGCTACAATGGCTGCAGTAAAGAACAACGCTTCTGTAATCATTACTCTGCATCTCATGACACCATCAATTTTCTCAGTCTCCCCTGAGGCTAAGAGTCAGGCCTTGTCTTGGCTTTTATCTCACACATTCCTGCAGGAACTACAACCATCTCAATGCCCAGATCCAATGTGACTAAACCCATGCAGGATCTAGCTATTCCACAGGATGTCCAGAGTGACAAATTAACACTGCCAAGAAGGATGTGGAGTTAATGCCTCATGGAAAGTAATTTGACCTTTGATAGACAGGAAGAAGCCAGTAGAAGCCTTCCTACTTGACAGCTCCAAGACATAGTGATTCTGTGTCACCTCTCCACCTCTCTAGACGCAGCTCAAGCAACTGAACAGCCAACTATGTTACCCAGCAAAGCTGTAGCCCACTCTCTTAGGCACCACTTTTAATTGTTTTCTGTCTTCCTTGCCTCGCTTTCCTTTTCCCCTCATTATTGCTTCCCTCCAATTATATTCTCCAGTAAAGCATAGGCACGCAAGCTTGACTTGAGGCTCCATTTTCCTGGGCAACCAACTTGTTTTCTTCCAATAATATAGGTTAATTTATGTCAACACATATGTCCCCTGTCTTTGCATATTAATTATCTATTGTTGTATAACAAATTAGTCAACACTTAGTGGCTTAAATCAAGAAACACTTACTATCTCACAGTTTGCATGCATAAGAAATGCAGAAGCAGCTTAGCTGGGTAGTTATGGCTCAAGGTCTCTTCAGAGGTTGCAGTCAAGATAACAGGCAGAGCTGCAGCCTTCTAAAAGCTTGACTGGGGCTGGGCCATCTGCTTCCAAGATGGCACACTCACAGCTATTGCCAGAAGCCTTGGTTTCTCACTAACTCTTAGCAGAAGGCCTCAGTTCTTCACCACATGTATCCCTCCATGGGGTTGCTTACATGTCCTCTAGAATGAGTGTTCCACAAGAGGGTAACAAGGAAGATGCAATGCCTTTTATAACCTAGTCTTCAAAGTCACACACCAACATTTTTGCCTTATCTTATTCATTAGAAACAAGTCAATAAATGTGGCTCACACTCAAAGGGAACAGAATTACTCTCTACCTTTTAAAGGAAAGAGTTTGGACACAATTTTAAATCACCACACCTGGTTTTCCTAGTTGCTAAGAATATATATTTACAAGACAGATTGCTAGGGTTATAGTCTATAGGCTTGAAATACAGTTTCTAATGATCCTACAAAAAAAAAAAATACCACCTCAACTAATGGCACCACTAACACTTTGCAGAGTTCTAACTAGCTGTCTTGCTGTATTGCACTACTAAAAATGATTCACACTTCTTTTAGGATGGAATTGTGATGTCAGTACCCCCAAATCATTTTGGTTCAGCCTTTCTTGGTTCTTTTATTCCCTCCTCTCCAAACCTATATCTGCATTTTACGATAAACATCCCAACAATTTATCAATACTGACCATATCTACTATTGGTAATGAATGTTAACAAAAATAAATGTTCTCATTTGTCAGTAATAACAAGGTTATTAGAAGAATCAACTAAGTCAGCAAATGAAAAATGACGATAGAGTGCTTTCTGGCATAGTGGGTGGTCAACAAATGTTCTCCTTTAAATCTAAACAAAACAAATCTAAAAAAAACTACTTGTCAGCTAATAGCTCTTACCTTAGTGCTGCCTGAGTCACTATAACTAACATCCTGTAGCTTCCAGATCACATAACCCAAATTTGTTCTGTCCCTACATGGTGATAAGCAACTTGTCTCTTTCAACTAATATTTTGTTGATACAAAACATATAAAAATAATGACATGTCAGGTTGGGCATTTCTGCTTCATTATCTTCTTCCCATGCTTTTTATATACCTTGTCTATCACTTTGACCTTGGTGAAACACGCATTGAATCTCACTCACACTGCAGGCTCAATGAGGTTATGATTACCCTGCATATTGAATGAGATAGCAGTTTATGTCATAAGTTTCCTGCTTCAAGATACGTTCACTCAGTTATTGAAAGCATTATCCTTTTAACTGAAAACAAACGTTAATTGCTGGCCACAGAAACAACTTTCTATGTATTATTATTATTTAAGATGCATATTTTGCACACACATAAAGGTAAGCCTTATACCCACCCACCAAAGATCTTTAAGTCTCCTGTTAATTTCCTATGCATAGCCAATTTTAAATTATTTGTGCTTAATAAGTAACGACATAATTGAAATTAATGAGCCATTAACTGTATCCTACCTTCCAAAATCCTTCCCTTTTCTCTTTACTACACAGCTACAACACTTAATGTGTTTTATTTCATTCTATTTATTCTACCTATGCTTATAAAGTGCTAATAAGCAGATAAGGGTCAAAATAGGTTAACCTGAAGAAGAAAAGCAAAGATCTCAGTATACCTAAAAATGAATATTCATTCCTTAAATAAATGAGAATGAAGTACACTTCCAGGTATAAATACAGAGTGGGAAAAATCTTTATATAGTCGTAATTATAATATGCCCTTAGAACAAGAAATTATGTTTATAACTAAGCCAATAAATAGTTTTCAACTCATGTACCAATTTCATATGGTGCACATACTGAAAAGGATCCCAAAACCAAGGACACAAGGGAAAGGATGTGACAGCACATCTAGACGTTTGCAAACAGCCTTATTCATAACAAATTGCTTGAACATTTTCATATCCATCATGTCCATTTAATCCACATAA
Source organism: Sapajus apella (assembly GCF_009761245.1). Classification (NCBI taxonomy): domain Eukaryota; kingdom Metazoa; phylum Chordata; class Mammalia; order Primates; family Cebidae; genus Sapajus; species Sapajus apella. The sequence goes on along the minus strand of NW_022437000.1, from coordinate 3,541,553 downwards.
ACCTCACCTTTGAGCCATCAATACCTTCTATTTCTGAGATGCAGATTACAATTTACCATTAATTTCCTTCATCCCACCCCTATTAACCAATCTGTCCCTATGAATTCCTAATAACTGTGCTCACTCTGGAAGGACAGCAGCAATGAGAGCAACCGCATGACAAATTCAACTGAGAGAAGGAAGCAGAGAGGAAAAGACAGCAAGGCTCCAAGGGAAGGCAGAGATTGTGATGGTTTTGGAAGGGATTTATAATGCTCTGCCCAGGAGAAAAGGAGTAATGCAAGTTTAGTGTCTCCAGAAACTTCTCCTGGTGATTCCCTATCATAAGAATTCACCCAGCTTGCCTTGTAGATCCACTTACAGGCTAGGGAAGAGGACAGTGGGCTTCTACAGAGGTAATAGGGCTGGACTCTACCCAGCAGCTTCTGAAAGACATCTCTTCGTGTAAAAGTAGCTGTTCTATAAAAGGCCAATGCTAAACTAACATACATTCAGCAAACATGGTTACCCATCACCTAGTTGATGAACATTATAGTACATTCTAATTTACTTCTCATTTCTTCCAAGAAGTAGGGAACTTCACCTTGACACTCTTGGCCCCTTGGAAGTTGGCTCAAAGTACCTATCAGGCTTATCAGGGAGAGAATCCAACATTTTCTCCCAAAGAACCAAGAAAGCAACTTGACAATTATTTCTTTCAGTGCAACAAGGATTGCTTTACATTCCTGGAAAGGCAGTTGATCCCTGATGCTCAGCACATAGCTCCCCAGGAGTGTTTTGTCACCAGGCTAACATTCTATTTAGCATCCATGTCTTCCATGAGTACTTGGCCTTCACAGGGTTGACTCACACATATGCAAATGGCCCCCACGCTTGATGTGCCCAAGATCTGGAATGTCCTTCCAGACAAACGCAGAACAGCTGGGAGCCCATTTATTGTAAAGACAAATGCATTTGTTCCCATCACAGAACTGCAGGCAAAGTCTAGCAGAGTGGGAACAGGAAAATGAAAAATATATCTTTATAGTCTATGTCTGTCTATGATTTCAATCAAAGTAACAAGGTCAAGAAAGTAACAAGGCCAAATAAATTTACACCAAAGACTTCCTACTCCAATTTTAACATTGTTGTGGATACAGTTTATAAAATATAAAAAATAAAAGCTGGATGCGGTGGCTCAAGCCTGTAATCCCAGTGCCTTGGAAAGCCAAGATGGGAGGGTTGCTCCAGGCCAGAAGTTTGAGAGCAGCCTGAGCATCATAGCAAAACCCAGCCTGTAAAAAATATATAAATTAAAGTTTTAATTTTTTTAAAAAAATCTGTTTTGAAGACCAAATCTTAATGTTGTAAGTACCTAATCTAAGTACCATTTATTTATGTGAATCTAGTGGGTCCTAGATAATATCCACATGTAATTTTTACCTACATTTCTATGACTTTACTGTGGAAACACTAGATTTATTATTTTTTAACTTTCCGAGGCTACTTACCTTCATTTTTTTTTTTCTTATTATTCCCTGTAAGCTAAATTCTAACTTCACCACTGCCAGGCTATGTGATCTGGAACAAGTCACTTCACCTCCTTCTGAAGTTTGCCTCCTGAAGTTCTTCACCTATGAAGTGCAGATAAAATAAACCCTGCCTCATAAAGTTGGTGGAAGAACTAAGTGTGAATACACTGAAACCTCACAGAACTGAGGCAGACCATTCTCGGATTCAATATCACCGTTAGGGAGAGGGGAAAATGCAGGTTACAATATCTGCAACTTCACTATTAGATAATGAATAGCAAAACAATATTACCTATTATTATTGGGCCTACTACCCAAAGGACCATGTTCCAGGTACCCCAATTTTAGGCATTTTTATCTTATTCAATCATTCTTCATCAACACTGTTCTTATCATAAGCTGACTCTTGACTTTAGACTTGCCCCCTTTTAAGTAGGCAGGCTTTATTTTTGTCTTCTGGCTCCAATCTTTCCTGGCTGTCTTGAGTAACCTGATGCAACATCTGTCCTACAGTGCCTCCCTCCTAACATGTTGGAGTTTACTCAGGGTGACAGGCAAAATATTAGGTGAGTATTAGAGAAAGTTATAAGATTATAGTCTCAAACGTTCTGGAAGGCCAAAAGGTTTTATTGGAACAGGCTGAAGGCAGCCAGTTCATCACATTAGAACTTTAAGTCATAGGGTAAAAGATAGGGACAATAAAGCTTCCCCAGTTCCTTCTGTTTACTCCACATTCTTTTGTCTCTACTCTGTTTACTCATGTAAACTTTGTGCTTGATGGTCCTCTCAGGGGGAGGTCAAAGGGGAATTACCCATTAACAGTTTTTAATCTGGGCCCCAGAACCAAAGGCTTTTATTATTTGTAAAACCACTCTTTTCATGATTTTAATTATCCACAAGCATGTTGACTTAGGACCTCTGTTATTAAATCTATGTTGAATAAATGTGAGGAGGTACAAGGAGTCGTGGTTATTTAGCTGCAATCACCCTCTGGAAGCAGTTAGGAGCCATCCCTAACCCATTTGAAATCACTGTACTGGGTGTGAGAGTGTATTCATTCATCTGCCATTGAGTCAGGGTCTGCAGGACAGACCTCCACAGGAGGTGATGGACGTCTCACTAACATCCTTCCCAAAGTAAGTGAAGAGTGATAAACAGGCACCCGTGCAATGAGAGAGAGCTGCTCAAGTGCATGAGCTGGAAAACGGCATCTTGAGCAAGCACTGATAAATCAGTATAGGTGCACTTTTCGAGCTTGTTTCAGCTCACCCTTTCTTCCATCACTTTGTGGTTTATAGAGTGATAAATAATATTTTCAAATGTCGCTTTTGTTATACTCAAGTGGAAAGAAAATTTGCCATCAACTAGATAGCAACTTTTTCACATGCTATTCCCCTGTTCCCTTTTCCTGGGCAAAGCTAGAAAGCCCAGAACATAAGAAGGAAAGTGAGACACATCTAAGTCCAGAAGTAGCAGGGAGCTGATTGATTTGGTGTAGCCAAGCCTCTTTGAAAGACAGGAGCAGTCTATAACACAACTGACACTCTTGGCTCTCCTCAGATCCACTGTTACTGCCACCAATCTTCTTTAGAGTCTTATCACCTCTCACATGGATTCTAAATTGCTTCCAAGTCTTTCTTGCTCTTACTCACACATTCCTTCTGATCCAAAACACTTTTCAAATTGATGGCAAATTAATCTGATTATTGCAGGCAGATCTTCAATGGTGCCTTGCAGCTGGCCACATTAGGTAGAAAGGACACATTCCTGGCATTTAAAGCCCTTCGGAAGATTAGCCCCAACCTAACTTTCTAGCCTGATCTCCTTTCATTGCCTACACACACCAGATTCTTCAGCAGGGCTAGATCTTTCTCAGTGATCTTTTTCAATGACTTGCAACTTTATTTCCGCTAGAAACTTATTCTCCCATTTCTCCCCCAGTCAATTTCCATTTCAAATTTTACTTCCTTCCTGACCACAATCACCCTATCCTCCTGCTCTCACAATGAGATGTAATCTCTTCTCCATCAAACATGTTTTGGGGCCGTGGGTATAGCCCTCCTTAGGCTCTTACTACATTCTGTTCTATATGATAATCACTTGCATATTGAATTTTTTCCTTGCCACCATCAAACCATAATCACCTTGAGCATGAAGACTGTATCATTACATTTTCTGTGATGTTCTGAAACAGAGCCTGGCCTGCTGAAATCACTGAGTAAATATTTTCCAAATTGAATTGAATACTGTATCATGAAGAAACATCCTTTGCTTACCTTATATTTATTTAAATTTGTTTTATTTTGCAAATATTAGTAACTATATCAACCTAACATTTATTTTTCCCTTTTGTGCCTATTACTGGCAGTGAATAATATTTTCCATAGCTGTGTCTATATACTGAAAGCCAGAGAGAGAGAGAAGGGAGAACCAGGCATTATACTTAATGTTTCCGGTGAAATCCCACCAGTACCTCACGTTCTTAGGTGACTGCATAATGCACCAGGCCATGGAGCCACTGAAATAAAATAAAGTTTAAAAGGCAAGATTCGATTATTATTCTTTGGGACCACACTTCTCAATTGCCCTTTGGTTTATCTTTGAAAGAGTCTTTCATCCCATGAAATTTAATGTTCTCTCCCTTTTCTCATTATAAACAATTTACTTCACATCTGCAGAAAAATAAAATTAGGTTGAATAATACAAAGTTATGAATGCTGATAGAAAATAAATATCTTTTTACCTTCCCTTCACTTTGCTTTTTGGCCTCTGTGGTTTTGCCTTTCTGGATCTGTGCCTTTTAAATGCCTTAAAGTCTAAAATTTGAAAGGTGGGAAAGATGAGAAGATTTACTGTTAATGAGCACAATTGGGTCCGATGTCTTTATATTCAATATTTTAAGTAGTTTAAAGAAAAGAATGTTAATTGAAGAGATAGGTCAAATGTTTTGTCTTGCTTTTCAACAGGAGCACCTGGAAGAATATGTTGTTTTCATTTATTAGATATTTATAAGGCCTCTCATAGCCCAGCAAATTATGATGAACACGAGGCATTTAATACAGACAATGTGATAAACATAAAAACTGCCCATACAATTTGTTTGTTTCTAGGTTCTTTAAAAAGCATTGAATCACGGAACCAGTAAAAAGAAAAACAGAGAGAAATAAAAAGAAGGAAGAGAGAAAGAAAGGAAGGAAGGAAGGAGGGAGGGAGGGAGGGAGGGAGGGAGGGAGGATGGGAAGGGGGAGGGAGGAAAAAGGAATGCCAACATTGGGAGAGTTAGCCCAGGCTGCCTTTCATAATAAGTAAATTGAAAGAGCAAAGGGAAAACTTTCAGCTAACTTACTGTAGCACCTGTCAAAGTCCAGAGTTGAATCTATCTATAGAAAACAATACGGTCAGGTTCTATTTCCATTAAAGAGCTACAGTAAATCTATTTGAAATGTCTAAATGTATGCTTATTGTGAGTCACTCTTTTCCTGAACACACAGTCATGGACCTATCTCTTATACAGGCAGTAGTGTTTAAGGTAACTTCACAGGTTGAATGATAAAGGCTATGTGTCTTGGAAAACCTTTGTCCTTTACCTTATATAGATCATCTATGCTGGTGGATCAAGGAATATGAAGGTGGGGTCAGAAGAGGGTGCTCAAAAATATACAGTTTAAAAAAAAAAATCAATGAGGAAGAAAGAGTACTATTCCTGGGATTATTCACACCCCAATTCTTCATTCAGATATTTCTACTCAAAAACTAATTTTCTTTTTTTTTCTTTTTTTTTTTTTTTTTGAGACGGAGTTTTGCTCTTGTTACCCAGGCTGGAGTGCAATGGCGCGATCTCGGCTCACCGCAACCTCCGCCTCCTGGGTTCAGGCAATTCTCCTGCCTCAGCCTCCTGAGCAGCTGGGACTACAGGCACGCGCCACCATGCCCAGCTAATTTTTTGTATTTTTAGTAGAGACGGGGTTTCACCATGTTGACCAGGATGGTCTCGATCTCTTGACCTCGTGATCCACCCACCTTGGCCTCCCAAAGTGCTGGGATTACAGGCGTGAGCCACCACGCCCGGCCAAAAACTAATTTTCTTAAAAACAAAATGCCTACATATATTTCCCTTGCCACTTCCTTAAATTAAAATTCCTTCTATTTCCTATTTTTCTTATTGGGGTTGCAAGATTTAGCAAAAAAAAACACAGAGCATCCAAGAAAATGTGAATTTCAGAAAAATAATGAATAGATTTTAGTAAAAGTATATTCTATGTAATATTTTGGATATACTTATACAAAAAAATTCATTGTCTGAACTTTAAACATTGAATCATTTTTTAGTATAAGTATATCCCAAATATTGCATGAACCGTTTTTATACTGAAAAAAATATTTATTGTTTATCTGAAATTTTAATTTAACTGGACATCCTGTAATTGATCTGGCAACTCTTATGCAAATTCCCTCAACATTCAAAGCCTATATCAAATCTCACTTCTTTAGTGAATAGTTTCATGGCCATTTTTTTTTTCAAAAGGATTCATGCATTTATTCATTCAATCAACAAATACGAGTTGAACACCTAGTCTCCTCCAGGAACTGTAAGGCACTAGGGCTAAAACAAAGAGCCTGTTGTTAAAAGGCAGAGGGTACCCTTGAAACCAGCAAGAATGACACATAGAGCTATGAGAGAGATGCACAGGGCATTACAGGAGACCCCCAGTGAGCCTCTCCCTCTTGTCTCTTGTCTAACTGCATCACCCATCAGCATTTGGAGCTACACCTTTCACTTCTAAGCCTCTCCCTAGTGTACTACTTTGCTTATAGTAGGCACTTAATATTTATTTATTTTCATGTAATGAAAGCCTTTTTTCCATTCACTTACCCATCACTGGAGCTATTAGAAAGCTAACCACAGGGCTGGGTTTGGTTTGTTTCTCTTTAACCAAAGTAAGAAACTGCCTTTTTCAATAAGCTAAATGTGACAAGCTTTGCTCCATGTTCTTTGAACGGTCATTTAATCCTCATGCTGTCATCATGAACTAGGTACAATTTATGACCCGTTTTACTAAAGTGGAAACAGAGACACAAAATGCTTTCGTTCATTTGCCCCAAGTTAGATAAGTAGGAAAGGTGCGGGGGTGCTGAGATTCAGACCCAGTGGTCTGGCTCCAGATTGTTCTGTTGCCACTCTGTAATAAGTAATAGAGGTGACATTAATAATGAAAATTAATAAGCTTCTAGAATTTTCTATAGATATGTTCTTTTTAAATTTTATATTTTAAAAGAGCTATCCTTATTATATTTCTGATGATCCACAAATGAACCAGGCAGACTTCCCTCTAATTCAAGGGGAAGAAATGTCAAAGAGAAGGAAGCCAAAACGGTGCCATCTAACATAATGAAAGCATTTGTTTGTCCATTGCATGTTCCTTCATTGCAGCCAATGCAAGTCATTCCGGTCTGTGCTGCAGTCTAATGTCTGATTCCAAGGGTCAACTCCATACCCACCCATACGGCTTTCTACTGGACAATAGCAAATCCGCTCTCACTAGGAAAGCAGAGTCATAAAAGCTTTTCCAGGTGACTGTTTACTTTAAGGTAAGCCACTGTGGAGTTAAAATAAATCAAAACATTTATGAACATTTGCTAAGACACTTTGAGGAAATCTAACACACGAGAGAAGTCCTAGGTATTGAGTGTTGTGACTTAACTGCCTATCTATAAAAATTCACATGTAAGTATGCTGAATGTTATAAAGCCTAAGTGACTTCCAAAACGTGTTCTGTGTGAAGCCATTGATGAATGTTAAAAATATCCACTTTCCATTTGTATAGAAGGAGGATACTTAAAACATAAAATTATTTTGAATCCACTACAAGTCCCCTTTCTCTCAACGCAGTACTGCCTGTTCCTACTTCTTGATAGATGGGATTTCTAGCAAATATGTCATGATTTAAACGTTAGCTACCACCTGGGATACCAAGAGGAACCAGATAAAAAAACAGTTTTACTATGGAAAAAAAGATGAAAAATTGACAGTGCTCATAAAGGGACTTTCATCTTCAGGAAATAATTGTCCTGCTTTGAATAATGCAGGTTGTTGTGGTTTGGCCTCAGTGTCCATGTCCCACTTAGATTAATGCATTACATTAGGAGAAGGCTAGCTTCGTGGAGTCTTTGCTAATAAATTATGTGTTAAGATAAGTAAAATAAATAAAATTGTTGAGACAGGACTGTTTGTCCCTAGATGGCACACTGATACCAAAGCTAAGACTCTATTGATATTTTTTAAAGGCCTTTTAACTGTAAAATATAGTTTATGGCCTCCTTCACTTTCAAAGTCAGAAGATAATGCAGAAATGGGAAGTTATTACAGAAAATCTGGTGTAATACCTAATATAAATCAAAATTTTCAGAATCTCAAAACCATACAAAGCCCTCTTACTTTGTATAAATTGTCCCATATAGAAATTAATATAAATTTCATATACAATGGATAAGAGCATGACATTTAGAAAAATATAAAATGTCAACAGGGACATCTTGAGTAAATGTGTCACAAAAGCCTGTGTTTATGACAATAAAAGATAAATAGATTTGAGGGGCAAAGTAGAATCTCAGAGGTTGAAAGAACTTTAAAGGTTGTCTAGTTCACACACCCCTCTCTCATACACTCTATATTAGCTCCTCCAGAGCCTTCAGCCTGGGTGCTTGGACGGTATCTCCTAGGAGTTCACAGACTCTGTGTCCACCCAAACATTATCCCCGGGACTTACTGGTAAATAACAAGAAAACGAGGCCAAGATCAGGAAAGATTTTGAAAGCAAGTATTCTCCACCTCTCCCAAACAAGCAAAGCTTTTGTCTCCTCTAAATGTCTCAGCACTCTGCCTTCTAACTCTTTGATAACGTAGTGAACCGAGAACTGTGGACAGGAAAATCCACATGCAATGAAAGCAAGACCAGGAGAAGTGTGAGGTCCCACAGGACAATGTAGAGGTGTGATGGGGGTGGCAAGTATCCTGGTGTCGGTCTGAAGCTGGAGAAAAGCAATACAATCCAAGACAATCCTTTCATGTTTAAATTGTGTTTGAAAAAATATGTAACATAAAATTTACCATCTTGCCCATTTTTAAGTGCACAGTGTTAACTGTATTTACATTGTTGTGTAACAGATCTCTAGAACTTTCCATCCTGCAAAACTAAAACTATACACCCACTGAACAACAACTCCCTATTTTCCCCTCCCACAGCCCCTGGCAACCAGTTTTCTATGTTTTGTTTTTAAGAGTCTGACTACTCTAAATTCCTCCTGTAAGAGGAATTGCAGAAGTTGTCCTTTTGTGACTGGCTTATTTCACTTAGCAGAATGTTTCCAAGATTCATCCATGCCATAGCATATGATGGGACTTCCTTCTGTTTCAAAGCTCCATAATATTCCATAGATATACACCACATCTCGTTAGCCACACATCTGTCCATGTTCATTTAAGTTGCTTCCAGCTCTTGGCTATTGTGAATAATGGTGCACTGAAACATGAATATGCAAATAACTCTTTGAGATACTGTTTCCAATTCTTTTGGATATATGCCCATAAATGGGAATGCTGGAATGTATGGTAATTCCATTTTTCATTTTTTGAGGACCTGAAGACTTCTTATTTAACCCTATTGCTATTTATTCATTTCAATTGCCTGTTCTTCTAATTCTTGCTTCCCAGTAGAGGCTCTTAAAATGATACAGAGATACCTGGGGACAACCTGCCACTGGCTTCTCCTACACAGATTCACACTACTACTGGGACTAAGCCAAGTCTTTCTGTACCACTTTTCACACATGGCTCCAAAGATGAAACACAGTCCAGTCATTCTTTACTTACTACATTTGGACAGGGAATAAGTATGGATTCCTTTTAGTAATTATTTCCCTCTTTAGTTTCAAGATATCATTCAAGAAAGTCTCCCAACTACACAAATGCAATTTTTATTTCAAAGGAATGATCTTCTTTCTTTCTTCATTTGAGAAAAAGATTAGGTAATTTTAGGGGTAAAAATTATTATTCTGAGAGACGATATGAAATATGTAAATATGTTTGTGTATATTAACTTATGAACATAATCTATAAAATAGATAATGCCCACCAAATACCTAAGATGGTTATCTTCTGCAAATTAAATCAGTAAAATAAATATGTCAAGGAAAAGATAGATTTATTGTAAAAGTCTTCAGAAAGACAATGTTTTTAGGTAAAATCCTCAAAAAGCAGTGTCTATGATATGGGTTGGCTGTGTCCCCACCCAAATCCCATCTCGAATTGTAGTTCCCATAATTTCCATGTGTTATGAGAGGAGCCTGGTGGGAGGTAATTGAATCATGGAGGCAGGTCTTTCCCATGCTGTTCTCATGATAGTGAATCTGTCTCATGGGATATGATGGTTTTAAAAAGGGGAATTCCCCTGCACAAGCTCTCTCTTGCCTGCTGCCATATAAGACATCTCTTGCTCTTCCACCATGATTGTGAGGCCTCCCCACCCATGTGGAACTGTGAGTCAATTAAACCTCTTTCTTTATAAATTATTCAGCCTCGGGTTTGTCTTTATTAGTGGCATGAGAGTAGACTATCCCAGAAAAGACTTAACTAGTTATTCAGAAAATGTTCAATGGGATTATTATTCTGAAAAAAGAGATGCATAAACATCAAGGCAATGTTCAGCAAAGGTCAAATAAAGGCAAGTGCAAAGCAGAGAAATTCCTCTTTGTTTATCAAGGATTATTCAGAAGAAAGCAAGACTGAATTATAGGAACAGACATGCTGCTCTCTCTAAAGCTCACTAGAGTTGAGAAATCTAAAAGGCAGGGAGAGCTCTCTGGATTTTACATAGCATGAAAAAAACAAACAGATTTTAAGATTAGCTATCTCCCTTTGTTCATATAAGCAAGCAAAATTCTGAGTACCCCTAAGGTATCCTGACACTACAAAGGAGGTATGTGGATACAGACCACCAGAAATAAATTTTCTCCATTGTAATTAATAATTATTTGGCATTGTGGTTCAAATATCACTGTCTTATGAATTGATTTAAGGAATCAGTCATTGGAAAGTTGATAAACTACAACCACTCTGCACCAGCAAACCAGAAGCTAAGACATTCACTGAGAGACCCTATCCTCCTGCTTAGCTATGCAAACCCTCTACCACTTCCTGAGTGATAGAAACCCAAAAGGTGATCTACTGCTTGGAATAAAAAGGAATTCTTACAGCAAAATAATAATAATCATATTTGTATTCTCCCACATATGCAGCAAAAATTCAAAAGCTCTCCTCAATAATTATCAAATATTAAGACAACCCTCAATGAAACAGATGCAATAAATTGTAGTTAAACTTTTTAACATTTATTGGGACTGCAGCAACTTTGCAGACAGTCCAAAATTCCAGAGTAATATTCTTTAAGATGTAGCGGAGATTTTTGGAGTTCCAAACATATCTGAGAAGCGCTGCTCTTCCTTTTCAGCACTCGGTAACAGAGAAGGACATTCTGATCAATAACTTCCAAATCAATGAGATTTTCTGTTTGTGGAAATGAAACATGCCACAGGAAAATCAAGCCCATATGTGAGTAAATTGTTGGGTCTTACAATGCTTGATGGGAATTGACACCCATTGATTTTTCAAAATATACATTTTACCAGAACACAGGTTTTATTTATTTATTTATTTTTTTGAAGCAGAGTCTCGCTCTGTTGCCCAGGCTGGAGTGCGGTGGCATGACCTAAACTCACTGCAATCTCTGCCTCCTGGGTTCAAGCAACTCTCCTACATTAGCCTCCTGAGTAGCTGGGACTACAGGCATGCACCACAACACCTGTCTAATTTTTGCAATTTTAGTAGAGACGGGGATCAGAGATATATATATTTGCTATTGTTGGCTTTTGATTTGTTTTTTTTTAATTGCATTTTAGGTTTTGGGGTACATGTGAAGAACATGCAAGATTGTTGCGTAGATAGACTGGACAGGGAAAATGTGGCACATATACACCATAGAATATTATGCAGCCATCAAAAACGATGAGTTCCTGTCCTTTGTAGGGACATGGATGAACCTGGAAAACATCATTCTCAGCAAACTGACACAAGAGCAGATATTTTTAAACAAGGCTTTCCTACATAATATCATCAGTTTCACTCACTCTATAATTCAGTTCAATTACTATGTTCCAAATACCAGAGGAGTTGGCAATAGTGACAATATTTAGTACAACTGATGTATAAAAATTAAAATGATTGTTCTTTTTTACATTTAGTTATATATCATATTCCTCTTTACATCTCTAATGTCTCTTCTTAGAACCCTGAGAATTAAGTTTTCTTGCAGTAGTTTGTACATATCAACATAATTTAAAGACAAGTTTACTGGAAGATCACATAGTATAAAGAGTGAACAATCAACTCATAATAAGAGTGAGAAGTTTCCACCTCTGACCCTTCTTTCCTGTCAGCTGGCTGGTTGAAATTAGTCTTCCTTGAAGAGATTATCTTTGAAGATGAGAAAAGGGTAGTTTAAAAGGAATAAATAGAATGTTCCTCAAGATATGCAATAGCAACCCCCACTTCTATCAAATAAGGGGAATGGACTAACATAAAATCTAAGTACAGTCATACCTACAATGTTTAGTGACTATTTGAGCATAAAACAAAATACAATGGTAAGAATCAAAGATAGACAGCAGCCAGCAATAAACTACATGGTAAGGTTGGAGATGATGCTTACTAGTAAGACTTATCAGATTTTTCTCAAAATAAAGTTTGCTCATTAATTGCAAATTCTGATTGACTAACTCATTGACAGAAATAAATTCACATATGGATGTCAATCAATAAAAGGATGAAAGGAAAGTAACACTAAAAAGAAACATGATAATTCATCAATATAAAAGTACTCCAGTTAAAGCAGAGTAAGCATTTTTGACCAACATTTCCATGAGGTGAAAATAGCTGTAGAAATCTTTAAAAATAATCTGTTTGAAGATAATAGAGAGCTAATAAGATAAGAAATAGAGATAACCAAAGAGGTTAAACAAACAGTAGAACCCATTTTTCCCCAAGGATTGTTCTTGTGAATTCTAGAAGAGACAGTAGAGAGAATTCACTGCACAGCTGATAATGTTTTGGGAATAGAAGACAGTGATTGGAGTCTGCTATATAATTTTTTTAAATAAGCAAGGAGACAGACCAACATAAATGAAACCCAGTATGGAAAAAAGACAATAGAATCAGATCCATGGTGTTTCCAGATACTGGAGAGTCTGTATTTTTAGGAAGTCTGCTTACTGTGTTCAAGAAGATCACAAACAAAATTTTCATCAGAGAACTAGACAGCTTAAAAAAATGAAAATTCTGGAAATAAAAGGTACAATAATTGAAATTAGAAACATATCGATTAGCTTAGCAGCAGAATAAACAGCAGAATGAAAATAGATTTAGAGAACTGGTAGACAGACCAGAAGAATAGATTCAAAATAAAGGATGGAAAAAATATTTAAAATGATCTATAAAATAGAGTAAGCAACTCAGAAATCACAGTGTGGTGATTCTTCAAGGATCTACAAATAGACATTCCATTTGACCCAGCAATCCCATTACTGGGTATATACCCAAAGGATTATAAATCATTCTATTATAAAGACACATGCACACGTATGTTCACAGCGGCACTGTTTACAATAGCAAAGACCTGGAGCCAACCCAACTGCCCAACGATGATAGACTGGACAAGGAAAATGTTGCACATATACACTATGGACTACTATGCAGCCATAAAAAATGATGAGTTCATGTCCTTTGTAGGGACATAGGTGAATCTGGAAACCATCATTCTCAGCAAACTGCCACAAGAACAGAAAATCAAACACCACATGTTCTCACTCATAGGCGCGTGTTGAACAATGAGAACACATGGACACAAGAAGGGGAGCATCACACACTGGGGTCTGTTGGGGGAAACTAGGGGAGGGATAGCATGGGGTAGGGAGTTGGGGAGGGATAACATGGGGAGAAATGCCAGATATAGGTGATGGGGATGGAGGCAGCAAACCACACTGCCATGTATGTACCCATGCAACAATCATGCATGTTCTGCACATGTACCCCATAACATAAAGTGCAATAAAATATATATTTAAAAATAAAATAAAAATAAAGAAAATAATAAAACCAAGGCAAGAAAGAAAAGGGAACATCAAATATGTATTCAAATAGGAAGTATTTGATAAAACTAAAGATTTAAACCCAGATATACAATAAATTATATCAAAAATTAAGTGAAAGGAATTTTCAGAATAAATAAACTCTACATTGCTGTTAAAAAAACAGCTTAAATTTAAAGAAAAAGAAAGATTACAAATAAAAGGACACAAAAAGATATTCCACACAAGCACTACAAGGAGAAATCTGCTGTAGTCATTGACATGGTTTGGCTCTGTGTCTCCACCCAAATCTCACCTTGAATTATAATAATCACCATGTGTCAAGGGTGGGGCCAGATGGAGATCATTGATAATCATTGGGGCAGTTTCCTCCATACTGTTCTCCTGAGAATAAGTCTCACAGATCTGATGGTTTTATAAATGGGAGCTCCCCAGCACATGCTCTCTTGCCTGCCACCATGTAAGACGTCTCTTGCTTCTCCCCCATCATTGTGAGGCCACCCTAGCCATGTGAAACTGTGAGTCCATTATAAATTATCCAGTCTCAGATATGTCTTTATTAGCAGCATGAGAACAGACTAGTACATCATATTTTTAAAAAACAATAAAATTTACTTTAAGATGGAAAACATCACCAGAGATAGATTGGCAGGCATTCCCCATGTCTCTCAATGTGTCCAAATGCCCTTTTTTTCTGAGGACACCACCCTAAGAGCCATATTATAACTTAACCAGCACTTGAAAGACCTTATCTCCAAATATTATTACATTCTGAGGTAGTAGGGATTAGAACTTCCCATTCATGAATTTTGTGGGAACACAATTAACCTATAATGGGTAATTCCTACAAACTAACAGAAAATGTTGATCTGATTAGCTTGAAAATCACAGCAGATAAGTAACAGTCAGTTTTTACTATTTTATACCATATTACAAAAGTCCCCACGCTCCCTGTTGTCTACAGCACAACCTCATGTTTCTGTGGCTTCCGAGGCTCTGCTCCATGCATCTTCTCATTCTACAAACAGATGAGGGAACAGCTTTTAACTGAGATTTGCCACTCACTTTCAAAGGGGAAAGAATGGGAAAAACGTTGTGCAAACATGCAATGATTTTAGGAGTTTCTCCCTGGAAGCAGCATACCCATTGCTATCACTATAACTTACTTGGCCAAAGCAAACCCATGGTTTAACACTAATGCTTGACAATTGGCTATTCTGGGCAGGTGTGGTGGCCGGTGCCTATAATCCCAGAACTTTAGGAAGCCAAGATGAGAGGACTGCTCCAGCCCAGGAGTTTGAGATCACTCTGGGCAATATAGTGAGACTCTCTCCAGCACACCCTCCAACCCCATCCCACCCCCGCTCATCTTTACAAAAAATTAAAAAGTTAGTCAGGCATGATAGTGCATGCCTGTGGTCCCGGCTAGTAGAGAGAGTGAGGTGGGAGAATTGCTTGAGCCTGGGCAATGGAGGCTACAGTGAGCTGTGATCACACCACTGCACTCCGGCCTGGGTGACAGAGCAAGATTCAGTCCCCTACCCCACAAAAAAAGACAAAAAATAAATAAAGTGGCTACTCCTTCAACAGGGAATCACTGCAAGTCAGTCTCAACAGGTGTGGCTGTAGAATCTCATTACGGAGGAGTAGGAAGCAATTAACTGTGAGCAATAACACAATCAGCCACCGCAAGGTCATGGATTTACAGGAATTCGCTATTCATCCACATTCTAAAAGCAAAGACAAAAATGTGAGTAACAAAACATTTGTCATGCCTGCAAGAGACAACAGGAGCTATTGGCAAAATACATTGATTAATTTTCTACTTTGAGATTTCCTGTTACTAGTGAACCAGAAAGCGTGCAAAAGTTGCCGTCTGTGAAGAGGATTTGCTTGAAGGTTTATCTAGGAATGATTAACCAAAAAGTATTTAATTATAGGTTCAGAGAGTTTAATGTTTTCAGATATTTAGAAAACGTTTGACAACAATAACAAAATAAGTAAGACATACGATGATTAACAGAGCCAACCTTTGCTAAAATGCTGAAGGTGTAGCCGGGATGGGAGCAGCAGCACCAGTTTCCTGATTGGAATGGGGGCCACTCAGCTCCCTCCCCATTGCAATGTTTTCCCCGAGGTGCCCAGGTCCTTGGCCTCTCTGACCCCAAGAATGGGGGAAGGGTCCCTGGGAAGTACGGTGAGCTTCAATAAATATCGTGGACCCAAAGAGTTTTTCAGAAAGCGATTTATTAGGCAGAGAGTTGGCAGAGAGCGATTTATTAGGCAGAGAGAGAGAAAGAGAGAGAAGGAGAGACAGTTCCCACGCTGCCATGGAAGGGGATCCACGTGAGGAGCCGTGGAGTTTTCACCCTGGAGTTACTCCTGGCTCATTCATGTTCTTGTCCAATGAAAGGAGTTCTTTCAAACTTCCTCTGGGGTGATTGATCTTAGACTCTGAACCTGGATTGGCTGCCTGGCCCACAATAGTGCGCCCTCCTCCCAGAGCTTTTGGTGGGCTTTTTGAACAAAGATGCTCACCTGGAATTTCTACCTAGCCCGAGCTTGGAAAACTTAGACATAGAACTTTACATTCTCTGACGCGGGCATGGATGGAGGCATGGTGCTGGGATATTTCTGCCTTTGAAACCACATCCCTTGTGGACTCAGGAAGAGTTTTTTTCCTTAACACAGTCCCTCAAAAGTGAACTATCCATCCACCTATGCACTTCCTAGCTGTATATCCCCCAAATTCTTCCATCTTTACTCCCAGCCTTCTTCTCTCATGACCTCTTCTCAAGGGCTGGAATGACTGGGTCAGAGGACATGTGGATACTCAGCTATAATCATTTTCCAAAGTGGTGGGACCATCCTACAGACGTTTCATAAGGATTCACATTCATTCATAAAAACCTTAATAGCCTGAACAGTATTTTCAAAAGAAGCAGATCTAGAACCCAGTTCTGACTCCAAGCCCAGTGCATTTTCCATCCAGTAGACTCCTGGTTCTTCTATCCTGCTTTCTCTCCTCAATACTATGCTGCCTTTTTCCTCCAATCCCTCAAGAATGAAGAGTCAGTCATTCGCAGGCCATTCTCCCCAGAGTACCTTTTTGTCCTAAAGAAGGTCTGGTAACTCCAAAGAGCTCTAACTGTGGAACTTTCAGGTTCCATAAAAGATCAGTCTGTAGGAAGGAACTAGAGAGGAGAGAGAGGGGGACAACCTCAGTCACAGGAAAGCGCTTAACGGAATCACTCAAATCCGAGACGGCCATTGATCTGAATAGAGCCATTTCTGATGAAACACAACAGAAGATAGAAAGCTCATCTTTTATCATGTGAACTTCAGGGCAAACATGATAGAAAGCTATTAAACCCTGGCGTCCTCCAATTGATATACAGAAACCAAAGGGAAGCCTGGGATGTCAAATTAAACCACAATTCTCATGTCTGCACCCAGGCGGCCAGAAGCAGGAATCGGCTCCTGGTTTCTTGCAGGGTGGCCTGCATGCGCAGAGTGTGATGAAATGGTGCAGAAATGACTGAGAAGGATGACAATGAAAATCAAGCCCCAGCCTCCTGACTACTCCTCTCAGGTGTGCGTCTGTTCCCAACTCCGTGTTACAATTAAATAGAATGATTTTTATATATTTAGATACTGTCAGTGTCTGGATTTGAATATAGCTGAAGTTAAGTGTACTAATTAATTGTGAATCATTCCAGTACTTGACTGTAAAACCTCTCGAGCCCAATGTGCAAATTTATGTAAAAACAATGTGAAAATTAAAAATGCATTGGCACTTTTTTATAAGCAGAACTGTAGCACTCTGTCTAGTCAAACAGACCGCTCATTTGCAAGTTGTCTATATGCAAAGCATTCTGCCCCTGGGAGCCTAAAATCTCCTTAGCAAGTCATCTGAAATTTGAGACTAGCTTTGTTCTGAACCAGCTTTCTGCTCTCTTCACTTTTCTTCCCTGCTTCTAGCCATGTGGGCAAAAAGCCTAAGCATGGATGACACCTGGCCAGCCCAGCCACAGCCCTCGCCCAAAACAGGAGGCCTGCCCTGGGAACCCCATTTGAGTTCAAAGGAGGGTGTCTGAATATTCTTGTCTTGAGCCCTGTGCATTGGGCCTGGCACTGCAGCCTTCCAACTTTAAGAGAAATTTCAGGATCCAAATCCTTCCCACCTGCAGGGCTCAAATTTTCCTTTGCAGATCAGACCTGGCAAAGAGGCTATTTGCCGTTCAATCCTGGGCTAGCTTTCTGCCCTTCACCTAATGTTTGAGGTTAAGAGAATGCGGAGAGGAGAGACTGTAAACTGATCAACACTGAATGGACATCTGCCTGAATCAGTTTTCGGGGTGGGGTGCGGTGAGGGGGAAGAGCCAGCCACAGGTGCTCAGGTGCAGGTGCTCAGGTGTGGCAGCAGGGAGTGCACTTGGCTCATCTGCCCTGGGGAGGGCCAGCTTCCGACAGAAGTAGACCAGAGGTCAGTCCCAGGAGATGCTTGGAGAGACCAGCAGGGTAGGGCCAAGTCATGACACATTAGGAGTGGGAGGGGAGGCCTCTTTGGGAATTACCTGGCTTATCATTTAGCTGTTAAGGTGGGGAAGGAGGTAGGAAAGGCAGAGGCTCTCCCAGGAATTGGCGGGCAGCCAGTCCAGAGCTAATGTCAGCCCACTTGTGCTAGAAAAGGCAGGTAGTGAGACCCGGCAACTCGGAGATTCTCTCCTGGGCCAGGAGCCACATCAACAAGTATAAATCGTGGTTTCCCTGGAAGGAAAAGGCTCAGGTTTTTCCCAGTAGCTCAATCCCTAGCCCCCATCACCGCCACCACCTGCCACCAGCGGCTTGGACATTTCCCTCTATTAGCTCTTTGCTCAGTGGCCCATTCTGCTAGCCACAGCTCACATTTTCTCAAGCTGTATAAAAGGTTAATTGTCCCATATTGAGTTTCTCTGCAAAAGCTGCTTTCAGTTGTAACCAGAAGTTCCATTGTCACAAGCATGGGTACAACTGTTGTCACCATGATATCCTGAGGCCGTGATACTAAAAGTGTGACAGCAGATCAGTGCCATCACCATCGACTACAAGCTTGCCAGAAAGAAGACTCATCCTAGACCTCCAGAATCAGAATCTGCATTTTAACAAGGCCTCCGGGGGAATCCCGTTCACACCGAGTTTCAGAAGCTCTGTTCTAAGATATTACTCCAATCCCCAGCAAGCCAAACCAACTGTTTTCTGCCCATAATCGGAAAGCTGGGTTCCAGTATTTCCAGATATGAGCCACAGGAAAGAAAATTGTTCTCTCATTTCCCTTTAGCCTTATCTAAAGCACTCCATTTTCTCAACCCTTAAATCCTCATCTGTAAAATGGGGGTGCTAATCCCACTTAATTTAAGATTATTAAGTTGATGAATAAATTACAATTTGTCCTATAATTTGTGAATCATAATCGAAATATTCAATTTTTTTTCTTTTGCTGCGTCAATTGGCTTATGAACTCCTGACACAACTGGGTTATAAACTCCTGAAAACAGGACAATCTCTTCTCTACCTCTTTCTTTATCTTCCCTATACACCAAAATACAGCGTTCTGCCCATAATGAGGTCAACTATTTGACATTTACACAAAACTCCCTTGGAATCCCTCTGCCAAAAAAAAAAAAAAAAAAAAATCTAATCTCTATTTATGACTCCAAGCACAAAGAGATCCTGTCACTTTGACCTAATCCTCTGAGGTTCATCCCTCTAAATAATTGTATTGTCTCCATTTATAAAGCACTCTGTTACTATGACAACGCACAGATAATTGCATGTGTAAGTAATTGAGGGTGGCTGTACAAGTCAGATCCTTTCCACCAGAAAACATTCTGTCCTCCCAAATATTACTGTCTCAGATTTGCACCAAGGCCCCAGAAGTTTCTCAAACTTCCCTATACTTTATGGACACTACAGAGCAATTCCAGGAAACACTGATACAGTAGCAAAACTATTAGGGGAGGAAATTGGAGATTTGGGTCGCAGTTCACAGTCTGACACCTAATTTGCAATATAATTTGGGACAGGGCACTCAAAGATTCAGGACCCTAAATCCTTCTATTTACAGGGAAATGTGAGAACAATATGCGTTCCTATGGCTCAATCCCTATAAGATTCTGTACTAAGCCGAGTTGATTTTAAGTGTCACTTAACTGAAATTATGCAACAAACCTTCGTGGCATTAAACATTAACACGGCTCTTTTTATATGGCATGGTTCATTATCATGCCAGTAAATGATTAATCTTAACTCTCTGTCTTGACCAATAATTTTGCTGAATGTTTATGATCCACAATGTGCTCTGTGTTGTAATGTTACCTCTCGAAACTGACATACTAGCATTTATTGTTTTTTATTACTTCCCTAAGGTGGCTTTCAAAAGAGACACCAAGTGACATATTTTTAGGAGGGCTTTAAAAGTTTGATGGGGTGGAAGTAAACACTGCTTATCTCAACTGGCAGCAGAGCCAGGGCCCAGGGACCAGCACTTCTGTGGACTCAGCCTGTTGAGAAGCAGTCCCAGCAATGAGTTACCGGAACATCTGTGTGGACAATGCAACAGTTTGCTCCGGCGCATCCTGTGTGGTACCTGAGAGCAATTTCAATAACATTCTAAGTGTGGTCCTGAGTACCGTGCTGACCGTCCTGTTGGCCCTGGTGATGTTCTCCATGGGATGCAACGTGGAAGTCAAGAAATTTCTAGGACACATAAAGCGGCCGTGGGGCATCTGTGTTGGCTTCCTCTGTCAGTTTGGAATCATGCCCCTCATGGGATTCATTCTGTCAGTGGCCTTTGACGTCCTCCCCGTCCAGGCTGTGGTGGTGCTCATTATGGGATGCTGCCCAGGAGGAACTGCCTCCAATATCTTGGCCTATTGGGTTGACGGCGACATGGACCTGAGGTAAGATTATTTACACCTCTAACTCCTGCAATCACCTGGGGGTCATCCTTCCAGAAGCTTATGGCATTCTGAATGTCCAGCTGATTTGCCACGGATCTAAAGTATGACTAAAGAATTAAACAGGAGGGAATAAATGCATTCACATGCCTTCTAGCACAGCTGTTTAGCTATTGGAATTGGGGGATTTACATTTTGTGTTTGTGCTTTGCAATCTAACTCAGTTAACAGGGGGTTGCATAATTGCTGTTGATCTCTAGGAAAAGATTCAAAGTTTTTCAAAATAGTAATCTTTTCCAAACCACAAGCTGCAGCTGAGGAGGTTTATCCTGTTGGCAGCAAGGAAAAAAAAAAAATACGCAAAATACACTTTCTTTGTAATGATGAGGAGCTCTGGGTACAGTCATAAAATCAAACTATTTGTCAGACATTAGAAACTCTAGTGAGATAGCAGTCAGCTCCATCAAATATAGCCAGTTTTTTTGGCAAACATTTTCCTGGTATAAAATCTAAGGAAGAATTTATAAATTTGCTTTACCTCTACTGGCATTAAAAGTGGGAGAAAAAAGCCTACAGAGGCTTTTTTAAAATTATGCTTACTTTACTACAAAATAAACAAAATGGTTTCTCCACTTCCCACAGAGTAATCTAAATTGCAATGTTTGCCCAATTCATCCCATGGCAGTCTGAACTAGCACTAGGGGGAAAAAAAACTAATAGAAATAAGATGAAGCATTAATGTGACTAGACTGAGAACTTTAATGCTTAAAGTTGAATGGACAAACGTCTTTTTCCTTAGCTCACAATTCATTTCTTGTGAAAGGTATGCATTTCCTTCTGCAAACCATCCAGATGCCAATGCAACATGTACTTATTACATAATGTACAGTAGGCAATCAGCTCTGTTCATCCCCAGCTACTATAGGCAGAGGAGAAAAGCACACAGTGTAGCAATGTAAGCACTGGATCGACAGAGTGTCCAGTGAGCAATTAGGAACCTGCTGTCTCATTTCAACTGGTGCTGGTTCCTCAAAAATCTTTAGAAAAGTCATACAAACTCTATACCTTCACACGATTCAGTCTTTCACGTAAGAAAACACACGGTATCCACCTTGCAATTGCTTTTTCTTAAGGAAAGCCCATAAAAGAACAAAGAATGGCAAGTGCTATTCAGGGTTTAGTTAATCTGTGAACCACAGTGTAGCAATAAGGTCTTTTTAGACTTCAATTTAGTTTGACCTGGACGCAGGTACACAGAAGTGAGAATTCAAAATGCCGGTACCTATTAAACCGAGAAAAGTGAACTACGTGGAACCTTGGGCTTTGACCTCCACTAAACAGCTTTCTCATGACATTTGTAACTTTTAATGCAGAAGAGTTTTGTACCTCAATGTAATGCCACACATGGAACCCTTTTATAAGACAGAAGAAAAATGTGTGTGCTGCTAGGCTATTAGGTTGTTGAAATGAATTCTCTTCTGTGAGCTAACACAGTAAAATCTAACCTAAAAGCTCCAATTTACATTTTTCTCTGGTTTTAAGGAAATGTTATTTCTCTTGAAACAGGAGATGATTATGTAATCCTGTCTACCTAGCATAACAATCCCTATAATTTTTTTAAAAATCAGAACCAAAGTAGAATATGAAGCCTCCAGCTATATCTGTGCAAATGAATCCTTCCAACAAGTCAGAATAACCCCTATAATGAGACATGGAGCAAATTCACCTCTCCAGATTTCAACAAGACCCAATAAGAGATCCTGCACACCCAAAATAAATTTCACTTAATCTCATAAATTTCACTTAATGCTCCTAATGCAGGACCTACTTAACTATTTTTATTCTAAAGCTTTGTTGTGCTATTTCCCAGAAATAAGAAGTGGGGAAGGAAGCAGAGTGTTAAGAAAGGCAAAAGAGAAGATCGAAATGCCTACAAATCAAAGCAGACCACTGACAACACACAGCCGTCTCTCCATCACTTATTCTCTCTGGTTTCTGTAGAACTTATTCTAGTCTCTGGTCTCTGTATCACTTATTCTTCTACAAACACAAGAAGATGTCACTGTATTTTAGAACAGCTGATAATCATGTTTATCATCAGAGAATCATTGAGAAGAGATTCAATTATACTGCTGTGTAAGATGATATTACACATTGTGTGTTAGGAAAACAATATTCTAATATTTCTTCAATACAAATGAATTCAAAGAGTAAAACCTAAGCTATTAGGTAACAGTTTTCTGAAATTTTTTATTCTTCTGGATGGAGAATTGGATAAAGTCTCCTGATAATTTATTTAGATACAATCCTAGCTAACATTTATATTTCCAATTGTGTACACTCAGAACTTTACCTTCTCCATCTCCACTTGAACTCTAGCGATGGCATGAAGACACGATTGTTTATGTCAACAGTCACCTTCACTAATAGAGCTGATACCACACAATGCCAGCAAAGCCATTCCACCTGTTCTAACTCTCCTGGTTATGGTTCTTGGGAGAAGAAACCAAAACATTTCCCTCTCACCCTGTCACCTCTTATGAACCTGGAGAGCCACTGCATTTTGCAATCTCTAGTGACTTTGAAAAATAAAAGACAATAGACAGTAATCCTTGCTCATTGAAATCCAGCAAGTACTATTTCAGTTCCTTCTCTGACAATTCCCAGCCTGGAAAGTTGTTTGTGAATCTGATCAGTGCACATATAGTTTCTCCTAAGTTACAGCTGTGCTGTGGACATCACATGCACAAAAAGCATCAGACAGAAGAGAAGGTGACCTCTCAGGTGAATCTGCTGGTGACCAAAACCCATAGTTCAGGGGACACAGAAACCTCCTATCTCCTTTGTGTCTGCTCTCTCCCCAGACACAGGCAAATATCTGGGGTCTTCATCCTTCTTAATGGCCTCAGCCACACCATGCAAAGACTTCTCACCTCCTTTCTTTGGCTGCTTTTTTGGAGAATCCATTCTTATGCATCCTTCTCTGAGTTTCACCAATTTCTTCCTTACCACCTACTTTCTACATTCCTTTTTTATTATTTTATAGATTTTCTATTTTGTAGATTTTCCTATCACATCCTTTGTTCTTTGGGCAAATGCTGTTAAATTTTTCACTTTCCACTTCAGTATCCACTGATATTTTAGATATTCCAGAAACATGACCCTCTGGCTTATCACAAATCCACAGGACTCAGTCCTTCCTATGTCAACCCCATAAATGTCTTTCTCTTCTCTATTCTTGGAGAACTAACCAAAAACCATTTGGCTTTTTTCTTTATTCTCCCTCAAAGTAACCAAACATTGCTCCTCTCCAGTAACATTTATTTTGCTAGCTATTATTTATTAAACATTATTAAACAATTAAGCATATTAAACAATGCACAGTGCTAAGGACTCAAAATACAATGGTGTATTTCATCCTCAGAAGAATCCTGTAAAGTTAAAACTATTATTTTCTGCATTTGGCAGATAATTAAGATTCATAACCTTGGCCAAGGTCATTGAGTGGAGGCATGCCTGAGTCAGAACTGGAATCACCAAGATCTACCTGCTTCCCCTATGCAGGCTCGTAAGCTTTCTCTACACTGTTTCGATCACTTATCATTTCTCCAATGTCTATACTACGTTTGATCCTTCAACTTGGTATTTTACTCCTAATATGATTAAAATCTTTTGCATCACTTAACACCGACTTCACTGAATTCCTCAACATTCACTAAACTTACATTTATTCTTTCTGCTATTTCCATACACACAAAAAAATTCTCCCTGGCAGTTAATAGAGCTGAAGCCAAAATTAAAGCTTTTGTTTTTAAATTTTCTTACACTTAAGTATTTTCTCTCATTCTAATAGAGGTTCATGGTAGTACATTTATTTTTGATATCCATGGCTTTTATAGAACTTCAGATTTTTCATGTCAGATGTTTTCTGGCAGAGCATGGGGGCTCATGCCTGCCATCCCAGCACTTTGGGAGGCTGAGCCACGTGGATCACTTGAGGTCAGGAGGTTGAGACAGGCCTGGCCAACATGGTGAAACCCCATCTCTAATAAAAATACAAAAATTAACTGGGCGTGGTGGTGCCCACCTGTAATCCCAGCTACTCGGGAGGCTGAGTCAGGAGAATTGCTTGAACCCAGGAGGCAGAGGTTATGGTGAGCTGAAATTGCACCATTGCCCTCCAGCCTGGGCAACAAGAGCGAAACTCTGTCTCAAAGAAGAAGAAGGAAAAAAAAAAAAGATGACATTTTCTTTTGCTACTTTGCACTTCTATATTATTTCTTAAAATTTGTTATCTGTGGATTTTTTTAACCTCATTTTGAGTTGCTTGATTTTGTTCTTATATACATTCAAATAGCATCAGCTTCTAGCCACCTATTCTCCTGTTCCTCTGCAGGATCTCTTCATCCAGGCTGCCCACAAATCTAAACCTTTCCTTCTTCAAATCCTCTTGTGTCCCTCCTCATGGTCTTTAAGAAACTGTCCTCACCAAACTCAAAATTATGATACAACCTCATAGATTATCTTAGCAATATTCAGAATTAAAGGTTTTGCAAGAAACTTTGAAAGAAAAACAGACAGAAAAAGACTTCCTTCTTAAACATTTTCTCACATTTTCATCAGCCTTCTCTTTACTGTGAACCAGGTAATAAATCCTCCTCACTTCCCCCCACCCTGAGACTTCCACCACACTCTAGAAAAAAATATTGGATGCACAGAAACAAAAGTGAATTTATTATTGGGACAATTTTAAGTCCATTCTGATATAGTTTTTAAAGTGAAAGATAAAAGAGAGAACACTGAAAGAAGGGGAGGAAGGAAGAGAGAAAATATCACCTTCAAACTCCAGTACTTTCATTATAAGTAGGACAAAGCACTATTAATAACAAATTAACTTATTTGTCTTGTGTAGAATTCTGCCTTAGCATCTATTTTGTATCTAAATTAAGTTAACCTATGACCAGAATAGATTGAACTGCTTAGAGTTTTAAATACATCCATAGCATTTGTTACTTCATAATATTTTAGCTCTACTAAAACAAATATTTTTATCTAAACTATTTAAACCTGTTTTAAATGAGGCCATTCTGGTTAATATATATATATATATATATATATATATATATATATATATATATAATATTAGGGAAATTAAGCTCCCTGAGAGACTTTGCCCCCAGCCTTTATTTTGCTAAACTGTGCAAATTTATCTACATGCCTTGAAACAAAATTTCTCATTGTCAACTACTATCTTTTTATTTTTTTTGGTGGTGGGATGTAGTCTCGCTCTGTTGCCCAGGCTAGAATGCAATGGCACCATCTCAGTTCACTGCAACCTTCACCTCTTGGGTTCAAGCAATTCTCCTGCCTCAGCTTCCCAAGTAGGTGGGCCTGGCTAATTTTTGTATTTTTAGTAGAGACGAGGTTTCATCCTATTGGTCAGGCTGGTCTCGAACTCCTGACCTCAGGTGATCCACCTGCCTCGGCCTCCCCAAGTGCTGAGATTACAGGCGTGAGCCACCGCACTGTCCCGCCAGCTACTTTCTTAGCATAGTGTGTTGTTATTGTTGTTGTTTCGGGAGGCAGGTAATATAAATGTTTAGCATTTTCTTTCAGGTACACACATCACACACTTAAGAAATTACTACTCTTGACAACTTCAGTGATGACCTATTGGGGGAAGGGCCTTTCAGAGAAATTTCTCTAAGTTTCCTGATTCTATTTGGTGGAACACAAAATACACAAACACGATTACATAAGTGATCACAGCAAAGAGATGCAGGGTGCGGTGGCTACTGCCTATAATCCCAGCACCTCGGGAAACTGAGGTGGGAGGATTGCTTAAGCCCAGGAATTTGAGACCAGCCTGGGCGAAGGGTGAAACCGCATCTCTACAAAAAATTTAAAAATTAGCTGGGCATGGTGGCTCATGCCTGTAGTTCCAGCCAGGCATGGTGGCTTGTCCCTGTAGTCCCAGCTACTCGGGAGACTGAGGTGCAAGGATCACTTGAGCACGGGCTTCAGTGAGCCAAGATGGTGACTCTAGCCTGGGTGACAGACAGAGATCCTATTTTTAAAAATGATGGTAGCAACCAGCTCTTAATAGAGTTCTTTGCATTGTTCTGAGTGCTGGACACTGTTGGCTCATTCCACCCTTACAACCATGTTAGATAAAGAAACTGGTAAAGATAAGTCAACTAAATTACTCAGATTAACACACTTTAACACACTAAGTGGCACCAACTGCTTTCAGCCCAGATAGTGTGTGGCTTTAGAGCTCAGGCTTTAAAGGCAGAGAATGTACATGGTGTATAGATCACTCTGAAGGGGACCAGGAAGACTCACTCTTTGACCCTTTGTCCTAGTACTAGATTTAGCATCATTTGGTACTAACTTCTCCATGTAGAAAGCCTACTCAGCCAGACCCACTTACTAAAATACAAATGCTCTGAGCAGGTATGATACCAGACACTATGTGCTCAGTTCTTCTGAACACACATTTGCTAAATTGTCAGTGGCTTGCTCAGTCCTAAGGATTTAGGGCTACCCTGGCTGCTCGCATGCTTTCTTTTGATTTTTAAGTCTGCTTCCTCTTCTTTCTCAAGCTAGGGTCACTTGGGCAGTAATTTTTTTTGCTTCATGGCAACACACTGAGGCCTCCTCCCTCAGACATGCATTCTATTCCGGGGGCCCAGGGAGGCCCGTCCCATCTCAGCATGGTCAGACACGTGCAGCCCTTGTAGTGTTAGCTGCTCTAAATGTATTTGCTGTTCTTTGATGGAATGTTTGAAGGATGGCACACCCAGGGAACTTTACATTGTTTAATGATGATTTTTACTCCATCATTTAATACTGCTTCTGACCCTTAAGAACAAAAGGGGAGGGGAGGATGGCACAAGGCAAAGTGGAAAGACACCAAATGTGGCTTATTTTGCTCAAGATCAGGCCCTGAACACACTCGGGCATGTGTATATTTCTATTCATCACACCAGATGATGCTATAGGTTGAGACAGGTTCTTGCAGGACTTTCTAATCATGAATTGAAAATAAAAATTTTCTCCCATTCTGGAGGTTATCTGATAGTTTGTTGATAGTTTCTTTGCTATGCAGAAGCTCTTTAATTAGATTCCAAGAAAACAACAAACAAACCAATTAAAAAGTGGGCAAAGGACAGGAACGGACATTTTTCAAAAGAAGTCACACATGCAGCCGACAATCAAAAAAGGCTCAACATCACTGACCATTAGAGAAATGCAAACCAAAACCACAATGAGATGCCATATCACACCAGCCAGAATGGCTTTTATTAAAAAGACAAAAATTAGCAGATGCTGGTGAGGTTACAGAGAAAAAGGAACAATTATATACGGTTGGTGGGAGTATAAATTAGTTCAACCGTTGTGGAAAGCAGTGTGGCAATTCCTCAAATACCTAAAAGCAGAAATACCAAGCAACCCATCAATCCCATCACTGGGTACATACCCAAAAGAATACAAATCATTCTATTATAAAGACACATGCACATATATGTCCATTGCAGCACTATGCATAATAGCAAAGACATCATATCAACCTAAATGCCCATCAGTGGTAAACTGGGTAAAGAAAATGTGGTACATACATACCATGGAATACTATGCAACCATAAAATGGATGAGATCATGTCCTTTGCAGGAACATGGATGGAGCTGGAGGCCATTATCATTAGCAAAGTAACACAAGGACAGAAAACCAAATAATGCATTTTCTCACTTATAAGTGGGAGCTAAATGATGAGAATACAGGGACACATAGAGGGAAACAACAGACACTGGGGCCTATTGAAGGGTGGAGGGTGGGAGGAGGGAGAGGAGCAGGAAACATAACTAATGGGTACTAGGCTTAATACCTAAGCAATGAAATAATCTGGACAAAAAAAAAAAAAAAAAAAAACCATGACACAAGTTTTCTTGTATAACAAATGTGCACATGTAGCCCTAAACTTAAAAGTTAAATTAAAAAATAAAAATAAACAGCGTCTCCACTAGAACACACAGGTGGATGTATCAACCTGCCTGTTGCCTTTCAGCGTCAGCATGACCACATGCTCCACACTGCTTGCCCTTGGAATGATGCCGCTGTGCCTCCTTATCTATACCAAAATGTGGGTTGACTCTGGGAGCATCGTAATTCCCTATGATAACATAGGTAAGTCGTCCCTCTGCAAGACTGTTGACTGTTACCCTCACGCTCTCTGCTTACCCCTGCTAACCTCTCAGACCAGGCTCACACCGAACCATTATTTCCCTTGCAGCAGTTTTTTTGCCCAATTTCGTTATAAAGTCACCCCTGTGTTTGATGAGCCTTGGCAGAATGTAAATTCCAAACCTTGACCTTATGGGAGAATCTGCTTTTTCTGCCATTTGAATCTCCAGGGAGAGGAGCCCCCTCCCCACACCTGTCAGTCTGGACTGAGGAGGCTTAAGCTTTGTGGATGTGGGAGCCTCCACCTATTCCTTAACCCAGAGTGTCACTAGTTCTTGGTCACAGGATTTTGCCTCCAGACACTCCAAGAAACTTTTTTTTTTTTTTTGAGATGGAGTTTCACTCTGACACCCAGGCTAGAGTGCAGTGGTGTGATCTCAGCTAACTACAACCTCCACTCCTTGAGTTCAAGTAATTCTCCTGATTCAGCCTCTCTAGTAGCTGAGATTACAGGCATGCACTACCACACCCAACTAATTTTTGTATTTTAGTAGAAACAGGATTTCACCATTTTGGTCAGGCTGGTCTCAAACTCCTGACCTCAAGTGATCTGCCCACCTTGGCCTCCCAAAGTGGGATTACAGGCATGAGCCACCGCACCCAGCCTGAAGAAATGTTTTAAAATCCTGTAGTGGTGTCAAAATAGAGCACTGAGTCAGCAATCTGGAGTATTACAACAGAAAACTACCAGGTGAAACACACTGTTTCTAACACTCACCTGTGAGCCACATCTTGAGGCAAAAATTGATTTAATGGCAATGTCTGTATCTCATGCTCCAGAACTCAAATTCACTAGTAATGACCCTGTCTCATTTCACCCCCATCCCAAAAATCTTATTTTCTGTTTTTGGATAAACAAATTATAGTGGGAGATTAAGTTACTGTTGTAACTTAGGGATGAGAGTCAAGGGGAGAATGAAAGAGTTCCCGGTATACCAGGAGTAAGCATTTCCCACAGCACTATCACAAATAAAAGACAAGATGTAGGCAAAATAGTACATCAGTATCAATCACCAGGTACACTACATGCCAAATAGTTGGATTTCTTTCCCCACTGACCTTGGAAACAAATCTCAATGAGCTGCCTCAAAAAGGTGTGGGTTTCCCGCTGAAGGAAGCATAAAAGCAAAGGCTAGATGGTAAGCCACATGGATGCTTGCAAGAGGGACTCCTGTCAGGATGGGTAGCTGGACTGAAATTCCTTCCATTTCCAGAAAGACTGCTTCTGTGATTAGTATTATTGAGGAAATATACAACTGAATTAGTATAAACTTGGTGAATACTGAGTGGAGATAATCTGTATTACAATGTTTTTAGTCCTACTTTTACCATTACTATTAGAGAGGGGAAAAAAATTTCCTCCTTGAAATGCCCTATTCAGTACGAGTTTTTGATATACAAGATTCTTCTGACCCCTGTCAGATGCTGACATCTGGATGGGGAGGAGGCAGACCATGCAGCTGGTACCACTAAAAAAAAAACGCTGCTGCAAATTGTAGTACCTACTCCTCTCTACCACATTTGTTCGTGTCTTGTGCCGAGAAGTTTATATCCATTTCATCATTTAATTCTCACAACAGCACTGTGAAACAGACACAACTCCATCCATTTTACAAATGAGGAAACCAAAGCTTGGAGGGATTCAATGATTTGTACAGTTCCCAGAGTTTGAGAATACAGAAAGTTCAGCTCCAAATCTATTTGGCTCCCAGTCCCACCACATGAATCCATTCATCACTCTCTTTCATTCTTACTCTTCTTTCTACCTTTCTTTCCTCTGATACCTACTGTGTAAACTTGATTAAAGACCAAGTTACGTATTCAAGGTGAAACTGTGAGTGGATGCTTTTTCATCCACATAGACAGGCACTTCACAGAGAGAGCATGGGCATGTGAGGAATATGTAAAACAAACAGAGCCTGGGGAAAGAAAAGAGCAAGATCACCAGCCCACTGGAGACCAAAGAGATACAATATCCTCTACAAGCAGGAGCCACACACTGGGGGTGTAAAGAAAAACACAAAGTGCCTCAAGTCCCTAAAAAACTTCATCTAGCCTCATCTGGTCAGGAAAGGAAAAGCAATTCTGTCATAGATTTCGGCAAGTGATGCTGCTTATGTGTTTATTGTGTTGGCTTGGGTGCCCTGAAGAGATGAAAACTCTTAGCAGGAAGGGCCAGATTCAGCACATTAAAATATAAGACCAAAACCTAACTAACCATGCTAACATTCCAAACACAGGACTTGCACCTAGATTTAAGCTACCACATCACTAACAAGTTGTATACCCAGATGGTTTAAATTTAAGACCTATAAACTTCAAAAATTTAGGCAATGGTCTAAAGACCCAGGAGAAGGTGTTTTCCTCCTATATTCATCAGTTCTCACAATGCTATAAAGAATTACCTGAGACTGGATAATTTATAAAGAAAAATTTAATTGGCTCACAGTTCCACAAACTGTACAGGAAGCATGGCTGGGGAGGCCTCAGGAATCTTACAATCATGGTAGAAGGGAAAAGGAAAGCAGTCACTTCCTACGTGGCTGCAGCAGGGGGAAGAGAGTGAAGAGGGAGGTGCTGCACACCTATAGACAACAAGATATCATGAGAACTCACTATCACAAGAACAACAAGGGGGAAGCCTGCCCCCGCAATTCAATCACCTCCCACCAGGCCCCTCCTCCAACAGACCCCTCCTCTAATTGTAATCCTCCAACTGGGGATTATAATTCAACGTGAGATATGGGTAGGGACACAGAGCCCAATCATATCACTCCCAAAGCAGCAGGGTGCAAAGATACCCCAGGGGGATTTTTCTGGGGGATCTCAGCAGTACATGTGTCAATGCCACTCTTTCACATCCTTTTTTCCATTATTCCCTTCTTACTCCCCTTCATCCATCTTTTTTTCCTACTCTTAGTATCTTTAGTCATTACTTAAGTCTGTCGAGTAATTTCTGGGCAAAAGTCATCACTGACCCTTATATCGCCACGAAGGCTAGAAGACTACAAGGAAATTAAGTTTTCATCATTAGTGCATTCACTTCAATTAATATCTATAGCCTTGGATTCTAGAATCTGTTTTCCAGTCTGAGTTAAATCTACCTAGTTCAGTCAATACTAAGCAACAACTAAGCAACAGAATTTCACTGTTCAATATCACTTTCTTACACTGCTTTAAAAGGATGTTTGAAAAAGACACAACCTATGAAAAGTTAGAAGTTGTTGGCGCTAAATTATTTGAAATCAGCTATTGGACAAATAGTGTTAAATAACATGGAGAAACAAACCATATGTCGCAAGAACAGCAGTAAATTTAACATGGTGAAACTGAACAATGGCTCTTTTATCTGGCTGGGTGAGCATGTTATGGCAAAGAACTATAATTACATGAGAGGTCGTCAAATACATTATCTCATGGAAAATTTAAAGCACACTTTCTCAACCTATGTTCTCACCTCTCTGCTGTAAATTTGAATAACTAAAACCAGGTTTAACTAGAAGTCATGAGATGTCAGACTACCTGGTGATCTTGAGCTAATTTGGGGCATTTTCTATCATTATAAAATATTTTTAAATTATTTTTTATTTCTACTATCATTAACGAATGTAAAATATTGTCTTTTTATCACATACACACACACACACACACACACACCCCTTGTTGAGGCATTTTTCCTAGAGATATAAAGACCAAGGAAGCCAAGATTCTGACAAATTGAAATTAATATATATGGAAAATATAAGAAACTCTAAAAAATTAATTCAGAATTTAGTGAAAGAATTTACAGCATTGATATTATCAATTATCCACCAATAATATTAAATTATTTACTGGAGTGAGGAAGGGGAGAGAGAGAGAGAGAGAGAGAGAGAGTGTGTGTGTGTGTGTGTGTGTGTGTGTGTGTGTAATTCTGTATTCTGTTTTGTGTATTCCAGAAGGAAGACTGAAATACTATGTAAGCCTTTTTTAGGCTGCTTACTCTTCCGTTTGTCTCTTTCCTGTGTCACCTCTTCTGCTGATCCCATTGCCCTTCTGTCGTCTTTAGGTACCTCTCTGGTTGCTCTTGTTGTTCCTGTTTCCATTGGAATGTTTGTTAATCACAAATGGCCCCAAAAAGCAAAGATCATACTTAAAGTAAGTATCCCAATCCACACCGTTAAATGTTCCGCCGTGACAATCAAAACAATAGGGTTTTCCATCCATGAAATGGTTTTATTCTTATTTTATGATTACTGTCGAGTGGGGGTCTGAAGTCATCAGCCATTCAGTCTCCTCTTTTAGAATGCCCTTCTTTATCTGTGCGTAGAGAGAGAGAGAGAGATGGGATCTCACTATGCTGCCAAGGCTGTTCTTGCACAACTGTGCTCAAGTGATCCTCCCAAAGTGCTGGGATTACAGGAATGAGATATCGTGCCCAGCCTAGCATGCCCTTCTTTATTGCAGTCACAGGAAAAGTTTCCACCCATTTTTAAGACACTCAACTGAACTATCACCTCTTGGTTTGGCTCTATTCTATCCTCACCACGTATTACTGTTATCTCTGTTATGTGAGTTTGTGTTATACAATACATATAAATGGCTTTCTTAGAAAACAGAACATATTATTTTTTGTGTCTGTATCCATTGGGCCATTTCATTGCCTGGCAATCAGTAGATTCATAAAGCAACCATTCACTCCCCTTTACCAACTGTATTCTAGCTATATGATATGGATATGAATGCAGATAATATAGATAGATTCTGCTGCTCAGGAGCAAAGCAAGTCCATCGTATTCCTTGCTTCTCTTGACAAAAAAGTTTATAATCTCCAAATCTTGTTTTAAATGTGAAAAGAAGAAAAAAATAACAACAGTGGTTTTTATTTGCTTATATCTTTTTAAAACTTGTATAGAGTTTTAGATCCATTTTCTCATTATCATAATAATCATAAAAAGTAACTGGGGTTTTATCCCCAATTACAAATGAAGAAACTACAGTTTATAAAGTTCATGATTTACTAAAGGAAACAGAATAGGAGTAGTTGAATCTGGAGGCCAAGAATTCCAGGCTGTCGCTGAAATGGGTTGTCTTTTTTTCTAACAGGGATAATTTGCAAGCTAAAAAATCTTCAGGCTAATTGCAAATGGATGCTACATGTCCTGTTGTGTTCTTAAAGCTTAAAGCACGGGACAAGCGCCAGTATTTCCAGTGGGCTGATTGCAGCCTCCTGGCTAGAAGTACATAGAAAGACAACTTTATCATCATTTCCCCCAAGGACAAGGAGACTGCTGAGGTTTTGTCTCTCACAAAAATACTTGGATTTGCTTTGACTCTGATTGCTGGGTTCACTTCTTCCTTTTACTCCAGATTGGGTCCATCGCGGGCGCCATCCTCATAGTGCTCATAGCTGTGGTTGGAGGCATACTGTACCAAAGCGCCTGGATCATCCATCCTAATCTGTGGATTATAGGGACAATATTTCCTGTGGCAGGTTACACCCTGGGGTTTCTTCTGGCTAGAATCGCTGGTCAACCCTGGCACAGGTATGGCGTTTTAGTAAATCACATTGGGAATTTTCATCTGTAATAGCTGTTGTATTCCTTTGCTAGAGTTGCCATAAGATAGAACCACAAACTGAGTAGCTTAAATAACAGACACTTATTGCCTCACAATTTTGGAGACTAGAAGTCAAAATGAAGGTGTCACCGGATTGCTTCTTTCCTAGGGCTATGATGGAGGGATCCTTATCTTTCTCCCTTATGGCTTGCAGACAGCTGTCTTCTTCCTATGTCTTCCTTCAGAGCACGTCTCTGAGGCCAGACTTCCCTTCTGATAAGGACACCAGTCATATTGGATGAGGACCCCCCATCTTAACTCATTGTATCTGCAATGACCCTGTTTCCACATAAGGTCACATCCTGAGGTGTGGAGTGTTAGGACTTCAATATATGTATCTGTGGGAGAGGGTGATATAATCAACCCATAACAGCTGCAAACACCAAAGACAAGAGGAAAATCCTTCGCTTCTCATCACATTCATCCTATTTCTGAATATGTCATTCTAAATTGACCCATTGATTCCGAAGTCATGCAAGTCCCCAGGAAGAAAATACTGACCGCCTCTTTTTTGCTCAAAGTCTTCTGGACCATTCCCCTTACAGTGCAGATGGGGCTCTTCCATTGCTAGGCATTCTTATTCTCTGAGTGGAGTAACATTAATGAAAGCAGTTGGGCGCCATGAAATAGACAGGTGTTCCTCTAGCTGGCAGCAGGGTGAGCTCATCCTCCAAAGGCGCCGAATATTAGAATGGGTTTAGCACATCTAGATTTTGTATTGGGTAGAAATGATTCTTTTT
The DNA here is from genome assembly GCF_009761245.1 of Sapajus apella. Lineage (NCBI taxonomy): Eukaryota > Metazoa > Chordata > Mammalia > Primates > Cebidae > Sapajus > Sapajus apella. Next base: position 3,506,323 of record NW_022437000.1, on the reverse strand, counting down.
GAGTAATCCATCTAATAGACTGGCAGAGAGAACACAGGTGTAGAGACAGATGCATGTGTGAGGTTGGGAAAGAGAGGAGTGGCATTGGGCAGCGGGAAGAGCACAGTATTTGAGTCAGGCAGACCTGGGATTGCCTTCCAATCCTACCACACACCACCCAGAGGACCTCAGGCCTAGCGCTTTCTCTTTCTCTGAGTTTTATCATCTGTAGAATGGGGACAATAGTTTCTACCTTATAGACTTTTTGTCAAGATTTAAAAAAAACAATTGTTTGTTGAGACAGGGTCTCACTCTGTTGCCCAGGCTGGAGCCCAGTGGCACAATCACAGATTAGTGAAGCCTCAAACTCCTGGGCTCAAGTGATCCTCCTACCTCAGCCTCCAAAGAAGCTGGGAGACACCGGCACACACCACGTTGCCTGGCTAACTTTTGTTTTGTTTTAGAAACAGGGTCTCATTATTATGTTGTCCAGACTTGTCTTGAACTCCTGGACTCCTGGGCTTAAGAAATCCTCATACATCAGCCTCCCAAAGTGCTGGGATTACAGGTGTGGGCCACCTGTTTATCCCAGCCTAAATAAAACAAATTAAACAATGAAACAGCCACAACAAATACCGTATGTTGAGGATTTTCTGAGCCCCTGACCAATTTGTGCTCTACACTGTTATCAAGGTCAGGATTGAAAAGAATGAAATGAACCCTCTTGGCCACTTCCTGAGCACTGTGGTAAATGAGCCAACTCTTCATATGTACATATTAAATATATTTATTTATTTATATTAACTACAATAGGTGATATTATATATAATATACATTAATAAGTATATTTATTCCATAGAAAGTTATATATTGAATAATCCTGTCTTAAATATGTGCATTAAAAGCAGAGACAAAATGCATATATATGTACTTATTATTATATCTGCTTTTAATGTTACACAAAAACAAAACAACAACTAAAGCATACACTCTCTTAACATCTTCTTTAGGTGCCGAACGGTTGCTTTTGAAACGGGGATGCAGAACACGCAGCTGTGTTCCACCATCGTTCAGCTCTCCTTCACTCCTGAGGAGCTCAATGTCGTCTTCACCTTCCCCCTCATCTACAGCATTTTCCAGCTCGCCTTTGCCGCAATATTTGTAGGAGGTAAGAAATCATGCCGATCCCATTTTATGATGATTTTCTTTGAAAAATCCTGGAGTTACTAAAATAGCATTTTTTTAAAACTCCCTGTTCCTGGTGGTGAATTGTACAAATATATGAGAGGAAAAAGCCACCATAATATTATCATGACTTTCAGTTGCGATGAAAAGATTGTAGTTTTACCAAAAGATTCTAGCAAATATTGTTTTTAAGTGAAAAGTAATGGAGGCCAATTCTCTCCATTGACTTTCTTTTCCTCAGTAATTAGGAAGGCAGAGGAACTTGCTGGGAGCATTAGGCTGTGTGTCTTTGGGCATTCGCCCAGGAACTCAGGATTTGGCAATCTTTTTCAAAACATTGTCTTGATACGCTTTATAGATATAGGATATTTATCAGAAAACTGGTATACAAAGAAAATTTACCGGGCTAACACTTACAAGGCAGATGTGTGTGTGCATATGTGTATATATTTTTAAATACCCATATAATTGAAGTGGCTGAAGCAAAATGTTCTTTATGTAAAGTGCTAGGTGTAATTTAAGTAATGCTTACTTCTCCCAGTGTCTCCCCTCAGGCCCCACCACCCACACTGGCCTTCACCTAGTTGAAAATTCTTTCTACATTTTCCTTTCCAAGGATTGATAATATTTAACCTCTATTTTTACACTCTAATTTTTTAAATAAAAAAGCTAGTTTTTAAAGCCTCATGACATTCTAATGGGGAATATAAAGTGAAGGCATACAACAAAAATAATGTAAAAATTAAGTCACAAAATGTCCAGAGACACAGTTTGGTTTTGTTTGGTTTTGCTTTGCTCTTCTCCTTAGCTTCATCAGGTCTTCAACTTGTCCTTGAATGCAAATCTCCTCTGCACTACTGCCCTGAATGTCATTCTCAAAGCAGAGGCTTCCTTTCTAGAATAGAATACTCTGGATCCACTGAAAACATCCCATGGATTTACTTCTGCTACAGGAAGCAGGAGCCCATGCCTAATTACTTTGTTTCCTGTATAGTGATCCTTGTTTGATTGTACAGAGCTCTACCCAATTTGGTACACAGTGGGATCTTTCCAAATAATTACTTAATGATGTCTACCAGACAAGCCAGAGAAAGTGGACTGGTTGACAGAACAATTAAGTAAATGCACTAGTTGAAAACCAACCCCAAGGAGATTGATTAATAAAAAGTCAAGTTGAAGGAATGAGGAAAGGGGAGCATTCAAATTGGTCTGGAACTTTCCCACAGTTATACCAGTAAGTATAAAAATAAGAAAGGAATCTTTGTTGAGTGTATACAATGCCTGGATGCAATATTTTGGTGATAAAAGTGGGATTCTAAATATATTTTGGAAAAAGGAGAGGAAGGAAAGAAAGTAAAGGAAAAAAGGAAAGATGGGAGGGAGAGAGGGAAGGAGGAAAAGAAGGGAGGGAAAGAAAAAGGGATAAATAAGAGGTATGGTTTGGTTAAATAAAATTATTGGCATAAGTTTAAGCTGAGGGACTCTCAGCTTAAAACAGTTTATAATAAGTGGTGGATCTTCAAATTGACCACAAGCTCAATTAAATTCAATAGTATGGTTCAGTGGCTTCAAAAATAATATATTACTAGAAGTTCAGGGACCAATCTAAAGGAGATATTGATCTTGGGTCAATAAGATCTTTGAGGCAAGTCATTGTCTCTCTCAGCTGTGTATCATAATGAAATTTAACATTTATTGAACATTTACTATTCTTCGCAGACCACGCTAGGCATTTAATTTTATCTCATTTAATGTTCACAATTGCCCTACGAGGTAGATAATATTATTATGGCCATTTTATATGTGAGGTATTAAAATTTGAGGGGAGGGTCCTAAAAGTAGTATTTTCTGCCCTCCTCTTGCCTTTGTGACCAATTGAGAAGTAGAAGAAAAATCAGATATTCAGATAACAAAATAGCACTTTTGCTATGGATAAAACTTAAATGGAAAACATGGCTTGAATCCACAACCAAATGGGCTTATGGATACACTATTTCCTCCATGGCCTCACACATGTGCAGACGTGTACTCACACACACATATACACTGCAGGTCTTGCCTTGCAGGGCAGAGCCTATCATGGTGAGCTGACCTTAAAAATCAGCTGAGAAATGCTTGCTACCAGAGACCAGCAGCTCCACAGAAAAGAAGGCTGATCACCCATCAGCCGAGTCTCTTTTCTCTGGGGAAAAGACCGAATGAAGACAGGGAGGGAATGGGAATGTTGTTCCAGTTCAAGTCTTTCTATGGACTTGAAGGACCATTGAACCAAGGTCCTGGAGCTTGCACTGCACCATGTGTGTATTTACTGAGGACTAGCACATTCACTGGGATAGAGTGGTACAGAACCAATGCTTCCTATTGTTCTCATCATTGTTGAGTACCACGTGCAGGGCTGAATGCCTGAAGAAGGCTTGTGGCTGCCCTGAGCAAATGTCTCCTGAAGATTTACGCTAGGTCTTCCTGAAGTGCAGTCATCCATCTGACTATGAGTAGCCATAGAACTAAGAAGAGTGATTGGTGATTGCGTTCTCTAAGCTGCCCCAGTCTACAGAAAATGTGATCTGCCATGTGAATCATAGGTTATAATCTCTATACAAAGTAATTTTCCAGTTTATTATTTTAAAATTTGCTTGACAACCTGTGTATTGTTTTCCAGTTTATGTGGCATATAAGAAATGTCATGGGAAAAATAAGGAAGAACTTCCAGAGAGCAAAGAAAATGAAACAGAGCCTGAGTCACTGTCTTATAAGACGAATGGAGGATTTCAGTTGGATGAAAAGTAGATACCAAACGGACAAAAAAGACAAGTTCTAAATTACATTCTTAAACCATAACTATATTTAATTATGTTTTGGTAGGATAACTGGCAAAAAAGAGTTAAAGTAAAAATTTGAATTTCATTTGAATTCATGTATTGGTTTCAATACCAAGTGACTGGTGGTCCAATTCTCTAATGGACAAATATTGTTTCATATATATATGGTTTATATATGTATATATACTCATATACACATATTGTCATTGAAATATTCCTCCAAAATATTCTTAGACTAAACCTGACATAGGTAACACTGAGAATGAGAACACTGTAACACCAAAACTTAATTCTTACACAGAATCTCCTAGCCCAGAGATGAGGACTTGACTTTCTATATGTTAAAATAGATATAATGAATTATTATTATAGTGGTCAAGATTTTCTTCAGTATTTATGATTGTAAAAATTGACATGAACATCTTTCACTGACATTTTAATCATTATTTGAAAACTTTGCAACCTATTTATTTATATAACTTTGTAATATAACATGGGGAAATATCTGACTTCTGTATTTTTTAAAAAATTGACTTCTCCATTGACAGTTCAAAAGCAGAAATGAGAGGAAATTATTACAAAGTGAATTCAATAACCATATCGAATGCAGGCTCTTAGCAGGGATATTGCACATCTGTTGCTCTACCTCAGGGGTCCAGTGATACCCACTAGATCTTTCAAGGAAAAACATAATTCTTTTCAATGGTTTGTGTTTGGCAAAGAGCTCTTCAAACCTGGGAGAGGAACTTCCTCCAGGTTTTTCTGTGTGCAGCAGGTCCACGTGACTAATATGACAGCTATTCAGTTCACAGGCACCACCCACAGTAAACATCATGGTCAGGGAGTTGGCAGGAGGTGCAAAGACAGAAGTATTGGGAGAAATACCTTGACTCTAGTGGAAGAATTAATTCAATGGGAGATAGTAAAAAATAAATAGAAAAGCACAAATAACAGAAACCCGGTTGAAATGCTTAACTACAGTCAATTAGATGTGCAGGAGTAAGTAGTATAAGAAGAATCAAGTCCAGGAGTGATCGGGAAATGAGTATTAAGCAGTATTCAAAACACAGCCAGGAGTATCTGGTATATGGCAGGAGGGGTTTATGGCTTCCAAGGGGAAGTAGCTGGTCATAAGATCAAATTTAATTTCGTTTCCCTCATTCTGCAGCAATCAGAATACACAATCTTAACCACCCAGTCCTTAGAGATTTTGTTCCATTGTGCACTGGATATTTTCACTGCCTCATAGAGTCCATTGTAAATGTTTTGGCTGAAAGGACTTTTTACATTTGCATGTTCTGAATTCAGATCCTGCTGGTGTACCAAAGCATTATGGGAACAGGAACTCAACTTAGCTCTTCCAGTAGAGGGATGAGGGATTCTGCTTTTAAAATTCATAGCATTTATCTTTTTATAAAAAGTTTCCATTTACAGTTGAATAATGTCTCCATATTTTTCCATCATTAGACAAATAGTAAAATGGACTAAATAATTTTAAGAGATAGTGGAGGAGAGGGGGTACAGATTTCCTTCTTAGAGAGTGTCAAAGAATATGCTCCCAACTGTGGAAAAGGAAGATTTTCACTCTAGTGGCTAAGTACCTCCTACACATTTCTCATCAATCAGAAAACAGACAGGTGCACTAAAGGGACCCTAAGAACTCATATTGTAATTTCAACACACCAAAAATCAAGTCCCCAGATGCCAGCAGCTGCAGCAAGCAGGTTTTTCCTCCCTGTTGATCAAGACAGGTAAGCAAGACAGAACTTGGCTTTCTTACATGATGTGGTGTCTTGTGACTTGTATCTTTTTCCCTAATATGCTAGTGGGAAGAAAAATAGCTGAGCTCTCTAAAACGATAGCTCTCTATTTTTAAGTGAATTTGAAAAGTTGATTAAATTATGTATTTTATTGCCTCTGTGAGTATCATATTAAATGAATATTTTATTTTAAAGACTTAAATAAATTAAAATGATTTTTGTAAAGTTTGGTCTAGTTGAATCTTTGTGACTGCTATCAAGGTTTTCTCACTGCTCAATTCTAGAGATACAAATAAGGTAGTTTCTCAGATATTAAATTGTTCTTTGGAAAGTGCCTGAAAGAAACTCTTAATTAAACACTCTCATAATTTGGTCTCCCACTGATACTAACTGGGATTTGCCTCTAGAAAATCAGACAGGGGGAACATTAATTAATGACTCTTAAAAATAGTTTGACAATGATAACTGATTTAAAATAATAATAAAAGTATTTCATGAACTTATAAATAAAGCCACCATCTTCTACAAAATGGTGATGTTTGCACATATAGTGTATATGTATATGAATATGTATATGTATGTGTGTGTGCATATACACACATACACAATGATAGTCTATTTAAAATAATAAAAGTATTTCATGAAGCTTTCACCTCCCACAAAATGGTAGTAGATAATATATATTTTATATATATATATATATATATATATATATCATATATATAACATATACATACACACAGAAAGAATTATAGAGCTCTTACATTAAAATCTCTCATACATGAGACTTGAGGAAATTCAGGTTATCAACCTCATTTGACTCCTCCTCAAAGATATCATTCTCTTTTCCATCTGGGAAACTCTCACTCTCTTCCAGCAGGAAACAATTCATCTCCTTGAAATATTTGGTATCCCATTGCTTCTCAATCCTTCACCTTGTCAAAAGCCACATAAGTATAGAACAACAGTCTTCAAACTGTGCTGTGGTTGTCCCTGAGAGTTCACGAAATTGTTCAAAGGGTATGCAGGCATGGATAGGGAGTAAGTTTCCATTTTATCAACCTCCAGATGGATGCCTTCCCCAAACTGCCCTCCCTGAAATGCCCAGTGTTTGGGTTGTCCTGTTCCCACCTCCTCTTTCATGGCCAGGCCTTATTCTTAGCCCTAATCTTACTATGGTGCATTGGTCAAAGGTAGGAACACTTTTTAACACCAAGCAAACAATTTCAAATATGGATATCTGAGAAAAGCTTATCTTTCCCAATTGTATGAATATGTATTTAATGATTTAGACGTGAAGTATTTGGGTCTGTGTTAGAATATTTGTATAAGTATGTATTCAGTGATTTAGAAGACAATGTGGCAATTCCTCAAGGATCTAAAAATAGAAATACCATTTGAACCAGCAATCCCATTACTGGATATATACCCAAAGGATTATAAATCATTCTATTATAAAGACACATGCACACGTATGTTTATTGTGACACTGTTCACAATAGCAAAGACTTGGAACCAACCCAAATGTCCATCAACGATAGATTGGATAAAGAAATGTGGCACATATATGCCATGAAATATTATGCAGCCATAAAAAAGAATGAATTCATGTCCTTTGCAGGGACATGGATGAAGCTGGAAACCATCATTCTCAGCAAACTGATGCAAGAACAGAAAACCAGACACCGCATGTTCTCACTCATAAGTGGGTGTTGAACAATGAGAACATGTGGACACAGGGAGAGTAACATCACGTACCGGTGCCTGTCAGGGGGTGGGGGTCTAGGGGAGGGATAACGGGGGTAGGCGGATAGGGGATGGATATGTCACTTTTAAATACATCCAATGAAATCTACGTACCTCATAGATGTGATACTTATTACCTATTTTTTAAAAATGAGAAGCTTGCCTTTATTTTTCAGAATTTTACATTGTTTTTCTTTTGACTAGAATGTATGTGAATCTATTTTCCATTATAGAATTTTATTCTAATGTAATGTATTTATGAAAGTTTTGACACTGTGTGTATTTTTGGATAAATATTATGTGGTTAGACAAAAGCCTGGAATGCAATACATACTACCCTGTTATTGTGAGACTAAGACAGAGTTCAGCAACTATTTCGTGCCTCTATTTTATGGATTTAAGTGCTTATAAACCTTCTTTACATAGAGAGGAAGATGGTAATGAGAGGATTTTTGGTATACATTGTCCCTCAAATTTCCAAGTTACATGTGAAAACAATAATCACTTAGTGGTCCATCATCAAAACTTTTTTTAAATATAAGGATTAACAGCTTGATGGGATCCTCTTTCAGCTTTCTTGAAAGTAAAGAATTGGAATTACCCATGCTTCAAAATGTTTCTTGAACTGAAGTCATTTGCCATCTCAAATTCTGGGAAATGTGCTACCAAAGGCTTTAGTAGATATATCAAAGAGCTCTAGACTCTGTTACACTTCTACATAGAGTCTCCAAATTTAACTCTATTCTAAAAACAGGGTTGGGAAGATAAAAGTAGTAGACACAATTCCTGCTACATCTTGGGCAATAAAATATGTGATCAGCTTTATTATGATAACATTTATGTAGAATAAGATTCCACAATTTTCAATGTACAGGTCTACAAATTTTGACAATTGTATAAAGTTGTGGATCCACCCCCCAAAGTCATGATATAGAACATTTCTGTCACCCCCAAATGGTGCATCATGTCTTTTTGCAGCAATTCCCTCCCCAGATGCTTGATGCCTAATTGGCTTTCTATCACAATTTTATTTCTGGTTACCTTGGGGAAATACCTAGGAGGGAGATTGCTGGGTTCCATGGTTAGTGTATGTTTATAAGAAGCTACAACATGTTTTTGAAAGTGGTTGTACAACTAGCAATCTATGAGAGTTGCTGTTTACATTCTTGTCAAAACTTGTTATTATCAGCATTTTTTTTAACTATTTTATTGGGCATGCAGTGATACCTTATTGTGGCTTTAATTTGCATGTATCTAATATTAAGTGGTATTGAGTATCTTCTCATGAATATACCTCCCATTACCATGTGCTCATTTGCTTTTGGTACCATTCTTCCCTAAAGTATCTCTTTAAATTATTCTGTTCATTTTTCAAATGGGTTCCTTGACTTCTTATTATTGAGTTATCAGAGTTCTTTATATATTTTAGATCAATTATTTTATAGTGTAATTTTCATATGTTTTATTGATTTTTATTTTTTTGTTATTGTGCTTTAAGTTCTGGGGTACATGTGCAGATTGTGCAGGATTGTTACATAGGTATACACATACCGTGGTGGTTTGCTACATCCGTCTATCCTCCCATCACTTACATGAGGTATTTCTCCTAATGTTATCCCTCCCCAATGCCCCACCCCCTGCTATCCCTCTCCTAGCCCACCCCCAACAGACCCAGGTGTTGCAGAAATAAAGATGTTCTTCGAAACAAGAACGAAGACACAAAATACTGGAATCACTGGGACACATGTAAAATAGTGTCTAGAGGGAAATTTATAGCAATAAATGCCCACATGAGAAAGAAAGAAAGATCTAAAATCAACACCCTATTATCAAAATTGAAAGAACTAGAAAAGCAAGATCAAAAAACTCAAAAGCTAGCAGAAGACAAGAAATAACTAAGATCAGAGCAGAACTGAAGTAGATAGAGATATTAAAAAAAAAAACTCTTCAAAAAATCCATAAATCCAATAGCTGGTTTTTTGAAAAGATCAACAAAATAAACTTACTCCTAGCCAGATTAATAAAAAAGATAAGAGAGAAGAACCAAATAGACGCAATAAAAAGTGATCAAAGGGATATCACCACTGATTCCCCAGAAATACAAACTACCATTAGAGATTACTACAAACAACTCTATGTAAATAAACCAGTAAACCTGGAAAAAATGGGTAAATTCCTGGACACTTTCACCCTTCCAAGCCTAAACCAGGAAGAAGTTGAAAACCTGAATAGACCAATAACAAGAGCTGATGTTGAGGCAGCAATTAATAGCCTACCAGCCAAAAAAAAGCCCAGGTCTAGATGGGTTCACAGCTAAATTCTACCAGACACACAAAGAGGAGCTGGTACCACTCCTTCTGAAACTATTCCAAACAATCCAAAAAGACGGAGTCCTTCCCAAATCATTTTATGAGACCAACGTCATCCTGATATCAAAACCCAACAGAGACTCAGCAAAAGAAGAAAACTTCAGGCCAATATCCATGATGAACATAGATGCAAAAATCTTCAATAAAATAATGACAAGCTGATTGCAGCAGCACATCAAAAAGCTTACCCATCACAATCAAGTAGGCTTCCTCCGGGGATGCAAGGCTGGTTCAACATGTGTAAGTCTATAAACGTGATCCACCACATAAACAGAACCAAAGACAAAAACCATATGATTATCTCAATAGATGCAGAGAAGGCCTTTGACAAAATTCAACAGCCCTTTATGCTAAAAACTCTCAATAAACTAGGTATCAATGGAACGTATCTCAAAATAATAAAAGTTATTTACGACAAACCCACAGCCAATATCATGCTGAATGGGCAAAAACTGGAAGCATTCCCTTTGAAATCTGGCACTAGAAAAGGATGCCTTCTCTCACCACTCCTATTCAATACAGTACTGGAGATTCTAGCCAGAGCAATCAGGCAAGGAAAAGAAATAAAGGGTATTCAATTAGGAAAGCAGGAAGTCAAATTGTCTCCATTTGCAGACAACATGATTGTATATTTAGAAGGCTCCATCGTCTGAGTTCAAAATCTCCTGACACTGATAAGCAACTTCAGCAAAGTTTCATGATACAAAATCAATGTGCATAAATCACAAGCATTCCTATACACAAATAACAGACTTAAAGAGAGCCAAATCAAGAACGAACTGCCATTCACAATTGCTACAAAGAGAATAAAATACCCAGGAATACAACTAATAAAAGATGTAAAGGACCTCTTCAAGGATAACTACAAATCACTGCTCAAGGAAATAAGAGAGGACACAAACAGATGGAAAAACATTCCATGCTTATGCTTAGGAAGAATCAATATCATGAAAATGGCCATACTGCCCCAAGTAATTTATAGATTCAACACTATCCCCATCAAGCTACCAATGACCTTCTTCACAGAACTGGAAAAAACACCTTAAACTTCATATGGAACCAAAAGAGAGCCAGCATAGCCAAGAAAATACTAAGCAAAAAGAACAAAGCTGGAGGCATCATGCCACCTGATTTCAAACTATACTATGAGGCTGCAGTAATCAAAACAGCATGGTACTGGTACCAAAACAGAGATATAAATGAATGGAACAGAACAGAGACCTTGGAAGTAATACCACACCTGTACAACCATCTGATCTTTGACAAACCTGGCAAAAACAAGCAATGGGGAAAGGATTCCCTGTTAATAAATGGTTTTGGGAAAATTGGCTAGCCATGTGCAAAAAGCAGAAACTGGACCCCTTCCTGATACCTTACACTAAAATTAACTCCAGATGGATTAAAGACTTAAGCATAAGGCCTAATACCATAAAAACTCTAGAAGAAAACCTAGGCAAAACCATTCAGGACATAGACATAGGCAAGGACTTCATGACTAAAACACCAAAAGCATTGGCAATAAAAGCCAAAATCGACAAATGGGATCTAATTAAACTCCAGAGCTTCTGTACAGCAAAAGAAACAATCATTAGAGTGAATTGGCAACCAACAGAACGGGAAAAAATTTTTGCAATCTACCCATCTGACAAAGGGCTAATATCCAGAATCTACAAAGAACTAAAACAGAATTACAAGAAAAAAACAAACAAACCCATTCAAAAGTGGGTGAAGGACATGAATAGACGCTTTGCAAAAGAAGACATATATGAGGCCAACAAACATGAAAAAATGTTCATCATCACTGGTCATTAGAGAAATGCAAATCAAAACCACATTGAGATACCATCTCACACCAGTTAGAATGGCGATCATTAAAAAATCTGGAGACAACAGATGCTGGAGAGGATGTGGAGAAATAGGAATACTTTTACACTGTTGGTGGGAGTGTAAATTAGTTCAACCACTGTGGAAGACAGTGTGGCGATTCCTCAGAATAGAAATAGAAATTCCATTTTACCCAGCAATCCCATTACTGAGTATATATCCAAAGGATTATAAATTGTTCTATCATAAAGACACATGCACATGTATGTTCATTGTGGCACTGTTTACAATAGCAAAGACCTGGAACCAGCCCAAATGCCCATCCATGATAGACTGGATAAGGAAAATGTAGTACATAAACACCGTGGAATACTATGCAGCCATAAAAAAGGATAAATTTGTGTCCTTTGTAGGGACATGGATGAACCTGGAAACCATCATTATCAGCAAACTGACACAAGAACAGAAAGTCGGACACCGCATGTTCTTACTCATAGGCGGGTGTTGAACAAGGAGAACACATGGACACAGGGAGGGGTGCATCACACACTGGAGTCTGTTGGGGGGCAACAGGGGAGAGACAGCAGGCAGTGGCAAGGTTGGGGTGGGATAACATGGGGAGAAATGCCAGATATAGGTGTTGGGGGGATGGAGGCAGCAAACGACTTTCCATGTACGTGCCTATGCAACAATCCTACGTGATCTGCACATGTACCCCAGAACCTAAAGTGCAAAAATATATATATTTAAAAATAATAAAAATAAAATAAAAGTGATGTATCACTTTAATTTTAAATTTGTTTTTTTTTGTTTGTTTGTTTGTTTTTTTTTTTGAGACAGAGTTTCACTCTTGTTACCCAGGCTGGAGTGCAATGGCGCGATCTCGGCTCACCGCAACCTCCGCCTCCTGGGTTCAGGCAATTCTCCTGCCTCAGCCTCCTGAGTAGCTGGGATTACAGGCACGCACCACCATGCCCAGCTAATTTTTTATATTTTTAGTAGAGACGGGGTTTCACCATGTTGACCAGGATGGTCTTGATCTCTTGACCTTGTGATCCACCCGTCTCGGCCTCCCAAAGT
>NW_022437000.1:3442575-3493461 GCF_009761245.1 Sapajus apella | reverse complement strand
TTTTTTTTTTTTTTTTTCTAAATTCCATGGTTTGGCCTTCTATTAATTTGATAAGTGGTACGTTTAAAAACCTGTTCAGTGTTATAAAGTTGGTAGGAAAACTTAATTCTAAGAAATGATCATTGCCTTTGCTATGAATAAGTACATACCAACAAATATACCTATAATAATAAGACATTATCATCATTTAAAATTAAAAATAGTACTTTAGGATATTTAAATACAAAGATTACTTACATGTTAAACCAGCAGGGTTTTCAGCTGTATGACCGATTTACACAATATAAGTGAATTCTTAAGTTATTGTGGTTACTGTTCTCAAATCAGAAGAATTTTAAAAGAATAGCTTTGAAAAATAACAAATATGATTGTGTTCTTTTGCTACTGGGACATAATGACTCTTTATGCCTCATGGCAATAAGAAATGTAAGGCTAAGCCTTCTAAGCTGTATCACTAATGTCAATCCTTTAAAGGAATCAGTGAAGATGACACAGACATTCATTAAGAACAAAATGAAACAGAGAAGGAAAAGGGTTATGAAATCATATTAAGTGCAAAAAAGCAAATTGATAATCAATTATATTTATATTGCAATGCATACAAACGTTAGGGAATAAAAAGGAGTTGAAACATTAAAGATTGTTTTTAAGGAAATAAGACTGTGAGGTTGCTTTTTCAATATTTTTCTTTACTATCATATGATATGTGAGACAGTAACATCAAGGGAAAGAAATATTTTCCCCATTTATTTATTTTATTGCATTTTAGGTTTTGGGATACATGTGAAGAACATGCAAGATTGTTGCATAGGTACACACGTGGCAGTGTGATTTGCTGCCTTCCTCCCCATCACCTACATCTGGCATCTCTCCCCTTACGATCTCTCCCCAGCTCCCCACCCCCGACCTCCCCTTCCCTATTTCCCCCCAACTGACCCCAGTGTGTAGTGCTCCCCTCTCTGTGTCTGGAAAGAAATATTAAAATTGGCCCGAGGGTTAAGAGGTCTCCCCTGGGGTCAACGTACAGGTCTAGCGAGTATGGATGCAGCAGAGAGAAACGAAGGTCTCCATTGGTTTTGCAGTTTCTGCCATCTGTACCTTCTTCCTTCAGTTAAGTGACTTTCCCAATGTCACTCAGCTGGCACAGGGGCAAAACTGGAACTCCAGCAGTTTAGCTGTATATTCCGTACTGTTGACCACAGCACTAAACTATATAACATTTATCCAAAAACACACAAAATGTCAAAATTGGAATCTCTGCTCCTTACCAGCAAAGCGCCGGCTTTTCAGGGGTGGCAGACACTGTTGTCTGGTTAACCCAGCACTCACTTCCAACCCCCTCTCCCATTCCCACCTCAACTAAAAACTCACATGTCAACCTTCACTCGCAGCTAGGTAGCCATGTGACACGTTTCTAGACAATTACATAGAAGCAGGAATCTCTTCAGGAAGATTCTAGCAAAGCCTTTGGTAATTTTTTGTTGATGTTGCTATCGAGGTAAAAGAGGCACCTGTCACTGACCCTTCTCTCACATCCTCCTGCCTTAAAGATGAAGGTCTGCCTGGTGCTGCAACAGCACCTATAAAACAGCACAGAACCAGCTGCAGCAGTGCTGACCCACTGAAGTAAAGCCAACCGCAGCCTGTAGGCTTGACACCTAAGCAAAACAAACCCCTACTTGCTTAAGCTGTTGTTACCCAGATATGTTGTCACTTGCAGCTAGAAGGATTTCTAATTTACAGACCTGTTGATCCCTATCACTGGAATTGCCTCGGGTATAAGGTATCCACAAAAATGCCTGAGGAATCAGTGACGGTGAACAACAAAAAACTTAAAAGGCTAAGAAGAGTATCCAGACAGTCTCTCCATATGGCATTTGGCTTGGGGCACAACAAGGTAAAAATTCCATAAAGACAATGACTAAAACATTTAATTTGCCATATCTCTCATTATCACGAAAGAAACTTATTGCATACTTATATTTATATTGGCCCTGAATCCGAATATTTAAAATGTTGTTCATTTTCAAGCCAAAAGAATCTTCCCCACAGACTTAAATTTAAAAGTAATGACCGTAGTTACAGACACAGAGAATAAAAATTACTTGTTAAATTTCCAAGTAGTTACTGCCAAGCTATGTGTTAAAAATATTTCATTTGTACACAGTGCAATTATAATGATTTTTATTAATTCTCCACCAGACTATACAAATTCCTTTAAAGGATAATTATACTGTTTATTTATGGTAATAAAAATAAAGTTCTGCCATATAGCAATTCGGTGGGAGTAAAGGACAGAAAACAAATAAAAATTATGTAATTCTAATGTGTAGTAATAGTTCTTAAAGCTTTTGAGTACATATTTATTACGTTGTTCTTCTAACTGCACATAGAGTCACCACTCATACTGTCCTAAGACTTTTGAGTAAATATGCATTAGGCGAGTTTTAAGCACTTATTATTAACTCAGCCAATCAGAACAAATTCATTAACTGTAAGCTTATCTAGTTTATCAAGTGAATCTAGACTAGGTTCTTGGGAATGTGCTTAAACTTTATATATTTATTCGTTAGAGCTTGCTAGAATCCTAGAGTAATATATTCATTATGCCAGGGATTTTTAATGTGCTGTGTCAAATTATGTTCTCCCAAGTGCTGAAGTGATATAATATAATTAACTTTATAGCCTGGGTGTTAATTCTCATGATATAAAGGGCCATGAATGAATCACCAACATTGCAGGGATTTTCTGCCTTTGGTCACGAAATCCCCTATATGTTGGCTCTTCAGACTTTTTCAGCTCTCGCTTCTCTGCTCATACCAGAAAATTTGGTTTCTTTCTTCTTCACCTGAAGAGACTACTGTTGAAACAAGGTCCCGTGCTTAAAGTTGCTCCTAAATCCAGCCTCCCCTCTAAAGAATCTCTCACCTTCCTAGGGCCAAGGAGGCGAGAATAAAATCGCTTGTCCAGCGTGAAATGCTGTCCCTACAGGATTCATTTTATCTTACATGACACACACCACCATATTGGTTACGATATTGTCAATTAGTTTTCATGTTTGGTTATCTCATTATTCTTCAGCCTTTCTAAACTCCCATCATTTTTATTTTCTTCACTATCATTTGGCACTTGCAAAGTTTTATTTTGTTAGTTCTCTTTTACCCTCTCCAAACCTCATAAATAGTTATGATTTGATGACTATTGAGTAAATAATGGTTATTTTACAGACCTAAATCAGAGACCTATAATGTAGGTTTTTAAAAGTTTCACAATGTCTTTATTCCTTTTCCCTGCCATCTAGTAACGGTGTTCTTATTCTTGTCTTTCAACATATCATTATCCCTGCAAGAAACCATCTCATAACTTAGCAAATATACATTGGCTCCACACATACATATCAACAGCTCGTTCACAGTCACACCTTGCCATTCATACTAAATGTTTCCTGGCTAACTAAGCAAGCATTTACATATGGCCGTACTTAACAGTTACCTGAATTATCATAAATGCCACTGAAAAACTTATAAGAAATGACGACAGTTACCAAAGGGCCAACTGCTGTGTTTGTGTGTATGTATGTGAGCATGTGCAAGCATGTTTCATGTGTCTAACTAATATAAACAGGATCCTGATATGCAGATGTTTTCTATGAGATACAACACTATCCTTGCAAAAGCAAGACACATATTTGCAAAGGAGAGACCTTTTGATTGGAATTAGTGTGTGTTGCCCAGCTTCCAGAAGCTTCTTCCTCCTGTTTATTACATACTTTCCTAACAATGCAGAAAAGGCCTGCTCAGCAGCTTCATTCCCCAGAGTAACAAATGTGTCTCAAGCGCCTAGTCCTGCCCTTTCCCTTTACCAACTCCCTCTTTCAAGGACTTGAACACTGTACAGACTTGGAAAGAAGCTGTATTATATATGATGGTGATGTGCGTAAGTCACACACCTCAGGTTCTGTTCAGTCCACATTTCATCTTATCTTCATTTTATGACTCTATTTTATTGTCATTGAGATTACTGAATCATAAACCTTAGAGGAAAAGATATTCCATTTTAGAAGTATTTTCTACTATTTGGGGGTTACACTCCTGGTATGAATCTTCATATCTATGTCAGTTAGTTAAAATGCCTGTGTGTTGTATCACACAATATTACAGTATTTAAACCTCTCTTGCACTCACCCCACTGACAGGTAACCTCCATGAAGTCAGGGACTTTTATATTCTCAGTCTTAAAAACTTAGTGCCTAAAATAGTATCTAGCTCATAGTAGACAGGCAACAATATTTGTTTAAAAGAAGTCTATCAAAATTAATGTTGAAAACTTTAACACATGTGACACTTGGCTGCTCCCATTTTTCTGTCCCTCATAAGTCTTCTCTTCATGTTTCTGTGATCTCTCCTAGAAGTTGTGAACATGTGTGACATTTATGTCTTGTCTCTGTGATATCAAGCATAGAAAATAAGTAATTTGCCTTATTAAATTAGATGTACTGGCTTTAACGTTATACTGTTAATGACCCTAATATCTATTTCCAATCTTGATCTTTAGTTCAAGCTTCAGTCCTATATCTCTAATTGCATACAAGACCCTACTACTTCAAGGTGCTACCTGCCCTCTTTACACTAAAATTGGATCCATTTACTTAATTCCATTCTTTCTATCAATAGGATTCTCCCAGTCAGCCTGCTGAAAATCTGAAGCTGTCTTCTACTCTTTTCCTTTATGCCTGATAGCCAACCAGTTAAAATGACTGGTCTAATCTTAATTCAGAAAGTCTCCCAGATCCAATCCTTCCTCTTTGTTTTCATTACTTTATTCCAGTGATGATCCTCATTTTCTCTTATCTGGACAACAAATCAGCCTCTTAGTTTCCCTTATTCTGGTCTCTCCTTTCTCTGAAACCTTATACACCCAACACTTGACCGCATGTTCAGCGAATATTAGGAGTCAAGCACTATTTGCTCAATGAATAAATGAAAGAATTATTTAATGGATAAATATTGTAGCATATAACATGCCTTAGATACTGAATGTATCATGGGGGATGTCTGCCCCCATGCATCCCAACCCAGACTTCAAATCTGTCCATAATCTGACTCCAATTTTTGTCCACCACGTCTGAACTACGCCCACTGGCCCAGGTAGTTTACCCGTGTCAGTCCAGACTCAAGTTTCTCAAGCTCTGAAGGGCACCTCTCCCACTTTTCACATACGTAAAATTTGCCCTATTCCCTCCGTGAATAGATGTCTAAAATGACTTGTGCTGCTCACTGGCCTCTCATCTTCTCAGAATTCTTATAACATTCTCAACATAATGGTAATAAATTTTGACATTCTCAACTGCAATGTCACTTCACTACTTCTTGTACATAAGTCTTTTTTCCCTCAGAGAGATTTACATAATCTGGGAGGCCTGAGACTGTGTCTTAAGGTCTTTGCTTGACTGACTCCAGTGATTTAAATGACTGGGTATTTCTTTAATGTCTACATACTTCATTTTACCTTTGTATAATTCCTGTGAAGACTAAAAATGGAAACTAACTTTAAAGCAGAACAAAATCTACCCATAAGCTTTCCTGAAATGAGAGAAAATCATGTTCTACATCAATTTATTAACATGGAATATATAACTCAAGAGGACCTTTATAAGTAGAACTCCCTAAATGTTTTCGTTTATAACCATGAAACAGAAAAAAAAGTAAAATATCAAGATAAGAATATTTTACTTTTTTATTATTGCTTTCTGAAATGCCCAAAATTGACTTGCTAATACTGCGTATTAGTAGTCAGTTAAAATGAGAAAAAGCATATATACTTGTTCCTGTTCTCATAAAAGAGATGTCTAGAAAAACATTTCATTTGAAGGTTTTCTATGTACTTAAAAGTAACAAATCTGCACAATCCATTTTTAAAAGCATAGTAATAGTAATAGCAATGTTAAAAGAAAGACAATAAACAGGGCTAGAAATCAGATATCAAAGAAAGTACCATATAATTTTATTAAGATTGTTTGTTCCTACAACTCAAAAGTTGAAAATACTCTTATCAGATAAGTTTCAGAGATAAGTAGAATGACTGAAGATAAGAGTTTATTTTTGACCCTCCAAGGACTTTATTTTTAGTAAAGTATTAAAAATAATAAAAGAAATAACTCACATTTTTTCACCTAAGGAAATACTCTGCTGTTATGGAAATAATTTCCTAACTTTTACTTCCTCTTTTTTCAGATAATTATTTCAATATTTCTTTGGCTTTGGTGCTTAATGATAAAATAAGAGTTTTTGAGGAAAGATCTCAGGCAAAAACATTAATATGTGAACAGAACCAAACCCGAGGCAATTTTGAGAGATGAATTGTGTATCTTCTTTTCCCCTGCAGTCAGCTTTCCTCTTCCTGCCAGGTGTTCTCTGTTGGTTATTATAAGTTTCTAGTCTTATCTTGTACCACATCCCCGGAAAACCTATTTTCTAAAAAGGCCAATCCGTTCAATATATTACAGTCACCCCTCATGCCTACTCAACTCCATGCCTTTATGTGAGCCACTGCAGTGGCCTAGAACATGTTCGTCTTCCCATCCAGATCTCACTCATCTTTCAAGGTCCCACTCAAGCCCCACCTTCTCTGTGTAGCCCTCCCTGATCCTAACAGTATCTTCTGAAACTGTACAGAGCTGTAACAGTCATGCAAATGCTATATCTTCTCTCCTCAAGTAGATTTGCATGTCCTGGTAAAATGATAGCATGTTTTATATTACAGAAAACAACTGATTTGGACCAAAACATACATCTCTCTTGATTAAAATGTCTATTTATACTTTTAACTCCCTCTTCCACTTTCCTATGTAGAGCTCTTTTAGGTTTCCACATTTTGTTTATTGCCATGTATTTTCATGAGTGCTTGTTTAAACTTTTTTTTTTTTCTTTTTGAGATGGAGTCTCGGTCTGTAGCCCAGCCTGGAGTGCAGTGGCACAATCTTGGCTCACCGCAGCCTCCGCCTCCCAGATTCAAGTGATTCTCCTCCACAGTCTCCCAAGTAGCTGAGATTACAGGCACGTACCAATATCCTCAGCTAGTTTTTTTGAATTTTTAGTAGAAACAGTGTTTCCACATGTTGGCCAGGCTGGTCTCAAACTCCTAACCTCAGGCAATCCGACCACCTCAGCCTCCCAAAGTGCTAAGATTACAGGCATAAGCTACAGCGCCTGGCCTGTTTAAACATTTATCTTCCTGACAAGAGTATAATCCTCAAAAGAGCAGGGATATGTCTTATAACTCAACCACCAAGACTGGCAACGTGGTATGCAGTCTGCTATCCATATCAATGGGTTCCATGTCTATGGATTCAACTAATTGTGGATTGAAAGTATTTGGAAAAATATTTCTGCAAAGTTCCAAAATGCAAAACTTGAATTTGCTGCATGCCAAGTACTGCACTGAATCCACACAAATCAAGTCATGTGTAGGTATTGTAGTAGGTATTTTAAGTAATCTAGAGGTGATTTAAAGTATACAGGAGGATGTACATAGGTTATTTGCAAATGTTATACCATTTTATACAAGGGACTTTAGTATCCTTGGATTTTGGTATCCGTGGAGAGTCCTGGAACCAACCTTCAAAGACACCCCATGTGTGTGTAGATATACAACTGTATGTGTAATGACAGAGAATTGGGAATTCAACAGTAGTCTAGAGAGTTGGAAAATCCTGGAATCCTGTAATGAAAATCCTAACTTTGTCATTTACTAGCTGTAGCGATGTAACCTTGGTTTTGCTATTTGCCCTCCACCAGCCTCAGTTGCTGCATCTGTAAAATGTGGTTGTTCTCTGCTATTGTCAGTATAGTCGGTGTGGTTGTGGTGGTGTTGACAGTCTCCTTTTACACCATAACTGGAGGAATAGCCATGTCTGTGTCAAGAGACAATTTTTTATTTAAGAAATTTTGCTGGGCACAGTGGCTCACACCTGTAATCCCAACACTTTGGGAGGCCAAGGCAGGTGGAGTTTGAGACCAGCCAACATGGTGAAATCCTGTCTCTACTAACAATATAAAAATTGGCTGGGCACAGTGGGACATTCCTGTAATCCCAGCTACTTGGGAGGCTGAGGCAGAAGAACCTCTGGAAACCAGGAGGCGGAGATTGCAGTGAGCCAAGATCACACCATAGCCAGGTGCAGTGGCTCATGCCTGTAATCCTAGCACTTTCGGAGGCTGAGGCAGCAGGATCACTTGAGGTCAGGAGTTTGGGACCAGCCTGGCCAACGTGGTGAAACTCCATCTCTACTAAAAATAGAACAATTAGCCAGGTGTGGTGGTGCATGCCTGTAATCCCAGCTACTTGGGAGGCTGAGGCAGAAGAATCACTGGAACCTGGGAGGTGGAGGTTGCAAGGTGCCAAGATTGCACCACTGCACTCCAGTCTGGGTGACAGAGAATCCATCTTAAAAAAAAGAGGGGCCGGGCGCAGTGGCTCAAGCCTGTAATCCCAGCACTTTGGGAGGCCGAGGCGGGTGGATCACGAGGTCAAGAGATCGAGACCATCCTGGTCAACATGGTGAAACCCCGTCTCTACTAAAAATACAAAACATTAGCTGGGCATGGTGGCACGTGCCTGTAATCCCAGCTACTCAGGAGGTTGAGGCAGGAGAATTGCCTGAACCCAGGAGGCGGAGGTTGCGGTGAGCCGAGATCGCGCCATTGCACTCCAGCCTGGGCAACAAGAGCGAAACTCCGTCTCAAAAAAAAAAAAAAGAAAAGAAATCTTAACTATATCATTAAACTCTTCCGAAAATTTATTGACACTCATCACTGTATTATTTTGAAGTTTTTCTTTCAAACTCCTAAAAAAAAAAGTATGGGAAGGCAATAAACACAAAGGAAAGGAAATATTTATAATATATATGTTCACTGTTAAAAATCCTAACAAATGATACAACAAAAGTATTTGCTGTCAAATATCACTCTGTAATCTTTGATGGGTATTCAACCTCAGTTATAAACCATATGTCAGATGTGGGGATGATTTTATGGTTCATTGCAGTCTTGGTAGATGTCTTTAACCCCATGACACTTGCTTCAGTGAAAGTTCAAAACTACCTTCAGTCATTTCAAATATGAGAACACTGACACTTTTTGCTATTTTGAGTCTATTCTGCAGCATAGAGGTATACCAAAAAGACATCTGAGCAGTAATGTGGCAGTCTTCAGATGTGCTAATATTTGCATCCCTGCATGACTCTCTGATTCTCACATGCCAAAACAATTAAAGAACCAGATGCAGGTTAAAAATTGTCAAGTGTTTTTTTATTCTTTCTAAGTCATTGCACACAATTTTTATGCATAATTGTTTGCCATTATGCAAACTTAATATCTTGTTTACCACTCTTCAGATGAACTATTCCTATTTGGGAAAGTTTCTGAGTTTCTATGAATTGATCAAGGGTGAGATTTCAAAATATAAAGAGTAGTGATTATTCAGTTAAAGAGGAATTTGTGATCAACAGTGAGTATGTGCAATAAATGCTCAGGGAAGTGAAGAGTTGAACTTACTCGGAACCTGTCATTCATCTGAACATTCCTTGCTTATTGAGCAAATATCACATTCTAGGCACTTCACTGGGCACTGAGAGTAGATCAATTGCTTTTCTTAGGAATACCATATGTTGTCTTTCACATTTGTGATCCTTAATTAAGGTGATCTAATTAACAAATCAAAGAGGGAAACACTACCACTCCCAAAGATTGGTCTAAACATAAAGAAAAGAGTGTAAAAATCAATCTCTCAACTATTGTCCCTTTGACTTCCTAGCCACAGTCTTTAAAGCTTTTCAGTACCCGTGCCTCCCTGCCATCACTATTTCATTCTCCCCATTTTTCAGGACATTAAACATATTGTCTTATGTAAAGTCAATTAGGCAAAGCTATTGAGTGGTAAATGCATACTTGATTTAGCCCTTTTTAAATTTTTATTTCTCTATATTGTTGCCATTTTTCTCATCCTTAGAAAAGGTTCTTTCCACTATATTTCCACTAAATCAAGACTACTTTTCTCAAACTCAAGCAATAGATTCATTTCTCTCAGGAAATCCTTTTACGTATGGCTTGAGTAACAATGTTCATTCAAATAAAGGACATTCCAATCACTGTCATATGATATCTAGATCATTCCAAAATATAAATGTCCTTAGTAAATATTCATTTACTATGCACCTTGCACAGAGTAGTTATATAATGAATATCTGGTGAATGCATAACATTCCCTTTAATTTCTCATATCTTTAGATGAAGTCTTTCCAATATACTATCATTTGTCTATCACTGTACATTTTAATGCTCCAAACAGGAAAATAAATCAATTACAAAGTTATAAAGACTATTAGCAATATTAAGAAAAATTACGTGAAAAAATGTTGGCAAGATGGTGGAATTGAATTTTCCGGCACTCATGCCTCCTACAGAAACATTGATTTGAACAACTATCCATGCATGAAAATACCTTCACAAGAGGCAAAGAAACCAAGTAAGAGATTACAGCACCTGGGTGTGGCACAGAAATGAGAAAGGCACATTGAAGAGGCTCAGAAAGAAAGTTTCACATTACCCACGTCACCTCTCCCCCATGTCCAGGAAGCACAGACTGGAGAGGAGATACCTTCTGCTTGAGGAAATGAAAGAAAGGGGTTCATTTTGCCTTGAACCTCACTACCCATTCTATTCCAGTAAAACCCAGCACTGGGCAGGTCCACATGGACCCAGACTCTGGCTCAGTACCCACAGACCAAACTTCCAGGCCCACCCAGGCACAAGGCTGGATCCCATAGGCCCAAATTCCAGGCCTGCAATGTAGACTCAGTCTCTGAGCTACTCCACCACTAAGCCAATTCCAGCCATCCCAGTCTCTAGACCACCCCCAGCACCAGACTGACCCCCACACCCTCAGGATTCAGGCATGATCCAGCACCAGGTTGGCACCCAGAGCCCAAGTCATCAAACCAGCACCTGCAGGCTAGGGGCCTATGCATTGAGATACAGGCACAAGGCTTTCTCAGCACCAGGCCAACCCCTGCGGCCCTAGGCTCCAGGCCAGCGTCCATGAACTGAGCCTCTAAGTCCGCACCAGCCACAAATAGGATCTTGCAACCCCAGGTTCTAGGCCAGTCTGACGGATTAGGTATCACAAGGCTGGGCTCCACAGGCCAGGCTTCAGGTCCATCCCAACTGGCCCAGTTCCTGTAGCCTTAGTCATCCAGCCAGCACCCTCAGACCTATAAAACACTGATGAAAGAAATAGAGAAAGGCACAAATAAGTGAAAAGACATCCCAGGTTCATGGATTGAAATAATTAATATTGTTGAGCTGTCCATACTACCCAAAGTGATCTACAGATTCAATGTAATCCCTATCAAAATTCTAACAGCATTTTTCACACAAGTAGAGAAAAGAATTTTAAAATTCATATGGAACTAGAAAAGACCCCAAATAGCTGAAGCAATCTCAAGCAAAAAGAACAACACTGGAGGTTTGACACTACCTGACTTCAAAATAAACTTCAAAGCTACAGTAATCCAAACAACCTAGTATTGGCATAAAAACATATACATAGACCAATAGAGCAGAAGAGAGAACTCAAGAAAAAAACATGTACTTACAGTCAGCTGATTTTTAACAAAGTACCAAGAACACACAATGGAAAAAGGACAGTCTCTTCAATAAATGGTACTGAGACAACTGGATATCCACATGCACAAGAATGAAATTAGACCCTTATCTCGTACTATATGCAAAAACCAACTCAAAATGGCTTAAAGACTTAAATGTGAAATCTGAAGCTGTAAAACTACTAGAACACTTAGCAGAAAAGTTCCATGACATTGACCCGGGCAATGATTTTTTAGGATATGACCTTAAAAGCAAAAGCAACTAAAGCAAAAATAGACAAATAAGATTACATTAAATTAAAAAGCAAGCCAAGGAAACAACAGAGTGAAGAGACAACCTGTGGAATGGGAGAAAATATTTGCAAATTCTTACATCTGATAAAAAGTTAATATCCAAAATATCCAAGGAATTCAATTCAATAGCAAGAAAACAAATAACACAATTAAACAATGGTTAAAGGACTTGATTAGACATTTCTCAAAAGACTAAATACAAATGGCCAGTAAGAATATAACAAAATGCTCAACATCACTAATCATCAGGAAAATGTAAATTAAAACTATAATGAGATATCATTTCACACCTATTGGAATATATATTATCAAGTAGATAAAAGATAATTGCTGGTGAAGATATGAAGAAAAGAAAACGCTTTCACGTTGTTGGTGGGAGTAAATTAGTTCAGTAATTACAGAAAGCAGTATGGAGATTTCTCAAAAATATTAAAAACACAACTACCATTGGATCTAGCAATCCCAATACTGGGCATATATCCAAAGAAAATGAAATCAGTACGTCAGAGAGATATTTGCACTCCCATGTTTATCACACCATTATTGGCAAATAGCTAAGATATGAACTCACTCAACCTAAGTGTTCATCAATGGATCAATGGATAAAGAAAATATGCTAAATATATGCAATGGAATATTATTCGACCTTAAAAAAGAAGGAAATTCTGTCAAGTGAAATAAACCAGGCACAGAAAGACAGATGCCACATAATCTCACATATATATGGAATCTAAAAAGTCAAATTAATCTAAGTGGAGAGTAGAATAGTGATTAACAGGGGCTGCATATGTGGGGGTTGGGGAGAGGTTGGTCAAAGGATGCAAAATTTCCATTAAAGTGGCAGAATATATTCCTAATCAACTGTAAAATGTAGTGACTGTAGGTAATAACAGTACTGTACTTTGAAAATTGCTAAGAGAATAGATTTTAAGTGTTCCCACCACAAAAAAAAAAAATGATAACGTATGTGAGGTAATGGATATGTTAATTAGCTCTATTGAACCATTCCACAATGTATGCATGACCTGAAATATCATGTACGAGATAATACAATTTTTAGTTGTCTATTTTGAAAATAAAATAAATTGTATGAGGCTTGCAGAAACAGAAAAGTAAAGATTCAGTCACTCAACAGCATGAACCACTTTAAAGGAATCTTAGATTTTCAGAAGTGAGTCCTGAGGAATATAGACTCATGCAACAGATGTTTAGTAAAGCCATCCTCAGTTTTCAAAGAAAAAATATATCATACACATACATACGAAAAACAATGGTCAAGTCCTGAAATGGTATCTTTTGCTTAGGAATTTCAGTAATAGATAGGTCCAGGAAATCTCACAGAGGAAAAATAGATTTCCAAGTGAGTCATTCCATGGAAATGGTTCAGTGGAATGGCTACATTCCTGAGCTTGGCTTCCCAGACGTCTCCTTGGCTAGAAATGGTGGAGCCCAGGAGAAACTTCTCAAATCATGCCAAGATCCTGGGACTGACCTGGAATGGAACCACAGAGAACCTGGAACAGAAGCTATTTGTTCATTTGCCAACATTTACCTCAGCATGAAACTGCCAAATAAAAAATGAAAAAAAATTTAAAAGAATTACCCTTAGCTGCACAACAATAAGAAAAGGACTGAGTAAGAATTAAGATGTACATATTTACAATGCCCTTTCCTGAGCTCAGTGCACTGAGT
Source organism: Sapajus apella (assembly GCF_009761245.1). Taxonomy (NCBI): domain Eukaryota; kingdom Metazoa; phylum Chordata; class Mammalia; order Primates; family Cebidae; genus Sapajus; species Sapajus apella. The sequence continues at coordinate 3,479,813 of NW_022437000.1, read as the reverse complement.
CTTGCCGAAAGTTTGACAGTAGGAAATACCCTTTCATCAATTTTGTGATATAATCAACCTTATGGCTTAAGAATAAAACCTTAAATCAGATCACAGTGAGCAGTTGAAGCTATTTCCCACACAGCCACATGAATGCTGAAAAACATAAACGTTCAAAAAAAAAACACACACACAAATCTGTAGGACCTAAGTCCAGAAAATATAAGGATAACTATACACCTTACTTATTAAGCTTTTAATGTCTTTCAACTGAATGCCTTGTTAAAGGAACAGTTAAGTATAATTACTTGGTTATTGGACCAAAAATAAAGTATAATTTTCTCTATGTATGTGTCTCAGAAAGAGGCCATTTGGAATAGTGGCCCAAAATTGGGTACATAGGAGATTTCAGTAGAGATGCTTGCTTTATTGCATTGCAATAAAGATTTACAAGATAATCAAATGCTGTGAAATGTTTCCTTGATAATCTATGCAGCCAACGCTGCATTGACAAGTAGGTGTTTAAATTTACAGCCTCAAAGCAGTGGAGGTTTGCTGACAGGTAGAACATAGAACATCTTAGTAGGAAAACACCCTTGAAAGCAATTTTTTATTATGTTCTCAACATCCTCTTTGCTATCTGTGCCTGCAGCCCCAGGAGCTACCAGCCCTTCAGTAATGACACATGATCTGTTAGCTTAAAACACTGAGGCAGTTGGACAAGAGCTATCTTTGGGCTAAAGTACATTGGCTGTCTGCTGTGCACCTCTTAACTCATGCCTTGTTATGCCCACGTATCCTGCAGCCCCCTTTTAAGCATGTTTGCCTATGAATGTAATGGCAGTGAGTGAACAAGGCTTGGTTTGGGAATTCCCCCAAGTAGCTTCATTGGTGATCTCAACCAGTACTATCCAACTCAACCACTAAACGTGAAGTAGACCACAAAGAAGGCAGTATGTCCCTGGTAGTCTAATTACATTGTTACTGAAGCACATTCTGCTCTTTTTCATATTTTCTTTTTGTCATTTACTCTTTTTAAACTTAATCATGTAACACCGCATCTGATATTTTAAATTCTATATATACACCAAAAAAAGGAAAGTTGAAGGAGGAGGTCAGACACATAAAAGTGTGATATCTCCGGTCAGAGCCAAATTCCTAAAGCGTTAGCCCATTAAGCAGCCAAGCAAAATAAGACGCAATCGGTGCTAACTTCATTTTCAAAAGTTCCCACGTGTAGGTTTTACAAGTGCCCAGAGGGATGAGTTAGCCTCAATTGTGTCTTGTTTAATTTGGCCGCATAAAGGGCCAACCCTTTTCTAACTTGGCTCTAGTTGTAGATATCACACCTCTAACGTCTGAACTTGATTCTTAACTTGGCTTTTTCAGTGCACATTAAACGTTTCTGATTTGGTATCACTCTAAAAGAATTTGTAAGTGGTTTCTTTGCACTATGTCTGGACGGATTGGGGTCAGGTGTGATTGGTGGGTTTCCACTACTAAATTATTTCACACTCCCTCACCCCCACCTATTGGCTACACCCTCTGAGTTCATCTGCTGAGTGGGAGGCCAAAATATACTGAGATCAGGTACTGAGAAACTTAGATATACACATTGCAATTGCGACAAAACAAAATTGGTATCTATCTTCCTTTGTTGAATAAATGCATTGTATTTGCCAAGAGCTTATGATTAACACTTTTTACTTGAGAAAAAATAAAGAGAAATCATCTAATCTAGTAGATAGACAGAATGGAGAAATTAAGTCATTATTTCTATTTCTCCACTTATTCAATAGATATACAACAATTTATTACAGAATTACCTAGTTTATGATTTGGCATGAAGAAATGCAATTGGAATAAACCTCTAAACTCCCTCATAGAAATTAACTGTATTCATTTTCCCCTAATGCACACACACAAAAGAATTTAATCCTACCTGTAGAGATTCATAAGACACAAGACAACCTAAATTACTATAGGAAAGAATAAAACTTGTATAAAGACTCATAAAATGGAGTAAGCAATGAGTAGATGAACTACGAGACTTAGAGTCAGAAAACTGCATCTGTACACTGAGCTACTAGTTTTATAACCAGTGGTAAGTCATTTAACCTCACTGAGCCTCAATTTTCTTGTGTATTAAATAGAAATTATAATAATTTCTACCTCAGTGAGAGAATCACATGAGGCTATGAACATGAAAATGCACTGTAGAGTATAAATTCCAGTAAGATATTTCACAAATACTATAAAAGAGTTAGAGAATGATTAAGTGTTGAATTACAGTGTGACTATAACTGTGAGAGTTCAGAGAAAGGATAATCCTATGAATTGGAGATTAGCTTTGGGACAGGTGCGATTTGAGGTGGACCTTAAAGGATCTATTCAATTAGAAATACAAGGAAAGAAGACATCCTCTGAATAAAACAGGTAAACAGGGAATCAGGAGAGGGACAAGGCTGGTAAGCAGCAGAAATAGATGCATGCAGAGAAAAATCACTGCATATAGAGGGGAAGTGCTAGCATGAGAAAACTAGAGATGACAATGCACACCAAGGAGCAGCAGAAAAAGGAGGGGAGTGACTGAAGGAACCCTGTATAGACTGAACCTTTATGTCCCCTCAACATTCATAAGCTGAATCCTTAGTACCCAATATGATAGCATTTAAAGAGTCTTAGGGGGTAATTAGGGTTAGATAAAGTCAAGAGGGTGGGGCTCTTGTCCAATGGGATTAGTGCCCTTTTAAGAAGAGACACCAGTGAGAGTTCACGCTCTGTCTTTCTTTCTCTCTCTCTTATTATGGGTACACAAAAAAAGAGGTCATGTGAGCACACAGCAAGATGGTGGCCACTTACAATCCAGAAGAAGAGGCCTCAGAATAAAACCAGCTCTGCCAGTACCTTGATCTTGTACTTCTCAGCCTCCAGAACTGTAAGAAATAAATTTCTGTTGCTTAAGCCATCCAGTCTATGGGATTTTGTTATGGAAGCTGGAGCTAAGACAAGTCCCAGGTATGGAAAGCCTCAAAAGTCAGACAGAGGGATTGGGCTAACGCATGGACTGTAGGCTCCCGGGAAGGGTGACAAAAGGAAAGGCGTATCTTTGGAATAGTATTGCAGCAATGGTGCCCAGTGTGAAGTGAAAAGAAATGAGGCTGAAGGCAGAGAAGCAAGCCAGGAAGCTGCTTCTAAAAATCCATATATTGTGTGATGAAGTAATGATTGGAAACAGCAAAGCAACTGGAGAGGGGAGGGTGAACTTAATGGACATTTCTAAGACAAAACAGTATCCAGTGATTGCGAGTAAAAGAGGAAAAAGTGATCCTGACTGTTAATTAGGCTCTGGCCTCATGTGCCTATTTTTAAAAAATGGATGAAGGGCTTGGGGTAGGCAGGTTGAATTGCTCAAAACAGGAAACTCAAAAGCTATTATTATAATCATCGTCCTCATTATTAATATAAAGTGCTAAGTCATTACTCATGGGTTGGCAAATCAAAGACTGGGAAATGAGAAGAACTATGTTCAGTTTTTGGCTTAATTCCAAGTCATATCTCTAACTTCAAAGCTTCCAAGGAAGCTGCTTCCACATCTAGCAAAATAGGAATAAGTAGCCAAACACTCTCTTATTTCTCCCAGAACTTTATTTGTGAGTTAGCAAAACAGCATTTGTGAATGGTTGGAGCCCTGCAAAAATATTGCCATGCAAATATAAAAATGACTATGACAAATAACTGTTATTAATAAGTATTCATGGACACTGGAACAACTAACCTTCAAAACAATGTTTCTTATTATCAGAAATTAGAACTCAGCATTTCGTTATGGGGCATACATTAGTTATTCAAAGAATACCCTGAAAATGTAGACATTAAACCACCAGATGTTTCTGCTTAATTAAATCATCTTAGTAGACATTATCTCCATATCTAAAAGAACTTCTTTTGTTCTAGAGTCTGTATATATATAAGACAAAAATACACAAGAGATGTGAGCAGAAAAATATATTCATCAGACCACAGAAATTAGGCAGTTCCTTGTTACTAAAAATGGTTTAACTGTTTATGTGTGTGCGTATAAATGATATATAAATGATGTATAGATGTATAAATGATAAACTATTTGTGTGTTCATGTGTGTGTGTGTGCATGCATGTGTTTAAATCTAATTTAGAACATCAGAACTAAAAATAATTTTACACGTCTGGTGTAACTCTGTTATTTGACAGATGCGACCACTGCAACTCAAGCTCATATACTCACATTTCACCAAGGAAAAGAACCGAGGTACAGAGTTAAAGTAATTTAGCAAGTCATCAATGGGGCAAGTGGCAGGGCTCAGACTTACATGTGTATCTAAATTTCCAAATCCATCCTTTTTAATGTCAAGGCCCATGATCTTTACATCTTGTCATGCTCCCTGCCTGTCCTCTGCAGCACTAGGAACACAGAGCCCTTCCAGGAGAGCTGGGTGAGGCCATCCTGGGCCTCGAAATACCTAACACGCTTAAGGATAATCCACTCTCCAAGAGGACCTGTCAATTTAGGGAAGAGCCAAACTCATCCCTAACCATATCTTCTCAGATCAGATGTGTCATCTGTTACTGAGTTGAGCTCAAAACCAAATCTGAAACTGGAGCCCAGAGAAAACACATCGCTGCTGTTTCTTTCCACCTGCCCTTCCTACCTGGCTTTCCTCAGAAGGCAAGACTGGGAGCTAAGGAAGGTTTGCCTTCCGGAGCCCTCTGACCTCTGCTACGTCCCCTGCTAAGTTTGGAAAACTCTTCCTGCAGCCATTGGTTGCTGGACCCCTGTAGTGTCTCATCCACGCAGCCGCCCACTTCACGAGAATCCAGAACCTGGGTTTCGGACATCGCGCTTCTCAAGATTCAGGTGTGATCATCTAATTGCTGCAGAGACAAAATTTACCAAAGTGTGCTTCTCTGAACTCACAAATAAAACACTTTTCATATTCAAGTAAGTTGGAAACTGTTGACTACATTCTTTCCTTGGAAATTCACTCTACATGTAATAAAGCCTTTAGGAATTCATAGTTAAAAGAAGAAGAAAGAGATGGAGAAGAAGAAAGAGATGGAGAAGAAGAAAGAGACACAGGGAGAAAGAGGAAGAGGAAGAAGAGGAGAATGGGAGAAAAGAAGAGGAAGAGGAAGAAGAGGAAAAAAGAGAAGAGGAAGAGAAGTAGGGCAAGAATCCTTTGTGTCTATTTAACCCAGGGTTTGCCAAGCTTGTCTGGCCACAGATCCCCCTTTGCTTACTTAATATGCCTCAGAAATAATATTCTGTAAAATACAGTTTAGAAAAATTTGCATTAAGGTCTTTACTCCTGTAATTGGATTAATGTGCTGCTCATCCCTGCTAATGTACTTGTGATTTAGCTGGAACTTCCTAGAAATATACCTTAACCCAAGGGAAAAATCCCTGGGGGGAGAATCTTATACAAAGGGCAGTCCCTTGAAGGAGGTGACAGGCAAGAGTTTTTCCTGTCCCACAAAATGTCATAAGGAAATGCGGTCTGCCTGGCACATATGCTGCCAGCCCCTCCATACCTCGTCCTACTGTGAACACCTACTGGGAACCCAGGTGTCTCAGTGGCAGGGCTTTTTTCAAAATCACATTTTTATACATAAAAGCATATGGATATAAAATCCCCGAGGAGAAAATTGAAACGATACGGTCTTATCACACAATTTTTTTTCTGCAGCATTTATTGAAAAAGGTATTATCACATGGAATCCCTTTGAATTGCGTTCTGATTTTGTAATTTTATTTATTCATGGTTTTCTGATGTCAGGGTGTTGCGGGAGCTTAAAATTCTATTTTAGATCCACTTATTGCGTTTGAAAAGATCTATGAAAACAGTTCCTGCCATGTGACTTGTCAGTGTTATCTGTGCTCTGGGTAGTGGTTCCAGCAGCTTCCTGCAGGGGTCCTGCCAACAGGCTGCCTTTTCTCTTATCATCACACTCCTCTCCACAGCTAGCTGAAACCGAGCCTCATAAACCCAACTGACACACCTCACAAAGACCCATCTCCCCTCATCTACACTCGGCTCCCCCCTGTTGAAATAATATTGCTCCCATGGTTAATGACATTGCCCAACGGTTAACCAATGCTGGATTAAGCATAGGCCTCTCCTAGCCTATACTTTTGCTTCTCTTTCTCCTAAATTTGTCTTCCTCCTAGTTAGCCTATTCGATGCTCCCTCTCCTATTGCATCTACTACTGCAGCATCAGCAGATGAGCCAGAAAATAAATCGAGGTAAAATTCCTTTGAAGGCAGCCTCATTTGCAATGGCAATAGGAGGGAAAGTGGACAATGGCACATGGAGGCTTCCGCAAGCTCCTAATTGTGTCTATTTGCTTCATTCTAAATCATCTGACATTCATTCATCTGTCGAAAAGAAAAATTGAGGGCCTGTTTCACTTATAACAAGGTATGATGGTTAATTTTACATGCCAACATGATGGACTAAGGGATACTGAGGCAGCTGATAAAACATGATGCCTGGGTGTGTCTGTGAGGCTGTTTCCAGAAGAGATTATCATTTGAATCAGTAGACTGAATTAGGAAGATCCACTCTCACCCACGTGGGTTGAGGGCCTGAATAGATGAAAAATGTGGGAAAAGGGCAAATTCACCCTCTGAGCTGGAACGCCCATCTTCTCCTGCCCTCAGACATCAGCACTCCTGGTTCTTGGGCCTTTGGACTCAGACTGGGACTTTCACCATCAGGCCCCCTGGTTCTCAGGCCTTCAGACTCAGAATTCAGACTTAGACTAAATTACACCACCAGCTTTTCTTGTTTTCCACACAGCAGGTGGCAAATCATGCGACTTCCTGGTCTCCATAGTCATGTGAGCCAATTCTCATAATACATTTCTTCACATATATATCCTATTGATTCTGTTTCTCTGAAGAACTCAGATTATTACACAAGGAGATATAAAGAATCACAACCTAAGTAGTTGTTCACAACTTATTCTCTACTTCTACAATTAAATATTATTTAGCGCTTTTTTTTAAGCTTCAAAAAAAAGTTTTTTAAAAGTGTGCCTGCCTGACGCTAAGGAGCGCGTACATGTGTGATGATGTAGGGAGCATCAACTGGGAGGGAGAACTGGGCCTGCACCTGCGTGCATTCTCCTCTTCTGTCCAAGTTGGCCCCTTCCCTGTGCCAAAGTGAGCAGCAGCCAACACGTCAGTGTGGGAGTCCTATGACAAAACCTAGGGCAATGAAGAAGTAGAAGAAGAACAAGAAGAGAACCTTGAAACAAGTGGAGACTATAAATATGCAGGAAGAGATGGTTTGATTTTTTTGTTTGATGCTTCCAGGGCTACGTTTGAATCTCAGAGTGAAGATGAGTTGACTCCTTTTGACATGAGCATGCAGTGTATCCAAAGTGTGTACATCAGTAAGGTCATAAGCACTGATCGAGATCTCTTGGCAGTGGTGTTCTATGGTACCGAGAAAGGCAAAAATTCAGTGAATTTTAAAAGTATTAATGTCTTACAGGAGTTGGATAATCCAGGTGCAAAACGAATTCTAGAGCTTGACCATGTAAGGAGCAGCAGGGACAAAAACGTTTTCAAGACTGATGGGCCACGGATCTGGCTACTTGAAGTGCTGTGGGTGTGTGCCAACCTCTTTAGTGATATCCAGTTCAAGATGAGTCATAAGAGGATCATGCTGTTCACCAATGAAGACAACCCCCGCGGCAATGACAGTGCCAAAGCCAGCCAGGTGAAGACCAAAGCCGGTGATCTCCTAGATACAGGTATCTTCCTTGACTTGATGCACCTGAAGAAACCTGGGGGCTTTGACATATCCTTGTTGTACAGAGATATTATCAATAGCAGAGGATGAGGACCTCAGGGTTCACTTTGAGGAATCCAGCAAGCTAGAAGACCTGTTGCAGAAGGTTCGCACCAAGGAGACCAGGAAGCGAGCACTCAGCAGGTTAAAGCTGAAGGTCAGCAAAGATACAGTGATCTCTGTGGGCATTTATAACCTGGTCCAGAAGGCTCTCAAGCCTCCTCCAATAAAGCTCTATCAGGAAACAAATGAACCAGTGAAAACCAAGACCCAGACATTTAATACAAGTACAGGCGGTTTGCTTCTGCCTAGCGATACCAAGAGGTCACAGATCTATGGGAAGTCATCAGATTATACTGGAGAAAGAGGAAACAGAAGAGCTAAAATGACTTGATGATCCAGGTTTGATGCTCAAAGGCTTCAAGCCCTTGGTAATGTTGACGAAGCACCATTACCTGAGACCCTCCCTGTTGGTGTACCCAGAGGAGCCACTGGTGATTGGAAGCTTAACCCTGTTCGGTGCTCTGCTCATCAAGTGTCTGGAGAAGGAAGTCACAGCATTGTGCAGATATACACCCCGGAGGAACATCCCCCCTTATTTTGTGGGTTTGGTTCTACAGGATGAGGAGTTGGATGACCAGAAAATTCAGGTGACTCCTGGCTTTCAGCTGGTCTTTTTACCATTTGCTGATGGTAAAAGGAAGATGCCCTTTACTGAAAAAATTCATGGCAACTCCAGAGCAGGTGGACAAGATGAAGGCTATTGTTGAGAAGCTCCGCTTCACATACAGAAGTGACAGCTTTGAGAACCCCATGCTGCCGCAACACTTCAGGAACCTGGAGGCCTTGGCCTTGGATTTGATGGAGGCTGAACAAGCAGTGGACCTGACATTGCCCAAGGTTGAAGCAATGAATAAAAGACTGGGTTCCCTGGTGGATGAATTTAAGGAGCTTATTTACCCACCAGATTACAATCCTGAAGGGAAAGTGACCAAGAGAAAACACGATAATGAAGGTTCTGGAAGCAAAAGTCCCAAGGTGGAGTATTCAGAAGAGGAGCTGAAGACCCACATCAACAAGGGCACGCTGGGCAAGTTCACTGTGCCCGTGCTGAAAGAGGCTTGCCAGGCATACGGGCTGAAGAGTGGGCTGAAAAGCAGAAGCTGGTGGAAGCCCTCACCAAGCCCTTCCTGGACTGACCAGAGGCCACGCACCCTGCCGTCCTTCCGCAGCGTGGCCAGGACCTGGCCTTGTTCTCAGCCAGTTTAGATGTGTTTGTCCCCAGCTAGGAAGCGTCTACCCAACAGAGAAGTCGAGGGACTTTATGTTTTTGAGGCTTTCTGCTGCCACGGTGATGGTGTAGCCCTCCCACTTTGCTGTTCCTTACTTTACTGCCTGAATAAAGAGCCCTAAGTTTGCACTAAAAAAATAAAAATAAAAAATAAAATAAAATTAGTTATTTCTCACCCAAACTTTCAATGTAGTTGGGTACAAAACCTTATCACACAGCAAAAAAAATTTATAATGACACAGGGGCAAGACAACAGTGCACGTGGCACATTGCTTGGATTTGTAGAATGCATTCACTTTTTTAAAAAAGCATTCTTTAGCTCCTACTATGTGCCAGGTAATATGCTTGGGGCTAGCGGTGAACCAATTAAAGAAGATTCCTTGCTGTCAAGAAGCCCACTTAATATCTAGCAAGGGAGAGGGAAAAATTAATAAGCACCCACAGGATAGTGAGACTAATGCTTTGAAAGGAGTATTTCAAAAGTGCTGTAGAAGAACAGACATTCCAGCCATGTGGGGTCTAGAAAAGCTTCCCCAGGAAAGACATTCTGAAGTGAATTCTGAAGTGGAGAAGCCTGACATGGTTGTAAAAGGGATAACAGCATTTAAATGAGAAAGAGCAGGAAAAATGTTAAAAGTTTCGTAAGTGAGAGAGCAAATGCCGAGTCTGGAGAACTGGGGCTCATTTGCCGTGGGTGGGGCATCTGTTGCACATAAAGGTGTCAGGGAACAAAGACGGGAAAGGAGGGGGCAGACCCACCATGGAGGGTCTAATATGTCCTACCAAGAAATACGGAGTTTACCCTTAGGTAATACAGAGTCATCCGCGCATTTTGGACAAAGATGTCATGTAATGTAATTTGAATAAAAAATCACCGTGGCAGAAATACAGGATGAATTTAGGCAAGAGCTAGTCCAGGAGCAGAGAGAATCTGAACCGAGATAGAAATGGTAAAACATGAAGGGTGATTTTCAAATTTCCAGCTTCAGAGAGTGAGGCAGTGAGGATTCCACTTACTGAAATATGTTTGAGGAGGGCTGAGTTTATTGGTTGAGTTTGAGCTGAACAGATTTAGGTTTTCTATGGGATATTCAAGTGGAGGTGTCCATTAGGTATAAGCATAGGCTAGAGAGAAATGTGAGTACTTTCTGTATGTAGGGTGGCAGCAGAATCCATGAAAGCACTAAGTTTGTCAAATACTGTGAGATCATCCAAAGGAGATCCCACAGAGGGAGGGGAGCAGAAAAATGCTAGATCTCTAGGCAACCCCAATATCTACTGGGCAGGTAGAAGAGAAAATACAGCAGCAATTGAGAAGCTGTCCAGAAAAAAAATAGCTAGAGAATCAAGGTAAAAATGGTGTCATGGAAGTGACCCTTCACATCGTGAGCCTAAGGAAAAGGGTGGAGAGGGGTTTCTTCACTCTGTGTAGGAACTGAGACCTTCTATTTTTGCAGGCCTTGCTGACAGGCAAGGGCACGAAATCAGAGATCCAGCTCTACCTTTTTTAGTCCTGACTTCTGGTATATTCTTTGCGCTGCTTTTTTGCTGGTTTGGTAGCAAACCAAAGTGAAAGCGACCTGATTCATCTCCCTAATCTATCTTCAAACTGAGAAAGATTTCTGTGATCTTTCTGGCTTATTTAATTACTACTTCTTTTTTACCAATAAGGAAAAGGACGCTCAGAGAGGCTGAGACTTGCCCTCTCACAGAGGTAATAAGACTTAGCACCAGGATTAAACTCTCACCTGGCTTCAAATTGAATCGTTTTCCACTATATTCTGCTGGTTCTAATAACATTCCTCATTTGTACCCTTTTTTTTTAAAGCTTTTCAAATTCTTTCTTCCAAATTGATCCAAATTAAAACTGGAGACTGTTTTGAAATTTGACCTTGCAGTCCTCACATAAATGGGAACCTCATTGCACATTCTGGAAAGCAGCTTATGAAAAATACAGATCAGTAAAGATTTTTAGTTATTCTTGCTGTGTAAATGCTGTGTTTCTGTCCTATTTTCCCTTCTTCTATTTGAAAAAGACTAAAAAGAAAAGAATAGATGAATGAACAAATGAAAACTTCAAATTTCAATCAGGCCTTAGAATAGCATTGATCAATAATATTAATTACTTTTTAATTTGAAAGCAACCCAATGGGGGAAAAATAAATCCAGGTAAATATTCTAAAAATAATATGAAAATAGAATTTTTATGACTATATAATATATCCAGGAAAAAGTTCCAAGAAAACCCTAAAAGACAATTAGTCTAAAGGTCAGTGTCATATTTTGTGAATCAGACCACTATGTAATTGAGTAAAACATACTGTGAGAATGGGGTGCTGTGTAAGATGGGGTCAGAATAAAGAGGCTATTTTAATCTAGGAGACAATTTTTTAAAGCATCAGAATGTGTCCCCAGCTATTGAAATTATTATGCTGCAAAAAGCAAAGAAATTGGGTCAAAACTCATTATCAAGCGGCATTTCCACAAGCAGCAGGGGAATATGCTGTTTCCTATCAGACATTACATCCAGAGTCTGGGTAGGTTTCTTTCCTGAATCTGAGCCTAAAAAACTACTTCATTTCCTCACCTTTCCCAGCATTTATAAGCATCCAAGTTTCAACACTGGTCATGAGTAGTAGACAAACTACTCGAATTCCCTGTGCTGTAAAACTTATTTTAAAAAGCAACTTGTAAATTCAGCAGCTTGCTTCAGTTTCTTCCTGTCCACCAATAATGGCCAACTATCTCCATTCCTAGGAACAGACAGATAAAAACTATTACAGCCAAAAATTACTTTTTTTTAACTAGAATAAATTATTTTGGGCACAATTTTGCATCCATTTCTTCCTCTCTGGAGGATAGTTTTGGAACTAGGGCTCTGGACTTGAATTATCAGCTTTGGATTTTGCCTTATGGCCATGATTCTAAGTAACTGAGAGCATTAATTGTGGTCTTTTTTGTTCCACTGGCATCTTTTCTCAGAGAGCTTCAAGCAATTCTATTTCGTGTTTTATCTCTTGAGTTCTCACAGAAGCCCTAGAAAGTAGAACTAGCACTATGAGTAATCCCCTTTTTAAAATAGGAAAATGTTTCTGTCATGTGCATAATTCTATGCAGTGAAGTAAGATGCCTACTTCTTCATTTATAATTTTGTTATCCAATAAAAGTCATGGTTTATTCCTGATATTCAGGCTCTATGAGGACAGGTACTTTCTGTTGTTTACTGGCTGAATAAATAGATAGATGGATAAATGAATGAATACATAGTCATGTACCACAATCTTACTGTATCTTATCCTTCCACTTACTTCTGACAAAGGTAGGTAAATGAGAAATGGATGATGGATGCACAAATGAATTGATGAGTAGAGATGTAAGTGGTTAGAGGATATCTGAATGGAAAGAAGGATAGGTGGGTGGGTAGTGGATGAGTAAAGGAATGGATGCATGGAAGGTCAGTGAATGGATAAATGGATGAATGGCACTGGTGATTCTGACCAAAGATGTCATTTTATGCCATGGTTGAGTTTATAAGAATCTCCAGTGACATCCACTAGGAGCTCAAGCAAAAAGAAAATCCATAGAGACAAAAGGAAACACTAAGTTGGATTAGAAATGAGTAGTGTTTGCTGGAGAAAAAAAGCTTCAGTCAAATAAAACATACATGGGTCACCAAGTTTGGGATTCAATCAAAATGCAGGGTTCAGTATTGCTCTAGTTCTACAAAGGCTCTCCCAGGATTCACTGCAGGATGATTAAGAGGAAACCAAGACCCAAGCCATGGGCATTGGCTCCAATCATCCTTCCATCTCCCTTTAAACTAGAACAGCTCCACTGGTATTGCTTTTACATATTGTGGCTCCTTATAAGATTTTACTTAAAAAGACGTTCCCACTTTGACAAAAAGTAAACTAAAATGATGAACAAACAAATGAATGAAAACTTCAGCAAATTTTAGTGAGGCCTTAGAATAATATTGATCAATAGTATTGATCACCTTTTAACTCCAAAGTAACCTGAGGGAAAAAAATCCATCCAGATGAACACATACAAATGTTTTACATATAATATGCAAATAGAATTACCATGCAATTGCCATGTAACATATTCTCAAAATGTAAGTAATTGTTAAAGCATCCTCGAAACTAGGAGGAATACTGTCCTGCTTATCTAACAGGATTGTCCTAAAGAACAAACGGTCTACTGTAAGGGAAAAGGGCTTTGAAAATCACAAAGAGTGTCATAAGTAGATGGCATTACCAAAATTATAAGAAATAAAAAAAGATTTGAGATTTAAGGAAAAGCTACTTTATCTTAATTATGCATTTTCTTTTGCCTTTTTTTCTTTCTTATTCGTCCACCCAGTCCTAGGTCTTTCCAGGCTCCATTTCTTACAACATCATAATCTTGGCATATTTTACCCTTTCTTCTTCTCATCCCCTTTACTTCTAAGAGAGATAGATACAAGAAATATAAGAACATGATTAAAGGAATTTTGCTGCAAGTATGAGGGTTGGGGAACACAAAACAGCATCAAAAAAGAATTTGATTTCCAAGGCCTATCTGTTGTGCAAAGCAAGGTGAGGGGAGTCCCTGAAAGTATCTTCTATGTCTGAACTACCTGGGTCAGCTCAGGGTTCTTAAGACCCTTGGGAATAAGCTGTTGGATCTTTTCCACAGAAGGCTCACCTGCAGTCAGAGTTGGACCAGGACTCCAACAGCCTTAGCCTGAGCAACAGCAATTTGAGCCCTCTTAATTTTCTAAAGTATATTTTAGACCAGCAATTTTTAGATACGTTTTCAATATTGCAATACTATTTTGGTTACTTATTGCTATGTAACAAATCACCCCAATACCTAGTATCTCCAAAAAAGAGTAATCATTTACTACTTCTCATAATTCAGTGGTCAGGCCAGGAGTCCTCTGATGGTCTCTGTTGGAGTCTTTCCTGAGATTGTAATCAAATGTTGCCTAGGCCTGGAGTCATCAGGAAGCTCAACTGGGAAGTTCAGAGATAGCTCCTCTCTCATCTCATAGGCTCAGTGCCAACCACAGCGTTTCTTCAGTAAGATAGCCAGCCTTCTTACACAGTGGTTTAAGGGTCCCAAAAAGTGACTATTTCAGGAGGAAGGAAGCAGAAGCTGCCAGTCTCTTAAAAGCTAGGAGCAGAGCTGACACAGGGTCACTCCTGTTGCATTCCATGGGTAACATGAGCCACAGACCAGCCTAGATATAATGTAGGAGGACACTACACAAAGATTTGAACACCCTAAGACATAGCTCATTATGGGGCCACCTTTGGAGACAAGACAACACACAGCATTATTGTGAAAAGTGCTTCCATTAATCAAAAACATTCAGAGAGATGGGGATTTTAACAGCACATACATTATCATTCCTCATAATAATTGGGATCAGAATTATCTGTCTAGAGGGTATGGTATCATTGACATGCCTTAGGTGCATACCATATGCATAGTAGCTACGGCCACAAAGGATTAGGCTTTAGGCGCATCTCTGTACGTAGATTATAAGAGTATACTCTGTGATTATAAGGATGTAATCTCAAGCTAGCGTACCAACCTTGAAATGTAACTGGTCGCCAAGAAATGAAAATGTAAACATGTGTGTGTGTGATCTAATGCCATTAATGAACATATAAAGTAATTCGCTTCTTTAATTTTATTCCAGACATTTGACTTACCTTAGATCACCGGAGTTTCTCAATAATTCCTGTGCCACCATGTACGAAGTTATATGTGTTTGTGACTCCCAGGCAACTATTAGTGATATGCCGCATCCTTGATTATCTTATTTTTCTTTATGGTTTCCCAATCCAAAATTGGCAAAGGATGCAAAGTGCTCTAAATAGTATTCTTATCAAAAAGAATATAAAGAAAGTAAGACAACAAAATTAAGGAAGTTCATCTGATAAGAATAACTGATAAAATTATATGGAACTTCATCTAATAAGAGCTGAAACATCCTCTAACATAAATAACTTCAGAGAGTAGTCAGACTCAGGCTCCTGCCTTCCATCCACAGCCCTGATCTTCTAATGTTATCCTGCTTTCTTGGTTGTGAATACTATAATCATCATTAAAGCCTGTGACAAGTCACTGAATCCTTAACATATCTCAGAAGTTGAGAAAAGCTAGTTATTATGAAGATTCCATCCTTAACAACAACTTGCTTAACATCTGTAACAACCACAATGAATGAAACGATGAATAAGGACAGTCATAAGCTGGCTAAAATAACCCGTACTATTTATAACAGTTGTTACTTGTTACAACTCCCTCTTTTCCTATTCTATTTTAACTTATAAGTCCCATTATCAATTAAACCACTTAATTGATAACTTAGCATATTATGACTTACTATAACTTAGTGTTTTGTAAAGCCATTTACCATCCTCTATTCTTATGACGTTACTAATGGCATTTCATCAAAATATTGCTTCTAGCAAACCCAAAAAGTATAGCCAAGTCACTTTTTAAGAATGTTATATTCAAGATTATAATTTTTGAAATGATAGAATTTGTTACTTAAAGAGAAGAAGGAAAAGAAAAGGTATATTTTCTTTCTTTACTGCTGTTTTGGGGTGATAGCTAGAGAACCACTTTAAATGACTGCTGTGGAGTCATGTGGTCCATCCTTCGTTTCTTCCACAATCACTTGAGTGCTCGCTCTGTGTCAGGCACCATGACAGATGGCTCCTTGGCTCCTGCTTTCAAATATTTTATAACCTACTCAGGAGACAGACAGAAAAGCAGTAAAATATATTATGGTTGGTACCACAGTGAGATGAACAAGTGTAATGGAGGCATAAAAGAAGATACCTCCGTCTGCTCCAGGAGTTAAAATGCAATTAGTAGAAGTCATGCTTTAAATAACATTGAAGGATGAGTAGTTTCCCATTCTCATTAGCAGGGGAAAAGCATATTGGAGAGAATGGCATGTGCAAATGGACAAAAGTGCAGACATGGAGAAATGCTCATGTGTTCAGGGACTACAAGGATTCAAGTGCTGGAGGAAAGAAAAGTACAAGCTGCCAAAGATGAAGAGAGACACAAGGGCAGAGCCAGATGATGATCCTTGTTTTCCTTGCAAAGGAATTTGGACTTGGTTCTGTAGGGTAAGGAATTGCAAGCAGAGGTGTCTTGTTACCATATTTGCTTGTGATGAACTGAAAGGAAAGCCTAACAAAAACTGCACCTAAATCTACAGAGCCTGCAGACATAGTTTTGCTCCACAGAGATGCCTGTTAACCATAACTTCAATAGCTGTATTGTCAGCACAGTCACCTTGACCAAAACACTGGGCCAAACAACCTGAAGGAAAATCTGCCCCAATATTACCCTAATATTGTTAGCCCTGGACACTTGTAGAATGTACAAAAGAATAAAGAAAATATTTTTGTTTGAGCAATTATGAAATAGTGTAAGTTTCTGGGATACACATTGCATATAGTTGTGGCTTCTCTTTCTAATGTGCCAATTTTGCTCAAAACTGGGGAACAAAAATAAGCATGTAGATATTTTTCAAAACGGATAAGATATTTTAAGGTTTTTTTAATGTGATGTCTCAACATTGCATTTTAACCTGCAATTCAAACTTTTCTCCCCAATACTTGTCCTTCACCCACTTGAAACAAAGTCATTCTTCTGTTCCGTTATGAGTACGTCAATGGAAATGTCTGAGAATCAGTGCCCCATAAATTTTGTGTGGAGAAAGATAATCCCCTTAGGAGGAGACATGGTCCAGGGGCACATATATATTTTGTAATTTGCTGTAATTCAACGTTAGACCATATATAAGTTAACACCATATATAAGTTAAAGGCAGAAATGGTAGCACACTGGATTTTCTCCTCCACTGCATAGCCTCTTTCAACAGCCGTGTGTATTTCACAAGGTTATTTTAAGGATTAAATGAGGAAATGAAAGCACTTTGTAAACTGTAAAGTGCTAACCTGATGTAATGTTTCATTAAGGAATGAATTTACAAATGACTAGGACAA
Organism: Sapajus apella; assembly: GCF_009761245.1. Lineage (NCBI taxonomy): Eukaryota > Metazoa > Chordata > Mammalia > Primates > Cebidae > Sapajus > Sapajus apella. The sequence goes on along the minus strand of NW_022437000.1, from coordinate 3,462,681 downwards.
GGTGCCTTTTGAATGACTGTTTTCGTTCTTCCATTAATTAGAAAAGGTTTAGTGTGGTCTACCAAGCAAAAGCATGGGCTGTGGCGTCCCCTGATGTCACGGTACAGACGTACAGAATTCCAGTCATCTACATCAGACAGTAGCAATCAGGGTGCATGTACAGACCCATCTGGTTCTCATGCCGTCAGAACGAGGTGCTGAAGTGGAGGATTTTTACTTCTCTGAATTTGAACAAATCCTCTTGAGCTTTCACCAAATGATTAAACACAGTGCAAACTGTCCTCAGCCTGGTCTCCGTTCTCTGATGTCCTCTGTCAGCAAACCATAAGCCATAACCTAAGACAAAGGCTCACGTGGGGGATGTTGCATCAGTAATCCTAGCATTCGTGAGTGATTTTTCTGAATTGCCACTGGTCCATTCAACTGAGAGGTTTTACGTGAGACATTCAGAGGTGAACCAAACATAAACCAGACCTACCCAGTTTGTAATGTTCTCAGCTGTGTGTTTGTGGGAAATATATTTCTTGGAGGTTTGCCACTTCTTTGTTGAATGCCATGGCTGGGGTTTCTGCCTAATAGTGGTGGTGGAAGGGGGGTGCTGGTGACAGAAATGCTAAGGCCAAACACAGAAGCCCAGCTAAGAAAAACAAACTTTCTCTCAAGAAGACGCAAAATTAGCTCCATGTGTTAAAAGAAGAAAGTTATTAGATTATTTAGCTGGGCATCTTATGTCGAATGCAAAATATTTGACTTTAACCTCCTTCTAAGACCATGGTATGTTTTTATTAATAGATGATTCTATGGGAGTAGAAAAAATAGAAACTTTGCTGATAAATGATGCTTAACGTAAGAGACACACTGACATTTTTTAAAAGATTAATCTTGGTTCTTGGGCACCTAGTGTTTTTTTACCAGGGTTATCCAAACTGAATCCAGCAATGTGAAAATATATTCTTACACTGTCCCTGAAATCTATCAGATCACTATAGTACATGTGCCATGACCTAGCATACATGGGGAAAAAATGAGACTTTCCTTATTTATTTTATTTTTAGTATAATTTCCAATAAAAGATGAATCCCAGCCAGCAGCTGAGGGGGCCAATGTGGTTCTTATCAGCACAAAATATGGCTGGGACATCTAATGATGTTGAAAACGTTGCTTGTACTTCAGTTATACTGCATCAAGATTGAGGTCGTGAAATCCAGTTGTTGGAAACAACATATCCTGCAATTTAACTAAATTTAAGATGATGCCAACCACCTGGGGATTTGTCCAAACCAAGCTCTTGCCTTGGAATGACATGTACATATGAGCAGTTCTGGGACTTGATTTCACACAGTGGTTTCTTGGCATTATTTTGGACATATAAACTTCTAAATTGGGGATCTTTCTTAATTCATATATCTTATTTGTATTGGCTTTCATATGTATCTTTTGTCTGTTCTTGATCAAGATGAATATTTGTGGTCATACTATGACTGCCTTAAAACCCTGCTCCTGTATCAAGTATACACAGCCAGTATCACGTCAATATTCAACTGAGGTTTTCACAAGTCTGACAGGGTGAGGGATTAAAGCAAGTGTGGCATTTATGTTTGGTCTAAACAAATCGGCAGCCCAAGAGAACAGACCCTGCCTCAAAGAGACTCTTAATCAGGTTGTACTGTTATTATTGTTATTGAACATAAGACTGTCTAAGATTTTGAGGACATTCTATCTTACAAAGCAGTGCACACATATTTAATGCTTACAAAAGCTCCATAAATGGGTGTTATCTTCATGTTACAGAGAAGAGAACTAGAGCTCACGGAGGTGTGTGACTTCCCCAAGAGCACACACTCGATAAATACCAAAGGTGGGATTAAAAGTCAGATTTTCTGATTCCTGTGTCAGGCTTTTCCTACCACACCCATCTTTCTCTTTTTATATAACCCTGTGTCATTTTTCTGCAGGTTACAGAAGTACTGGAATACAGGAATGGACTTTAAAACTGAGACTTTTTTGAAGGCCTTCAATTGCTGAGGTTATTGCTGTAAAGCAGTTGCTGGCCCTGGTCTTTCTCAGTCAGTTCACTTTTATTTTGTCTGCCTGCTGCTGACAAGACCATCTTATCCCTTTCTTATCACTGTCAGAAGGTCCTGGCCTGGTTGGGGCAGAAGCAGGGGCACAGAGAGAAAAGTGCTGCTGTCTGGGGCCTACAGACTTTTATTCCATCACTTAAGTTGTTTCCCATACATTTCATTCCACAGGAACGTAATATTAGACATTCCTCCCAGGAAAGAAAATAAGTTGATGAATTTGCACACATGATCATTAATCCAAAACAGAAAGTCCAAACTGAACAATAATTTGCCCACTTATCAAGTTATGATCTTTTAGACCAAAGATCATTGGCCAGCATGACTCATACAGTAAGAATCCATTTAGCCCATCATGTCTGTCATAAGGAAAGGTAAAGAAAAAGATGCTTCCTGTCATCTTATACACTTATCTCTCCAAGAACAGAGATAAGCAAGGAGGCCTAAAGAGAGCAAGAATCCACTCCCAAATTCTTCACCTAGTTCTGCCCCTTCAAGACTTTCTACAGGTTGGTAAAGATTCTGAGCACTCTTTAATCAGCATTAGCAGGAGAAGGAAGAATGAATCCCATTGGATCAGAAGTCTTCAGATCCAAGATCTTCCAAGACCAGTGCACAGTGGGCAGGAAAAGCTAAGTACATGTCCCTCACACAAGCTCAGACACTCTCAAGACGCAGAAATGCTGCCAGTCACCTGCATCCTCTTAATATCCAGGAGCTGTAGCTCTGGAACTTCTTTTTATGCAAGGAATCTCAGACAACGAAAGAACAAGTACAAAGAAATCAGTAAATGACTTCTTAGGCAATATGCAGACTTGATCTTGACACCCCCTGTCTTGAAGAAAACTGCTTCGATGTGGTCACCTACAAATTCTATAATGGCATGCTCATGACCCTACAGGAATTTTACACACCTCGTAACAGATGCATTAGAAAATATCAACCGCAGTACTAGAGAAATGTTGACCACTATACATTAATAACTGCCTCCTTGGGAAAATGTCAAGTCTACTCCATGATCAACTGTTTGGCTGCCTTTGACACAATGTTCTTTCTTCAGTGTATATCAGCCCTTAGGGCTATTCATATACTTCACCCTAAGGATTTTGGCAGGCTATTGAACAAAGTGTCCATTTGATACTTAACCTTCTTATCTTAGATCTGGTAATTCTGTTTTAAACATCTGCACTATTTCCACATTCACTTTATATCTGCACATAAACCGTAATGAGAAGAAAGCCTTGCTTTAGAAAGTCACAAATGCACTAAGCTGGAACACAGTAGTTGCTCAATAAATAATTGTTTAGTGAAAGTAAAATGTATTTATCAAGCAGGATTTAGGTCCTGGGGATGACGGAAAAGAAGCATAGAAAAGCCTGTCAACTATCCCAAGTGGTATTTAGGGATCTCCATTCTGCAGGATGGAAAAGAACTGCCAAACTCAGGCTGGGCTGAGACAGATGTTTCTGTGAGAACACTCAGCAGACAATGCTTGCCTTCACTTCAGAATTTCCCATTTTTGTTCTGTCTTCTCAGTAAGGCAGGTCTTTCTGGGAAATATTTATGAAATATTTTCTTGAATCAGAGGTCTCCTTCAGTTATTTGCTTTCCTAACAGAAAGTGTACCCAAGGGAACACTCATATTTTTTTTCTGTTGAAAGACTGAGAAAGTACATACACTTTATTAAAAAGAAAAAGAAAATCTCATTTGGGGTGAAGGTTAAGCAGGCAGGCTGGGTGTTCCCGCCACCTCACTAAGAAGTATCCTTGTTATTCTTTTCCTTTTTCTTTTTGGGCTTAAAGTTCTATGATATTATGAGAAACAACAAAAGGCTTTTACATAAATCATCTAAGTACGAAGGTGGCAGACATGCTGAGGAGGACAGAATTCGTGGCTTTGGCCCTCTGGCTTCAACAGAAGGAAGCCTTTGTTAAATTTTCAGCAAGGATCCTTCTATAAGTTCTTGTCCTCACTGAAGCATTCCTCTCCAGAAAAAAATTAATTACGTAACACAATTTAGACCCTCGATTCATTCCAAAACCAGAGCAAAAATCACGCCCTGTGCATACCTGCAAGTATTATTTACTCAAATATGCCTTAGGGTCTTGTAAAATGTTCCTTCTGGAACATTGAAAAGAAGAGTCTAGCCCAAGATGGGGTCTCAGAAGCTAGCCCTATATGTGCAAGGGAAAGAGAAGAAATAAATCTGGATAAGATGGCCTTAGAAAGTAAGAAATTGTTCTAATATGTCGAATCCATAAGGAAGGGATTAAGACAACATTTATATTTTTTGCTAATGCTTCTTCATGGCCTAGAAAACTGCCTGGTACATAAGAGGGCAGACATTTGATGAATAAATGAATGAATGACATCCAAAGTGTAGTGATACAGGAAATATCAGCAATTATATGTGTTCAGTACACAAAATGAAAAAATTGCCTGTGGACCATGCCCTCAGTGAAGACTGGGGTAAGAGAAGTTGTCATGGGGGTGCTTCTTCCAATACCACCTTGCCCACTCCACAATTGCAGAGCAAAACACAGTCTGGGTTTCTGTAAGCCACTTGGGAGAGATCCTGAGGGACTCCTAATCCCTTCAGTGAGAAGCAGTCTTCATGTTTGGTTGCCCGGGCAACATTCCTGGGAGTCCAGTACTTCTGTTACCACTTGTTCTCTTTCTCATCAAGTCAGTCACCAGAGTCAAGGTAAATGACAAGGCTATGTTGCATCAGGTAAAGCAAGATAGAGTCAACAACAAGATGGGCCATTGGATCCAAAGTCCACAGGGATGTTCTCCTCCCTCACTTTGAAGAATCTCAGAGAACATTTTAAATCTTCTGGCATAGGCAGGTGGAGTGGATATACGGAGAGGAGAACCAGACAAAGCCTGATGCCCTGGCCCACTTCGTATCTGCGGCCTTCCCTTTATGGATCTCAGGATCCTTCTAAGACACCTGTATTTCACTCACATACTGGCTGCCCTCCGGCATGTTAGTAGGGTTGTGGAATAGAGGGGAGGAGTGGGGTGTAAGGCCAAAGCAGCCTTCCAGGTGGAGTAGGTGCAGCTAAAATGTCATTTTGTAGTGGACAGGTAGGTGTTAAAAGATGTACCCAGAGTAGAATTAGCTGCGCATGGTGGCGCACACCTGTATTCCCAGCTACTCGGGAGACTGAGGCACAAGAATCACTTGAACCCAGGAGGTGAAGGTTGCCATGAGTCAAGATTGCACCACTGCTCTCCAGCCCGGGTGACCGAGCAAGACTCTAAATAAATAAATAAATAAATAAAAGTGAATAAATAAATAAATAAATAAAGTGGATAAATAAATAAATAAATAAAGTGAATAAGTAAATTAATAAATAAAGTGAATAAATAAATTAAAAGATGCAACCAGAGTAGAGATTCGTCAAGTATGCATTTTGATTTTTTGAAGGCCATTGGTTTGTGGATGTTGGGTACTGAACCATAAGTACAAATGTGGGAGGCCTCAAAAAGTGCCCTCTAACATCAAGAGACCAACAGAATCTGCTGCTGGAAGCCTGGTGACCCCATCTGTGGAGGTGGAAGAGCTCACTGGAGAATGGATCTACTGCGACCAATGAACCCGCAGACAAAGTGCATTTTCTTGGTATCAGTTTCCACTAGAAGAAAAGACAGGGGCTGAATCTTGGTCTGCAAACTCAAATGTAAAAAAAATGCCATGTATCTTTATTTTCTATAAATCAGTTTAGTTGTAATTGTGAGCCTACCTTCTTCCCTACTGGTAAGAAATGAGATTCATTCTTGGGGCCCCCACATTAATCCAGGGCTATGCCATGGTTCAGTGTCCCACACAGTGCCAGGATGTTAGAGTCCCTCAGGCCACTGGTCATCCACCACGCTGAGTACAGCTGAGACATTCCCTTCATTTCTACAACAAGCACCTGCAGCTTCTGTGCTTGTGTGGGGCAAGGACATATTCAAGAAAGTGTTTCCTGAGTTCTCTCAGCCAGGATGCACCCAGGAGCTTCCTCTCTGGAGACTTGTCACATTCTCAACAGGCTGCTGAGAGGAACCAGGAACATTACTACTGCTCTCCTGGCCCTGTCCACCCACCAGACTTGGTGAAGTTAGTTTAGTTTAAGGAAAATCATTCTCTGGTCATATTTCTTCCTAGGCACCATGCTGCTTTCTGTGAGACGTTCCCTCCCCTTGAAGCTTTAGTTTTCAGAAACAAAGAAAAAATAAAAAAAACAGGAAGTTTTACAGACAACTTCTGCTTTCCACACTGCCACAAAATTTTCCTGGGGCAAGAAAACACAAACGTAGACCAGCTCTATACTAGGATGTGACGAAAGAGAAAACCACAGAGGGGAAATACAAATATAAACTAATATTCAGCTATACATATACAAGGATAGGTCAGAGATAAAGCCCAGATTAGCAATATTCAACAGGTGTTTAGGACATGAGATTTCTTCATGACAGTCCCCTAAGCTGGACACAGATGGTGTATAACGCTACATCCCCAATTTGCCCTAAGATGGGGCCAGTAGAAACCCATATGGCCATGAATATCAAATCGCCTTTAGTGGGCCAAAGTAAAGGAACAGATGACAACCACTCACCTCACACTGCAGTCCCCTCCCTCGGGGCTGGCTGCCCTGGAGCCATTGGTGACAACTTCATAGACAACTTTTGTTACCTTTAGTTGAAGGAAGTAATCATATTTTTCTAGATAGGCATCTGCGGAATCAAGCTCTATTAATTCCCTGTTACACGAATTACCACAAAGTGGCTTTAAACCACAGAACTTTATTCTCCGCAGTTCCAGAAGCTGGAAGTCTAAAATTAAGGCGTCAGCATGACCACGTTAGTTCTGAAGCCTCTGGGGGAATATCCTTCCCTACCTCCTCCAGTTTCTCATGTTGCAACAACTCTTGGTGTTCATTAGTTTGTAGATGTCCCCATTATACATGGCATTCTCCCTGTCTGTCTCTGTGTCCATATTTCCCTCTGCTTATCAGGACACCTGTCTTACTAGATTTAGTGTTCACCCTAAACCAGTTTGACCTCATCTTACCTTGATTACATCTACAAAGACTCTTTTCCAAATAGGGTCATATTCACAGGTTTCAGGTGAACATGAATCCTGGGGGGACACTCTTTAGCCCAGTACAGAAGCCACTTACAGAAAGGTATCCACCCAGTAGTGTGGGCTGCCTGACCATATACACATGTTGGCAACTCAAAGCTCTAGAAAAGAAGCCTCCTTTCATCATGAACTGTATTGAATAGCTTGCTGCAGCTGCCCGGGGCTAAGGTCATCTGGACACTAGAACAAGATGTAAGGTCAACTGACCCATGATTAAAAGAATCCAGAATGTTTACTTCACCCTTGAGCAGTGTGGAAACAATTCCCAACTGCAGATGGGAGGCAGAGCTACTGGACACCGTAGGAACAGAGACTGAATGGTGGTGAGACCCCAAGACAACTATTAGGTGTTGAGAAAGCCCTGTCTCTCTTCTCTATCATGGCTGTCAAAACTTAAAAAAGAGGAAGTCACCAGAGTGTCGCCGAGACCATGAGAAAAAAAAGAGCCAAGGTGTCCTCAGGAAGCAGGAAGCCATTCAAAGGCTAGCAAGAGTGTGAGGATCACACTCATGATGTAGGGTGCTTAAGTGAATTAGCACCACTGGGGTCAAGAGGTTGACTCTGGGATGCCCTTTTTCACCATTGCATTGGCCTGGTATGGGGAAGGGAGGGCAGCTGGTAGGAGGTGTGGGATTGTACATCGATGGAGGAGCCAAGGGCAAGAAGGATACCCATAGCAACTCCTCAAAATTTCTATGATCAACTAATCAGTATTGGGGAAAATGACATTTAGATTTTGCCATATATTTATATTTATCAAAATATGTATATCAGCTTACCCTGCTTTATTAAAATGTGGCAAAAAGTAGCGACTCCAATTTCTGTAAAACTGGTATTCCCTGGCATTTAAAGCGGCATGCTGGGATAAACAAAAAGAACAATGCTGTGATTGTTTTTCATGGCAAAATACATTTTTTCCTTCTCTGCCGCTGGCATCTTAGTGATTGGTTCCTTCCCGTCCCACCTCCCTCTGTGAATCACAGTTCTGCAAAGACTTGAGCCTCTTCCATCTAACTTTAGTATTTTCTTCCTCACCGGGAGTTCATCTTCTGGGACCCCAAATGTAATACTGATTCAACAATCTCACAGTCTTACACAAAAAAATTGATAGAAATATATTTCACTAGATGTGAAATCATGTTACCATTTAATTCTTTCCTATTTCTCTGCCCAATGCTTCATGTGGTAAAGCTGGACTCAAGAGCCTTGGCATGCGTGAGATAGGATTTTTGGTAAGCCAGGCAAATTGAAATATGTGATAAAGAGTTTCTCCTTTATTCAATCAAGAATATTGATAAGGGTGTAGTTTTCTCCTAATATCCAAAATCATGACTTTATTTGAATTCTCTGTAAGTGTTCAAAAGGAAATGCTGATGGAAATGAATATTATGTATTCCTGTTAAAATTTTTCAGCATAACTTTGGGGGAAATATAAACTCCATGGATTAATCAAGTATCATTTATCAATATAGCAACAAATATTTATTGTGCATGTTTGTGTCCTAAGCACTATACTACTATGCCTTTTTATAAAACAAGACTTGTAAAAATTATACTATTATGTCCAAATCCACAAGAAGTAATTTTTTTAATGGCATTTGAATGATAACTAGCATGAAAGCAATGGAAGAAATCACAAAGGAAAAAGATAGATTTTACTGCATGAAAATGAAAGCCCTCTGTTTCTCAAAATATAAGTCAATGTAAAAGGCTTATATTTATATAATTACATAGTTATATGTATATATAATAATTATATAAATATAAGATATATAAATATAAACCAAAGTACAAATATATATATATATATATATATATATATATGTAAACCAAAGATTATGTCCTTGATACCTAATAAAATTGTGTAATATAATAAGACACTGAGATCCCAGTACATAAATGGCTCACAAACATGACATTCACAAATGAGGACATAGAATAGTTTACAACTATTTGAAAAAATTAACTTCAGTAATAAATCAAAGAAATGAAAATCAAAACAGACACAACAACAAAAAACAACTTACCAATTTAACCAAGACATGTTTAATGATAACTGAGAAACTACAATCTATTTTTGTATAAATCTTTGAAGTAAGGAAAAATAATGAATTACCCCTTTACCCTCCAAGCACAACAAAATGAAAGGGAAAATCCACATCAATAAATAACAGAAGAGAGAATCTCTGAGGAAAAATAAGTTCTTAATTAATAGAGTCAGAGAACTGCAGATTTGGATGAAGGCAGATTATAGCCTAGGGATCTGTTCCATCTCCTGAGAAATTAGGGAACAATTATGGCTATGGGGAGCTGGAAAAAAACATAGGGAACATGGAATAGGTTTTGTGTTATATTAAACAAGATTTTCAACTACATCCTTTCAGCTGACATAACTGTAAGTTTCAAATGGTTCTACTGTATATTAGCCATCAATATGGGCTAAGATTATCATGTGAAAATTGTAGTGAGCAGTTTGGCAGAGACACACTGCTAGGAGGTTTGGGCACCCAGTTCTCTGCTAATGTGACTTAACCTGGTGGATTTTAGAATATCAGAAGGAACCAATGAACTGAACTGCATAGTCTTCAAAAATCCCCCCCAACTGAATTTCTAAGAAAGAGCCAAGTACAGTGGCTCGCACCTGTAATCTCAGCACTTTGGGAGGCCAAGGCAGGAGGATCACTTGAGCTCAGGAGTTCAAGACCAGTCTGAACAACATAATAAGACCTCATGTCTACTAAAAATGAAAAACATGATTTGTGTGAAGTGGCGTGTACCTGTAGTCCCAACTACTCAGGAGGCTGAGGCAGGAGGATTGCTGGAGCCCAGGAGGTCAAAGCTGCAGTGAGCTGTGATCATGCCACTGCACTCCAGCCTGGGAGAAAGAGTAAAACTCTGTCTCAAAAAAAATTACATGACAACTATATTTAGATAGTCTGTGTTGTTCATTAGACATAAACCTATGTGCCTTAACAATCATGCTAGGGGTAAAATTTATAGTTCTTCTAGCTTATCAAGTATTCATGCTTGACAATAAAACATGTCTTCTCACTAAGAAGATAAGCGCAGGCATAACTGTAGGTGACACCAAGAGTCTCCTTAAAGTAGTGTGAATCATAAAACAAATAAACATCCAAGAACCCAGAGTTCTACTCCTCTGCTCATGTTCACAAAAGCCTAGTCTTTTAAAGTGGATGTAAATATAACTACCCTACTCAAAGAAAATGTTAATAATGCACCCATATAACACCTTCATTAGAAGCAATACTACGCACCTTCTTAAACAAGCTATGATATGGTTTGCTGCTGTGTCCCCACCCAAATCTCATGTTAAACTGTAATCCCCAATGTCGAAGGAGGGACCTAGTGGGAGATGACTGAATAATAGGGGCAGATTTTCCCCTTGCTGTTTTCATGTTAGTGAGTTATCAGGGGATCTGCTTGTTAGAAAGTGTGTAGCACTTCCCCTTTTGCTCTCTCTCTTTCTCCTGCCAGGCATGTAAATATGTGCCTGCCTCTCCTTCATGATTGTAAGTTTCCTGAGGCCTCTTCAGAAGCAGAAGCCTGTACAACCCACAGAAACATTAGTCGATTAAACATCTTTTTTATGTAAATTACCCCGTCTCGGGTTGTTCTTTACAGCAATGTAAGAATGGACTAATACAGAAAATTTGTACCAGAGAAGTGAGACATTACTATAAAAACACCTTAAAATGTGGAAGCAGCTTTGGAACTGGGTAATGGGCAGAGGTTGGAACAATTTGGAGGGCTCAGAAGAAGACAGGAAGATAAGGAAAGATTTGAAACTTCCTAGAGACTTGTTGAATGATTGTGACCGAAATGCTGATAGTGATATGGACCATGAAGTCCAGGCTGAGGTCTCAGATGGAGATGAGAAATTTATCGGGAACTGGAGTAGAGGTCACTATTTCTATGCTTTCGCAAAGAGACTGCTGGCACTGTGCCCCTGTTCTAGAGATCTATTGAACTTTGAACATGAGAGAAGATTTAAGCCTGGCTGATTCTAACAGTGTACACTCATATGTATTCACAAAGAGATGGTCTGAAATTGGAATTCATTTAAAAGAGAAGCAGAGAATAAAAGTTCAAAAAATTTACAACCTGACCATGTGGTAGAAAAGGACAAAATCATTTTCTGGGGAGGAATTCACACCTGCTGCAGAAATTTGCATAAAGAGGAGCTAAGTGTTAATAGCCAAGAAAATGGGAAAAAATGCCTTCAAGGCATTTCAGAGATCATTGTGACAGCCCCTCCCATTACAGGCCTGGAGGCCTGGGAGGGAAAAATGGTTTCATGAGCCAGGCCCAGGGCCCAGCTGCTTTGTCCAGCCTTGGGACATGGTGCCCTGTGTTCCAGCCACCCCAGTGGCTAAAAGGGTCCCAGGTAAGTCTCTGACCACTGTTCCAGAGAGTGCAAGTCAGAAACTGCCAAGGTATCCATGTGGTGTTAAGCCTGCATACACACAGAGGGCAAGAGTTGAAGTTTGGGAGTGTCCACCTAGATTTCAAAGGATGTATAGAAATACCTGTATGTCCAGGAAAAGCCTGCTGCAGGGGTAGAGCCCTCATGGATAACCTCTACTAGGGCTGTACAGAGGGGAAATGTGGGGTTGGAGCCCCTATGCAAAGTCCCACTGGGGAACTGCCTAGTGGAGCTATGAGAAGACAGCCACCATCCCCCAGACCCTGGAATGGTAGATCCAGCACATCTTGCACCATTCACCTGAAAAAGCTGCAGGCACTCAACACCAGCCCTTGAGAGATGCCATGGGAGCTGAATCACACAGAGCCACAGGTCAGACCTGCCCAAGACCTAGCAAGCCCACCCCTTGCACTAGTGTGGCCCAGATGTGAGACATGGAATCCAAGGAGACTATTTTGAACCTTTAAGATTTAATGACTGCGCTGCTGAGTTTTAGACTTGCATGGGGCCTGTAGCCCTTCATCTTGGCCAATTTCTCTCTTTTGGAATGGGAGCATTTACCTAATGCCCATACCCTTAGTGTATCTTGGAAGTAACTAACTTGTTTTTAATATTACAGACTCATAGGGAGAAGGGACATGCCTATTCTCAGATGAGACTGAACCTGGACTTTTGAGTTAATACTAGAATGAGTTAAGACTTTAGGGGACTTTTGGGAGGCATGAATGTGTTTTGAAATATGAGAAGGACATGAGATTTTGGAGGGGCTGAAGTGGGATGATGTGGCTTGGCTCTGTGTTCCCATTCAAATTTCATATTGAATTGTAATCCCCAGTGTTGGGGGAGGTATCTGGTGGGAGGTGATTGAATAATGTGGGTGGATTTCCCCTTTGCTGTTACCATGACAGTGAATGAGTTCTCATGAGATATGCTTGTTTGAAAGTGTGTAGCATTTCCCCCTTTTCTCTCTCCCGTTCTCCTGCTGGGCATATGAAGATATGCCTGCTTCCCCTTCACCTTCTGCCATGATTATAAGTCGCCTGAGGCCTCTCTCCAGAAGAAGACTGTACAGCATGCAGAACCATGAGCCAATTAAACCTGTTTTCTTTATAAATTACCCAGTCTCAGGTAGTTCTTTATAGCAATGCAAAAACAGATTAATATAAGGTATAAAGTGAACATTTTAATAGATGAAATACTTATTTTTTGAGAACCAATTAAATATTGAAGAATGTGTACCCAGAATAGTAACTCTGGCTTTAGAATACTGTTATGTAGCCTTTCTAGCAATAATTATGGTCATTATCTTTCTTTTTTGGGCACTCTCAGTTCAAGATAATACAAGCTTAACACCTTGCACAGCTTTCTGTCTTCAAAGTTATCCAGCTCACTCAAAAGTGGTATATACTTATATCATCAAAACAACAACAACAACTAAAACAACAGATTCTGGGGAACTCGTACACACTGTTGGTGGGAACGTAAATTAGCACAGCCATGATAAAAAACAACATGGAGATGCCTTAAAAAGTTAAATATAGAGCTGCCTACCATGTAATCCAGCAATTCTGCTAGTGGATATATAGCCAAATAAATTTAAATCCAAAGTAATTGATATACCGAAAAGATATCTACAGTCCTACTGTAGCACTACGTACTTACAACAGCCAAGAGATGGAATCAACCTAAGTGTCCATCAACTGATGAATGGATACGGAAAATGTGGTGTGGTAGACATAAACAATGGAATACTATTTGGCTATAAAAAGAATGAAATCCTGTCATTTGTGGCAATATGAATGAACCCGGAGGACAGGACATAGTATTAAGTAAAACAAACCAGACACAGAAAGAGAAATACCCCATGATCTAATTCATGCGGAATCTTAAAAAGTAGATTTCATAGTCATGGAGAATAGAACAGCGATTACCAGAGGCTGGGGAAAAAAGCGGGTAGGAAATAATGAGGGGAGTCATTCAATGGCTAAAAAAATGAGTTAAAAATAAGGAAGAATAAGTCCTAGTGTTCTATTACACAGTAGGATGCCTATAGCCAACAACAATATATGTGTATTTCAAGACAGCTAGGAAAGAGGATATCAAAAGCTATTACCACAAAGAAATGATACAGGTTTGAGATGACTTACATACTCACTATCCTGATTTGATTATTATACAATGTGTGCCTATATTAATACCTCACACTGTACCCCCATAAACATATGTAATTACGTGTGATTATAAATGAAAATTTTTAGATAAAAAATAATAAAAAGAAAGTAGAATAAATGTTACCAGGGGCCAGGGGATGGGGAAAAAGGAGAAGTATTACTTAATGTGTACAGAGTTTTGAATGAGAATGATGAAAAAGTTTTGGATATAGATAGTTGGTTAGCCAACACTATGAATGTATTTAATTCCACTGAGTTGTACAATTGTGAATGGTTAAAATGATAAATATTACATCATGTATATCTTATCACAATTTTTTAAATCTTGAGGGAAAAGTAGCATATGCTCTTTAAGAAACTAATACAAAAATCACCAGAAAGCATTCTTTTTTAATGCCAAAAATATGCATTTCTATCAAACGGGATTCCTTAGCATGTTTGAAAATAACTATGGATTTATATTTATGCAGTTCATGAAGTTTAGTCCAAAACCTACAAAATCAAACCCTGAGGAAAAGTAAATAAAAGTCATGTCCAATAAACAAATGAGCCTGCAATTTTAGAGAATAAAATGTGTACTAATTTTTAAAATAGGATAAACTACATATTGGGGTTTATCCAGGACAAACAATTGGTTAAGGATAGAATTTTACCATTGAGTAATTCTACGAAAGCTCTAGAGACAAATTACTGGCTTCTCCTGAGAACATTACTATACTGGATTTTCTCATCAGCAGGATGAGAAAAGGGTCTCCAACGGTACATATTCACAACAAAGCTCCTTACCTCTTCACCTTTGCCCCAAATATGCTCCTCCATCTTGCACATCTCAGTACATAGTGTCAACATGCCCACAGTTGCTTAGGCCAAAAGGCTAATCCTATCCTCACACCCCATATTCAAAACTCCAGCAAATCCTGTTGGCTCTTCCTTCAAAAGCTGCTATGGTCTGAATGTTTGTTCTCCACAAAATTCATATGTTGAAATCCTAAACTCCAAGATGGCAAAATTAGAAGGTAGGGGCTCGGGAAGATTATTAGGTTATTGGAAAGATACCCTCATGAGTGGGATCAGTGCCTTATAAAAGAAGCTAGAGAGGGACTCCTGACTTCCTCTGCCATGTCAGGTTAGAATAAGACAGCTGCTTATGAGGAAGTGGACCCTCACCACAGATAGAGTCTGCTGGTGCCTTGATGTTAGACTTCCCAGCCTCCAGAACTATACGAAATAAATTTCTGTTGCTTATAAGCCACTAAGTGCACAATATTTTTGTTATAGCAGCCTGACGAAGACAATATCTAACCAAAATCCAACCTTTTCTTGTCACTTCTGCCCCTACCATCCTAGTTCAAGATACCAACTCCTCTCACCCAGAATGTGAATTATAATAAGTAGCCTCCTAACTATACTTCTTGCTCCCATTCTTGTCCACCTTTAGAAAAAGTGATACATAGTTCCCAGAAAATCTTTTTTGTTTTTGACACAGAGTCTCACTCTATTACCCAGGTTGGAGTGCAGCAACATGATCTCAGATCACTTGAACCCAAGATCTCCACCTCCTGGGTTCAAGTGATTGTCCTGCAACAGCCTCCCAAGTAACTGGGATTACAGGTGCACACCACCAAGATAGGCTAATTATCTTTTTTTATTTTTAGTAAAGACAACGTTCCGTGATGTTGGTCAGGCTGGTCTCCAACTCCTGCCCTCAAGTGACCCACCTGCCTTGGCCTCCCAAAGTGTTGGGATTACAGTCATGAGCTACCACACCCAGTCCGAGAGAAATTATTAAAAGCACAAGTAAGATTGTGTCATTCTTTAGCTCACCAAATCCTCTGTGGCTTTCTATCTTCTCAGAATAAAATTCACACTCTTGACCATGACCTACTACAAAGACGTACGTGATCCACAACTGCCTAGAAATTTCTGTCTCTCATATCCAAGTACTTGCTTACATTAACTGCAATATTATTCTCCCAGATATTCACCCATCTCACTCTCAATTCATCTAAGTCTCCTCTCAAATCCTCCCTAAGAATGGCTTATCTAGTAACTCTCTTTTAAGTATCCACTTGAAACCTCTATTTCATTACACTCTCTGACTTACCTTGCTTTGGATATTCTCATAGTCATTATCACTATTTTACATATAATTGTCACCGTTATCTGCCTTCCCTGCTAGGATGTTAGTTCCATGAAGGCAGAGTCTTGGCTGTATTCATAGCTGTAGCCTCTTGAAATGTACCCAAAACACAGTCTCTACCTAATGAAATGTAGTTGAATGAATTAATGAGAAAGACAATTACAAAAAGTTGGTGAAACAACTTCAAGCCTTAATGGATTTTATCAACTAAAACCCATTCCACTTAAAAGGATGTGCTTTGGTTTATAAAGCAATGTAAAAGTAAATATTAAGGCACTAAAATGTATATTACATCAATTTCATTATATTAGGATCATATATTATATTTTATATATAATGTAATTAAGATATGCAACATCCATTGCATTACACTTTTCAATATCCCATAGCTATTCCTTTACTTTTTATAATATAGTATATGTTGGCTCACTTCAGTCAGAAAAACAAATGTTTGTTTTTATCACTTTGACATAATGAAATGCTATCCTTCTTGAATTTGGCATTTCAAATTCTGGGAATTTGCCTTAAGGGAAGAATTCAAAACTTGAGGGAAAATATAAGTACACTGAAAAAAATTATAAATTTAAAAAGAAAACAGCGATATCAGAGATTTTAATCTCAATCTTCAATCACCTAAGACCTCCCAAAATATCAGATGTTTAAGCTGGTTCGGGCAGCCCCAACTGCTGAATCAACCCCTTGTCATTTCATATAACCTGAATCAAAATGTTTTCTGATGGTAAATGTCTATTTCTTTTCTTTTAAAATATATGTATGCATATGTTCAATAGGAAATTAAGAAAATACCAGAGAGAGTAAGTTTATGAGGAAGGAACGCTTAAAGAGCTTCTTTTTGCAAAATCTCTTTAGTGCATATTCAAGGTAGACAATGTCACAAATCTTAGAAACAGTCACTAATTGGTAATATCTATCTTGGCTAAAGACTAACATACAAATACATCTATCTAAAGTTATCTGATATTAGCATATCAGCATATGCTGATAGATCAGTGGAATAGAAGTGAGAGTCAAGAGATAGATCCTTATATTTATGGTCAATTGATTTTTGACAAAGAGGCCAAGCCAATTCAATGGGAAATTGATAGTCTTTTCAACAATAGTGCTGGGAAAATTAGATATCCATGTGTCATGTGGTAAGTTTAGATCACTACCTCACACCATACACAAAAATTCACTCAAAATGAATCACAGACCTACACATAAGGGCTAAAATTAGAAAACACTTTTAAAAATAGAATAAAATCTTCATGACTTTCAGTTAGGCAAAGAGTTCTTAGATATGACACCAAAAAATGTAAAATAGACTTCACCAAAATTAAAATTATTTGCATTTAATATGACATCATTAAGAAAGTGTAATGATAGGCCACAGACTAGCATATCCTGAAAATCATATATATGCAAAGAACTCTTATCCAGAGTATATAAAGAATTCATGTGACTGAATTATAAGAAACCAGATATATATTCAGTCAAATAAGAAATTCTCAAATGAATTTATAAAAAATGTAAAACTTAGCTTGGTATGGGTGACTCTCATACCTATAATCCCAGCACTTGGAGAGGCCAACCTCGGGGGATTGCTTGAGGCCAGGAGTTCAAGACCAGATTGGGTAACATCACAAGACCCAATCTCTACAATAAAAATAAAATTAGCTAGGCATGTTTTTAGGTGCCTGTAGTCCTAGCTACTCAAGAGGCTAAGGCAGGAGGTTCACTTGAGCCCAACTGTCTGAGACTACAGTGAGCTATGAGCACCACTGTATCCCATCCTAGGTGAGATACCATTTAAAAAAAAAAAAAAAAAAAAAAAAGGAAAGAAAATAAGGAAAAAAACCAGTGCAAAACTGCCAATATTCACAGGGATAATTATTAATTACATAATTAATTACACTGAACCAAAACCTGTATTTCTTAGAAAAGGAATTTTAGCTGCATCTTTATCAGTTTCTAAAAGGTAACTTTCATCTCCATAGGTTTGTGAAGAATCTTAGTGATATGATTTGGCTGTGTCCCCACTCAAATCTCATCTTGACTTGTAGTTCCCATAATCCCCATGTGTGGTGGGAGGAACCTGGTGGGAGGTAATTGAATCATGAGGGAAGTTTCCCCTATGCTATTCTCATCATAGTAAGTTTTCATGAGATCTGGTGATTTTATTTTATTTATTTATTTTCTCTCCAAGGATTTTTTTTTTATTATTGCACTTTAGGTTGTGGGGTACATGCGCAAAACATGCAGGATTGTTGCATAGGTACATACGTGGCAATGTGGTTTGCTGCCTCCAACCCCCTATCACCTATATCAGGCATTTCTCCCCATGTTTTCCCTCCCCAACCTCCCTACCCCCTGCTGTCCCTCCCCTATTCTGCCCACAACAGACCCCAGTGTGTCATGCTCCCTTCCCTATGTCCATGTGTTCTCATTGTTCAATACCTGCCTATGAGAGAGAACATGCAGTGTTTGATTTTCTGTTCTTGTGTCATATTGCTGAGAATTATGGTTTCCAGATTCATCCATGTCCCTACAAAGGACACAAACTCATAATTTTTATGGCTGTATATGTATGACATTTTCCTTGTCCAGTCTATCATCGATGGGCATTTGAGTTGATTACAGGTCTTTGCTATTGTAAACAGGGCCTCAATGAACATACGTGTGCATGTGTCTTTATAATAGAAAGATTTATAATCCTTTGGATATATACCCAGTAATGGGATTGCTGGATCAAATGGAATTTCTATTTCTAGGTCCTTGAGGAATCGCCACACTGTCTTCCACAATGGTTGAACTAATTTACACTCCCACCAACAGTGTAAAAGTGTTCCTATTTCTCCACATCCTCTCCAGCATCTGTTGTCTCCAGATTTTTTAATGATCGCCATTCTAACTGGCATGAGATAGTATCTCAATATGGTTTTGATTTGCATTTCTCTAGTGACCAGTGATGAGCATTTTTTTCATGTTTGTTTACCTCATAAATGTCTTCTTTTGAAAAGTGTCTTTTTATGTCCTTCAGCCACTTTTGAATGGGTTTTTTTTTTTTCTTGTAAATCTGTTTTAATTCTTTGCAGCTTCTGGATATTAGCCCTTTGTCAGATGGGTAGATTGCAAAAATTTTTTCCCATTCGTTGGTTGCCAGTTCACTTTAATGATTGTTTCTTTTGCTGTGCAGAAGTGCTGAAGTTTAATTACATCCCATTCGTCTATTTTGGCTTTTGTTGCAAATGATTTTGGTGTTTCAGTCATGAAGTCCTTGCCTATCCCTATGTCCTGGGAGGTTTTGCCTAGGTTTTCTTCTAGGGTTTTTATGGTGTTAGGCCTTATGTTTAAGTCTTTAATCCACCTGGAGTTAATTTAGTGTAAGGTGTCAGGAAGAGGTCCAGTTTCTGCTTTCTGCACATGGCTAGCCAGCTTTCCCAACACCATTTATTAAACAGGGAAGCCCTTGCTTGTTTTTGTCAGGTTTGTCAAAGATCAGATGGTTGTAGATATGCGACATTGCCTCTGAGACCTCTGTTCTGTTCCACTGGTCTATGTCTCTGTTTTGGTACAAGTACCATGCCGTATTGATTACTGTAGTCTTGTAGTATAGTTTGAAGTCAGGTAGTGTGATACCTCCAGCTTTGTTATTTTTGCTTAGAATTGTCTTGGCTATGTGGGCTCTCTGGTTCCATATGAAGTTTAAGGTGGTTTTTTCCAGTTCTGTGAAGAGGGTCATAAGTAGCTTGATGGGAATAGTGCTGAATATATAAATTACTTTGGGCAGTATGGCCATTTTCACAATATTGATTCTTCCTAATCATGAGCATGGAATGTTTTTCCATCTGTTTGCATCCTCTTTTATTTCCTTGAGAGGTGGTTTGTAGTTCTCTTTGAAGAGGTCTTTTACATCCTTTGTTAGTTGTGTTCCTAGGTATTTTATTCTCTTTGTAGCAATTGTGAATGGCAGTTTGTCCTTGATTTGGCTCTTTTCAAGTCTGTTATTGGTGTATAGGAAAGCTTGTGATTTCTGCATATTGATTTTATATCGTGAAACTTTGCTGAAGTTGCTTATCAGTGTCAGGAGATTTGGGGCTGAGATGATTGGGTCTTCTAAATATACAATCATGTC
>NW_022437000.1:3391790-3442175 GCF_009761245.1 Sapajus apella | reverse complement strand
CTCATAAAATGATTTGGGAAGGATTCCCTCTTTTTGGATTGTTTGGAATAGCTTCAGAAGGAGTGGTACCAGCTCCTCTTTGTATGTCTGGAAGAATTCGGCTGTGAACCCATCTGGACCTGGGCTTTTTTTGGTTAGTAGGCTCTTAATTGCTGCCTCAACGTCAGCCCTTTATTTTATAAGGGGTTACCCCTTTGCTCATCTCCTCTCATGCTTCTCCTCTTGCCATCATGTGAAGAGCATGTTTGTTTTTCCTTCCACCATGATTGTAAGCTTCCTGAGGCCTCCCCAGCCCTGTGGAACTGTGAGTAAATTAAACCTCTTTCCCTTATAAATTGCCCAGCTTTGGGCAGTTCTTCATAGCAGCATGGAATGGACTAATACAGTAAATTGGTACCACAGAAGTGGGGTGCTGCTATAAGGATATCTGAAAATGTGGAAGCAACTTTGGAACTGGGTAACAGGCAGAGGTTGTAACAGTGTGCAGGGCTCAGAAGAAGACAAGAAAATGTGGGAAATTTGGAAGCTTCCTCGAGATTTGAAGGGCTCAGAAGACAGGAAGATGTCAGAAAGCAAGAAACTTTCTGGAGACTCAGTTAAATGGCTTTGAACAAAATGCTGATAGTAATATGGACAATGGAATCCAGGCTGAGGTGGTCTCAGATGGAGATGAGAAACTTTTGGGAACTGGAGTAAAGGTCATGCTTGCTATGCCTTAACAAAGAGACCTGTGGCTTTTTGCCCCTGCCCTAGAGATCTGTGGAATGTTGATCTTGAAAGAGGTGATTTAGAGTATCTGGTGGAAGAAATTTCTAAGCAGCAAAGCATTCAAGAGGTGACAGAGCAAACACATTAGGAAATTTTGCAGCTGATGCAGTAGAGAAGAAAAATATATTTTCTGGGAAGAAATTCAAGCTGGCTACATAAATCTGCATAAGTAATGATGAGCCAAATGTTAATCACCAAGACAATGAGATAAATGTCTCTAGAGCATGTCAAAGACCTTCACAGCATCCCTTCCCATCACAAGACTGGAGACCTAGGAGGGAAAAATGGTTTCCTGAGCAAGACCCAGATCCCGCTCCTGCTCTGTGCAGCTTTGAGAATATGTGCAATCTTGGGACATGGTGCCCTGAATCCCAGCTGCTTCAGCCCCAGCCATAGCTAAAAGGGGCCTATGTAGAGCTCAGGCTGTTGCTTCAGAGGGTGCAAACCTCAAGCCTTGACAGCTTCCACATGGTGTTGGTCCTGCAGGTGCATGGAAGTCAAGAATTGAGGTTTGAGAACATCTGCCTAGATTTCAGATGATGTATGGAAACGCCTGGATGTCCAGGAAGAAGTCTGCTGTAGGGGCAAGAGCCCTCATGGAGAATCTCTGCTAGGACAGTGTGGAAAAGAAATGTAGGATCGGAGCCCCCACACAGAGTTCCTAATGGGGCACTGCCCAGTGGAGTTGTGAAAGAAGGGCCACTGCCCTCCAGACACTAGAATGCTAGAACCATCAACAGCTTGCACCATGCACCTGGAAAAGCCAGACACTCAATACCAGTCAATGAAAGCAGCCAGGAGAGAGGCTGTACCCTGCAAAGCCACAGAGGCAGAGCTGCCCAAGGTTATAGGAGCCCACTTCTTGCATAAGTGTGACCTGGATGTGAGTCATGGAGTCAAAGGAGATCATTTTGGAACTTCAAGGTTTAATGACTACTTTATTGGATTTTGGATTTGCATGAGGCCTGTAGCCCTTGTTTTGGCCAATTTCTGCCATTTGTAAAGGGTGCATTTACCTAATGCCTGTACCACCATTGTGTCTAGGAAGTGACTAAGTTGCTTTTGATTTTACAGTCTCATAGGCAGAAGGGACTTGCCTTGTCTCAGGTAAGATTTTGGACTTAGACTTTGGGTTAATGCTAGAATGAGCTAAGACTGTGGGGGACCATTGGAAAGCCATGGTTGTGTTTTGAAATGTGAGGACATGAAATTTGGGAGAGGCCACAGACGGAATGATATGGTTTGGCTGTGTCCCCACTCAAATCTCATTTTGAATTGTAGTTCCCATAACCCCCACATATGGTGGGAGGTAACTGAATCATGGAGGCAGCTTCCTCCATGCTATTCTCATGACAGTAAGTTCCCACAATATATGATGGTTTTATAAGGGGTTTCTCCCTTCACTCATCTCTCATTCTTCTCCTTCCTGCCAAGTGAAGAAAGATTTATTTGCTTCCCCTTCTGACATGATTGTAAGAGTCCTCAGGCTTCCCCTGCCCTGCACAACTGTGAGTCAATTAAACCTCTTTCCTTTATAAATTACACAGTCCCAGGCAGTTCTTTATAGCAGTGTGAGAACAGGCTAATACACTTAGTCGAAGGCAAATACAAGCAGAGAAACTCAAATGGATGAGTAGATCAAGATACCCACTAAATTTCAAAGCCTCTTACAATCTTTTATACAACCTTATGAGACTTTTCATGGCAAAATTAATACTTAAATATTGAATATGTGCAAAGGAAATTTACTTGTTCTTGGACATTTTCCCAAAGTTTTCTCAGTATTAAAAAATGCCCATCAATGGCAGATTGGATAAAGAAAATGTGGTACATATACACCAAGGAATACTATGCAGCCATGAAAAAGAATGAGATCATGTTCTTTGCAGAAATACAAATAGAGCTGGAGGCCATTATCCTTCGCAAACTAATGCAGAAACAGAAAACCAAATACTTCATGTTCTCACTTAAAAGTATGATGAAAACACATGGACTCATTGAGGGGAACAACACACAATGGGGCCTATTGGAGGGTAGAGGATAGAAGCTAGCAGGAGGGAGAAGATCAGAAAAAAATAACTATTGGGTACTAAGCTTAGTACCTGGATAATGAAATAATCTGCATAACAAACAAACCCTAATGATAAGAGTTTACCCATACAACAAACCTGCACATGTACCCCTAAACCTAAAATAAAAGTTACAAAAAACAAAAAACATATCCTTCCAATCTCTGGAAGTTGATTCCGTTCTAGCCTTGTCAGGGAAATATAAATCTAGCTAAGAATGGGCTTGACAATATGGTTTCCTGATAAGTAATCCTCTGTGCTGTAACGTACACACCAGAGATCCAAGGCAAGGTTTCTGTGGGCCAGGGAAGCTGCTGCTACTGCAGGATCCTGTCAATATCACGCTCAGTCATCGTCCACAGTGATGAATGCACATGATCACAGTGCTCTCGTAAATACTATATAATTTAATGTTGATGGAGTCACTGTAGTGAGCAGTGAGATCTCTCCACTCAAAACATCTATGCATGTTAAATTTCACTAAAGAATTCTGAACTGGACTAGGGAAGGTCCAATCTTTCAGCACAGAAAGACTAAACTGCCTGACCTTCCCTAATCTAGCTTTTGCCCCTTGATTGAAGGTGAACTTCTGCCCTGGAAAATCAGAGGCTATTTCTCCTGAAGGCAGGCAAGCCAAAGTCCCTATTTAGGGTGTAAACTATGATTGTCTCTGTTGGGCTAGGCCTAAACAATGAACCAGGGCTCTGATTCAGCAAAACCTCCATTTGGGGACATAACCAGATAACTGTTTGTTAGCAAGATCAGGGTCAGTGTAACCTAGCTTGGTGTAAGCTGGAATTTAAAGACTTGAAGTGATGGAATAGATAAATTAGAGAACTGCCAACTTTCCTATATATGTAGAATAGCAATAAAACACACTAATTATCATGATTGTCATTTTGCATGCATCAGATATAATTCACGTTTTATTTACAAATAAAAACTGATCAGTGATCTGAAATTTTTCATTAGTGAAATTTAACAAGCATAGATGTTTTGAGTGGAGAGACCTCACTGCTCACTGCAGTGACTCCATCAACATTAACTCAGATGGCATCTGTAAGAGTACTATGATCATGTAAACATGTCATACAGTGCTGTTAACCATACTCGCATGATAGACCAATCCCAGTAAGACACTGGATGACATGGTTTGTTGCTAATGCAACATGGTTTTCTTTATGTAGCTAGGTCACTGATCAGTTCAAAACTTACTGCAGTAGAGGAAGTGATACCTGTGGGTATTCTTGACTGCTTATGTCAGGGAAACCAACCCACTCAAGACTTAATAAGCAACACCTGACCGTCCCGGTAATCAAATGAGCTGTAGCAAGAATATGAGTTCCTGGATCAAAAAAACCCATAGAATCTCCACAAAATATAGCAAAAACTACAGACTGGTCCCGGAACCTTTCATATCCTAAGCTTCTTCTCTAAGAAGCTCTTTTTTAAAGTCTCTCTCTTTTTCCAGAGATGAATCAGAACATGCTGACATAGACAACTTGACAAACACATTTTAATGCTTCTGTATTAATGCAGTTGCATAAAAATGAACATGACAAAATGTTAACGGCACAATTTTACTCAATAATGTGAACAACAGAAATCAAGCTCTACACCATTCCCGACCCCCTCCTCTACTCCACCCCAGGGAACATATTCAGTAATAAGCTCAGAATCAAGGATAGAGTGGTGATATCTGTTTTGCACATTACTTAAAACATTTTTTAAAGCATTTCATGAGGTTTTTTAAGGAGGCTAAAAATATCTACAAAAAGCCACATCCTAATGTTATGTAGCTAACCACAGAACATGACCCACTTCCACTCTATCAGAGACCGAATCTCAGAATTTCAGGATAAGATAGTAAATCAGTATTCACCTTGCAGCTTTTCTCTAACTTCCTTCCTGGGCAAAGGACAGGACATGTGAATTTGGTGAAAGATCCTGAATCAGCACTGAAGACAACATCATCCGAGATGAACGCCTTGTGATTGGATGAAACAATATCACCTGCCGTGGGCTAAAAAGGCTTATCTGATAAAGCACAGGATTCTGATATTGAAAGGTGATTAAGGAAGTCAGAGCATGTTAAATATTAAGCACTTCTTGGAATGTGAACACTATGCTAGAGGTTGCTGCATCATAGGAAATGAATCTTCAGAAGACTTCAAGGTCTTTGGCTCTAACACTGCTGAAGCACAAAAATGTCAAAGTATCTAATGAGTTCCAGAACCAACACTAAAAGGAAACATGACTGCCTGAGGGCACGCCCCAAATCTCCAGATGTTTTCTATTCAGGCTCCAATGCCATTGCCCTCCAAAACCTGGGGAAATACGGTTAAATATGTCATCTTGGCAAAATTCAAATGAAAACTCTTCTTTGACATTGTATTTGTTCTTATTTGAAAACTTTACTCTCCCTGCTCCATAATAGTATCTGATTTCTCCGACTCTTCCTGATGCTGCCACAAATGCCTAGTTTAAGTAGTCTCTAAATATTTATTGAGCACTTACTATGTGCCAGCACTCTTTTAGGCACTAGAGAGGTAAATGCGGTGACGCAGATCTTGACACTCCTTGACAAACTATTTAAACCATGATTTCAGCAATATTTGACTTTTCTGACTTCAAGTCCATGGTGTCTCTTCATCACACTGGGACAGTCTTTTCTTGCCTCTGGTACTGTGTAACTCATATCCCTCTAGCCTACAAGAATTTCCACTCCTAGAGCATCTGATTGCCCCTTCTTAAACAAGAATGGTCAAACTTATTAGTTTCTATCTCAGGAGTTTCCATCCTCAACTATCAGCCAGTACAGCCATTTTTAATCCTCTGTGTACAACATCCAACTTACTTCCCACCTTTTCAGATATGCCCATTCCAATCTTACATCACTATGATCTCTATTAATGCATGATAAAATAATATTTAGTTATATTATTATTTATAAATAACCCAAATAACACTACATACCTGTCCACTTGTGGCTCTGAACATCAAGAAATACTTGTCTTCCACCTTTGCTTCATTCAAATACCCTCCTCATCTTCATCCTTCTTCTCTTCTTTTCCTCTGCCTCCTTTTTTTCCTCCTTCCAGGATGTTCTCAAAGCCCAACTTCTCTATAAAGATTTTTCTACTACCTCTAGAATTAACTTTTTAAAAAACATTGTTGTTATGACATCAACCTACTCCAAAATATGATACTTACATTTTGAAAACCTATCAGGTATGTTTATACCTGAAACGTATTCCTATGTTTCTGATAATTTCAGTGCTTATGTTCATTACTCCACTGTATATTTGTATATTAATTTCGAAATTTTCTTTTTTTTTTTTTTTGAGACAGGCTCTCGCTCTGTCCCCCAGCCCGGAGTGCAGTGACATAATCTCAGCTCACTGCAACAACATCTGCCTACTGGGTTCAAATGATTCTCGTGCCTCAGCCTCCTGAGTAGCTGGGATTACAGGCGCACTCCACCATGCCCGGTAATTTTTGTATTTTTAGTAGAGACAGGGTTTCACCATGTTGGCCAGGCTGGTCTCAAACTCCTGACCTCAAGTGATCAACCTGCCTCAGCCTCCCAAAGTGATGGGATTACAGACATGAGCCACTGCGCCTGGTCGATAATTTTTTTTGAGTAAGATTACTCAGCAAATGGTCCTTGATATTCATTATTTGAAATACAGTAAGACAATACTGTTCTACCACTTCTACGGAAGCTGATAACTTGGAAGATAAAAGAAAAAGAAATTAGCAAGTATAGGTTTCTTATCTTGGCTTCATTTGGTATTAGATTGTTAGATTTAGGGAGAGGAGGGGTGGAGGAATTTTTTTTAGAAGTAATGAGTTCTTTTGTGTGCTTTTATTGGATAGAGCATTGGATCCAGAAAACTTAGTATATAAGTCACAGATGATCTCCTAGAAATTGGTCCTGCACCCTTAAGAAACCACTCCACATCTTTGCAAGACAACTTCTCTCGGAAAAAATGAAAAAGTTGGGCTAGAAGCTTCTTTGGTCCCCTCAGAGTGCAACTGTTATTTATAGTTTCCCAAAATCTGTACAAATTACCTGTAAAATTACCTAGGCAGAAAAGTATGCCTAGGTCATAATCCCTTCACCTCCAATTTGTGTTTACTGATATCCCAGGAGTTGGAAGATATACTGAGGGCTTCAGAATATTTCACTGACAGTAAGCAGCAACAAAAATGCACTATTAAAAAAGGGGTATCATGCCATTATTAAACCTTGGTGCACGCCCTAAGAACCATCCAAGCCATTACTGGAAGCACTGCTAAATGGGCAATGAATCACACTGCATTAACTCCTGAGCAACATTAACAATGTAGAGAAACAACCAAATACATTCAGGATGGTAAATAGTCACAAAACATTACATCATTATCAGTCAAATTTATCCACATGTAAATTGCATTAACTGGATGCAAATGAACGTTGGGGAACTTAAAAGCCACTTAAAGTTTTCATCTAGTCTTTACATAGGGTCCAAAAGGCAGCCCACATAAAGAGGGGAGTGGCCAGGTGCTACACATCATAATCCAGGCTTTCAACCGCAGCTGGGATTTCGAGGTACGAAGAGAAAGAATAAAACATTTGTGTGGAAGATGAGATGATATAATAAAGGGGACCAGTCTCATCTAAATGGTGCTCTTCAACTGGAAACTTAGTAAGTTCCCTCAATGCATTGGGCACAAACCTCCCTCTACGGGCAGTTAAAAGAATGCACGAGATACTGGCCCCGCACGTTTCTGTGTGCTTCTAATCAAGTTGATGAGAAAATGAGCCAATGCTCAACTCACAATTAGGAAAATGGTTACATGCTAAACTCTTAGAGATTCATGAATTCATATAAATTCAGGGAGACAGAGAGAATACATCCTACAGCCTGGAGTTCTCAGGTTTCCTACAGAAACAATGGGGAGGTCAGGAGGTCCGTGTTGGAATTCTAACTCTGGCCATGCCCCTAGCTTTTTAGTGGCCTGGGTTGCCAGTATGGTGGGAATGGACAGCTTCACGGAGCCCAGGAAACCTCTACATCGCAAATGGAAGGGCGTGAATATACACGGTGAGGAAAGGAACACTTTAAGTGCTTGTAGAAGAATAATGTCATTCTTGGTAATGGAGATGTTGGGAACTGAGAAAAAAAAGGGTGGCAATTTTGCCATGAACAATTCCAATTTAGGATGTTTTTTTTGCGAGCAATAACACTGGGCTCTTCCTACAGTTAAGAGACAGACTCAATTAGGAATGTACCCTGTGGGCATTCTGTGCAATTGCCATCCAAGGGACAAACTGCACTCAAGCGGCACAGAAAGGACTGCCGCCGTGCATCAAGCTTACAGCTCAGCTCAGCAGCCTAGTAAAAGCTTCATAAGGAGCAGCATCTAAAACGCAGGCAGATTCCATTAACAGTTGGGTCAGACACATAAAAATGTATGCATCTTTGTAGCTATTTGTACCGTGTAGAGTTGGAAAGAAGAGCAGTGTTCGTTTTGAAGCTTTCTCTTTCCAGGTCCGTTCCTTGCTGACCATGGTGGCCTCCTAACATGCACCCTCTTTTGCTCTCTCCAAATTCTCGAAGCTAGATTCTTCCTGCTGCTAGACGCAGCCCTAAAATATAACTGTGACTATGCCTCCCTCCACCCCGCTCAAACACCTTGCACAGTTCCCAGCCCTGCCCTGCAGAGTCTAATTCCTTCTCTCTGTGCTTCCCGTCTTATTTTCTACTATTATCTCAGTCTGAAGCTCTGAAAACTGAATCACTCAGCACATCCTGTACTTAACCTCAAGTGTTGATCTTGGCCATGACCAGCCCCTCTCCAAAGTAGAATCTCTTCCCCTGTCTTCCCCAGCTTCATTGCAAGGGTTCTAGAAACATGCTCATGAATTCTCTGATATCTCTTCTTTTGAGAGATGGGACCTAATTGCCCTCTCCTTGAATGTGGGATGGGCTTAGTGGCTCACTTCTAACAAATAGAATGAAGTAGAAGTGATGAAAACGCCCTCAAACCCAGATGCTGCCTCCTCGGTATTATTTGGGTGCTTGTGGTCATTCTCTCTCTCTTCTTCTCTCTCACTGCTGGCTCTGGGAGAAGCCAGCTGCCAAGTCATGAGGACACTCAGGCAAGCCTGTGGAGAGGCCCACATGGTTAGCCGTGGAGCCCTGTTGGCAACAGCCAGCAAAAAACTGAGGCCTCCTGCCAGGAGCCATGAGAGCCAGCCATTTGGAAGCAGATCCTCCAGCCCCCTTCAGGCCTTCAGATGACCACTGGCCAAAAACTTGACTGCAACCTCATGAGAGTCCTGGGCAGAATCCCCAGCCAAGCTGTTCCCAAGTTCCTGCCCTTTGGAAACTGCAAAATAATAACTGTTTGTTGTTTTAAGCCACTGTGCTAGGGAGTGATCTGTCGTGCAGCAATAGATAACCAACAATAATAATAACTAGCTAATAGGTAACTATTACATAAACTGACTCATTTTCAAATGTCTAACTTCTAAGTACAATTTAACTCTCAGATTAAATGTCTTCTCCTCCATGGATCACTCCTAGCTCAACTGGATAGAAATAGTGTCCACAATCACATAGGTTAATCTGTAGCTCTCTTGTAAAATTTCATATCTCTATTATAGTGGCATGTATGACTTGCAAAATGTTCTCACTTATTGGGAGTTAAGCTCCTTCAGGAAGTGGTCCCAAAAATATCCTCTTACTGTCTCATCAGAGGAGCTAGGTGCATTTTTTTTAAACGTGCTAAATATTTGTCCAGAAAATGAGCACCCAAATTTCAAATTAAAGTTTCTTTCCTTGATTGAAATTCTATTTGTGTTTATTGTTATGATATTAGTTAAAAGTTCTATGTGACTGGCTTGGTGCGGTGGCTCACGCCTGTAATCCCAGCACTTTGGGAGGCCGAGGAGGGCGGATCATGAGGTCAGGAGTTCGAGACCAGCCTGGCCAGCATGGTGAAACCCTGTCTCTACTAAAACTATAAAAAATTAGCTGGACATAGTGGCATGCACTTATAGGTTCAGCTACTTGGGAGGCTGAGGCAGGACAATTGCTTGAACCTGGGAGGTGGAGTTGCAGTGAGCTGAGATCACGGCACTGCATGCCAGTCTGGGCAACAGAGCAACACTCCATCTAAAAAAAAAACTTCTGTGTGACTGCAGAAGCAAAAGACCATATAAAAGTGTCTCATTCCTTCATAACCTTCACAAAAGGGGAAAACTGTCCAAGGTATAATAATTAATGTATCCAATTTACCAAGCTGATTACGTAAGAGGAATTAAAACATGATCATTTTGGTGTTGGTCCTTGTAAAAAGCTGATACAGAATTGAAAGTAGAGGCATGGAAATCAAGAGAGGACTAGTTCCTAACCAGATAATGAAGTCCTTGACAAGTTTTCTTCCACTTGAAGAGAGAAACTTTTCTTTTTCACATTGTCTGTGAGCTGACATCATCCCCTAGACCATTTTCACTGTCCTTAGTGGAGCCTTCTCGAATTTGCTTTGTACAATATTAACAAAGCATCATCAACAACATATGAAAAGTGAATGCGTATTTTTGATTATTTGTATCTAAAGCCCAGGCCTCCCATTTCCTCTGAGTAATGCAAAATGTGAAAGCAGATTATGAATTGAGCATGAAATGTTCAGAGCATTTTGGCTTTTAAAAATGAAAGCACAAAAATCACTACGCTTTGCTGGAGCTCCCTAGACATAATTGCGTAAAGGGAAGGATCCTTCCTGCCAGCCCTTGTCTTTGCCACTGGTGAAAGGCTGTCAAAGCCCTTCTCACTGCTGCCTTTGACATATTTCTAGAACGTCTATTATCAATCAGTGTTCGGTACCCAATGGAGCTCAGATTCAGGCAGGAAGAGCCCAAGCAGACAAATCGTACCCACCTCTTATGCTATCAGATCTGATCCTTGATCGGAAGCAACCATAATAAACCTATTGAGACATTTTGTACAGGGATAATTGTTTTCATAGTAAATCAGTATCCATTTACAGATTATTATATACTGTAAAACATTTATTTCTGTGTGGACGATTATGCATTCTTAACACATAAGACATAAAATCAGCTGGCTCCCTCCCCTTTCCTAAGCAACCAAGACAACAAAAAAACAGTGAGTTCTTGAGTTCCAGTCACTCCCAGCTGGCTTTCCAATGTTAAGGTAATGTCGTTCTGTTCACAATTTTAATAAAGTAAAGAAAAAAAGTATCATAGTCTTCCATTTCCAAAGTACATCCTTAGAATTTCGACTACTACTGTTCCACTCTCTGCTCCCAAAATGGGGCTAACATTTTAAAAGACTGGAAACCCTTTGAGGAATGTTATTCAGACTGTCAGGCATTTGATTATAGAGCACCACTGCATTATTTTCTACACTAGATAAATGAAATAAAGATTTAGGCAATAATTCAAAGAATTTAATCAATGTTAGCCATCAATATAGGTCATTCGAGACAGTATAATTTTAGTCTTTGGTGATAAAAGTTTTCAGCCTGGATTTTCTAGATAAACAACTCTATATTTCTCTTTGTCAGTGTGAATAAAGCTTTAGGGGGAATAGGGAGAAACTTTACCTTTTTTTTTATTAGATATACCTGCCATCCAAATTGCTGCTCTTAACAACATCTTGTATCCAAACCAAACTAATGAACTGTAATGCACTGCTGTTATGAATTGTTTTATGAGCAGTGAAGCTAGGCTCTCCCCTCACCTGACGCCTTGGTTAGTTTGATCAGCATCACCTCGAGCCCCGCTGAATTTTAACTGGCAGAAGAAGGTCATCAACAGCACAGACATAGATTAAAGCAACGCCTATCCTAATACAGCTTCCCTAAAATGGAAGCGTGGCAAACTAGGACAACAGAAGAGCAACCACACAAGTCAAGAGGGAAGTCAAGAGACAGAAAAAGAGGCAGAGGAAATCCATAAGCACTCCATGAGGGAATTCCACAATCCTGTGGTTATCTAGAAAACACTATAGGGAACCGTATCTAATATATGGAGGAAGACACTGACTAGCCGTGACTCCGTAAGGCTGTGTTAAAAAAATAAATAAATAAAGCAAAACAGCCTTTTCAGTGAACAAAGATAAACCTAAACTATTTTCAGTGTAAAAAATATCCAGCTGTCACATTGGTCTTCTGATCACTTCTACAGACATGACAATCACTACCGAGAAGGGGACTGGGCACCCTGGCTGCCGAGGAAAGGGCGGGCTTGTGCCTGCCGTCCTGCGTCACTAACGGCATCACCCGCGACTCGCAGAAATGTTCCAGTTTGAACAACCAACTGTACAGTCACCGTAATTTTCAGTGTAATACTATTTAGAGGGAAAGAACAATGACATAATAAATAAATGTGTAACCTGAAAGAAAACCCTCTGTCTACTTCCTTCACTCTGATATTCCTCGGTCTTGGTGAGAGTAACCTCTAAGTGTAGTGTTATCGGCAACATTCAACTTGACCCTTCTAATCCAGCTGAGAGAGAGTCTCTATCTATCTATCTATGTCTCTCTCTCTCTCTCCACACATGCCACAATTTCTTGCTGGTGCTGCCTTTACATATTTGCCCAAACCATCCCCCAAACAAGAATCGGCTCTTGCTTGCCAGGGTACTTTATCCAATACCAAGACCAAGACTCACTTTCTCTTACATATCCCACTTCGTTCTGCCTCACTGGGCACAGATCCTAGAGATAAAAGTGTATTATTTAATGTATATTATATTTATTTGCTCAGACGTAGCTATTAATATGAATTGGATGGAATATAGACACAAAGTGACGAAATCTACTGCCGAAGCTTGGGTGCACCTGCAGAAATGCTGGCTGCTGACCAGCAGCTCCACTGCCCTCTTACTAAAGAAGCTTCGGGACACCTCCCCCTGGGGGACTCACAGTACCCTACTCTTCTGCTTCAAGGGCACTGTTCCAGATACCATCCAGCAACAAAGAAAAATTGTTGGCTTTATTTTTCTCATTTATTTTTAATTTCCCTTATTTTGTGTAAACTTTTGTAAACCTTTTTCAATCCTTCTGCCACTAGGTGTGAAGAACGTGAATATCAAGCATGGCTCTTGCCTACATAGATCATAAAATTTAGAAGAATCGGGAAAACAAGAATCATATAGTTGTAGTACAAAATATAATGTAGTAAGTACCATGAAGTGGCTATGAAGTGTGTCAGGGTTTTGAAAAAGAAAGAAATCACTTCCATTAAGGCAGGTATAAAACAAAAGAACTAACAATGAATAGGATTAAAATTGTGTCATCTTGAGGTT
Organism: Sapajus apella; assembly: GCF_009761245.1. Lineage (NCBI taxonomy): Eukaryota > Metazoa > Chordata > Mammalia > Primates > Cebidae > Sapajus > Sapajus apella. Next base: position 3,429,013 of record NW_022437000.1, on the reverse strand, counting down.
ACATAATAAGGTTACGTACATGGCAGAAATGTTTACGGGAGGGATACGCAGTCCAGGTGGGAACAGCATGAATAAAATTATGGGGATTAGAAAATGGAGAGCATGACTGAAATAAAATAGTCATTCTAACCAGCAGAATGACTATTTAGGAGTAAGACATAGCCTGTCTAAAAAGGATAGATTTCTTATTTGCCTGGTGTAGCTGGGAGATCAAGTTGAGAAAGAAAAATGTATATATTCACAACATTTTTGTGTATGTGAGTGTACCTACGAATTTATTGAAAAGGTACATAATTATTAAATACTCATTTACAAAATGCACAGATTAAATAGTCTCCTACTGCACACATTTATACAATGGCTGCTTTCTGTTCAGATAAAGAGGAAATCAGCCAGGAGCTCCAAAGGGACCTACTCTATCAAAGATTCAAATTCCACGTGTGAGAACCAGGAAATGAAAAGAGTCCCAGATCCACACTCCTGTAAAATTTTATAAGCGCATGTTTGGCAGCTCTGATCTGAGGCTCACGCTGCCCGACTCAGATCAAGCTGCATTTGCAAATCCAGTGCTGAAGGGAAGAGGAGTTTGGGAGATGCAACTACTGGGTTGCAGCCGAGACACCATTGTGTCTCCCGCTTTCGGTGGCAGAGTCTCACTTTTCCCCACTGTAAGTCTCAGTCAGGTTGACTGATGCACAGAACTGTTCTCCTCCCTCCTCCTTGGGGAGGGAAGAGGAGATGAAGTGCAATATTGCAGAGAGAAAAGTGGTTTTATACACATCATCTTAATTCTCAGTGATGGAGAAGGAAGAAAAAGTACAAGAATTCAAAGTAGCAGAGAAAGGTTCAAGGTTAATTTGATTGGCAATATATGAAATGCCACTTACCTCAGGCCATTTCAAATTGCCCCTCCTCTCCACAGTGAATGAAATGATTCTTTCCAAAGACAGGGGGATCAACTGATAATGGCTGCTATTACATATTCATATACCACTTTACATTCCGCAGCTTACTTGGCAGGAATTCTTACAAGTCTCTCTTCGCAGATGCCCTGTCAGGGAGGTGAGGCTGGAATTCAGTGAGCTCTCACAAGCACTTTTCAGTGGACAGAAGGACAGAGACTGGACGGTATGGAGGGGCTGCCTGGAAGAGACCTTGCCTGGGCCGAACGGGCAATCTATGCCTCGACTTTGCCTTCAGTGCCCACCCCACTCAGTCCAGGCTGGGGGGCTCGCTTTCCAAAGACAGGGTAGTTTATGTAAGAACATGCTCTGTAACCGATAGTCTTAACAACAAGTACTTCTCAGTGCTAGTGTGAGGCTGAAAAAAATTATTGTGTGCTTTAAAAAAAAATGTGGTACCATTGCAAAGAAGATGAGGAAAAGAATATAAAAACAATAATATTGTGGAACAATTGTCTATCTGCGTTAAGGATGATTTCTTCATCCTAGAGAAGGTAAGGAGAGGTTTTATTTTGAGGAATTTTTAAAAAGAAAAAAAGGGGAAATTATATTATGAGTTTTTAAGAGTTGAGTTTCTGAGTTCTGATGCAACTCACTCACACTTCCTGGAGGATAATCCTAGTGAGATTAGGGTAAAATCAATTCAGCCAATACTCACTCTGGGTCTAACACACACAAGGAAAAAGGCTGGCAAGTTTTATTCCCATACGAGCCAGGTTAGGTCACAAAACAAAAGACACAGCCAGAGACAGGGTTCCTAAATACAGCTGGAGAGAAGTTGGAAAGAAAATGTGTATGGCTGAGTACATGTTCATTGTACCTTGGAAAAAGAACATAAAGCCCGAGGAATCATTAGCTTCATGTTTCTCTCTCTCTGTCCCTCTCTCTCTCTCTCACCCCTCCTCCCCCCCAGTTATTTCGTGACATGGCCAATTGCTGAATTGCTATTCACTATTAACTCTCTTCCTTCAAGGTCAGTGATTGCCCTGAGTGTGATGACACTGCTCAAGGTAATACACACTTCAGATAAACCTTGAAATGTTGACCCGTCGTAAGTTCGGTGTAATTAAAAGGTGTGCCTATGCCCAAGCCAACTGTTTAAAACCTAATGTCTCTGTGCTTACTCAGAACATCTGTCTGTGGATTTTCTTCACAGGCAATTTTTATAAAGCACTAAAAGTCTGCATGAAATTAATGACTGCAAATTAGCTTGAGTTAATTTTTTAAATTAACTCAGTAAATTAACTCTGATTTAAATTTAGGAAGAAAGGGGCTTTTTATTTATTTACAGCTGGAGAACATAAAGTAGATTCAAATACTTTAGGATCAAACTACTGCCCTGTTCGTGGAGTTAGGTTTGACATGCAGTGGTGGGTTTTGAAGAATAGTTCCTTAGAGTTATTCTGACCGCAACTGTTTTCAGTGTGATTGATTTTTATTACTAATGGGATTGGTGCTCCTCAACATACAATGTAGAGAGAGAGAAAACATGATAGTGAGAGAGTAGGGGACAGAGAGAAAGACATTTCCTCGGAAACTACTCTAGAGCAGTCTTGCCACTCTCCTCTAAACATCACTCCAGGATGCCAGGATGCATGCTGGCAATTTATGTCTCTCAGGGCACTCAAGGGCATCGTTTCAGAGACAAGAAGCAAAACTGTTACTCTAAGAGAACAGTTGATTCCTTCAAGTTTAGCAGTAAACCAAGCTGAAATGACTGAACGTGAACAAGGAAACATGCTTAAGAACCAGGAATATGTCTGGATAAACTAAATTCATTTCAGTAAACACCTGTCTAGGGGTTTATTCTTTAAAATAATCAGAGTACCTAAAATACCTATGTCACCCTGAATGGTGAAACCAAAAGGAAATGACCAAATAGATCGATGTTGTGAAAGAAAAGCTTGCCCAAAAATGGGGAACCAGCCTAAGTGCCCATCAACTAATGTGTATATAAAGAAAATGTGGTATAGATATGCCACGGAATACTACTCAGCCTTTAAAAGGAAAAAATAAAAGCTTTTGCAGCAACTCAGATGGAGCCAGAGGCCATTATTCTCAGTGAAATAACACAGGAATGGAAAACCCAAATCCATATGTTTTCACTTAGCTCTCACAAGTGGAGCTAAGCTATGAGTATGCAGAGACAGAGGGATATTATGGACTTTAGAGACTTGGAAAGGAGAAGGTGGGAGGAGGGCTAGGCATAAAAACTACACATTAGGTACAATGTACACTACTCAGGTGATGAGAGCACTAAAATCTCAGATTTCACCATTGTATAATTCATCCACATAACAAAAAAAACACATGTGCCCCAAAAGATATTGAAATAAAACAACAAAAAGAAGAAAAAGAAAAGCTTGCCCAGGTGGTGACTGTGATGGTCTGCAACTATTTCCATCAGAGCTTGGGGACAATGAAGGAAGAAGAGTAACAGTTATCAAATCATTCCATAATCTCCTATGCATGAGCTCATTTACAACTACATTGTGACCTTCCTGGCTATTCTCCAAACTTTAAAATACTGCCACCCGTCTACAAAATGGAGATTCTAATACATACCTTCCAGGATTGTTGTGAGGATTAAGTGAACGTGAAGCCTAGCGCCAGGGCTGGCAGGCGGTAAACTCTCAACGAATGAATGTTGTTATTACTGTCACATCTGTCATTTTTTACTCTTTAGTACTAAGCGGTGAATTGATTTTATTGATAAAAGATGTATATTTGGCCACAATCCTTCTCTTCCATGCATCCAAAGAGTACAAAAATTAATTATTTGGCAAAAAGAAAATAAAGCTTTTATTTTATTTATTTGTTTATTTAATTTATTTTGAGATGAATTCTCACTCTGTCTCCCAGGCTGGAGTGCAGTGGCACAATCTCCACTCACTGCAACCTCCACACCTTCTGGGTTCAGGCAATTCTCCTGCCTCAGCCTCCCGAGTAGCTGGGATTACAGGAGCCTACCACCATGCCCAGCTAATTTTTGTATTTTGAGTAGAGATGGTGTTTCACCATGTTGGTCAGGCCGGTCTTGAACTCCTGATCTCAGGTGATCCACCCGCCTTGGCCTCCCAAAGTGCTGGGATTACAGGTGTGAGCCACCGCACCAGCCCAAATAAAGCTTTTAATTCAGCAAATCTAAATAAGATCTCTCAAAGAGTATGTGTTGAATGCCCCCTCCAATCCAGGCACCATACTAGGCTGAAAGACTAAAATCCCAGGTGATCCGAGACAGCATCAGCAGATGCAAGTGTATCTGTGGGAACAGAAGGAAGAATACTGAGTGATTCCAGTTATGCGAGGAATCTAAAGCAGTCAAACTCATAGAAACAGAAAGTAAAATGGCAGTTGCCAGAAACTATAGGGAAGGGAAACGGGGAGTTACTGTTCCACAAGTATAAAGTTCCAACAGGTATAAAGGTGAGCACCTGCCGCTCAGCAAGGATAAAGACGTGTAAGTCCTAGAGATCTGCTGTGCAACATTGTACCTATGTGGCAAGAGGGCCCATCTCATGTTAAATGTTCTTTCTCACCGTGATGAAATAAGCAAACCGTTCTTAAAGATGAGCTGTGGCTAAGGATGTTCTCAGACTGCAGAACAAACATCCTCGGCAGTGTCAACGCACAACTTCAGAGGCCCTGCCAGTCCAACTTCTAGACAGAAATGGGTGATTTGGCAAAAAGAAAAAAAAATAGCAAATAAATGAAGCTTTCAGTTTAGCAAGCCTAAGAAGGTCTCTCTCAAAAGGATACAGGTGTACTCCAGGTAAATGTGGGCCAAACAGGGATGTAAGAAGTCAATCAGGGAGAACCTATCAGCACCTGAAAGTCAAGAAGATAAAAATATAAACTCACAATGGAAAGAGAGCCTCAGGCAACACTAAGTCATTTGGACTGATGGTTATTCTATTGCCAAAGAGCTCAAAAGATAAAAGCACGGTCTTCCAGCCCGGTCATGGGTTTCCTCCTAGACGCCCAGATCTGCTCACTTTTTCAGCCATGCTGCTCCCCTTGTCTTGCAAGGCATGTTTGGCTCAAATATATACACATAAGCAAGCTTGCCAAGACCTTCGGGTAACACACGGATTTTCTAAGTGATAGCCCAGTGCCAGCATTCACTTTAACTAACACATGAACCCTTTAGGAAAAGTCACACATGACTTGCTCATGTGGTCTTTAATACTGACAGTTCATTGTCTGCCTCTTTTTGACCTCATTCCCTAAAGCAGCCCAATTTAATTCACAACAAAAACTTGCTATGTGCCACACCACGTTCTTTGTATAATTATTCATAACATTTTGGGATAATTTGTGTGGCTCTTATGACTGCACCGGCCTTCTCAACCTCTCACTTTTACATTTTGAACACCGGCACAACTTTTAAATCTATTGAACCACCATGGCTTCCCACAGCATTGCATTATAAGCATTATAGTTTCCCTCTCTATCTTCTTTGTTTGAATTATCACCGGAGTACATGGCATACATTTTTAAATTTCATCCTTTATCTGCATGATTGCTAACTTTTCATTTAGATCCTGCTTTTGTAAGTACACAGAAAAAAAAATAATCCCATAGTACTATCACAGCAGGTGCTATTTATGAAATGCAAACGTTACCAACATTGCAAAAATGAAATTTAATTGTGAGTTGTATGACTTTGTAAGTACCAGGCCAAAAGCTAGGCACTTTACATATGTTATCTCATTTAATCTTTAGGAAAATCTTATGAGACTCCAGAATCATCACACCCATTTTACAGAAGACAAACTGAGCTAGAAGACATCAAGCAATCTGGCAAGGTCACATAGCTAAGAGGAGATAAAACTCTGAGTCTATCTGTCTAGCTCCAGAACCTAGACTTACACATTGCACCATGTGCAGAAAACATTATGTGCTGTTTTATGCTTGCACTTTTGTTGAAAATACTTTTCAATGTTGAAGCAGCCAAATAAAATCCACAAACAATGGAATAAAAGCTTTGGCATTTTTAAGAACCTTTAAACTTTCATTTTTTTTTTTTTTCATTTAATGTACCCCCTTGCTATTACCTGGTTTATTCAGTCACAGTTAGAATGCAACAAATGGAGTAACAACACAAACAATACTGAAATAGCATACATCGCCTGGCAAAAATCCACAGGAAAACAGAGCAGCGCGGAAGCAAAGTCCGAAGGCCCTCCCCTTGGGTGGCTGCTGCCTGCCCAGCACTCCAGCTTCCCGGCAATCAGCCACACACCACAGAACTTTGTGTTTCTGCCCACAGTGAAAATTTCCATGTCTAAAATGTTATTAAGGGCTCCATAGAACAATCTGTGTAAGGTCATATTTGCATAAGTCAAGTGTTCCACAGTCTGTACAGCATCTTTACCTAATGCAGGATTAAATCGCCACGGTGGGCTCTAATTAACCCTCCAGATTGCCCTAAATACCAGCCAGCAGCCACTTAAAGAAGAGTGGCTGGAATATGGAAGCAGCAAAGCGGGGACCTGCAGTCAAGCTCTGCAGTACTCAAAGCCACCAAAGCTCAGAAGCCACTCAAGGGAGAAAGACTCTTTCACTCACCCATGTCCTTTTACGTAGTAAGTTAATACAAGCTGGGAAAAGTCAGTGGGTGTATTCGTGACCAATGAGGGGACTTCAAAGGACCATGCATGGCAATATCACCAGATTGTCATCAGCGCAGACGCTCTTTAGTCCCAGGGCTTCCAAACTGGATTTCCAGAAGCCCTGATTTCCTGCCTCAAGACCACTTTAGGAGTGAGAGGGAAAGGCCAGTTAGCATGGCCACAGGTGTTCAGTCTTTCCTTCAGTCAATGTGGCTCCCATGCTTCTGTCAGGCATGCTGGAATTTCATGCTTGGTTTGGTTGGAAGGAGTATCTGATGCTAACGATGAAGTCAGAATGGCACGAATTCAAAACAACTTCTACCACTTACATAAGGATGATAAGAATGCAAGGCTCAGAATCTTACCCAATGAGTCAAGGCTGGAAAGTGACAAGCCTTGACCGGAACCCAAGTATTGAGATTTTGGGTCCAGCATCCAACCAGCACAGCTGGAGCCTTTGTCCACCTTTTTTTTGTTTTGTTTTGCTTCCTTTTACTCCCACTCTGGAAGTCTATTGTTATTTTTCCGATTAGGTAAATGCGTATGTGTAATAAGGTGCACAGGTGATTCTTCCATCAAATCTTTAAAAGCGGGCAGACCTAGGAACTGTATAAGGCACATGGTCTCGGGAGCAGGGGTGCTTTGGTGAATTATATCTGCTTCCAAATCCCATACAGATATGACCTGAACATGTGCACATGAATCTGTCTAACTTAATTCCTTCAGCGATTGTCCTGTCTGTGCGCTAAGAATTGCCAAGCATATGTACATATGTTGTCTCGATGTAAAAATCAGCCCTTCTGTAAAAGGCTAAGGAAACATCTTTTGGGAATGCAGAATTTCATCGTTGGGGCTTTACAGATCACCCAGACCAATTTGTAGATGAACCTGTAGTTGATCTACAAGTGAGAAAACTGACACACAGAAATGTTCAGTGATATCTTAAGGTCATTAATATCCAGGCCAAGACTAAAGACAAGATCCACTGATTCCTGCACCAGCTCCTGTCCCACTACACAGCCCAGTTGTGTGCAGTCAAGGTTTTAATGGGTCTCGATATTCCTTCAGATGGTGGCCCCACTCAGAGCTGCACACATGACCTCACGTATGAATAGCTGGCAGCTAAAAGCAAAGTTATTTGGTCAGTTGCTTATTTCCAAGTATCTCTAAGGACATTTGTTATACATTCTCATGTATCCTCCTGCTTTCCTTCATGGTACTTATCACAATTTTGTGTTATTTACCTTATTTAAATGCATTTATTTGAATAATGCATTTATTTATTTGTTTGTTTAGTTTCCTTCTCCACAAAAATATAAATTTCATGACAGCAGCAGCTAGTTTTCCATCGCGTCTAACACTGCTATTTCCAGACCCAAACACATTGTCTAGAACATAGGCCAAGTTGAATGAATGAGCAAATGAGTAATTGAATGAATGAATGAATGAGTGAGTGAGAGAATCGTACTACTCTAAAAACACTTATATTACTATGCTTGTTATATAGTATTTAAATCCTGCCTTCACATTTTTGTCTCGCTTAATAAACTATAAGTTTCTTGAAAATATCTGTGCTTTGTAGTGTTAGCAATACCTAGTTATGCCTTATTTATACAAAGAAGGAAATTAATAAATATTTGCCCATAAATTTATTTATTCAATCATTAATTAAATCCTGGACATATAATAGGCACTCCAAACTATGTACTTATTGATTAATTGATTGATATGTTGGTTGATTGATGATTGCTTGATAAAGCTCCAAGAAAGTCAAACACTTTCAAGGTGACATTTTTAGGGAATTATCAACCATCACAAAAACTTAATGGTTTTGTAAGAATTTTTAAAATGTCTATTTGAGGTCTCAAAGAAGGGAACAAAAGACACCAGGGCCTGCTTGACGGTAGAAGGGGGAAGGAGGGGGAGGATTGAGAAACTACTTATTAGCCATTATGCTGATTACCTGGGTGACAAGATTACCTGTACACAAAACCCCAGCCACATGCAATTTACTCATGTAAAAAACCTGTATATATACCCCTTAACCCAACAGATGGAAAGAAAAAGATTTATATCTATTAAAATGTGATTCCTCTAAATTTTATTTTTTTAGCCTCTTTTTTTCTCCACTGGTTACATCAAAAATATAACTACTTTGCAGAATATGTTTTCCCTTTTGTTCAGAACACTGCAAAGGGAAGCTCTTTGGGAGAAGGTGAAGGCAGGTTTCCTCTCTACACATCATTTCAAGTTCACTGATTCATAACTTCAAAAACCAAAAAGGGGGCAAAGTTTAGGGTAACCACTTATGACTGTGAGCATCATGGCATGGAATAAAATAGTCACAGAGCTACTGTTTATAGGATTTGAGAAGGTCATTCGGAGTACTGCTCACAGCTAAGTGCCTAAGTGTATCATGGGCAATGCCGTGGATTTCTCTGTACCTTTTAAAAACATCTTTGCAAAGCAGGTGACAGCTGTGGAAAATAGAATACACACACACACACACACACACACACATCCGTCTTTTCCACTCACATTTTGGCTTACTTTTAAAATTCTACAAGTTCTAGTCTACAAAATGGAAACATAACAGAGGCACTTTCTCAACAAATATTAAGACATAAAAAAGCAACAGGAGTTAGTCTTTGATCTCTCAGCCATATTGCAGGCAGAATGAAAAGAACGTGTTCTATTTGGCAATTGGTGTGTACGTGGAGATAGTCGTGCACATGTTCTCAATCTGCTGTTAACCTTGTGCTCAGAGGAAAGAAGTTTATGTGTAATTGAACTCTATCACTGATTTCAAACATTTCATTTGATGTAAACCTTTCACTCTCTTCCTTCATCATACACCGTGCTAAAATAATATTTAAGCTGCTTGCTAAAATGATATTTAAGCTGCTTTCTGTCTCTGCCTCTGCCCTTCTATTGGTAAAGGAGTTAAAAAGCCATGAGGTGATATAACACCATGGCATGATATAACAAAGATAAAGCTTTGAGATTCTGTATATTTAGGGTCCCAGCAGGAGCCTAGGCTGGTAGTCACAAATACCTAGGCATGTCCAGTGAATTAGCAAAGTGAGCCCGTCAGAAGCACATATGGAAGAGATGCAAAGGAACTGCCTCTCAGAGACCCCATCAAAAGAAAGAGAACACAGGTAGAATGAGCATGACCTGGGAGGAAAGCCTCAGTGTCTCAGTGTCGGGAGATTCTGAACACACGGTGTTCTATTATTCGGCTTCGTCTCCCAATTTAGCCCACGGTAAACACCTGACTGAGGCCTGTAGAAGGAGAGGGAGATGATGGTGAGGGAGTGGGGAGGGGAGCCAGAAACACTTTCACTAAAAACACACAGCTTAGGAAAATACCCCTTTTCCTCCTATCAATATTAAATAACAGTAATTAATAATAATAAAGATGGGGGAAGAGGGAGACAGAAGAGAGCAGTGCCTTCCTCTGCTCCACAATAAAATATCATGCACATCCCATCATCCTGGGCTCCAGTGCTTCACATGTTACCAGAGATGGGAACAATCTATGAACACAGCCAAACCCAGAGTCTGCCTTGTTAAAGCTGGCTGATTGTGTTCACATCCGGCAGTGATAGACACCCTTGTAAGCACACCTGCGGAATTTCTAAGTATTTAAAGTCCTCTGTGAGCATCCTGGGACAGGTGAAACTCAGACTGTTCCTGTTAAACTGCCCCATTTGTGTACCCACAACCCAAGGAGGCCTGAGGAATCTCAAGAGATTATATATATATATATATCTATATACACACACACATATATATATATGCCTTTATAATACATAAAAATTTTAAGCAACCATCAAATATATATGAACTGGAATTTACAACCCACATAATCAAGTTCAGATTGCATTTTAACAAAATTTATTAGCTGTCTGCTTACATATAGCACACTGTGCTAAGTGCCGTATGGGATGATAAAGATGTTTTAAACATAGTTCTTTTATACATCAAACATGATAATTCATTGAATATATATTTGCATACATTCACATATAACAACTCCCCCCCAGCTTTAACTTAGATTAGATGAATTAGACTTCTGGCAACTCTAGACAATCAAGTCACTGCCATCAACCATGTAAATCATTTTAAAACGCCAGAAAGTTGCAAAGAAAATTGTTGTCAAGAAGTTAATGCACTTCGCTGTGAAGAAAAAGAAATGGAGTCACCATTGAGTCAGAGGCCATGAGGTTGGTATGATGTACAAATTTCAGGTTACTGACCTGAGGTTTAGTTACCTATATTCTTCTGGTAACCAACAGCATGAGAAGTGACAACTGACAGCAAAGGACAAGATGAAAGAAACAAAACACTTACAACAGTCCTGTGTCCTTGATTGACGTGAATGGGCTGAGACACCTCCACAACCCCGAGGGCAGCAAACATCAAAACATGTCAGTTCAATGTCTGATGTGCAGCTAATGTCTGAGTCATCAAAAGGAGGTAAGCTAGGCTCTGTCTCTTACAGTAACCAAGAAACACATAGATATAACACATTTACAATTCCCATAGTATTTTTTAATATGGCCACTAACCACTTGAAGATTAAAACACTGGAACATTCCCCACAGAACTATAGTTTGGAGATCTAGAATATCTGTCCAGAGTTAAACAGTAAGTTAGAGATAAAACCAAAATGGGGCTTGGCATGGTGGCATATGCCCATAATCCCAGCTACTCAGGAGGCTGAGGTGGGAGGATCGCTTGAGCCCAGGAGGTAGAGGCTAGCCTAGGCAATGTGATGAGACCCAATCTTAATAAAAATATTCTTTAAAAAAATGACACTTCAGGTCTGATATCTGCCTGTGGTATGAAAAGGAATGAGAGTTTGAGAACTTGATGGAACTTAAACAGTCTTTTCATCTCCAGACTCACAATTTGCAGGTAAACTCATTGAGACCTAGAGAGATAAGTGACTTGCTCAAGGTCACAACTCAATGATGAGAAGAATTGAGGCAAGAATACAAGTTTCTGATCAGCTCTCCTCAAAACCATCAAGGTAACCAAGGACAAGCAAAGTCTAAGAAGCTGTCAGAGATTGCAGAAGGCTAAGGAGTCATGATAACAAAATGTAAAGTGGTGTTCTGGATGGGATCCAGGAATGGAGAAAGGACGTTTGGGGGAAACTGATGAAATCAGAATATAGTATTGAGTTTCATTAAGAATAATGTACCTATACTTGTTTCTTGCTTGTGACAAATGTCTCCCAGTGATACAGGATGATTACAATGGGGGACATTGGATGAGAGACATAAAGAAATTCTCTGTGCCATTGTTACAACTTTTCTGTATGTCCAAAGGTATTTTAAAATTAAAATATGATTTAAAATGAAAAGTTCTACTTTTAAATTTTAAAAGCAAATTATAGGTTTCAAGGATTCTTCCCATCAAAGCATGTTGTCTCTTTTCTAAGATAGCTGAATGGGACTTCCATCCCACAAACTAAAAACTGTCATTGAATCTCTGTTCACAATAGCCATGCTATTAATATTTGGCTGCCTTCATCTCAGTAAAAGTAAAGAAATCAGCCAGATAACCCACAATAAGCAAACGCACAGCTTTCAATACCTGCAGCAGATATTTTAAACAACTGTTGCCACATACATTTCCATTTGAGAGATATAATGAAGGGAATGTACATCCTACCCTTAACTGGTGGGAATAAAAGTATCAAAGAAAAACGGACACAAGCTTGTGCACATCTACCTTTTCAACTTTCCAAACATGTGTTAAGAGCCTACTATGTGTCAGAACTCTGCCCTCACTTCAAGTATGCTAAATCCTTAAATGTATATGGCTCAGACTCTCAAAAAGGTGACCTCGAGTCTTCTAACAGTGCCTGTGAAATTTAATAATTGGGAGGCTAACACCAAATCTCATTTATTACTGCTTTAAATGAAATAGATCACAGTTAATAAAAAGCCTGCAAATTAAAGTAACCCATCAGTCTTAACTAGCAATTAAAATGACTCTTTTCTTTTCTGTAAAAGGTGAAACCGTATGCTAGAGCAGATTTTTTGTCATGTACGAGATTAATGAACACTTTAGCTCAGCAGGGAATAATTCCAGTTCATATTGAAGGATCAGTTTCAGTATCAAAATCTTATTCTCTCAATGTCAGGATCCTTGATACCAATTACCTGAAGACACCTGGGCTCAGGAGCCATCCCTGTGAAAACATGAGCACAAGGTACATGTTCTCCTCATCCCTCCTACATGTCAGAATAGAGAGGGGGGAACTGAGAGTCCAGTATTATCAGGGTTGTATTCAAACTTCAATTCCAACAAAACCTAGACTGAGTCTCACCCTCCTCACCAGGATTTGTGGGAGTATCCAACCCTGTAACAAACATAGGCAGGAACCAGGAAGCCAACTGGAGAGAAATGCACATGGCCTCATCAAATCCAGATCCGTGTCATAAGAACACACTGGAAGAAATAAGATTAGTCCTAGAGAGTGCCAGTCATCTTTTAGGAGGGAAAAGGATAGAAGCCCATGAAGCTGGACATAAGGTACACGTGATATTAACCCGACCACATTCAATACCTTGCAAGCTCAGCTGTTTGAAACACTTTTTTCCAAGCTCTTTGACTTGCCTCAATGTCTTCACTGGAGTAGGTGGAAAAGGGAGTGAATGGAGATACTGGTAGTTCCATGCCTGATGGGAAAACAGAAAATCATTACTGATATCAGAGGACAAAAAAACAAGGGAGAAAGAAAGATAAATCTATTAGGTAGGTAGGTAGTAGGTAGGTAGATATGTAGGTAGATAAGTTGGTAGGTAGGTAGGTAGGTTGATAGGTAAGTAGGTAGGTAGGTAGATGGTAGGTAGGTAGGCAGATAAGTTGGTAAGTAGGTAGGTAGGTAGGTAGGTAGACAGGTAGGTAGGTTGGTAGGTAGGTGGGTAAGTAGTAGGTAGGTAAGTACATGGATGGATGGATGGGTTGATGGATAGATGGATGGATGGATAGATGGACTGACTGACTGATTGATATGATTTGGATCTGTGTCCCCATCCAAATCTTATGTCGAATTGTAAGCTCCAGGGTTGGAGGTAGGGCCTGGTGGAAGGTGATTGGACAATGGAGGCAGATTTCCCCTGAGTGCTGTTCTTGTGACAGTGAGTTGTCATGAGATCTAGTTGTTTAAAAGTGTGTGGAATCTCACTGCCCCACTTCCTCCTGCCCCTGTCGTGTAAGAATGGCCTGCTTCCCCTTTGCCTTCCACCATGATTGTAAGTTTCATGAGGCCTCCCCAGAAGCAGATGCTGTCATGCTTCCCGCACAACCTACAGAACCTTGAGCCAATTAAACTTCTTTTCTTTTCCTTATAAATTACCCAGTCTCAGGTATTTGTTCATAGCAGTGTGAGAACGGATAGATTGATAGATAGATAGATAGATAGATGATAGATGATAGATAGATAGATAGATAGATAGATAGATAGATGATAGATGGATAGATGACAGATAGATGTATATTCTATATTTATATCTCAATTAAACTTATTTTCTTTATAAATTACCCAACCTCAGGTATTTCCTCATAGTAGTGTGAGAATGGATACACAGATAGATAGATAGACAGATAGATAGATGATAGATAGATAGATAGATAGATAGGCAGATAGATAGATGCACTATATTTATATCTAAATGGCAATAGGTATGGCAGGGGCAGATGGATGGACCAGTGAATAATCAGAAGGAAAGAAAAAGCAAAGACATACTTTGTAGATAACTACATTGCTCTGGTCACCGAAGTTTGAGCTTCTTAAGCATTATCTCATATAATCCATTTGTGATGGGCATGGCTATTTTGCCTGTTTTATATATGAACTGTTGACACATTATCAGAGTTAGAGTTAAAACCCTTGGGTTTTCCACTACCCTACATTGCCTCTCATTCAAGGTCACAGTAAAAATTGGAAGACACTGTATTGGAGAATGCAAGCCATACAGACTGTCAGTGCGTAAACATAAACTATGCCCTCAAGCCTACTCAGCCTTTTAACACGTGCATTCTACCGAACACCAGGATACAAAGGAAGGAAGAGCAAGCAATGCTTCCTCAACCCTTCTCAACTTGATGGTGAGCAGGCAAGAAGCACATTTCTATTCAATATGGTCTCTCGCCACCTCTATTCTTCACATCCCCCACAGTTCCCACATCCCCACCTCCCAGGCAGTTTTTCACTCCAGCGATTCTCCCACTTTAATGAACATATAAATTGACTGGGATTTTAAAAGCAGATTCTGGCTCAGAAGAGATGGAATCTGGGAGATCCCCAGGACCACACTCTAGGTGACTAACCTCTATTCTATACTCTATTGTTGTAGAAAAGCAAACCTTGTTAGACATAAAAAATATGTAGTATAGTTCTCCGGACTCCAAGAACATTTAGTACACATTCTAAGAAGAAATGTGATCTGGACTTGGGAGGTTTGCACTATATGTATATTTGGATAAAGAGCATCTGTAAGTCGTAGAACACCCCCCGCATCCCGAACAATTCCTTTCTGAATTACCTAGATACAGTTTTACGCTAGTAAAAGCAAGGCGTGCACAGTAAAGAATAGATGCCATCCTGATGCTATTTAAATATATATTTACTTCTTATTCATGATCTTTCACCCATTTAATTTTCTCTGAGAGATTATTCAGGTCACTTTTTAAATGGGTTTCAATGTTTCTAGAGCTGCAGCTCATTATAAAAATGTTCACAGCAGATAGAATCTTCCTCCAGCGCCGCACTAGTTTAGAACTGGCAGACACAGAAATCGGTATGCAGATAGTGTACCATAAGCATTAATTTAGTATTATGTGGAAGGTTGATTGATTAATAAATACATAAGCCAGGAAGCCTAATTTAACTCTTAATTTCTTTTTTTTTAAATTTCTCAGAGGGAAAAATTAATCTGGAAGTGTTGATGGATTGAGAGCTTTAGCATGGTCTAGACAGCAATAGAAAATGACTATGAACCTGGGACTTTGCAAACTGCATCATTTGCAGAATAAACCTGATCAACCAGTTTCATCCCACAGTGATTGATGGTCAGAAAGGAAAGGCTGTACAGATCATGGAGGAGAAGAATACATAATCTGAGGAAGCAGTGCACCCTGCAGAGTGGTTAAAGAAGAGAGAATAAATAAATATTTTTAGCTCAGAGATGGACATAAATGAAAAAACAATGCACTTGAAATTTTCAGAATTAATGTTTATTAGAGCACTCCGGTAAACAAGCAAATTAGAATTAGTACATTGCACTCTTAAGAATGTGCAGAATATAAATATATCTTAGCTGTTGTGGTCCCACTGGAAAGAACCAGCTTATACTCTTGCTATGATTAAAAGGTCAAATGTCCTATATCCAGATTTGAATAGCGATGAATGTTTTTCTAAAAGCAAAGGACAACATACTCATTGTTCTCTCTTTGAAGAGTAGCAATTAAGCTGAGCAGGGCAATTACTTATAAATTAGACCTGTTTTCCTTTCCAGCTCATATTTACACAATGAGCATTAAGGTCAAGTTGCAAGCCCTAATCCTCAGAAAACTGACATCAAAATCATCAACATTGTTAGTATTTAGTGTGTCCATGAAGAGGAAGTTTGGAAGGAAGAAAAGAAGATAACATTGGAGGGCCTGCTGTAATAAGAACTGTTAAAATTTTCTACCAGAGATTCTGACTGAAGATTCGTTGCTAACCCTTTGTTTTATTAATCCAATTTTATACATGAAAAAGACCCAAGATTAAGGGTGTTAGGAAGATTGGCCAGTGTTACAAAAACAACAGCTATTAAGCGGCGGCACCTCATTGATGTTGGACTGCAGAGCCTGATGTTTCTACAGAATGCATGGGAGTGACCTGCGGAGCTTATTAAAACAGATTGCTGAGCCCTGCACTCCGAGTTTCTCATCAGGCAGAATATTAGTTTCCTATTGCTGCTGCAACTAATTACCATAAAGTTAGTGGCTTAAAAACACATAAATGTGTTATCTCCCAGATCTGTAGGTCAGAAGTTCAGGTACAGCACAACTCATCTGGATGCTCTACACAGAGTCTCACAAGGAAGAAATTCAGATGTCAGCAGGTCTGGGTTGCATTTTTTTTTTTTTGAGACAGGGTCTCACTCTGTTGCCCCAGCTGGAGTGCAGTGGCACCATCACAGCCCACTGCAGCCTTAACCCCCTAGGATCCAGCGATCCTCACACTTCAGCCTGCCAAGTAGCTGCGAATACAGGTGCATGTCACCATGTCACACTAATTTTTGTATTTTTTTGTAGAAGCAAGGTTTCACCATGTAGCTCATGCTGGTCTTGAAATCCTGGATTCAAGTAATCCTCCCATCTCAGCCTCACAAAATGCTGGGATTACAAGTGTGAACCACCGCACCTGGTCTTGTGCTCTATTCTTTATTATTATTCTTTAATAGAGACAAGACCTCCTCACTCTGTTGCCCAGGCTGGAGTACGGCAACACAATCATAGCTCACTGAAACCTTGAACTTCTGGGCTCCAGCAGTCCTCCCATCTCAACCTCCCTAGTAGCTGGGACTACAGGTGCGCACCGCGAAGCCCAGCTAATTTTTGTATTTTTTATAGAGATGGGTTTTGCCATGTGCCCGGGCTGGTCTCAAACTCATGGCTTCAAGCAATCTTCCCACCTCAGCCTCACAAAGTGCTAGATTACAGGCGTGAGCCACTACATCCAGCCAGGCCTGTGTTCCATTCTGAAGGCCCTGGAGAGGGACCTGCTTACAAGGTCATTCAGGTCGTTGCCTGAATTCGGTTCCTTGCAGTTATATGACCTGTTTTTGCTGGCTGCTGGTCAACGGCTGGAGGCTGGAAGCCATCTGCATTTTCTCATGCTCTCTCTGTGGCCCATCCAGCAAGCACGGTTCCACTCACACTTTGAATTTTCTTGACACTTCTGCTGCACCTCTCTGACACCAGCCAGGGAAAGCTATCCACTTTTAAGGATTTACTGTCATTAGATTGGGCCCATGGAATAGTCAGGAATAGTCCTTCTGTCTTTAAAGTTTAGAAACTTTAATTTTCTGCCAAGTTCCTGTTGCATGTCATATAGTCACAGAATCTAGGGATTCAGGAGTGAACATCTTTGAGGAGCCATTCCACCTGTTATAATGATCCTGGGCTGGGACCCAGAAATTTGCCTTTCTAACAAGTTTCTTTTATGTTAGAAAATTATCTATGATGCTGATGTGATGCTTCCGGTCCAGGGATCACCCTTGGAAGATGCCTACAGTAGCTGCTCCTACTTCAAGTGCAGTTCATGGCATCGAAGTCACTCAGGAGCTTATTAGAAATGCAGGACCTTGAGCCTCCTCTCAGATTTATTGGGGTAAAAATCTGCAGTTTAACCAGATCTCCAGGTAGATTGGTACACATTAAAGCCTGAGAAATGTTGCTCTACAACAGTTAGAAACAGGGAAAAGTCATGAGTAAATTATGTTTTATTTATTCTCAAAACCATTTAGAAAGACACAGTTCTTTATTGTTGTTGTTGTTGTTTGTTTTTTTGTTTTTTGCAGAAGGAGTCTCACTCTTGCTGTCCAGGCTGAAGTGCAATGGTGCAATCTCGGCTCACCACAATCTTTGCCTCCTGGGTTCAAGCAATTCTCCTGACTCAGCCTCCCAAGTAGCTGGAATTACAGGCATGCACCACCACGCTGGGCTAATTTTGTATTTTTAGCAGAGACAAGGTTTCTCCATTTTGGTCAGGCTGGTCTCGAACCCCTGACCTCAGGTGATCCGCCCACCTCAGCCTCCCATTGTGCTGGGATTACAGGAATGAACCACTGCACCAGGCCTTGACACAGCTCTTTTTTTGTTCAGTTATTGCCCTTTTTTGTTAGATGGTGGAGGGAGGCATCTTACCTGTGAAGTTGAGAAAGAATTTCTGCACTGTCTCTTCAGCTGGCTTTAATATACCCAGTCCCACACCCAGTTTTAACAGAAAAGGTGGCAATCTCCCCACAAACTCAGCCTTGACTATGTTTGGCATCCTCAAACAATTGCAAGCTGGATTTTGTTATTCACTGGGCTTTCTTGACCCGGACATCCTGCCTTTGGTCACATCCTAGTTTGATAGGAATAGATTAAAACTGACTCTCCGATGGATTCTGGAAAGAACCACCACCCTGGCCATCCTCCCCGGGCAGAGATAGAGTGAGTCCATCAGCAGCAGGATACTCTGCCTTGACTTCATTGCTGAGCATATTTCCCCAGACCTGAGAAGAAACTCAGCAGAATCTAAGGGCCCCAGAGGAGAATCAAATATCATTAACCATTTTATTGAGGAGGTTATTGGTTTTCTGAGAGTTACCATTAGCGGAAAGTGACTGCAGTAGAAAATGTTGAAGAAAACTGAAGACTGTGTATTTAGCCTGTGACTAAACACACAGTGAATTTCTACCTTTGCCTCAAAAATTCCTAAATGGAATTACTGAAACGTAACCATTAAATATACAAAGAAGAGTGGGCTATGTTTCAAGATGTAGACATTACCTGTAAATTAACTATCTCAAATTCTCTCACTTTTTTAAATTTAAACTGAGAGAAGGGGAACAAAGAAGTGAAAATGACAATAAATTTGGAGTGATCGTAAGAACATAACGAGTATGGTAAAGTGCCATCATTAAACGCTATTGGTAAAATACAAACCAACAAACAAACCTCTCTCTCTCTCTCTCTCTCTCTCTCTCTCTCTCTCACACACACACACACACACACACACACACACACACACACATACACACTCTTATACTCACTCTATTCATTCCTTTTTAGCACACAGAGCTCCCTCCAGGTGATAAGGTCCACAGGGCCTGCTGAAATCAGCTGATGATTCCTGAAGAAGCACCAAGACTCATGTAAACCATCTTATTCCGAGCACATTCTTCCTATGCTTGCACTTGTTCCTTGATCAGATGATGAGACAGTCCTCTAAAACATTCAGTAATAAAAGGCTTGTTACATATTGACAGGGGATGTCAGCAGCCCAAAAATGTTTAATGAGGTACCTGAAAATACAGCCAGATTACACCAGCAGAGTCAGTAAGGCAACAGCCATTCAGGCAGGACACGGGACAAAAGCCAGAGGGGATAACTGCCCCCAAAATTTAAAGGGAAAAATACTTCCCACTTCCCTGATCAATGCCATTCTCCCACCTCCATTTCTGGAAACTATTTACTTCAAGGAGTACTTAGCAAAAAAACCCTCACCATTTCCTGAAATCTGAAGATTTTTTTGTTTTCTAAAACCACCTGGCAAAATAGCTGAGCTTTCTACTCATCACTGACACACCAGCGTTCTTTTCCATCTGCCTGTACCGAGGGTGTAGGGAGAAATGGAAAATCCCAGATCAAAGATGGGATCTCTCTGGGGTCACTGGAGGGAATGTAAGAGGACCTTTCAACGAGCTATGTGTCTATAGCTCGTTGGAGAATAGACAGGGGTGGCATGCAGATAATAAACCTAATATCATTTTTCCCTGTAATTGGGCTCTGTGCAATATTTGAATTCCTTTTGATAAACAGTGAGACTGTGGCGTAGCGTTTCTTTAGAGCCTAGGAAATATTGTTGGCATTTGTTTTGGATATTACTATTCAAAATGCTGCTACTGATTTAGTAAGTCTCTTCAAGGTTATAAAATGATCCCAGAATGAAGGAGAACATAGAGACAAGACAACTGAAAGCAAGATATAATTTTGAATTGGATCATTTTTTCTCTAGCAGGTGTTACTGGGCCAGCAGGTGAGCTTGAGTGGGACCTGAATATCAGATGTGAGTACGGCATCAATGTTAATTTCTCAACTCTGATGGTTGTATTTGGAAATGATGGGCATTAAATGATTCAGAAAGAAAAAAGAAGTGGAGGAGGAGGAGGGAAAGGAGGAAAGGAAGAAGAAGGAATGGTTCTCTGTACTGTCCTTGCAGCTTTTCTGAGTTGGTGATTGTTTTAAAAATAAATAAAATTATATAAAAGAAATCAATAAAATAAATCATTCAAATCTCAATACTTGTCTTCTTTGGTGACTTCATTCACTCTCAAATCTGCAAAGCCTGCAACTACTCCATTCATGCAATGGCTTTCTGCATCAATGACTTATTGCTTCATAACAAACCACCCCAAAACCTGGTGGCTTAAAGTAATAACCATCTATTTAGCTCAGAATTCTATGGGTCAGAAACATTGAATGGGATCAACTGTGCAATTCTTCTGGTAGGCTGGGCTGGGCTTACTCATGCGTTTGCAGGGAGTTGCCAGTCCCACTGGGAACCCTTGCTTCTGGGGGTTGCCTGGCTGTCAGCTGAGACCACAAAGGCAACTAGGCTGTATATCCGTTATCACCTACCCACCTAGGCTGGGTTTGTTCCCCTGGCTGCACAAGGTTCTGAAAGCACACAGGTAGTAAAATCAATGCACATCTTCGACATTGCAAGCCTCTGCTCTCCTCACATGTGCTGCTGTCCCACTGCAAAGCAAGCCACACGGACAAGCCCTGGATCAATGCAGGAAGGCCCCATCAAACTGCATCAATAGCGGGGTCATTATAGCAATCAAGCCACCACATTCCCAAATCTATATTTCTGACTCTCATCCTTCTTAGACTGTCTTCCAGACATTTCTTCATGGTGCCCTACCCGAATTTCAAATTTCACTTGTATGAAATTCATCACACTATAGCCAACACAACGTAATAAATAGAACGAGGCTTCTAATCAGCTCTGAGTTTGAATTCTACTTATTGTGAGATTTTGGTTTAAGCTACTCTGAGAATGGCTTCCTTCTATTTGCAAGAAAAATAATAATAAATATTTGATAGCGGTATTACAGGGATCAAACAAGATAGTGTACTGTCAACCCTTAACACACAGTAGGCATTCGATAATTGTTTTGTATTCTCCACCCATTACCTAGAAACTTACTCCCCTTATCCAATTTCTTTATTGACATGCTCTCATTCATCCAGGCTGATGTGAACACTGGGTCATTTTCACATTTTCCTTTTCCTTTGCTCGTTTGTATTCAACCTGCCCACCTAATGGGTTACGGTGAAGAATTACACTGCAGCACTTAACAAAGTGCCTGTCAAATAACAGTCCTCTATATATCTTTTGACTTTTTAAAAGTCACAAAATCAAAACCAGTTAATTGCATTTCTGCAATTTTATTCAACAACGATTAAGTATCAGGGATGAACTGGTCACCTTTTGGGTCTCTTGCCAAAGCTATACTTCTTCCTCCATCTTCCATGTCTGTCCCGTCAGCACCAACAACCAGGGGCATCAGGACATGACCCTGAGAGTCCTCCTTGACACTGTTCTTGTCTGCTTCACTTAAATAATTCACCACGGAGTCTTACTGATAGAAATATCTGGCTGCAAGTTTCATTACCACCGCTGACTCAGTGATTGACATTGGACGACTGACTTAGTCTCTCTGTTTCGGTTTCCTCATCTGTAAAATGGGAGTGATAATATCAGTTACAGGAAGAGCTTAGGCTGCGCCAGCTACCTACCCTGTGCTTTGATAGAGTTAGCTATTACTGTTGCCCCCTGAGTCCTTCCTTCTCTCTCCATCTCTGCTTGCTGCTACCTCAATTAAGGCTCTCACCATCTCTCTTGGGTGTGAGTGCCATTCATCATCTTCTAACTTAAATCCAGTGCCTGGTTTCACCTATTCCAATCCATCCTACACCCAGGCACCAGGGAAACCAGTGCAAGTGAACAAGCCCAGGATACCACTTACCTTCTGAAATCCCTTATCTATTGCTATCTTCTCAGACTATTTGGACTGAAGATCAGTTTGTTTCCTAATCAGGTTTCTGTAACAGAACATACTTATGCAAAAGAGTAAAAATTATTTATTGGAAAAATTTAATACAACAAAACCCAAACACGTACAAAATACAAGCCCCAAATTTTAATTGTCACATGTCATAGGGAATAAAGAGTTTGTCAAATTGCTGACGGGGCGTGGTGACTCACACCTGTAATCCCAGCACTTTGGGAAGCCAAAGCGGACAGATCACTTGAGGTCAGGAGTTCAAGACCAACCTGGCCAATGTGGTGAAACACTGTCCTACTAAAAACACAAAAATTAGCCAAGCATGATGGCACACGCCTGTAATCCCCGCTACTCAGGAGGCTGAGGCAGGAGAATTGCTTGAACCCAGGAGGTAGAGGTTACAGTGAGTCGAGATTATGCCACGGCACTCGAGCCTAGGTGACAGAGCAAGATCTATCTTAAAAAAAAAAAAAAAAAAAAGAAAAGTCTGTTGAATCAAAGCAAAAGTTTCTAAACATACAGCAGTCCCAATTTCTCCACTCATCTCTTCATGGACCCTTGGCAAACAGCTGCTGAACTGAGAACTGCCCTTTGAGAAGCACCTAAGTTAGGAGCCCCTCACTACCTACAGTCCAGCTAGTTTCTTGCCTAATCTTATCCTCCAATCCACCCCCTCTCCCACACCCCAACTCTTCCTGCAAAATGTGCATTTATGCATTTGTGCATTCATTCACTTACATATTATTTGTTGATTGATTGACTTGGGTTCCCCGAATGTATAATCCATCTCTGTTTCTTCCCACATGCTGTTTCCTCTTCCTTTTCCCATTTTTGTGACAAGAAAACTCCCAAACAGATGCTGCATGGTCTACAGTCCTCCCATCTGCTGTGTGGTGTTGTGGCTGCCTGCCAGCCCCTGCTTTGTCCCTGATGCGACGGTTGGTTGTCATCTTCTTCCTCAACATTCCTGTGTGACTGCCAGCCCTCCGGCTAGCACGGTCTCTCCCGGCCTTAACAGTCACAAGCCATGGAGTCCTGCTGCCTCCAACAACACTGGTGTAATGCTAGTGCTTCTGTAGGAAAGGAAGGTTTCCTCCCTGAATCAATAAAGCCATTTAAGCCTTTTAGTGAAAGCCTGCTTATTCCATTCCTCTCTCCTTTCTCCTAAGGTAACTGGGGCAATGCGCTTGAGGACTGCTCCAGAAAACATGTAAAGACACTACCTTGTATCTCACCAACTTTGCCAGCTCTGCCTACTCTGTCTGGTATTCATCTGGCTGCAATAAAAAGCACAAAGAAAAGCACATCCCCACCAGAAAAGCAGCATTTAGAGCCATTCAGGAAGGACCAAAATTGTGGGACCGTACTGGTGGTGGGGTAATTCAAGGAACAGCACAAGTTGGTGACTCGGATTTTAGTCTTTAGAGACAATTCTCCATGGGACTTTCTTATTTTTGTGCGTCTTCTGAGCAGAGGCATGGACAGCCTTTTTTCTCTTTTCAAAAATGTACATGAACAGTTGAAAGATAGAAACAGTGTCTTCTTCTGGAGCAGAGGGAAGAATGTTGTACAGTACAATAAATATATTGTCTCCAGGAAGGGCGCAGTGGCTCACGCTAGTAATCCCAGCACTTTGGGAGGCTGAGGCAGTGGACCACCTGAGGTCAGAAGTTCCAGATCAGCCTGGCCAACATGGTGAAATCCCATCTCTATTAAAAAAAAAAAAATACAAAAATTAGCTATGTGTGGTGGTTGGTACCTATAATCCCAGCTACTTGGGAGGCTGAGGCAGGAGAATCACTTGAACTCAGGAGGCAGAGATTGCAGTGAGCTGAGATTCCACCACTTCACTCCAGCCTGGGTGACACGAGCAAAACTGTCTCAAAAAAAGAGACAATGTCTCCCTCCTACACAAAACTTAGGTAGCTTTGTTTGCGGCCCATTTATTACCAAATATTAGGGTTCCTAAGCTGAGAGTTCCTCAAATACACCTGTGACATCCAGGGCCTCAAATGAGTTCACATCCTTTACAGGGACATAGATGAGGCTGGAAGCCATCATCCTCAGCAAACTAACACAGGAACAGAAAACCAAACACCACATGTTCTCACTTCTAAGTGGCAGCCGAATAAGAACACATGAACACGGGGAGGGGAACATCACACACCAGGGCTTGTTGGTGGCCGGGGGGTAGGGGAGGGACAGCATTAGGACAAACACCTAATGCATGTGCGGCTTAAAACCTAGATGACAGGTTGATAGGTGCAGCAAACCATCATGGCACATGTATACCTATGTAACAAACCTGCATGTTCAGCACATGTATCCCGTAACTTGAAGTAAAATTTTAAAAATTAAAATAAAAATAAACAAATAAAACATCCAGGGTCCTCTATGTGGGACTTCTTGAGAGACAAAGGGAACTGACACAGGCAGGCACGGCATGCCACTTGCTATGCAGGGAGGAAAGGAGTCCTCTGTCTCTATCCAGACATGCTGTATCTTCTATCAACATTCCTGAATCAGGGGCAGGCTTACGTGTTCACTCAAAGCAGGGTAAAATAACACAGTTCTGGACATTTAGAGGAGGTCAGGGAACTATTTCAGCAGTCCCACTTGAGCTAAGGCATACAGGCTTTGTGTAAGTTAACTGTAAGGACATTCTAAAAGACAGAGAAAAGCACATAGCAGGGCATGAAGGTGTCACCTCATGACACATTTAGGAAAATTCACATACAACAGGAAGGCCAGATCATTGTCAAAGATATTTGGAGACGGCTGTGAAACTAAACCAATGTATTCAATTTAGCATTAGGTTCATTTTGAGTTAAAAATTTTAGCAGCATTAAGCATAGTCTAAATTACCTAATGCAGTGCTTCCCAAACTGGTGTCAAAGAAAAACGTAGCTTTCCTTGTAATGCAGCATCTATCAGTGTGCCAAGAAAAATAGACTTTCCCTGCACAATTAAGTTAGTTTGTTAAAGGCAAGCAAAGTTCGATACTTTTTTTACTGAAGCCCTTCTGGATATTTTAATATGTCAATAAATATTTTGAATCACCAAATGGGAACTGTAGCATACGGTCTAGCTAGCCTCAGCTAATCTGATCAGATATCCTTTGTTTGAGGAGCCCTGATTACCATTTCCCAGAATCATTGCTCTGCTCCTCCTGATAGGAGTAATGTCTATCTAATCCATTTAAAAATCACTATGGCATTATTATAAGCAAACAAATAAAATTACAACTGAGTAAAATTAATCTTTTGCTGGATTTGCTTTGAAAATATAACTACATGATTAGGATTCTGTGATCCTAGCCTTCTTCACCTAGAGAAAGTGAAATTCTATGGAGGCTTGCATGCATTTAAATGTTCTCTGCTCCAATGACCTGCAAAATAATAAATTATTCCATTAATTATTGCACAGGAGCACATAACTCATACACCTAACCTCTAGTTGAGTAAATTGTTGTAAGAACTATTTACATAATACTGAAATATATATATGTATATATGGTGTGTATATATATATATATATATATATAGTACTATATATAAATACCACATAAAATACTATAAACATAAATAGCACTGTATGGTATATATAGTACTATAGTATACACGTATTGTGCTATATATAGTATATATAGTACTATAGTGTGTACATATATATATATATAGTATATTATATATAATACAATAGAACACACAAGTTTGGAGGTTTACCCTGTATAATTCAAACATTATTTACTTTGCTGAAGAATGCACCAGAGTCCTATTGCACTCTAGGTCATTGAAAATACAGTATTACACACATTTTAATATGGAAAGATATATATGTAATAATATATGTATTACACCTGCGTTAGTGTGTGTGTGTGTATATATATATATATATATATATATATGTTGAAAACACCAAGGCAAGTTTTCCTCATCTGTAAAACAAAAAGAATTAGGTAGCCAAGCAAGGCAAAGTTGATAGTCCTTTGATTGTTGGCCATTTTATAGCTGAAACAATGGCTTAATTATTGTTACAAGCACACACTAAAATAAAAAGCAAATATTGTTTCCTTAAAGTTGATGGGAGGATTGATTGAAAAGCTCCACTGGCCAAAAACATTTGGAAGATTTTTATCATCACCTGCTTCAGCCTGTTGAATGACAGAGATTCAATGTGTTGGCTCTCCACTGTTTTGGAAAAACAGGATTCTAATCCATCGCTACGTCACCACTGAATCCCCGCACCACCACCATGTTATCATATAGAAGACATTCAGTCAATGTTTATTAAATCAATAAATGAATCTTTCACCATATAACTGATTTGATAACTATATTGTATAATTTTGAGCACTTTTGCTGATTTGTATGAAATTCTTTACCACCAATCCAGCTGATTCAGATGACTAAAAATTTCATTAGAGAAACAGAGAAAATACAAAAGAAATGTTTAAATGATTTATCAGAAGCAATAACTAAATTACTAAAACCCTGAGGCGTATATAGAGTGAAACACTGCAGTAGAGCAAACATAGATAACATTCTGTTTACATGGATTTTACATTTAAGTTGAAAAGCAAACAAATTTATCTTTATAGTTTCTCTTTGGTAAAATCATGGATAGGGTTTTACAATTTTCATTTATTTCAACTCTGAGTTTCTCATTTGAAGTGGTGTTTATTTCATATAATCCCCTGGATTTTAACTAAGGAATACTTTGTTATTTAAAATGTCATGCTGCCGGGCGCGGTGGCTCAAGCCTGTAATCCCAGCACTTTGGGAGGCAGAGGCGGGTGGATCACGAGGTCAAAAGATCGAGACCATCCTGGTCAACATGGTGAAACCCCGTCTCTACTAAAAATACAAAAAATTAGCTGGGCATGGTGGTGCGTGCCTGTAATCCCAACTACTCAGGAGGCTGAGGCAGGAGAATTGCCTGAACCCAGGAGGCGGAGGTTGCGGTGAGCCGAGATCGCGCCATTGCACTCCAGCCTGGGTAACATGAGTGAAACTCCGTCTCAAAAAAAATAAAAAAAAATAAAAAATAAAATAAAATGTCATGCTGATGAGTGAAAAATTTATGCTGAAATCAATAAAAGATTTAAACTGCATAGGCCAATTTTCTTTTCCTATCTCACAATGACTCAGTCTCCCTGTATCCTTGGGCTTTGCCCCTCCGCTGTTTGTTAGTCTTGGTGCCGCCAGGATAATCCCCAGCTGCAAAATTCTCTTCCCCAATTTGCATGCATGAGGACTCACTGCCACCCAGAGCCCTAAATTATTTGTGCATATTAGCCCCATATCATGACCTTTCATAATGGAAAAAAAAAAATGATTCCCAACCACAAAGAATTTATTATCTCTATGGAGAGAAAGTCAAATGCAAAATTAACTGTTCTGCAAAACGGAATTCATTTCCTCATCCATTCATTAAGTTGTTATTGATTCATTCAGCAACGTTTATTTACCACGCATGAAGGTACTGCTTCTGTGGAAGATATTGTGGATATAAAGACAAATAAAATATCTCAGTCTACTGCCATGTTCCTACTTCCCTACCTGCCTTTCCAGAACCTCGGCTCTGGCTCTCACGCATGCTCCATATTTCCTCAACAACCACAAAAGACCATTGTCTACAGTTTTCCTCATGACCCTCCAGCCCTATAGGCAGTTGTCCAGTCTTCCTCAAGCACAATTATATTCAAGCAACTCCCCTCTTCAAAAGTTTTTAACCCCACAACCCAGGAAGTAAATTCTAAATTCTCTAGTTGACAACAATTGAAGTCCCCGATATGCTGGCCCCTATCTATTTCCAGTCTTAAGAAACTAACATGACAGAGTGACTTGCCTTGCCCGAGTCCTTTCATACATATTGTTTCAGACACTGCGCCCTGAATTATTTTCACAGTAATACTGGAGATTCACAGAACACTGTCATGTGTATCCCAACACACTTCATTTTCCTCCTGGGCACACAAAAGACTGTATTTCTAAGCCCCTGACATCTAGGTGGAGCCATGACACTGGTTCTGGTCTATGGAATGTGGACAGATTTAATGCATTTCTACACCTGCTCCCTAAAAGATCACCCATACTCTTTCCCTCTTTGTTCCCCTCTGGTGGTGAATGTGGAGACCTGTGTAGAGACAAAGGTATCTCAAGATGAAGTGCTCAAAACTCATGCTGCAGCAGAGCTCCCAGCCCTAGAAACCAAATTAAACCCTGATTTTGGAAAATGTTCCATTTTTATTCTTTTAAGTCCCTGAGATTTCAGGGTTGGTTTGTTATTGCAGTGTAATCTAGCTTATTCTAACCATCCAGCCAGAAATTAACTGCATCCTTTTAGACATGAAAAAACTAAGGTCCCAAAAGTTAAATGACACCCAAATGTATACAGTTAATAAGTAGAAGGATTCTATATTAGTCCATTCTCACACTGCTATAAAAATACTGTAAGACTGGATAATTTATAAAAGAAAGAGGTTTAATTCACTCGCAGTTCCACATGGCTGTGGGATGCCTCAGGAAACTTACAATCATGGCAGAAGGT
This sequence comes from Sapajus apella, assembly GCF_009761245.1. Lineage (NCBI taxonomy): Eukaryota > Metazoa > Chordata > Mammalia > Primates > Cebidae > Sapajus > Sapajus apella. The sequence goes on along the minus strand of NW_022437000.1, from coordinate 3,400,027 downwards.
GAAGGACCTTCTTCACATGGCAACAGGAGAGAGAAGAGTGAGAAGCAAAGGGGAAAGAGCCCCTTATAAAACCATTAGATCTTGTGAGAACTCACTGTCATGAGAACAGAGATTTGGGTGAGGACACAGCCAAACCGTATCAGACTATAAACTCAGATCATCACTTTCAGATCACTGAAACTTTCCACTTCATCCTTTTCCTTTTCTGCCATTCATGCAATGATCCCTTTCATGTGTCACTTAGCACAGCTACACGGAAATGCTTCCTTAAATGCACAGTGCACTTCCTCACCTCCAGCCTTTGTCCACAGTAGTACCCACAAAGAAGGCCCTTCCCTCATTATATGCTTTGAAATCTGTACTTCAGGGTCTGACTCAGTCTCTACATGAAGCCTTTCCTGCTGCTCCTGAACAGAGCAATTTCTCTCTCCTCTGTGATCACGTACCATCTTGTCTCTCACTGTCTCATAGTTCCTATAACATCATAAGTCTGCATATACTGTCTCCCCATTAAACTAAACGTTTCTCAAGGACAAAGACCATGTTTTATTCCTTTTTGCACAATCCACTTTGTCTAGCCCTGTACCTTGTGCATGAGGTGCTCAATAAATGTTTGAATTTAGTTAAATTCACATTTTAAAACCTTTAGAAATTTTAATGTATTTTCCACTTCTATTAATTATTTTAAATGATCCTGGCCCCAAGACAACATTCAAAGTGTCATGACTTCTCTTTTGAAAGTTCCATTTCAGTAGCAGCATTTCAAAGACAAAAGAATCGAGAAAGACAGACACTATGTGCACTATTGGGTTGCACACCACTTTGCCCATAAGTCACCCAATAATCACGTCAAATGAATAAATGTGGTGGTTTAACTGTTTAATCTATCATTAGTATGTGCATGGACTTACAGTGAATGTCAATGAAAGTCACTTCTGATAATAATCCAGAAGGATAATATATGCAAAGGATCTCTGGACATGATGTCCACTTTGATCTTCTTTTTAAATACAATACTTTAGTTCTATTTTTAAAGTGTACTTTGAAATCCTCTGATCTTCTCTAATGAGCCACTTGATTACATAAGGGTCTTGCCTTGCATGTTAGTAATGAATTTGCAGTGTCTCTGTTGGCCAGAGCTGGACTTTGGAAATATGAATATTGGAACAGATTATTTACAAGCACTTGCTCTTATTTTACTTTTGTTACCACATACCATTTTACTTCAGCAATTTTTACGTACTAAAAACAAAGTACACAAACTGGAACATGTCTTTAAAAATGAATTGCTTCTAAATATACTTTAGATGCAATTAGAATTATGATGCTTATTATAAAGGGCTGTGTCTCCTTCCATTTGGCACTAGTGACAAAGGTTAAAAATGCCCTTCTATAAAATACCACATCATCAAACAAAGCAACTTTGTAATTATTCACTACACAACTGGATAAATTCCAAGTTTTGTAATTATTTTAACCTGCATATGATCTACTTATACAAAAAAAAAAAATAAGTCCAAAGGATAAAAGAATAGATTTTTCTCTTCAGCACAATTTAGTTTTGTTCTCAGTTCTGGAAATTCGTTCTCCTCCTCTTGTTTGAAAAATTAAAATAACAAATAACAAGAGTTTTCTGCTTCTTATATCTTTCTCCTTAAGTAACAATGCAAGCATTTGGCCGTAGAACGTGAGGCTTTCTGCTTGCGTGTTGCTAAAACCCAGCACTGGAAATGGGACATAAAGTGATATCTAGCATGTTAAAAACTCAAGCCCCACAAGCAACAGGTGCAAGAGTAATGCCTAAGGAGAAGCTGAAGGACCTCATTATAATAATCCTATGGAGGTAAAGCTCTATAAAAGGCAAATCCTTCTTTCCCAATAGGATCAAATTACATCCCACGGAGGTAAATTCCCATCACTTCTCCAGTGCTGCTTTCCCACAGATTTCATCTAAACTGCGCATCTTTTCAAAGTACCAAGGGGCCAGCCTCTCACCAAGGTCCAGAGAAATGTCCAGCTACCTCAGGGGTTCCTGCCACGTCCCCTCTGCGACACTAGGAAGAAGGCTATCACCTGTGGGTAACTCTACAGAAGGAATGCATTCCACACCATCCAACATACTCTGAAATGAGAGAGAATAAAAGCTCTTTTTAAAACCATCCTTCAGAATTTCCAGGTCACTGGAATTTAAAATCATGGTGATGACCAAGTACTTTCATCAAATAGCCATGAAATACCTGAGGCATTTTTCCGAGTACGAATCCTAATCCCTTGGCCAGAGCTCCCCTTTGAGTGGGTGCTCTTGTTGACTACTTAGCTATTAACCATGAAAGTACTATTCTTGATGTAGGCTCAGAACACTTCCTCACAGTACATTGAGCAAATGCCCCCAAATTCTGGGAAGCTGCATGGACTTTCTATAAATGAAAAATCTGAAAAATGATGACATCTGTTGAAGTTACATTCAGAGCTATCAATGCTTGATAACTTTTCCAGAAGATCACTGTTAACTTCTGGAAAACTGTAAAACAGACATGTAGACCAGTGAATTACAGGGTGCAAGTCCAATACCCCTCAGGGACTCACTTCCCAGACCCAGGGAGAAAGAGGACTGTATAATGGCTGAAGACGGCCAGGCAAAGCAGCCTATTTGTCTCTAGTCTTTCCCCTTTCTGAGTTTTGGAACATAAGTATACAATTAAATTATCTGATTTCTACACATACTGAACACTAAATGTAAGTTCCTTGTAGCAATTAAGCGTATATCTTAATTGGCACTTACCATGCCAGACAGCCTGCTACTATCTTACAGAAATTATCATTTTTAATCCACATCACAAGCCCACTAATTTTTTTTCACATGAGAAAACTGACTCTGGTAATTTAAGTGACTTCCTCAAGGTTACTCAAGAAGGGAGTGATATAACTGGACATCCGTCTTCACAGCCCATGCTTTCTACCATGGCATACTATTACTTCTGTGAATTTTAAGTTCAAAATGCTGACTTGATGTTTCTTAGTCTCAAAATTCCGTTTCCTTTGTTGGTAAACCTGTAACATTCCCAAGGTCATGGCTAATAACTGACAAAGGTGGGTGCTGAATGCTGGATTGGGGGCTCTTTTCCCACATAACATCTTCAAAAGAAACTGGACACATGGTCTTAATCTGCTGATCTCTTCCATCCTCTAGTATCCTCTTCCTCAAAACTTGGGGATCATCCTGAAAGCACCTTGCCTCTCCCTGACACACATCTCATCTATTAAAAGGACCTGTTAGTTCTTTCAAAATATCATTCAAATTCATCACTTCTCTCTGGCTCCAACAACAGTTCTAGGCTACTTGCCATCATCCCTCTGTGAGGCTGAGGGATACCCCCAATCCATTCCTTTTCCCTACAATTCCCAGAGTAGAGATGAAGCTTTTGGAAATACAAATCAGTCTATAGTACCCTATTACTTAAAACCCATCAGCGACTTCCAATTTCATTTGGGACTACCCCTGGTCCTTTCTCCCTTACTTTCCCTCATACTTCTTCAAAAATATCAAGTTCTTCACCACTTCAAGGGTTTCATACACACTATTCCTTCTACCTGGAACATTATTCTTCCAAATAGTTCATCATTCAGCTTCAAAACACTTCCTCATTGGAGATTCCTATCCCTTTATTCCCATTTAAACTGGATCTTCCCCCTGCCCTCTACTATGAACTGAATTGTGTCCCCTGAATATTCATATGTTGAAGCTCTAGCCCCTAATGTGATGGTGTTTGGAGATGGGGGCTTTGGGAGATGATTAGGGTTAAATGAGGTTATAAGGGTGGGGCCCTTATGATGAAATCAGTGCCCTTATAAGAAGAGGCCAGAGCACTTGAGCACTCTCTTTTTCTTGCCCTCTCTCTCTCTCTCACTTTCTCCTTATCCCAGTCATGATGTAAGGAAACAGCAAGAAGATGGCTGTCTACAAACTGAAAAAAGAGCCCCTACCAGAACCCAACCACGTTGGCATCCTGATCTCAGACTTACAGCCTCCAGAATTGTGAGACAAAACATTTCTGTTGTTTAAACCACCCAATCCATGGTATTTCGTTATAGCAACCTGAGCAAACGAATACACTCTTTTTTGTAGTTTTCCTAGTTAAGATATGGGCTATGCAGCAATGATTAATAGATCAAAAGATACAATGATTTAAATAAGATGAGAATTCATTTCTCTGCCTCATTATAATCCGTAGTCCAAGGCTATATGGGAAGTTCTACAGTCTATAATTCATGGTTTCTATCTTGCAGAAGGCTGCAGTTTCAGTTATTATCTTCCAGCCAGCAGGAAGCAGGGAAGGACCAAGAGAATATACACAATCCCTTTTTGAAGTACACTCGAGAAGTGATAAAAATAGCAATCATAATAATTCTGTTTATTTACCATTGGCCAGAACTTAGCCACTTGGGCAAGTTGCAAAAGATGCTAGATGCTTGGTCGTGTTCCCAGCTGAAACTCAGGCATTCTCTGACTAAAGATGGACAGAATGGAATTGATGAAAAGTGAGCAGTCTGTATACTTTCTCTTCACAAGATGTATTTCAATTAATAGTTACATATTTATTTGGTTGATAATTTGTTCAATGACTTTCTTCTCTTTTGAACATATGCTGGATAAGGGGAAAACATTATACATATTTGGATCAGCACAATTTACCCATGCTGGGCACAGTTCCTGGAATTCATTAGATGATTCATAAATATTTGATGATTGGATGAGTAGAAAATGTGTTCTTTAAGTATCATGCGATCTAATAAGTCCATCTTCTGCTAAATAAACTCTTCAGAGGATAAAGCATATACTCTACGTGTGGATACAGGCATCTCCAGTCAACCCTGAGGACTCCAATGCTGCTTCCAATCCTTCAGCATCCATTTCTTCTTTAACACCTTCATCTGGGGCTACTGAACATTCCATTGAAACATTTTGCTTGGCCAGATCTTGTTCTCAGCCTAGTATTACATCTATTACTACCAATCACTTTCTATTGTTCTTATAATACTTTCCACCTTGGTTTTCCTCCTTTTAAGTAATGCTACCTTCAGACCCCTAATCAAATAGGCTAGTTACCTCCAGGTTATTTTTCTAGCCCTTTTTCACTTCACAATTCATCTTTACACACTGATTCATCAATTCCTTCTTTCATTCAGCAACTATTTATATCTGTTCTGTTTACTGTGCTAATCAGCAAGAATACAAAATATGTAATATAAGCTGTCTTAAGGAAGCTCAGAGTCTACTTGGGAGACAAACTGGAAAATAAACGATTCCAATGCAATGCAATGGGTGTCATAATAGAGATATGTTTAAAAAACTATGGGAACACATGTATTGAGTACCTACTACTATTGCCTCATTGGATCTACTGTTATCCTGAGATCATCCCAACTGTAAAGGCAAGGAAATTGAGAATCAGAGTTAAAGAATATGCCCAAGGTTAGACAGCCAGGAAGGGAGAAAGCAATTGCTAATTCAATATTATCTGATAACAAGCTATCTGTTCTCTCTACAATGCACTAATGCAAATTCTATCCTTCTCTAATGCAAGTTCTCTTAGGATGGCACCTAGTTCTGCTTGTTCTCATCCACAAGCACCCAACTCAAGCCAGGCCTGCATGGCATCCTCAATAGATAAATGTAACAGCTTCCCATGTTCTTTGCTTCAATCCAAAATCATTGTCAGAACAGCAGACACTACCACAGGGAAGACAGTGCAGAGGAAAAAAAAAACCACCTGTGTTTGCTAGTTATCAGTTTTGTATTGCTGCAAACTACTCCAAAACTGCAGAATAAAACAATTTATCATCTCTCATAGTTCTGAGTGCTGACTGGGCTCAGCTGGGTGGTTCTTGCTCAGGGCCTCTTGTGCAATCGCAATTGTTTGCCGTCAGGGACTGGAGTCATCAGAAGATTTCTTCATTACATTTCTGGTGCTGGGGCTAAGATGCTGGAACAAATAGGGATTGGTCAGACAGCTCATATGGCTGGCTTGTGCTACCTCACAGGATGGAAGCTGCAGAGTAGTTAGAATTCTAACATGGCAGCTGGCTATCCTCAGAACAAATGCAGTTTTCTTAGCTATAAAATATTGAAAGCAATATCTAACTCACTGGGTTGCTATGAGAATAAACTGGAATTGAGTGTATATATACCAGCCAGGTTCTCAGTGTTTGTTCTCTTTCCCCCTCATGTTCTACCCTCACTCCCCAGCAGGTGATAGGACAGAGTTTTTATAAATTTGTTAAATGAATGAACGAGTGAAACTACACAATGCATGGCACTTCCAAAGTAATCATCCAAGACACTGTTTGTAATGTCACCCTCCTACTTAAGAATGCAGAGGATCTTTGAGTTGCTAAACACAGAACTCTGGGCCCACCAACCTCTGCTACCTATTCCCCATGCCTCCTGCATGCAGCTCTCGAAGCCTCTCCTGTCGGCTCCCAGCTCTCCCTCTGGCACAGACTGTGGTGCCACAACCTAGCATGTGCTTACAACTGATCCTTGCTGGCACAGATGCCAACTGAAAGAGCTCCCAATGGCCACAGCAGAAGCAATTCAGCAACAGGATAAAGTAGTATTGTATCATAACCCAAAGCACAAATTAGATGTCCTTGGGGTCATACTAATATAAATGATTGAGTAAATTAACAAATGAGGAAGAAGAAACAAATCTATGCAAAATTTCAAGTGATTTATATAAATATTTCGTCCTCAAGGAGGTAGAGTAGCAATCCCTACTCCCTACCTCTGAGCCACCCATAGTGACTTCCTTCCAAAAAGTACGTTATGAAAAAGGGATTTTTTTTTTTTTTTAAAAATAACTTTTTCAGTGGAGGAACCTGACAAACACTATCTCAACCAGGTAATCAAAGTCAACATCACTTATAAATCATTGCCAGCCATGGCAGCCTGAACCTATAGCCCCTGCTTAAGAGGCTGAGACAGGAGGATTGCTTGAGACCAGGAATTTGAGGCTGCAAGGCACTATGATCATGCCTATGAATAGCCACTGTACTCCAGTCTGGGCAGCATAGCAAGACCCCATTTCAAAAAAAAAAAAACTACTTATGTCATATTAATAGTATGCTTCCTTGATATAATATGATGAGAGTTGTACTTTACCTGTGAGATCTTTATACCAAAACCTATAAGCCCAATCTAATCAAAAGAAAGGGTCTCTAATGTGTGAAGACCACACGCCATTCACCAATGTCCCCCATGCCTACAATACCTTTCTCATGGTGGGTACTTAATTAACATATGCTGAGTGCTTCCATTCTACAACTCACCATGACTCTTTTAGGCCACAACCTCTGGAGACCCCCTACCCCACCATGTACCACTGCTTCCCACTTCCATCAGAGTCTTCTTTCTCAGATTAAGGTCTCTGTTGGCTCAGCTGAGGATCAGCCAGGACAGCCTGCAGCAGGAGTCAGCAGAATTTAAAAAGAATTGCCACTTTGAGCCTTAGTCACACAGAAGGCAACTTGGCTGATGGTTGTCTCTCTCCTTTTATGTAAAATACATTTCCTTGCGCCACAGTGATAACCTCCTAACTCAAGACAAAGGGGACATAAAAGACAGTCTGTTTTTCCTAATAACTATAGTCTTTCCTTGCTGCCCTTCTGACTAATGAAAGAGTCCAAGATTCCAACAAGGACACTGGAGTGTCCCCTGCTTAGTCCTCAGGACCATAGGCTGCTATCCCACTAGATAGACTGGCAGGTTAAAGAACCTCACAGCTCTTAGAGTCTGCGAAATGCTGCTGCAAAGTAGATGGATGTACCATCAGGAACACAGGTCCACAAAATGAAAAATGAATCACTTAGGGATAAACTTATTAAAATCAGTGAAATTATAACGTAAGTAGACCAGGTGTGGTCACTACACCTGTAATCCTAGCACTTCAGAGGCTTGAGGCAGGGAGATAACTTAAGTCCAGAAATTCAAGTCCAACCCTAGACAACATAGCAAGACCTTGTCTCTACAAAAAAACTTTTAAAATTAGCTGGGCATTGTAATGTGTGCTTACGCACCCAGGTACTGAGAAGGATAGGCAAGAAGGATCACTTGAACCCGAGGTCAAGGCTACAGTGAGCCCTGATTATGCCACTGGACTCTAACCTGGGCAAGAGTGAGGCTCCGTCGGTAAACACACACACACACACACACACACACACACACACACACACACACA
>NW_022437000.1:3214842-3391780 GCF_009761245.1 Sapajus apella | reverse complement strand
ACACACACACACACACACACACACACACACACACACACACACACAAAAGTATGCTTACTTGAATAAATCAAATAGAATTTCAAATATGTTCATACAAATTAATGTTAAAAAGTAAGTTTAAAATTGGACCTCTGACCCCTAAATACCAAATGAATGTCAAAGACGACAGTCACAGATTGTTTTCCAATGTTCTTTGTGAAGCACTGTATATTTTATAACAAGAAAGTCATTTCTTTGTTTTTGTAAAATTTGTCTACTAATATGAATTATAAAGCTCTTGAATTTTTTCTCTAGTTTTTATTTGTTTTTTTCTCTTCTAAATGGTAGTTCTTCTAACTTCTAATTCTTCAAAACCACACAAGGCCAATGATTAGGGTGGGCAGGAGGGTTGGCCCAAAACTACTAGAGACAAGTTGGGTCTTTCAGCACTATACCACCCTCACTGAGGGGCACTGAACTTTTCCTACTAGGCCCCAACCTGTTCTCCATGATCTTGATAATATCTGATGGGGTTCTATTTCCAAAGCAGAAATTTAAAGAATCTCAAGGATTAGTATTATTATATACTGTTGTTTTCTTAATAAATCCCTATTCAATTTTACAAATGAGTATGCCAATGTCAAGAGTAATAAATATATTAATAAGAATCAAAATCAGAAAGACCACAGTTTTATTTCAATAGGTTCTGTATCTTATCATTAGATGGCAATAATGTAAAAAGTTCCTTTTTTTTTTTTTCTTTTTGTTCTCCAAACTGATATTTGCATCAGAGTTAGCAGCTGATAAGAGATTATGAAAATTCTGGCTAAAATTAAAATGCCAAAGCTGGATCTTCTGGATAATGAGAAACTGATTGCCTCTATTACTAAAGAGGAAATGAAAACAGCAATAGAGAAATTTGCAAGTAGCAAGCCTCCTATGGCGATGAGTACCAATTGGAATATGATAAAGCTTTTGAGGGAGAATCAAAAGATCTGTGAAGCAGGATTTAGGAGAACTGTCTACTTATAAGACCCATGAAAGCCTCAATGTAAGGGCCTTTGTTTTTATAAAAAGTGCCAACCTTGTTCCTGTTTGCTTAATTAATTGCACTGGAAATCAAAGACTTCCAGGTAAAAACTGGATAGAATAAATTCAGCTTGTGATCAGTGGTGGTTTCCTGCACCGCATCACTTACAATATGCGCAACGTTTCTAATTTACAAGTGCCAGCAAATAGATTTAAACCTCGCTCCTACAGCAATTTATGAATTTGCACAGAAAACCTTTATCCTGTAGAAGAGGAATATTTACAAAGGCTCTTAAACAAACTTCATTTTCAAGAACTTTGGTAAATGAAACATAAGGCACAACTGTCTTTTTTTCTGCACCAGTTACCAGTAAAGTGCTTCTTTTTTCCTGGGAAGAAATATGTAAAATATAGATGTCACTTTGTTTCATTTCATCTGCTGACAAAAGAAGTTTATGTTCAATTCAATAGCAAAATGAGTCAAGGTAAAAGTTGAAAGCCAACCATCCTTGGTAACCATGTGCTTCATTTTACAGTTATGTGTTCATCTTTTATTCAAGTTACTTTTAAAACAGCTTCACATCAAAATGCACCAGAATCCCCAAGTAAACACTTAACCTCAGAAAAAGACAAATGTATGTATTAACTTTAATAGCACTTAGCAAGTGGTAAATAATAAAACCCAAATTCTTTAGCCAACGTAACTTCTTGACAGACACTGTTCAAACATTCCTAATATCTTTGCAGTTGATCATTTAATTATTCTCTTTAGTTTTTCTCAAACTACTGCCCCACACTGCCAGTGCATGAAAAGAAAGAGAGTATGTGGTGTTATTTCAACTGCTCCTGAAATCATCCTATGAGACAACACAAATACACATCACTCAAGCACACACCTGAGGACTTTTTCATGTTGATGTCCTGGTTTCTCCCCATTTTGATCACTTTTGTTTCTGTTTGACCTGAAATATACTTGATATAGACAATGATTCCGAGTGCTAGTTCTACTTGAAGCAAGATTTTCCAGATGGGTAGCTAATTTACCCAAAATCTTTAATTCCTTTTCTTTTCTTACAGCTAACAAGAAATTTCACTTCCCAGAAAAATAAAAGGTGGCTGTATTACAGACTCAGGAATTAGTCACATGAGGTACACCTAAGGGTACTGAGTGTACGAATTTTTTTTTTTTGAGAAGGATTCTTGCTCTGTCACCTAGGCTGCAGTACAGTGGTGTGATCTTGGCTCACTGCAACCTCCACCTACCTAGTACAAGTGTTTCTTCTGCCTTAGTCTCCCGAGTAGCTGGGATTACAGGTGCACACCATGATGCCAGGCTAATATTTTTGTATTTTTAGTAGAGACAGTGTTTCACCATGTTGGCCAAGCTGGATTCAAACTCCTGACCTCAAGTGATCCACCCACCTCGGCCTCCCAAAGTGCTGGGATTACAGGCATGAGCCACCTTGCCCAGCCAAGAATCTTTTAAAACATTAAAAACTTTGTTGTAATACACACTTGGCTTATGAACTGACTTTTTCTGTTGTTTTCTTATCCTCAGTTTGCATGTGAAAATAATATATCTATTTTTCAAATATCAAAACCAGGCTGACTAAAGAACTATTGGAGATTTTTATGATTACAGCAATATACTGTTATTTCAGTTTGCCAAAACTATTTCAGATTACTGGAGAAATCATAACAAGAAATAAATTGCTGAGGAAACTCTTAACTATTGCGTATTTTCAGATCCTATGGAAATACTAATAATTGTGTATTCATGAGGCCATGAGAGGCATATTTAATATGAAATTAATATTCTGGCAATGTAATGTTTTGGTGGAGTGTTTTTCACTTTTGTTTTAGCATTTTGGTCAGAGTCTCTTAAATAACTATGTCTTTAAAAGTCAAAACCATCGATGCTGCTTCTTGGTTAAAAAAAATAATAAAACATAAAAGTTAAACTCAATTAGAGCTTTCTAGTGATATATTCTGAAGCTCATGTTCCAGACAATTTATTATAGTTATGAGAGCTATTTCAAATGATTGGCTGATCCAGTTAAGAAGAAGCATGTCAAGCATATAATGTTAATAAGCATGGCTCGAAAGGTGGTCAGCTCTTAAAAATTCTACAGGGTTTCATTAAGGAAGGGGGTGGGACCTTAGCCCCACACTCACCACCAAGAATTATCAGGCTCCAGGCTATTGAGCCAGAGCCCAAATCCCAGATGCAGTGAAGGAGGACTCAAATCAGGCTGAAGCCTGACATAAGAGGGCCATGATCACATAGGAAGCGCCGGAGTGGTGTGGACCCAGCACATGTCTCAATCTGCCAGAGGAGGCAATGGTCAAAAGAGATGGCAAAAGAGCTAGATCTTGAAAAGTCACCCGGAGAATATGTTATGAATAAAGAGGGAAAAGCCCTCCCATAAGAGTGGAGTGAGGAGAAGTGTAAAGGAAACAAGGTATGGGAAACCTCATCCAGACTTCCACTGTGTCTGGGATGCAAGACGGGAAGGTGGTGGAGGGATGTAAATCCGTGGGGGGTTTCTTTGGGGAATGCTAACCCATTCTGGGGAATGCATCCTCCAGGAGGAGCTTAGAGACACCAGCCAGGCCACGTGAGAGTTTAGGTTCCAGAAGGTGACCTGTATGTATGATTTAATGGCAGCAGAGACTGTGGTCAAGGACACGGTCTCCACAGCAGATGTCTGTGCTCACATCCTGCCTCTGCTCCTGGCTACCTTTGTGACCTTGGGCGTGTGACTTACTCATCCATGAAATAGGAAGAGTCAGAGTCTATCTTAGAGTCATTGTGAGGATTAAAGGAGTTAATAATTTCTAAGACATTCTCATGCATCTGGCAAAGAGTCAGCATTATTTAAGCAGCTGGTAAATAAAATAGTGGATGAAGCAATTTTCTTTAAAAGCATCATCTCTTTACCAAGAAAGTCTGCTGTGGATTCCAAGCTTGAAGGAAGTCTTAAAAAAAAAAAAGGATACACCAAAGATTACTGAGGTCCCTGACTATAGAATCATAATCTAGCAACTTCCTTTAAGGAAGAATTCCAGTCCTGACCCCAGCATTACTGCACTGAGCATTATGTAAGAAGTTAGAGGTTCATCCTAAAGGTGGGAGGTAACAAGCTCTTCTACAGAAACAGAATACAAGTCTGCTCATTTGCTTTAATAGACAGTTGAGAACAGAGCAGCAGATGGATGAGTCCCAAGCAAGGCCAAGAGAAGAGATTTCCCCCACTCCGGGCTCTCTGATTATCCTTTGCTGCTCTGAAAAGCAATCATTCCTTTTTATAGGTCCTTCAGAAGGGAATACAATGTTATTAAGAACACTTTTTAATTCACATAGTCGAGATATTTTGGGGTAACTGTGTCATAATTACTGAGTTATACATCAAGATTGCATATAAAATAAGTTGCTGTGTACATATAAACAAATAAAAAATGAACTATAATATTTCTTATAATTGTAGCTACAATCATCAGGCTGGATCATTTAAAAGTTTATGAGAATGTGCTGGGTCACATTTTGTCTCCAATTGAAGCCTTTTTGGTCTAAGGGTCATCAAACCTCACTCACACAAATAGAAAGACAGAATCATGCTGAACAGTTTGCTTGCTAAACTCTTGGAAACTACTACTGACTTCTACTCAAAATAATAAAAATGAGAGTTTTACCAATTGCACCATAGTAAAATAAATACATAGATACGTGTGTGCCACCACAAAATGCTGACTTTTAAATTTAGTCCTACTAACCAATAATATCTCAGAATCAGAGTTTATTAAAAGTTAATTACTGCAGTTAATAATTTTAGAATAAAGATCTCTTTCTAATTGTTACAACTTACACACTAAGGCTAGTGTCTAACTTGCCTTTCTTTAAAATGCAAGTTAATTATAATGTCTCAGCATCAGTTTCCCCTGGCACACCATTACCCCTCCCTAAACATAATTTTACCTATAAAAATAATGGGCCAGAAAGCCTCAATAAAATATAATTTGTATGTAACTTGTGCTGGATGGAAATCACCATAACAGTCTACTACCTTGTATGTGATTCCTGAAAAAAATAAATAAATCCTAAAATGTTTCATCTAATGAAATAATCAATTTTCTTTTGAAGAAAAGAAAATGAAGTCAGGAAAATGAAAAGGAGAACACTTTCTAAAGAGACTAACAAGAGTCTTCTGATGTCACAAATTATATTGCCTTTCAACACAACTGTACTCCCTAGTGGGAAGTTCTAAAAGGTTTAGTTTAAATTTTTTAGAAGTTTGTTTCATGTAAGCATCACCACATATGCCAAATGATCCATTAAGGGTGTTCCATTATAGCTTAAAGAGTTTTGAGTTAAACGCACAGGGCACTGTGGCCTAGGATGCTAAGAAAATACACAGCTCGATTTCCATTTGATGTAACGCGGCAGGAAGATATTATCCACAGAACATTTGCTGCATTAAGGCAAGCACTTACACAATGGCTTCAAAACTCTTTCAACTACTTGAATGCTCCTAACATCCCTTGACCAAAGTCCATCTGTCTTACCATATTAGAAAATTAGTCAATTCCCATCATTCAAACATGGGATCTGCAAGTGTCAAGTGTGCATTGCAAACATGCTAGGGATCTAAACCATATCTTTGTGGCCAGGCACGGTGGCTCATGCCTGTAATCCCAGCACATCAGGAGGCCAAGACAGGTGGAGTACTTGAGGTCGGGAGTTCAAAACCAACCTGGCCAACATGGTGAAACCCCATCTCTACTAAAAATACAAAACTTAGGCATCTGTGGTGGTGGGCATCTGTAATCCCACCTACTCAATAGGCAGAGGCAGGAGAATAGCTTGAATCTGGGAGGTGCAGTGAGCTGAGACCATGCCATTGTACTACAGCCTGGGTGACAGAGCAAGACTCTGTCTCAAAAAACAAAAAGAAAGAAAAGAAAAGAAAAGAAAGAAAGGAGAGAGAGAGAGAAAGAAAGAAATCACGCCCTGTGTTTTCATGGGGACTTTCTACCACCATGCCAACCCACTTTTCCTGGCCCACACTCCCTAGAGCCTTTGTCTTGAGTCCTTCTCAAGCTAGCATTTTTCGTTTAAAGTCTAGACCGGTCAACTTTTATCCTAATTGCCCCACTCTTGTATGTGCCATCATGCATGTGTTAATTATCCTGCTCTTGTCTGCAGACAAGTGTCCTGGAAATACCTTTGAGGCCAGAATTACCTAAGTCATGTCTGCACGCTTGGAAAGAAAACAGACAGCTGCAAGTCACTGAGAATGTCCTGGACCCAAGACACCGAGTGTGCCCTGAGAATGTTCTGCTACATGAGCCCTTGATGTCCTTTGAGTCAGTGATGCAAAAATATCCCCACTGGATTTTAAACAAGTGCCACGTTGACAGAGGAAGATACCTGATAAGAGGGCAAAGTAAAAGATGCATATCCTAAAGGCATTTATGTCTTGGAGGAAGTTTAGACAGCTTACTTCTGGAAAGCACAGTCCTGCCACACAGTGTTTTGTATTAATATTTTGTTTTCTTTCCACTCATTTACTCTCACCAGAGAGATCACCAAACTCAGTTAGACATCATGGAAAGAAAGGCAAGAACTCAACTGGTTTCAGAAGGGTCAAGAGTGGACAAGGTAGGGTTTGAGCTGTTGTGTTTAAAAATTCACCTCAGTGGAGAAGAGTGAAGAGGTGTTCTAGATGGCTGCTAGTAGCGTGGACAAATCCTGAGGACAGGAATTGCACGTGTATTCAAGAAAGAGCCAGTATACTTGCTTCACTGAGGGCTTGCTTTGGGAAGAATGAGGTAGGTTGGGGCCAGATAGTCAAGAACCTTGAATGTCAGCCTAAGGGGGTCTGCAATTTATTAACAATAAGAATCATTAATCCTTTTGATACAAGGATTGTATCATTCCTTTTGATACAAGGAAAATCACATTTCAGGAAGCTTTATTTGAAAGTGCAGAAGAGATCCACATAGACAGGATGAGTTGTGGAAACTGGAAAATGAGAAGTCCATATCCTGGATCAAATCCCTCAGTTTTGCACCATACGGGACTTGGTCTCAGTGGGGATATCCAACCAAAGGGAAAAGGAAGAAAACTGCCCTCCACCAATCTCCTCCTCTCCCCACCTCCCAGGGCTAATCCAACCACATCCCTGAGAGCAAGCACTCCCCGGAGAAGCCCAAGTCCACAAGGAAGACGGGCTTCATGCCCATCTTGTTCACTTGCACTTCCCCTCTTGTCCACTTACTGAAGAGGCATAAGAAGCATAGATAGATAAAGCAACGCCTTTTCTTTTAAGGTAGCTGGGTTCTCCTTGACTGATGAGAGCCCTTTAAGACCAATAAGTCTCTACCTGGAATAGGGCCAATTAAATATATCTGAATTGCCCTAGATAAAATGTCTCAGTCTGCAGAGATCCTTATCAAAGCCAGTAATTTCTCTGTGTATTCTTCATAGTATGTCCAGCCTTACTGAAATTTTCACCCACCTGCTGTCAACTTTTAAGTCCAGAATTCTGCCTAACACCAGATCAGGCTTGCCAGTCTCATCCCAAGCACAGCTCACCCAGCCCTTTATCCAACTGGACCCGTCTACCTGTGCTGACCTCAGCTTGCTTGATCTTTGCTTGTCTCTAGCAATGCTGTGTGCAGTGGCCACTGTGGCCTGACTCACTTTCTCATAGGAATGTTGCCCCCTAAGGAAGTTAGAGGAGGGTTACAGTCGGTTATCAGGTGCTGAGGGTCTGAAACACATGAAAACAAAGGAAGAAAGAAAGAGGCTCTAAATAAAACAGGTCTGATTTCTGCTGCTTTGTCACAGCAAAAGGGCTGCATGGCCAAGACACTCCAGAAAACCACACAATCCACACATTCCCATGGTGTCCTGAGATACTCAGAAATGGTCAGTGGCACTGAATCTTAAAATGCCTTTATGGCACTGGTCCTAAGGCCCAGACACTCATAGCAATTATTTATACAGGCAAAGAGATGGAATGAAAAAGAGACTTCTTTGCTTCTCTTCTTTCAGTGATTTAAATTGGGTCATTGAAGAAAAACTCAGAATACCGGCTATCAACAATTCTTCATGACCAACTCCAGGTTCCATCTTGTTTCTTTCCTGGGATATATATTTGAAATTTTTTTTTAATCATCATCTACTTTATAAAATATTTACATGCTGGTGGCTCGTGCCTGTAATCCCTGCACTTTGGGAGGCCAAGGCAGGAGGATCACAAGGTCAGGAGATGGAGACCATCCTGCCCAACATGGTGAAACCCTGTCTCTACTAAAATACAAAAAAAATTAGCCAGGCATGGTAGTGTGCACCTGTAGTCCCAGCTACTCGGGAGGCTGAGGCAGTAGAATCACTTGACCCTGGGAGGCAGAGATTGCAGTGAGCCGAAATCACGCCACTGCACTCCAGCCTGGTGACAGACTGAGAAAAAAAAATTTTTTTAATTAAAAAATATTAAAAATAAAAAAATTTACATTCTTTTTTTTTTTTTTTTTTTGAGACGGAGTTTCGCTCTTGTTACCCAGGCTGGAGTGCAATGGCGCGATCTCGGCTCACCGCAACCTCCGCCTCCTGGGTTCAGGCAATTCTCCTGCCTCAGCCTCCTGAATAGCTGGGATTACAGGCACGCGCCACCATGCCCAGCTAATTTTTTGTATTTTTAGTAGAGACGGGGTTTCACCATGTTGACCAGGATGGTCTCGATCTCTTGACCTCGTGATCCACCCGCCTTGGCCTCCCAAAGTGCTGGGATTACAGGCTTGAGCCACCGCGCCCGGCCAAAAATTTACATTCTAAATGAAGATGAAAGAAGGCAAAAAACAGAAAAATGGGAATGCTAGTGTAATGCAATAAAAGATAACATAGGTACCAAGATCATTTGTCCTTTCAGCCCCCTATGTAAAACACTACCATGTGAAAATAAGATCTCTACAAGCAGACCCAGCCAAAAGACCTGAAAACAGAGATGTGTTTGATAGTCATATGCAAGGATATATCATGGAAGGTCTGAGTTCTTTATTTTTAAATTTATTTATTATACTTTAAGTTATGGGGTACACGTGCAGGTCTAAGTTCTTTTAGCAAATAAGCATGTTTCACATTTCTGAGACTTACTAAAGCTTAAGGAGACTAAGATTTTTAAAAATTTTTCAACACTAGTAACAATTCAACTTCTTGTGATAAGTGCAATAGACACAAAATGCTATGAGAACACACAGGAATGATACCTGATTTAGAAACAGAGACAGAGAAGAAAGATTTCCTAGGGCAGTGACTTCAAGTTGGGATATTGAGAAGGCAGAGGCATAAAAGCTGCAGGAATGGTCTCCAGCTGCATACATGTTGCTGCAAAGGACATGATTTCATTCTTTTTTGTGGCTACATAGTATTCCATGGTGTATACTTACACATTTTCTTTATTCAGTTCACTGTTGATAGACATCCAGATTGATTCTATGTCTTTGCCACTGTGTAAAGTGTGATGAACATACACGTGCATGTATCTTCATTGTAGAATGATGAATGATTTATATTCCTTTGCGTATATACCCAGGGATGGGATTGCTGGGTCAAATGGTAGTTCTAAGTTCTCCAAACTGCTTTCCACAGTGGCTCAACTCATTTGCATTCCTACCAGTAGTGTATAAGTGATCCCTTTTTTCTGTAATCTCGCCAACATCTGTTATTTTTGACTTTTTAATAATAGCCATTCTGACTAATGTGAGGTGGTAATCTCATTGTGGTTTTGATTTGATTTTTTTAACGATTAGTGATGTTGAACATTTTTTTCATATGCTTGTTGGCTATGTGTATGTCCTCAAAAAGACTTTTAAAAATTACACACTTTACTGCTAATAGTTACTCACACAAAATATGAAAAATAAAATATGTATAAATTTCCTTTTATGTGAGACACCATGCTCAGTGCTAGAGAGGATTTTTTTAAAGACAAAAAGACATGATTCTTTTGTGCTCAAGGAGCACACAGTCTAGAGAGGAAGACTAGAAAGTGATTACATCAGGATGGAAGTGAGTTAAAAGCTACCTTCCCAAAAGAGGGCCATTCACTCATTCTTGAGAATGACAATGAGTTTGGCAAGCAGAAGATGAGGGGAGAAAATATCAAAGAAAAGAAAGAATTAAGCCCTAGAGGCATAAAGAGCCTGAAAGCCAGGTCCAAGTCTTCTTAGCTATCCATCCATGTTAATTCCAATGAAGGCAAGTGACTTTTCAGAAGAAGAAATGAACAAATGTAAGGACTAGTATAATTACCTCTGTACTTTGGAAGCTGCGTTTGTATAATCCATATTTCATTCCAGAGATATCAAAAATAGTATAGGGTATTAGGGGCATTTTCCTTTGGCTTCACCATAGAGAAACTTAGTACCTAGGTATTGTTTGTTACCGAATAAAAAGGATAGAGTTTTGGAAAGTCTCCCCCCTCCTCATGTTATGTCATCAAGTCACGAGCAACTCTAACTGACCTTACAGTCTCTATAGAGAAATGGAGAAATGCAAAGGGAGGGTAAAACACAAAAGAGACATCTAACAATTGCTGAAAGCATTCCCTTCTATCTCCTCAGTGGTTCTGGAGTCCTTTGAGAATCACAGAAAGTTGTGGACTTTTTCTCCAGAAAAGATCACATAGCCGCTCTTGGTCAGGGTTCAGTGCAGAGAACAGAATCCTCCCAGAAGCTGTAGCTTTTAACTTTCCACCCGTTACGATATGGGAAGGCACAGTGAAAGGAAGAAAGGAGATTTGGGTTTAAAAAAAAATCATAAAAAAGGAGTGAATAAAAATATATGCAAAAATGTCTGCACACGTGTAAATGTATCCACAAGCTCCAAGATCAAAATGTCTCTGGAGAGGCCAAGCATGGTGGCTCACACCTGTAACCCCAGTACTTTGGGAGGCCAAGGTGGGCAGATCACTTGAGGCCAGGAGTTCAAGACCAGCCTGGCCAACATGGCAAAACCCCATCTCTACTAAAAGTACAAAAATCAGCCAGGCATGGTGACACATACCTATGATCCCAGCTACTTGGGAAGCTAAGGCAGGAGAATCGCTTGAACCCAGGAGGTGGAGGTTGCAGTAAGCAGAGATTGCACCACTACACCCCAGCCTGGGTGACAGAGCATGACTCCATCTCAAAAAAAAAAAAAAAAAAAAAAAAAGCCTCCTGAGAAATAAAGCCCTTAAAACAGCAAGCTCAGGCAAGAAATAAGATGGAGAACAAAGCACTCTGAATCAAGCACCAAAGAAAAACAGAAGTGGCCATTTTTTTCATTTCAACCTTTTTTCATTTTCAACCTTTTACAGCCATCTTGGAAAGTCTGAATTATAAAACCAACAGGATCTGAAGGTCAGAGAATACACTTGCGTAATTTTTATCTTCAATCTCCTCACCTGCAAAATGGGTATGATAATATATATTCTATTCTATCTACTTCCTGGCATTGGTGTGAAAATGATAATGGGGTATGTGGAAGACCTTGTACATACTTATAATAGCTTATTATTATTATTATCTGATTCATGTTATAGATCAGCTTTAAGGAATCAATAGTTACTTCTATAACTCATTTGAAAGAAAAAGCTCTTAACAGCCATAATCGATTAATAATAAATAGTCCGTAACAAAATTAGCTGTTCAAACATAAGCCCCCTAAGTATTACCTGACTGAATAGGTAGCATTTCCACTAACAGTTATCTATTAAACATGGATGAATCAGCAATATTATTTTTGAACATGCATACATGGAAAGCCAGAGAAGACTGCTCAAATGAAACAGCCCAGGGAGCAGATGCTCAGCTTTCTCCTTAAAATGCACATTAAACTCAAAAGATCCTGCCTGAACTCACCATCCTCCCCTCTGCCCACACTTCCGCCTCAGTCCTTTTTGTTCTCACCATTCACAGCATCAAGATCCAGCCGACTGGCCTCGATAATTTCCCATCCCACCTTTTCCCTCCTCAACTCCCATGTTCAGTAAATAGCAAATCCTATTGCTTTTCCAGTTCTTTGCTTTTAAGTCATCGAGATTGTTTGATCGAGGCTCACTCATCTCTTGAAAAAATTATGGCAGAATCCTCCTAAATGTGTATTATTTCTGGTGGGAGCAGGTTCTGTACAGGTAAAGTCATTGTGTTGCTCAAATCCACTGCAGCCTGACCAATTTTTATTTTGCATCATTTACTGATCAATGACAGATGTGCTAAAAAATCTCTCACCACAACAGGAATTTGTCAATTTTATCTTGTGATGATGACAACTGTGGCTGTTTAAATACAAACAGCATTATTAGGTAATTAAAAGTTCAGACTTGTAATTCTTATATTTTCCTCCTGAATTACTCATTTTATCCAAATGTAGTAACCTTCATCAGCCTTAACAGTGCTTTTTTCCTTAAGAATGTGTTGCTATGAATATGGTTACACTAGCTTTCTTTTGGTTATTATTTAGCTGGTATATCTTTTTCTTCCCTTTACTTTTCAAACGTTTTTAGATTTGCTCCTTGCAAATTACATCCAGCTGGCTTTGTGTTTTAGTTTTTGCCTTTGACTGCAAAGAATTTCTAATCTGTTCTGATAATATCTGCATAATAAGTGGTAAGTTTAATGTAATTGCTATTTATTGTGCTTATTCTGCCATTTTATTTGATACTTTCTCTTCATTTTTTTTCTGTGCTGTTTTTCCTCCTTTTTGTTTTCTATTGATTTCACCAAGTTTTATTGATTCCTTTTCTTTCCTCTACTTATTTGCAAGCTACAGATCCTACTTCTATTTTTTTTTAGTGTTTAGTGTTTTAGAATTTTGACAAGCTGTCCCTATTTCTGATTACCTAAAAGTAGGGCAATGAGGTCGTGGTGATGGGAATGGCACCTGACAGGGGATGAGGCCACACCTGATGTCTGCACTTCCCAGCCCGGCCACACACGTCCTCTGCGATTTTCCACTCTCTCAGCTGTTGGTGCATCTAAGGCAGTGGCCTCACTAAGTAGAAGGAACCTGGATTGCTAAGTCACCCCTTTAAACAAAGTCACCCTGAAATTCAGGTTTTCTTGGTTATCTCAGCATTGTCAAAAACATACTTAAAGTCTGAAAATCATCAATGTCTCTTACCTTATATGACTTTAGAGTGATTTAAATACAGACATCCCCTTCCCATATGATACATTATGATTGTGCAGCGACTGAATGCCATCTTGACTTTGCCACCTCCACAGTCACCGCCACTGTGGTTTTACGTGGATTATGCTTAAACACATGGAGCCACACGTGCACCTTCATTCTCACAGCCCACTCCTTCCTTCTGAGTTCAGTTTCCTTCTTCCTCAAGCACCTCTCACATGGGATGTTTTGAATCAAGAGCTTTGTTGGTGGCAAACTAACTCAGTCTTTAAGTGTCTTTTTTTATCTTGCCACTTGAAATATAGTTTGACTGAGTATAGAGTATTTGTTAACCATGATTTTCCCTCAGCACTTTGAAAATGTTATTCCATCATATTCCAACATCTATTTTGGCTGATGGGGCTTCTTTTGGTTTAATGGTTATTCTTTTGTAGGAGAGCTATGTCTTTTTCTCTGGTTACTTACAAAATCTGTTTCCCTGTGGTGTTCTGAAGTTCCATCAAGATGTGTTTAGGCATGGATATATTTATTCAGCTCAGGACACGTTTCATTTTTAATCTGATTTATGAAATTTAGTCAATGTATGCAATATGATTCTGCACCTAGAAAGCCCTATAGTCTCTGTCCAAAAGCTTCTTGACTTGATAAACAACTTCAACAAAGTCTCAGGATACAAAATCAATGTAAGAAAATCAGTAGGATTCCTTTACACCAGTAACATTCAAGCTGAGAGCTATAACGAGAACACAATCTCATTCACAATAGCCATTAAGAAAAAATCAAATACCTAGGAATACAACTAATCAGGGAGATGAAAGAATCTTTACAATGAGAATTACAAAACCCTGATCAAAGAAATCAAAGATGACACAAACAATGGAAAAACATCCTATGCTCATGGATAGGAAGATTGAATATTGTTAAAATGGCCATACAGCCCAAAGCAATTTACTGATTCAATGCTATTCCTATCAAACTACCAATAACATTCTTCACAAAAGTAGAAAAAAACTACCTTAAAATTCATATGAAACCAAAAAAGAGCTCAAATAGCCAAGGTAATCCTAAACAAAAATAACAAAGTTGCAGGTATCACATTACCCAACTTCAAACTATACTACAAGGCTACACAATCAAAGTAGCATGACACTTGTACAAAAACAAACACATAGACCAATGGAACATGGAACAAAATACAAAGCCCAGAAATAATGCTGTACACCTACAACCATCAGATCTTTGACAAAGGTGACAAAAACAAGCAATGGAGAAAGGACTCCCTATTCAATAAATGGTGCTGGAATAAATGGTTAGCTATATGCAGAAGATTGAAACTAGACCTCTTCCTCATACCATATACAAAAATCAACTCAAGATGGATTAAAGACTTGAATGCAAAACCCAAAATTATAAAAACTCTGGAAGATAACCTAAGAAATACCACTCTGGACCTAAGCTCTGGCAAAGATTTCATGATGAAGACTACAAAAGCAATTGCAAAACAAACATAAAAATCGACAACTGGGACCTAATTAAACTAAAGAGCTTCTACACAGCAACATAAACTATCAAGACAGTACACAGACAACCTACAGAATGGGAGAAATTTTTTGCAATCTGACAAAGGCCTAATATCCAGTATCTACAAGGAACTTAAACAAAATTACAAGAAAAAAGCAAACAACCCCATAAAAAAGTGGGCAAAGGACATGAACAGATACTTCTCAAATGAAGACATACACTCAGTTGACAAGCATATGAAAAAATACTCAGGTCACTAATCATTAGAGAAATACACATTAAAATCACAATGAGATACCATGCCACACAGTCAGAATGGCTATTATTAAAAAGTCAAAAGATAACAGATGCTGGAGCAGTTGTGGTGAAAAGGGAATGCTCATACAGTGCTGCTCATACAGTAAATTAGTTCAGCCGCTGTAGAAAGCAGTTCGATAACTTCTCAAAAAACCTAAAGCAGAATTACCACTTGACCCAGCAATTCCATCATTGAGTATATACCCAAAGGAATATAAATCATTCTACCATAAAGACGCATGCATGCATATTCATTGCAGCACTAATCACAAAAGCAAAGGCATGGAATCAACCTAAATGCCTATCAATGGTTGACTAGATATAGAAAATGTGATATATATACACTACGGAATACTGTGTAGCCATAAAAAAGAATGACATTATGTTCTTTGCAGCAGCATGCATGAAGCTAGAGGCCATTATTCTAAGCAAATAACACAGGAACAGAAAACAAAATACTGCATGTTTATTGTAAGTAGGAGCTAAACATTGAGTACTTAGAGACACAAAGCAGGGAATAGCAGACACCAGGCCTTACTTCAAGGGGGAGGTTGGGAACAGGGCAAGGATCAAAAAACTACCTATCAGGTGCTATGCTTATTACATAGGTGATGAAATAATCTGTACACCAAACCCTCACAATATGCAATTTACCTATATAACAAACCTGTGCATGTAACCCTAAACCTAAAATAGAATGTTTTTAAAGAAATACATTTAGTCAATTTATGGCTTTAATCAATTTTCTGAAAGTTTTAGCCATCAGCTCTTCAAATATTATCTTTTCCCTTCTTTCTCTTCTTTCACCTAGAATTTCTACTAGAAATATGTTGGGCCTTCTAATTCTGTTGTCCACATCTCTAAACTTCTCTTTAATATATTTTCATTGCTTAGTCTTTCTGTGTTGTAATCTTGATAATTTCCTAAGATCAATCTTCTAGTTCACTAATTCTCTCTTCATCTGTTTACTACTCTCTTTAAATCTAGCCAGACTTTATCTTATCCACTGAGATTTGTATTTCAATGTCTACTTTTTTTCTTTCTAGAAATTCTATGTGGTTCTTTGCTAGATATATCTGGACTATTCTGGCAGTCTTGTTCACATTTTGGTAACTTGTTTTATGTCTTTAATCATGCTGTTATCTCTGCCTGATACTATTGCCAGATATGCTTGGAGTCTAGTCCCATTGTTTGTCTTTGTTGAATCCTTCAGAATGGACCGTGTCATACCAGGTTGAGTCCTGGTTCCATAATGCAACAGTCATGTTATCCTGGGTATATTACTTATCTTAACTAAATTTGTTTCTTACTCTGTAAAATGGAATTCAAGATTAAAGCACTTGTCTCAGAATACTGTTGTAAGTACTAAATGAGATAATATGTAAAAGTCTTGGTTTAGAGCCTGAGCTCTCCGAACAAAACTTTTGTTGCTAGCATTCAGAGCTGGATTATCTCTAGTGCCCATCACAATACAATGCCTGGCGCTTAGCTACTGTTCAGTTAAGTGTTTGGTAAATGAAAAAACTTAATTTATGGTAAATTTAGCCATTACAAATTATTTAAATGCTAGTCATCTGTGGATACACCACACTTGTACCATGAATGCCTAATTTACAAATATCTCAAACATCTATTTATTCATTCTTTATACAAGAACAGCCATGGTCCTGATGACGAGATAAATGACAATGAATATTACGCAGCCATCAAAAACGATGAGTTCGTGTCCTTTGTAGGGACACGGATGAACCCGGAAGCCATCATTCTCAGCAAACTGACACAGGAGCAGAAAATCAAACACCACATGTTCTCACTCATAGGCAGGTGTTGAACAATGAGAACACATGGACACAGGGAGGGGAGCACTACACACTGGGGTCTGTTGGGGGGAAATAGGGGAGGGACAGTGGGGGTTGGGGAGTAGGGCGGGATGGCATGGGAAGAAATGCCAGATATAGGTGATGGGGAGGAAGGCAGCAAATCACGCTGCCACATATATACCTATGCAACAATCTTGCATGTTCTTCACATGTACCCCAAAATCTAAAATGCAATTTAAAAAAATGGAAAAAAAAATCCTGCTCTCATGGTGTTTGCATTCCAGTGGAGATAACCTGACAATACATAGATCATACATTAGTTAAGTAAATGGAAGGAAGGAAGGAAGGAGGGAGGGAGGGAGGGAGGGAGGGACGGACGGAAGGAGGGAGGGAGGGAGGGAGGGAGGGAGGGACGGAGGGAGGGAGGGAGGGAGGGAGGGAGGGACGGACGGAAGGCGGGAGGGAGGGAGGGAGGGAGGGGAGAGAAAGAAAGAGAGGAAAAGAAAGGAAGGAAGGCAGAGAAGAAAGGAAAGAAAAGAAAAAAGGAAAAGAAAAAAGAAAAATAAAGAAAGTAAGGGAAGGAAGAAAGAAATTATGATTAAGCCTTAGTCAGAAAACTGAAGTGATAGGTTGGAGAGCAGCTGAGTTACTGCTTTAGTGTGGATGGCCTTACTCTACATGGATGTTGAGTTGAGGGCTAAAGGATAAGATCTGAGACATTTAGAGACATGAAAAAAAGCATCTTAGGCAAATGAGACAATTAATGTACAAGCTCTGAAGGAGCTTCGCTCCTTCAAGAAACACAAAAAGGTTCTGCACATGTATCCCAGAACTTAAAGTAAAATGAATAAGTAAATACACTACACCAAAAGGCTGTGTGACTGGAGTAAGATTAAGGGGGACAGCTCAGCACGGTGGCTCACGCCTGTCAGCCCAGCACTTTGGTAGGCTGAGGCACGCAGATCACCTGAGGTCAGGAGTTCCAGACCAGCCTGGTCAACATGGTGAAACCCTATCTCTACTAAAAATACAAAAATTAGCCAGGTGTGGTGGTACATGCCTATAATGCCAGCTACTCGGGAGGCTGAAGCAGGACAGTATCTTGAACCCAGGAGGTAGAGTTGCAGTGAGCCAAGATCATGCCACTGCGCTCCAGCCTGGGAGACAGAGCGAGACTCCATCTCAGAAAAAAAAGAATAGTGGGAGGATGGGCCGCAGTAAGTTCAGAACAGTAGCTACGTGCCAGATCGCGCAGGGCTTTGTAAACCAGGGTAAGGAGCCTGGAGTTTATTCTACACGTACTGAGGAACCATTCGAGAGTTTTGAGCAAGAAAATGTGATCATCCAAGTTCCATTTTTAAAATGTCACACTAGCTGGTGAATGCCTGAGATGGAGAACTGTTGGAGGAGATGCAACCAGCATGAAAGCCGGGCGGCTGCTGCTTTCTGCCTGATTCCCAAGCCATCCTGAGACCGTGGCTGCTGCCACCACCACTACCACCGGCAGCATCTACACGAAAAGCTCTGGTCTCATAGGGCCATCTGGTGGCCATAATGGGAACTGTTTGATTCCATATGCTCCGGAAATACCCAGATCTTTTCAGACAACCACCAAGATCTGTCTCTAATCAAATTATTTCAAGCCCCACTTTCAAAAGTATCTGTTATTTAGTTTATTTTCTCTTGTGTTTATGAATATGATAACAGTAGGATATTTTGTTACTTTTCATTATAAGTAAGAAGTCTGGACTATGCTCTAATGGACTAGGTTACAATCCGAGTGAAATTTACTATTTGTCATAGAAGTACCATGGAAAAAATGAGGATCAAATTCTCTCCCCCGTTAAAAATTACTTACAAACACTTCCAGAACATAACTAAGGGATAAATAACATAATTTATGGTGTTACTTTAGTGGAGAAGTTGGAAGTCAAGCTCATGTATATAGTTTTTTAGTTCTGAACGTGGTCCTAGATGTGGAATCATAACATCTGGAACAGCTGGCAAGTGTTGAAAGAATCTCAGGGTTTTTTTCCTTAAGAAAGTAGCGGTTTGAAAGACGAGGCTTTGTTTCAGAGGGGAAAGCTATTTATAACTGGTAGTTGGCAATTGTTGAAGCTAGCTCTGGCTACTTTAGATATGAAACAAACTACCTTTTTCAAGAGTATAGTGGTCAAATCAGAAAACTCTCAACTTTTTTGGCTAATGGGAAACATCTCTTTTATATTAATTTAAATGTGTGACACCAGGACCACCGGTCCCTCTTGGAGAGGATTTTCCACGAGCAATAATGTGGTTAATTGCAATAAGCAGCCCTACTTCTCTCTTTATGGATATTTTCTTGTCGATCACATTGAAAGATCTTAAAAGCCATGCTTACTCCCCTCAGCTTTATTCAGGAAACTTTGACACATTATAGCAAGTCTGTTAAAAATTTATTTCACTGGGCATAAAGATCTCTGGCTGCTTTGCTAGGCAGAAGTGAAGCAGTGAATTTTTATTTCAGATATAATTAGATGGACTCTTACTTTGGGGACACTTTTGGATCTTTCCACATCAAAGTAAGATCTGGAGAAGCAATGGCAAAACTCCTCTTTCTGGAAAAATTAATTATGATTTTCAGTAGCTGTTGGTGAACTGTAGCGAGGCAAACCTGTGCTCTTGGCAATGATCTTTTTTCCCCACCCATCAAACTGTTGTCCTATCCCAAAGTAGCTGATCTCATGGGCATACTCTACCTGAAACGAGTTAGGGGTCTCAGCCCTGTTCTTAGCAGAGACTTGTCACGGAATCTTTCACCACCATCGGCAGCAATTAGCACTAACTGGTACCCTGGGCACCTGCAGAACCGTGAGGTCAGTGATGGAGTGAACAAGCAGGGCGAATTACCCTTTGCCTCTGGGTAGTGAACTTATTGGTTCTGTGCCGAAGCTGCTCTGTTCCCGCTACCTCAGCTGGGCCTAGGAGGTGGATTAAGGAGGAATTTATTCTCTGAGGCTGTCAAACAAGAGGATTGAAGAAGGTCGGTTCACTGAGTGGGCAAAACAAAGCAATTGAGTTATGACCACGGAACAGCCATAAATAGGTCTCCCCGTCCTCACCCCGTATTGCCCCACCCCTTCCTATCTCTCCCTCTCACTTTCCATTTCTCCCTATAATATTATAAATCCAGTCAAAGCAAGTGCTCTGTCAGCATTTTTCTCCCCTTGGCCTCAGAGTGCCTGCTGTTTATACTCATTACTGTTCAACCCGGGTCACCCCATGGCTTGGAAGAGATGTGCTCGTTTGTCTTCGCTTTGATCCTCTATCAGTTCGTCCTACCACTTCACCAGAGATGCGGAAGTGACGTGAAAACAGGTAAAATGAGACCTGTGCAAAACTGTTGCCTATGCAGAATATTAATTCTACTGTATGCCCTTGGGTTTGTCATTCTAATATCGCTACCATAGCTACTTTAAGCCCAGGGGTTGAAGAATCCTTGAGAGATTATCAGGGAACAATTAATAATCCTTTCCTCTGCTACAAGTAGCCACCAGATGACTTGGCATCACTCACAAGACAACAGAAGGCAAAGGAATGTTGGCATTCTGCCACCTTAGAAAACTCGCTCCTCCCTTTGGCTTAAGTCAGATGCCAGCACGCTTCTGAAGGCTGAGCAGAGAGGAACAGAAAAGGGAGTGGGTGTTTGATTAGCAAATTCACAACAAATAAACAACAGCACCAGGACATTATCAGTGCTCTTCTGTCTCCCTAAGATGAGGAATCGATTTGAAACTAACAAAAGCCATTCACTTTCACCTTTGCATTACTTAAAAAAAAAAATACTTCTTATCTGAGTTTTTAACCGTTCATTTGGGAGGAAGCAGCCTCGAAATGGCTGACCTAGAAATAATTCAGCCTTGCAGAGACGTCTGAGCCCAGACATTAGCCAAAGCCAGGAGGGACCTTTTAGAAGCATTTATAACTAGATCGATATGTCAACGGGTCCCGCCCTCAGCTCACTCA
The DNA here is from genome assembly GCF_009761245.1 of Sapajus apella. Lineage (NCBI taxonomy): Eukaryota > Metazoa > Chordata > Mammalia > Primates > Cebidae > Sapajus > Sapajus apella. Next base: position 3,370,951 of record NW_022437000.1, on the reverse strand, counting down.
AGTTTTTGCTGAAATTGGAAGATTAGCCTAGAAACAAACTTCTAGAAAGCTCACAGTTGCCACACATCATGTAAGGAGACAAGTCTGGTTTTTGTAGCTCCTTTCCTTTCCTAGAAGGGCTCCAAGACAAGCTGATGTGATATCTGGCCTAGATATCTTTTCATTCTCAATGACTGGAAAACACCTGCTGGAAAATGCTCAACAGCTGCGTGTTATAGGAAAGAATGGATAAGTGCATCATCACTGAAAGGCTAGAAGAGGTGTGGACTTGACAGCAACTAATTGAGTTCATTCCATTCAGCTCAAGGGATGCTCTTTGCTGGAGTCTCAGGGCAAAATGAAAAATATATGACATTGGCCAGAAAAGTGACACAATTTCATTTATTCGATTGACAAACATTTATCGGCACCTATGACATGCCAGGCCCCATGCAAGTAATTGGACACAAAATAAAAAACAGATTCTGCCTCATCAAGTTCATTTTAGTTGAAAATGCAGAGATTAGAACACATAAAGACAAAGCGATACGTGAAATAGCCATCTTAGACTACATCATGGAGAGTACAGGGCAGGGGGCTGCCCGCTCTGGGAATTTAGAGAGAAGGGACATTTGAGCTGGGTCTTTGAAGAGTAAACAGGGAACTGAAATGGGAAAGAGATGGATATTCCAGGCTTGGAGAGCAGATGGTACAGCAGAGAATGGCTATGATGAAGAATGGGCTTGAGGGAGAGGAAGTCACTGAGCATCAGGTTGATAGGGAAATAGGATGAGGTGGAGAAGAAAGGAGGCAGAGCGGGTGGAAGGAAAGGAAAGAAAAAGGATGGAGACGAAGAGCTTGGCCTGCGATCATTTGGCCAGGGCCTGTGTTCTACCTAGGATACAGGTTTGACTCTAACCTAAAGCAACAGGGTACCGCAAATGAGTTTTAACCAGGAAAGTCGCATGATCAGATTATCTAGGAAGATAATGTAATTAACCTGGTCCACTGCTTTGGAATGCTTACATTCATTGATAAATGAATGTTTCCAAATGATACCATAAGATACTATAAGACTTAAAAAAAAAAAAAAAAAAGAAACAATGTGTGAAAGATGTTGGTCAAAGGATGCTGGGTGTGGTGGCACGTGCCTGGAGTCCCAGCTACTTGGGAGGCTGGGGCAGGAGAATCGCTTGAACCTGGGAGGTGGAGGATACAGTGAGCCGAGATCGCACCACTGCACTCCAGCCTGACGACAGAGCAAGACTCCATCTCAAAAAAAAATAAAAGAGAATGCAAAATTTCAGTTATATAGGAGGAATAAGGTCAAGAGATCTATTGTACAACATGGTGACTGTAGCTAATAGTATATCCTTGAAAATTGCTAGAGTAGATTTTAAGTGTTCTCATCATAATAACTTGATAAGTATGTGAGGGAATGCATATGTTAATTATCTTGATTTAGCTGTTCCACAAGTATACATATTTCAAAACATGCTATACACGATAAATATATACTTTGTCAATTAAACATATGTAGATATAATTTTTTAATAACACAGTGTGAGAAATGGGTTGGAGTAAAAGAAAAAGTCAGAAGACTATTGATGGCTATTTTAAGGGCAAAGTTTAGGAAGTAAAATTGATAAGCCTTGATGATAAAATAATTCAAAAGCTAAAAGGAAAAGTGAACTTGATGATCATGGAGGTGTTTCCAGCCAGGGCAACTGAATGGTTGAAATGCTTCTTGAAAGACTAGAACCTCTACTTTTAACTCTAGAAGAAAGACACTTGACCGTCAAAACAGTCTCAAAATTGTCATCACTATGTTGAACTATTATATGCTTAAAGGCAAGAACAAATGGCATGTTTCCAATCTATGTCAGAAAACAGGAAAAAATACTTTAATCTGGAGGAGCCTTGCAGAGATCAAGGAAACCATTACCTTCAAATATTATCATTCCTCAAAGGTCTAATTTGTGTTTTCTGTGCCTTTGGTGAGTGAGAAAGCAAAGGCTACCTGGGAATTAAGGATGAAAAAGCATTTCAGTGATAAAGCCCCACATTCATTCACTCTTAACTTTCAGATTTTAAATGCAGTCTTGATTTTATCTCGCCTCAGAACAAGAGTGCGCATTTGGTTTTCTTATTAAAGTTTGACTCAAAAACCTGTGCAACTACTCAAGGTCCGGAGACAATGAACAATGATAAAAAGGTGAAGCACCTTTCTCGGGAATGTGAGAAGGCAGGTCTGAGCCAGCAGCGGCCCCTCCCTCCAGCTTCACCTCGCAGACGCTCGCCTCCTCTGCTGCAGGCCTCGGGGATCCAGACCTGTGCATTATTCATTTTGCCTTTGGCACCTAGAGCACACCTTTCAACTGCCTGGACAGATGGATGGACAGAGCTATGCTAATAGTCACTTTCCCATTGCAAAATGTACCTGAAAACCACATCTTCCCAAGCTTTCCCTCAGGCATTTTAAATACTCAAAACCAGGTAAATTTTTCAGTTTTACACTGAAGTTAACAAGTACCCTACTGTTCAGGAGTTTTACTCAATTCCAAAAGGAGAAAGTATTTTTTAAAAGTTATAAGCAGCTTAAATATGGTTCTGTACAATAAGCTGTTTCATTTGGTTTTTAATCTGTATCAAAACTAGACAGTAAAACGTTTACTACTTCCTAACTGGATCTGGCAAAGGTTTTAGTCTATGTCCTTACTTTGTATTTTCTCTCACAAATGTCAGGAAATTAAGGATAAAATGAGTATTAACAATGTTTATGTTACAAATGTAAACACAGGAAAGTCAGGAAGCCTTTTAAACATTCCTCTTTTTTTTTTTTTTTTTTTTTTTTTTTGAGACAGGGTCCTACTCTGTCCCCCACGCTGCTGTGCGGTGGCATGATCACAGCTCACTGCTGCCTCGACCTCCTGGGCTCAAGCTATCCTCCCACCTCAGCCTCCTGCAGTTGGGACTACAGGTATGCACCAACATGCCCAGCTAATTTTTTTGTAAAGACAGGGTCTTACTATGTTGCCCAGGCTGGTATTGAACCTCCTTGGCTCAGGTGATCCTCTCACCTTGGCCTCCTAGATTGCTGGGATTACAGATGTGAGCAACCGTGCTGGCCTAGGAAGCATTTTAATAAGGAAACATTTAATAGTCATTTTAATTAATCTGTGCCATTCTCATGTAAAAACCATATATTCTTGTCCTGTTTTCCAAATATTCCTCTACTGGGGAATTGATATGTCAGAGTAAACTCATTTACAAAAGAATCTTTATTTTTGCTTTTGTTGACTTGAGTTTGTAACTCAAATAAACTGAATTGCTCAATTGTTTCACATGCATCGTACCCACAGTGAAGAGTTTAATTTTTCTTATTGTATTTTCTTCCTGTATTTCTTGGTAATACCTGTCAAGTCAGGTAATCAAATAGATTTCATGATCTTCTCTGCTATGCTCTTTTTTCTCTTCTACTTTTTATCTGAAACACACCAAAGACAATGGAAGCATGAGCGAATTTAAATTCCTTATGAATTATCCCTAGCCATGGTATTTTTGCCTTTACCTTCAAGAAGGGCTTTTTCTAATGAACTCTCTTATAGACTTTGAAGAAAACGGAAGAGAGGCACGAAACTGAGCACCCTGCAGAGAGCCTTTCTGAACAGAAGGCGAGGCCATCTTCCGGCTCAGCTCTGCCTGGACAGCATTTGCTAGGGGGAAACAATTTTCTCTTCCCGAGCCCTGCACAAAACATTTTCAGGATCTAACTCCCAACACAACATATTTCTTGACATCTAATCACAGCTGCCTAGTTGTATTGCTAATGGTCTATTAAAATTCCAAATCAGCTTATTAGTATCTTTATGTATTTCTTCAGTGAATAAAACAAGAATTCCAACAGAACTCTCTTTTTAAGTCAGTAACAAAGCTGGAAACCATCAAAATGATAAAGCACAAAATCCCTGAGAATTCATCTTTAAATTGCTATCAAAGGCAAGGAATACTCAAAAAACGCGGGGGTCACTCACTGTAGCAACAGCCTCTCTCCTAATAAAAAATAAAATGCCATGCATGCAGACATTGGCCAAGACAAAGGAGAGAAGTTCTTTCTATTACAGAGCTTTCACCTAAGTGGCCATTTTCATTGGATGCTATTTAGCACTGTGAGAACATTAAGTAAATTTAAGGTTTAACATCTGCATGCACCTATTTACACAAAAGACTTGAGTTCAAAACAAGATCATGTGGTAAGATGATCTATAAAGAGAAATAATTGCTCTAAAAGGAATTAAAGTTAAAAAATAAAAATCAGCCAGGCGCGGTGGCTCATGTCTGTAATCCCAGCACTTTGGGAGGCCGAGGCGGGCAGATCACAAGGTCAAGAGATCGAGACCATCCCAGCCAACTTGATGAAACCCCGTCTCTACTAAAATACAAAAATTAGCTCGGCGTGGTGGCGCATGCCTCTAGTCCCAGCTACTCGGGATGCGGAGGCAGGAGAATTGCTTGAACCCGGGATGCAGATGTTGCAGTGAGCCGAGATTGTGCCACTGTACTCCAGCCTGGCGCCTGACGACAAAACAAGACACTGTCTCAAAAATAAATAAATAAATAAAAATTGTAGGCCAGGCACGGTGGATCATGCCTGCAATCCCAGCACTTTGGGAGGCCAAGGCAGGCAGATCACGAGGTCAGGAGTTCGAATCCAGCCTGGTTAACATGGTGAAACTGTCTCTACTAAAAATACAAAAATTAGCTGGGTAAAGTAGTGGGTTCCTGTAATCCCACTTACTCTGGAGACTGAGGAAGGAGAATCGCTGGAACCCAGGAGGCAGAGGTTGCAGTGAGCTGAGATCATGACATTGCACTCCAGCCTGGGTGACGAGCAAGACTCCATAATTAAATGAATAAATAAATAAATAGAATCTTTTAAAAAAATAAAAATATTTTACCAGAAATACAGGGGCCTATGCTCTGCTTGGAAGCTACATTGTCAGTAGAAATATGGCTATGATCAGTAAGTGCAAGGAGCTAGGCACTAAACACAGGCCCTGTGAACATGGGTGAGGGCTCCTGTGGTTCCCAACCAGAGTTAGCAATCTCTGTTGTCCATAGGGAGAACCAGGGCCCTACACACAGCAAAGAGCATTGCCTGCATGATAGTAACAGTATCAACTGCCCTAGATGAAAACTCCTCCACCATTTTTTCTTTCAAGACCAAGCAAGCCCCTAACATTCTTGAACAAACCAAAGAGTAGAGCCCTAATAAGACCAACGAAATATTCTTCTACTAACCAGGGAGACTGGAGCATATGGATTTTTTCTTAATCTTTTAAAAAATGTAAGAAATGTAATATTATTACACCAGCATTACAGTTTATATGTTTCAACAGAGAAACATAAACAGACCTAGGAAATTCAACTCAAATAAAAAGTGGACATAAATATGCCAACCCTAAAGGTCAATATGGTTGTCTTGGCTCTGTGCTGTTCTGAAATGATCAGTCTGTGTTGAATGGCAAGATCTGTTTTAAAAGGGAAGTTCCAAAGCATATTTATTGCTCTGACTTAACTTGAGCTTTCTGAAGAAAACATAATGGTTTTAAGAAAATATTGAATGTGGCTTTCAAAATCCCTAAATGAATCTACGGATACAGAAAAATATGCCTCATGCCACATATAAAGGTCATATACCTTCTTGACCTTTCATCCAGGAGCCAAATTCAGGTGGGTGCCTACAACTTCTCAGCTACTGGTAGAAGACCACAGCCGCTGACCTGTTACTCAACCTGCACAGAGATTTCAGTAATCTCATTAGTTGCCGAAAGTGAAACGTTGGACTCTAATCTTGCAAAGCAAATAACTCTTTGGGTTTACAAAGGGCAAAAATTTCCATGGGAAATTCCACATATTATAATCACCCTGCGAGGACCCACACTGGTACACCAATGTGTTCCAATACTATATTTCCTATGAGCCAACTAAAGTCCAGTTCCTGGAAGGAACACTTCTTGGTTCCTACCGTATCTATCAAATGCCTGCATTCCGTTACTGAGGTATTAAGCATGTTCAGAAAGCATGCTCCCTCTCTTGGTCAGATCACTTCTATACCACTGCCTCGAGCTTTGGAGACCACAACTTAAGAAGCAATATTGAGTAACTGGAGTCTGTCCAAAGAGTGTAATCAAGATTGTGAAAGTAACTTCAAATGACAGATGATTGAAAAAGAACTGGCGATGCTTAGCTGGAGGAAAAAAAAAAAGACTGTCTTATGCTCTTCTACGACATTGCAATTTCATAGAAAAGGTTTGTTTTGCCTGGAAAAGGGCTTATTTTTCGTTGGTTATAAGAGGTAAGCAGATTTCAGATCCTTATAAGGAAGTACTTTCTCAGAATACACTGTTTTGTCAACGATAAGAGTCACTTTCCTGAAATAACTCCCATTCACCATCAGCTAGCAACACTTTGCACTAAACAAGAGGCTTGACTCCTAACCTTAAAGGTAGCTTTAAATTCTGCATTCCTAATAGTCTGTATATTTGATTAACTCGTAACATATTATACTTAAACACATTTTTTACATTAGAATTTTGAGTCATTCTGGAACCAAGAGTTTCTTCTAAAGCAACTTGTTAAGTCAGAAACATTTGATTTGATGCCCGTAGATATAATCCCCATTACCTTACAGATTGCTAAAACTGTGAAAACATAAACTTCAATGTTAGACTTAGGTTCAAATCTCTGCTCTACCATTTAAAACCCGATGTGAGCTAGGCAAGTCCCTTAATCTCAATAAGCTTTAATTTCTTCATCAGTAAAATGGGATAATAGTATTTAGCTCACATTACTGTTGTAAGGATTGAACGAGATAATAAACATAAAGAGCTCAGCAAAGTTCCTGACTCAAAGAAACTCCTTAATAGAGGGCAACTGTTATCAGACATTATGCCCACCGCACCCCTACACCATGAGGTTGGAATGTGCTTTTCCCCTGCACTGTTTGAATCATGCCCCAAGACATACTAGACATATACACATAGAGGAGGATGAATGGGGAAGGGGAGGGACACAAAAGTTTTTTTATGCATAATCCATAAGTAAATACGTCTGAACACACAACTTTTTTTTTAAATGTTTTATTTTGATATAGTCATAGATTCACGTGCTGTTACAAGAAATAATACAGAGAGGCACATGTGCTCTTTACACATACCTCTTTATGTCATCTAGCTATGTTCCTATGTTGATAGGCTTTGCTGTTAGTTTTCTGTCCTTCATCCAATTTACTGATGCAGACAAAGAGTGGAAATAAAAAATGTTGCTGAGAGGACGCGGCCGTGAAAGCTCTGAGAACCTGGGAGTATTCTCCCCGGAGATCTGTGCAGTCACTCTCAGCTTTTCACTTTAGCTTGTGACACTGTCACTCCCTGCTGAGTCATCCTTTCTCGAGAAGCCCTGACCACTGCTTGGCGAAAAGGAGAACCCTTTTCTGTGAGGCTGAACTGCTCGGGTGCTTGGAAAATGGTGGTGTTGTGGCTCACTGGGCAAAGGATGCAGTTTGTGTTTAACATTGGAATATTCCAATTTCTATTGATTAGATCAATTAATATTCTAGCGCTGAGGTGAGGTAGTATGTTTTCTTTCCTCCAAAAACAATTACTCTGTATTGACTGAGCTCTAGGGGAAATGTTTCCTAGGATATAGCTGAGGTTGGTTTCAATACAGTTGGAGTCTTTCATGTGGAAAATTCTCTACTTAGCAATTACATGCAATGAGAAAACTTGAATTCATAAGTGGTTCAGTAAATCACAAGCCATGAAGAATGCAGGAAGAGCCAAAAAGAGAAAGTCTGGGCATTTAGCCAAATGCACCTCACCAATATGTCCCAGAAAATGGCCAACAAAATCTTGTGGAGAACATTTTAAAAACACAGATTTCTGCACCAAAAATATACCCATCCCCACTCCTGATGGTCCTAAATTCAACGGATTAAGGCAGGACCAGAGAAACAGAATCTCCGTAAAGCTTCCCACAAGATTCCACTCGGGAGCCAAGGTTGAGAACTGCTTTGGACCGGTATGTTTCACTGTGATGACTGTGCCTTCAGAGTAGGAAAGAGAAAATGAACGCCTCCCTTCACCTCCACTGTCAACATTCTTAAATTCCTTTTATTTTAAAATTATTTTTTACAACGATAATCATAAATTTCAGGTTTTCAAATTACTTAATGAAGATTATCTAGTTGAAGGTATTATGATACTAGTTTCATGGAAGAATGGGCGCTGAATTCATCACAAATTTGAAGAGAAAAAAATACTATACTCCACTGCTGCCAGAATATTTCACTTGTGACAAAAATAAAAAATAAAAACTCACCAAGCAGGGCTGGTCACAGTGGACCAAGTCTGTAATCCCAGGACTTTGGGAGGCCAAGGTGGATGGATTGCTTGAACCCAGGAACTCGAGACCATCCTGGGCAACATGGTGAAACTCCATCTCTACAAAAAAATACAAAAAATTATACAGGTGTAGTGGCATGCACCTGTAGTCCCAGCTACTCAGGATGCTGAGGTGGAAGGATCACTTGGGCCTGGGAGGTCAAGGCTGTAGGAGCGAGACCCCATCTCAAACAAAACAAAACAAAACAAAAACAAAAATCTCACCAATGCCAACTACCTTCTAGCTTATCCAGCAAGTGGTGAAGGTGGGTGAAAACAAGGTGCATGCCCAGGTACACCCCCTCCAATGATGAAATCCAGGCCTCTTTGACTGAGCTTCCCCCACTCTACCCCCCATCCCTTGCAAACTCCTCTGTACCCCACAGATCCCATGCTCAACATTGTCACTGTGCATATATATCAGAATCATACCTCTGAAGACCAAGAAAGGTTGCAAATCCAATCTCTGGTACTAGGAGCACTTTTTTAATTAAGAGCCTGTCTGAATTTGGAGCTATTACACACTGCAGCAATAAAATTAAACACTGTCACTGTCTGTTCTTTAATAGCTTACATACATCTCATATTCAGAGTCCCCGAACTAGAATTTCAAGAAATATCCCCTTAGTCTCTGACTGTCAAATAGTCTCTGCACAATTTTTCTCACTTCCTCTTCACTTCATAGACTATTTATAACTATGCTTAAAGTGTTAGACTCAAGTGGGCATACGTGGCACATAAACATAAAAGAATATTGAGTCCATGAAAAAATGTTAGCCTGTGTCATGCAGTCTTGCAAGAACCTGGGAAGGATGGAGCCTAGAGGGATCTACCCAGGTAGTTCATAGAAGGCCTCATAGAAGGCCTCATGAGGAGGTGCTCCTTCCAGAAAGAGGTGCATTTTAGAGATGCAAATCATCAGACACAGCAGATGAAATGACTGGTGAAAACACTGGATCAGGTAGGTAGAAGCATATCCCTTCCATACCAACATGCCCCAATCTCAAATGTTGACATCAGAAGATGGAGACATCGTGTACAACCACACAGTGGGTCTCAAAGTCTGGTTCCCAGACCAGGAGCATCAGCATCACCAGGAACTTAGAAACACAAATCTTCCGGCCCCATTCCACATCACTGAATCAGAAACTCTGGGGTTGGAGTTCAGCAACCTGTGTTTTGACAAAACCTCCAGGTGATTCTGATACAGCCTCAGGTTTGAGAACCACTCGATTACAGAAAATGGAAATCTGACAAGTCTGATCAGACATTTCTTCTCAGGATATAAGAACAAAAACCTCTCTTCCCACTCCAGTGTCCTCTCTGCTTGCTCCCTGTCTTCATTCCCTTCCACTCACCTCCTCTTCCGTCTCCTCCCTCGTCAGCCCTTCCACCTCACCACACACCAATGAACACCTGTACAGTGTTCAAAGAACTACAAACCAGCCTCTATTTCTCCTTTTCTTGGAGAACGTACTTCGTAATGTGTGCATAGTGTGCAGGCAAGGAGTGGAATTTCAACAATACCTAATTAAAGAAGACAACACCACGCATTTATCACATTACACTGTTGTGTTTTTACCCCTTGCAGCTTTTGACGCATTTGCATATCATCTTTTATAATTCAATGGACTTGCTTAAACAATTTCTTTTATTTGCACTTGTTTATTCAGAAGGAAATTTCATTTTGCAGATCACCAGGGCCTCCCAGTGGCAATCAACTGTAATTTCAGACTGGAATTTTATTCTGGGAGCTCTGGGGTAATGGTGTCTAAATCCTTAGAATTTCACCTACTTGGTAGGAGCATGAAATAGAACCAAAGCAAGTATTTTATCTAAGAGAGATTGCATCAGCATCCCAGCTGAAAGTTCCTCAGATGTTGGCTTTGACTTCTTGCATTTATCAAACTCCATATTCAGTCACCTGCTTCGTAGAGATGACAATCAGCAGCCTTCAGGCTCTGCCGGTCCGCTCAGAAATCAACCAGAAAGAAGGAAAATAAAGAGACTATCAGAGAGAAACATCCTGTTTCTCTTTCCTGTGACTCCTTTCCTCAATAACCTTGGGGTTACTCCCTCAGGTTTCCATTTTTACCATCCCGCTTTTGAAGTTGTGCCTGCGCCGGGTAGCTATTTCCCACAAGATGTTTTAAATACGTTTTCCCTCCTCTCCATTCTGGAACATTCAGTAGCTGCCTTGCCTCTGCTCTCCTCTGGCAGTCAGCACTGTCCTGTGCACATCGTGCTCGCAGGACAGCAGGACAGCCTCTGACATCATGGCAGCTCGCCAAGCCAACACCCCCACCACCACCACCTGCCTACCGCCCCGCTCCTACATCTGCTTACGTCCCGTCACCTGTTGGAGGGCTCCAGCCAAGGTTTATGGCTTACTCTGCGATATCACCCTCCAGGGACAGACATGCCTGGTCAACCTCAAGCTAACGGGCGCCAAAGGCCATTTCCACTTAGACAAGCCTTTTGCTGCCGAAGGTGCTGGTGTCCTTCCAGGCTCTCACCAGGTCTCTTTGGCATTGGAAGGCTGTGCTGACTGGTCAATGCGTGCCCTCTCGTTGAAAGATTGTGAAAGGTGGTTTCCAAGAACTGGTGTTCTCACATCACCCCAGGGCTTAACCCTGCTGAGGCAGGGAGAGTTATCGCCTAGTAACAGACCTATAAACATCAGCACTGTTCACAGAACACAGCCACAAACAGATCAGATGTTTTAAAGTTCAGCCCCACCCCCTTGGCCATCTCTGCCAAAAAGTCATCCGAGGGCAGCCCACACTTCATTCATTTTGTTCTTCCTGAGCCGTTGCCGAAGAAAAAGAACAGCATTTGCTTCCACTGCAGCACCTTTTTTATGTAATAGGGTCTTTTTTGCTCCCCACATTGGTTGTTTTAAGATCAACATACACTTTTATATTAATTGCTCTAATATGTGCTCAATATTCCTTGCAAAGAAAAACTTAGTGAAGTCTTTGATGGGTATATACGTGGATTCATAAAATTCTACTCTTGGAGACATATTATGAACAGGAGTACATCTCTGCGGGTCCATCTCAAGAGTAGCCCACTTAAGCTAATTTGCGCTCAGGTGGCAAATGAAGACAAGGTTCACAAAACTGGATAGCTCCTAATTAGCTAGAATAAAATTAAAATTTGGAATTTCCTTGCAGGGCTCAGAGTGGAAAACTTACACAAGGTCATACTCTGTAAAAAGCACAAGCTTTGGTGTCATAGGGACAGAGGTTCCCAGCCCAACAACTGCCACCCATGTGTAACCTGGGAGGAGGCTTATTTCTGCTGAGCTTCAATATCTTCATACATAAATTGGGCTAATGCCACTTGGGTTTTCAGGATAATTCAGTGAGATGCTATATTGGAAATCTCTAAAACAGACCTGAAAGCAGTGAGTATTCCACTGATAATGGTTATTACCTCATCAAATGTTCACAGAAGCTACAATCTTTCTAGCGAGTCATCAGAACAGGTCACTCCTATTTCCCTCCAAAGCTTAGCGCACACCCTTCCTTCTGCCTAGGACATGTCCCGTCTCTCCTCTGTGCCCTCACCTCCATCTCCTTCACACAGCTACACCTTCTCCTGGAAGCCCTAACTATTCCCTGGTTATGGATTAGGCTCCCACTGCCAGGACACCTAGCACTGATTGGTTTTCATGTATTTCCCCTACCAGGCCATCCCCAGCTCTGCCTCTGCCCATCTGTGCCGAGCTCATGATCTCCGTAAGGACTGGCCCTGTCTGCCTGTTCACTACTGTGTCTGTAGCCCCTACTTGGCATATTTTGGGTTTTCAGTAAATGCCAAATAAATGAATGAATGACAACCATTAGAGGCTTCCAAAAGAAGAAAAACTAAAATTCAAGGAAAGTAAAAGGTAGTTGCATTCATTATTCTTTATTCAACTATTTATTATGTATTAATTGTTGCATTCTTATTCCCTTTAAGCCTCCTTGAATTATTTCTTCAAAGAAAATATGAAATCTGTTCCCAAAAGTTCTAGCACTTTGCTCCCCTGACCCCTTGAATGTTGTGCAAAATGTTTCCTTAATTTCTTCCCAATACATGATCACAAAAAAACTTATTATGTTTTACATCTTCTAATTCTTAAATTCACTATCTATTAATCACAGATATACTAAGGAAGGAGGAAATCCTTGGTAGAAAAGTGTTAATAATTTACCAGTTGCCAAGTGTACTTTTACCTGTGCCTGCCATGTAGGTAGAAGCATTACTCATGCTTTTTAATCTAAGAATTTCTTACATTTTTATGGCCTGTCCTTTGGGCTTATTTATGATGGTTTGTGACAAAGAGACAACCTTTGTCATTATGATTTATAGTCTACTAACAAAGAAAACATAGAAGTAGATAAGAAACCCAAATTAAATCATGGCACTAGATAAGAAAACCCAAATTAAATCATGACACTAAAACAATTTTTTTTTAATTCAGTTAAGGTATTTTAAAATTAAAACAGACATATAGGCATTACAGACTGTGGAGAATGGAAATATAGAAATTTCAAAAACCTAAACTACAAAATCTAGCATTTGCCAAGTAAGTCACTTTAAAATTTTTAGACTTACATTTGTGACATCATGAAATAATGCCCAGCTCTTAAAATATTTTTAATGGCATGTCTTAATCTTATTCTGTTTGTGTTTTTGTTTGGAAAACCAAGCAATGTGTTTTGGTCTGGTAACGTGTTCATGGTTGGCAGCAGATATTCAATATTTTTCTATGTTTTTTTTCATTAGTACTGTTTATCACAAAACTGACCTGGACATCTGTTATCGTTTTTAGTGATCCCTTGAAATTCCTTGATGGTAGGCGCCAATTCTAAAACTTGATTGGATTTCAGGAAAAGACAACTGCCTTAGAAACAAAGAAATTGAGAAAATTGAGAGGAAAAAGATCCTGCCTTTCAGCTTACCCAATGAAAGCACCGCTCGTGATAGAGACCAAAGGTTGGTTCAATAGAATAAGCAGTCAATAGTGTATGCCCAGCAATCTAAATACTACTCAGCTATATGAGATCTGAGTAAACGCAAATGTCCAGCTCAGGAATTCTTCAAAAAGGAGTTAATATGACCTCAGAACTAATTGATGCTAACCAAGGCACCTAAGACACAACTATCCCATTAACACTATGGTATAGTTATACAGAACGCTGTCTTTGATTTTGTGTAGAACTTTGAAGGAAAGCAAACATTGACACTGGACTTGCAGGTAATATCCTACACTTAACTTCATATCACAAACTTAAACATGGCAATACCTGGGTGTGGAACTCCTTCGCAAACCACTTTCAGGCTTCATAAAGAAGACAGAAGGAACTAGGTCCACACACTTACACACTAACACAAACGCCTATAATTTTTAAATTTTGCTGTGTCTGTATTCCCACTAACACTTTTACGAATTATTCACTTGTGCCATTCCCAATACTATTTCCTATTACTGCCTTATAATTTATATATGTCTTAAAAATACATATTTTTGACCATTTTTTTTTATTTCCTTCACCTACAGATTTCCATGAAAACTAAATTAAAATGAAGTAGAAAGAAGCACAGAATATTAAATCTATTTTAGTCTTATCAATTAGCTTACTTGTCTGATTTACTTACAGTTGAGTTTAATTCTTTTATATCTACTATCTACAATCCAAAGTTCCTAGCTTGTTTTCAAAGTTAATACCTGCAAATGTCTTCTTGAATCAAAATTCTACTCAGCGGATGTGTTTCACTTCCAAATGATATTTAGAAATTATTTGTCTGCTCATGTGCAAATAGTGCTACCTAAACAAATGAGGCATGGTCTCTGTGTATAAAGACCAAGCATTCACCGAGAACGCCAAGCTCCTAGACTCTGAGGCCTTAATGAAAAAAGGGAACAGCCTCTTCTGTTATGTTTCCTCATCTTTTTTCTTCCACAATATTCAATATTCTATTTGGCTGCAGATATGATAGGAAGTTACCCAATGTCACCAATTCTTTATCCAAAAGAAAGGGAACGGAGTATGAATATAGAATGAAAGAAAACTTTTTTTCATAAATTCTGGTAGGCAAAAATGGGTACAAATAAAAGATAGAAGTGGGTACATTCCAAGATAGAAGGTTTTAGTGCAGTACTTAGTTTCCAAAAGACCGTCGATAGGGTCTAGAGAACAGAACTCGCATGGTTACCTGTGCGCAATTTTAAGCTGCAGAGAATGCCCTGCCAGTTGGGGTGTCTTCTGTGGAGTGATAGCTCTTCTGTAATAACCTAGATTAAAACCTTGACAATCAGTAAGTTCATTCTATTGAAAAATCCAGAAAGTTACTGAAAGAATTGGACCGAGGTTTTTAATAATATGGTCTAACTTGTCAAAAAGCCAGATAAAAAAGTGCAAAACTTCATAGTATAACTCCCTTGGATTAAGTTAACAAATCGATTCCCAGTCATTAAAAAACAAAAGAAAGGTAAGGTACAAAAGGCCTATTCCAATTCCAATTACATCTTTTGAAATTAAATTATTATAAAATTGGATCTAAAAAAGTATGGCGAAACTGCAGCAAAAAGACAAAAGAATTAAAGAATGAAGTGAATAGTAGAATGAAGTGGAAAAAGAGGGACCTGGTGTGTGGGGGTGGGGGTTACACTTTGGGAGTGAGTGCTAAAAACAGAATAGAACAATGAGTCTGGAACGCTGTGTTTGACAGATCGGCACAGAGAGAAAGAGGAGCTTTTCAGAACTGTATGGTTGGTTTAGTCCTAATGCTAAATTTGAAAAGACACTTTATCTATTCTACCTAAAAATAATTTAGTGATGATATTCAAATATTTTCTAAGCAGAAGAATCATTTTTCATTTGTTACCTGAAGGCTCCTGCTGCATTTACAACTCTCAGGACCCTAGAGGCCTCTTGAGGAAGCTTTTGGGAACTTTAGAACTCTATTATCAAGTTCAAAAACCACTGTGGTGTTAAATTCATGTTTTTTAGAGTCAACAGATACTCATGTAACTGGAGTAGGGGGGAGTGTGTAGAATCTTCAAAATTATCTCCATATACACACCCATATGTGATCTCTTAATGACTCGGGCCTAGTCCTTGTTTTACTCTGTCTAGTCTTTCTGTCCCCTGAAGGAGCTTCACAAGCCATCTCTAAGCTGCTGACTCCAAATTTATGCACAGTGACTCAGCCCTGACTCTCTCTCCCACACACTCTACACCCTATATAGTGGGAAGATCTGTTGGCTCTGGCAGCCAAATACATGTAGAACTGGCCATTTCTTGCCACCCCAACGCAGGCTGCCTCATCAGATTGCCGCAGCTTCTCCCTGGTCTCATCTCTCCCCATTCTAGTCTCAAAATGCCAGCCAGAGTGGTCTTTACATGCAAAAAGGTTACTTCACTCCTCTACTCACAAAACCATCCAAAGATTCTCCATTCCACCGGAAGAAAAGCCAGAGCTCCTTCTGAGGCCCGAAGGTCGTGCTGGACCCTGTGATGAGCCGCCCAGCTCCTCTTCAGGGTGACCTAATCCCCTGCTGCTAGAGCTGGTGGCAGGCATTCCCCAGCTGTCAACGTCTTCAGGACTGTATCAGCTGATGTCACCTCACCCAAGGTCACAGAGTCTTCCCAGGGCAGCCCATATCCAATGACTGGGCCACATGGGGTCATCACGACCCAGATACATCACCCTAATCAGGACAACTCCAGAGGCCACTCTCAGGCCAGTGCTCCATGTGGGGGTCACCTCAGACAGTTACTGGGTCTGCACTGCAGCTCGACCTGTTTCTATCCTACTTCCTCCCACTCCTTTCCATTTGTCTTCATTTCAACAGCACTCCCTAAAACATGACCTGCTCACCCAATTCCCTCTCAGAGTCTGTTTCTGGAGAACCAAGCCTGCAACACAGTCCTACGCGACCTAGCTCCCTGTAGCCTTTCTGAATTCCTGCTCACTCTGCACCAAGCAATCTGGCCTTTGATATTTCCAGAGGATTGGCTGGCCCCTGCCTCGGGATCCCTGTGTCTTGTTCCTTCTGCCTGTAACACCTTTCCCCAGACATCTGCACTGCGACCTCCTGTCAGCTTCACCCAAATATTGCCTTTGAAACAAGCCTTCCCTGACCTCCTCACATAGGAAATAAAAGTTTTAAAATGGAACAGGTCTCATTTTTTTCTAATGTATTTGCCTATCTTTCTGGATATTTATTTCATTTTGAAGAAATGACTTCACTTGTTTTTAAAAGTTTGAAAATTCTTGTTTTACATATATACAGACAGTGCAGTGGTTAATACAGGCTTTGGGCTTAAACAGACCTGGGCTTGAATGTCCTAGCACTGCCACTCTGCAGATGTGTAGCCTGAGGTCGTCTCAGCCTTAGTTTCTTCATCTGTGAAGTAGGGATAACATAGCTTCTACCTCTTAGAATGACTGAGGATTAAATGACTTTATGTAAGTAACAGACTGTGAAAATGGCAAAGAACCATGTAAATATTGGTCCTATGAACTACAAGTACTAAAAATAAAAAATACACTGGAGTATATTTATATCCTGACTTACTGATCAGAGTCCTAGAAAATATTCTTTTCAACTATACTCAGCCTGGAGTGGACAGAAAACTTTCAGCAAAGCAGAAAGGACTAATTCTAGAAAGGAAAGTATCACCCCGAGGGCCCAGTAACAGCCTAAAAAATGTTGCTGCAGACACGGCAGAGTAATTGCCAACCAGTGTCCTCTAGGTGGTTACATAGTACAAAATCCTAATTCTTTGCTCTTTTTGCACTGACTTCAATTACTACAGACTTTATTCTAGTCTCTAAGGAAAGCCTATGTGAAAAAAAATCACATAGTATTTCAAATATCTAGATGTATTTATGTTCATCAAAAGAGCTTTAAACTTTAAAACCAACTACTGTATATGTCTAATTATCTGAGATCAGAGACCTAAATCTTTTCACGTGTATTTTAACTCAAAGTGTTTATACTTATGTCTGTTTCTGTGATACAAAATAATGATAGTTGACTTAAAACAAAACAATAACTTCTCCAAAATCTCAACAATTTTTGTTTGCATTCATTCATTTCTCATTTGGTAGAATAAAACGTCCATGACCTCAAATCCACAAGCTTGACTGATTTCAGAAGTTAGATTAGGAGCCTACCCTGCCAGGCAGAGATGATAGGCCACCTATAAGCTGGCACTCACGAAAACCACAAAAGTCTGAGATTTACCATTATACTATGTATCTGCCTGTTCAGATTTATTTGCAGATACCACTGTAGTCAATTTCCTCATTTCTAAAGAAAGAATCACATAAGCTTATGTTTAAAAGAATTATAACAATGTTCACTGAAGAGATATTAAAAACTATCATTTTGTGATTATACATTAAAAATAATAATTGCACCATTGATTAAAATAATAAATTGTGATGTAAGGAATGAGAGCAGACAATGATGACACGGTGTGACTTTGCCAAGAGCTCCTATTACCGCATGAATGGAAAGCAGGTTCACGGCCTGGGTGCTGACAGGGACAAACTAGTCCTACAGACTCACGTGCAGTATATGGAAAAATTACTGCCCAAGGTGAGGCAAATTTGTGAAACTATCTTCTATTCTCATAGTGGGGTATGTGTGTGCATGTGTGTCTGTGTATTTCTCCTTGGGAATCTCAGTGGCACAGGAGATTATGCAGGGTTTTCTTTAAAGTGATTATCTGCTAAAAATTGCCTTAGCATTTCCATGTCCTCATCGAGGATGTCATATCCTCCTCTGGCTTTTCTTCACAGCTTTATACAACTTAATATTCAGGCTGGGGAAACTGGAAATTTCCTCCAGGTCAAACAACTCCTTAAATCTATCTACAAATTTATTTTCCTTCTCCAGCCTGAATTTCATGGCCCAGAGGATGATGGTGGTTTCTTTGCACAGATGGTCAAAGGTAATGAGGAGCTCTTCCAAGAACGGATGAGCGTAGACCACGTCTGCTGCCAAAACATAGTCAAAATTATTAGAAGATCTGGGGAAGCTTGTATCTAACGCTACGCCCCAGGAGAGTTCTTTAACCTGCGGCAAATGCTTGCTTTTCATTTTTGTGTTTCGGGAAATATTATATTGCAGGTTTCCAAGTAATTCGGGTAAATCTGTGGCCGTCACATGAGCACCTGTGAAACAAAGGACAGCAGAGAAAGTAACCCTCGTGGGATAAGGTAGAACAGTCAAAAGCTTCAAGCCAACATGCACTTTGCAATGCTGCACAATTGTTAGTACCTCCAAAAAGACTGGTTAGTAACTATACACAGAAAGGGAATCCCTTTCAAATGGAGCTAAGGCAGCTATGTGCCTCTGCTTAAATAAAAAAAGAAGAGAGAGAGAGAGAGAGGGAGAGAGAGACCCATGGTACTTTTGCACACCACTGCATTTTTTATGTTCTCCTGCTCTTTTGTTCTGGTATGTTTTGCTGTTACTATTGTTGCTGTTTTCCTATTTACCTACTACATACCAGGAGAGAAAGGGAAAGTCAAAATATTTGGCACCCTCATTGGAATGATGAAAGAATAGGTACCTCCCTAAAAGAATTCTGAGCCTCAGTCATGTGAGACCAAATGAGTGTAGGTAACATCGGACATCCCATAGTTGAAGAGGAAGTGTTCATGTGAGAAGCAGGGGGAGGAAAGAAGACTTTTCAATGGCATTTGTGGAAAGTATCTTGACGTCCGTGCTGGCGCTCAGGTTTTCAACTTGACCCATCACAAGCGTAAATCTTCCCACCAAAAGATGTTTAAAACCTAGTCACAACATATATAGGGTTCATAAAGCTACTGGTGATAGATGAAGACGTAAACAATTTCCAAAATAAAACTAAATAGTGGCTTTTTCAGGAAGAAACATGGCAGAAGTAAATATGTAGAAATTTGGTCACTAAAGTAAATTTTGAGCAGTAGCAAAGCCTGAAAATAATCTGCAAATAAATCTAGGATTGGCCAATTCTGCAGCATCAGAAAAGCAGACCAGGTAAAGAATGGGAAAGCAGAAATGAAAGAGAACTCTAGTTCAGCTCAGACCAAATCAGAAGATACTCCTCAGCGCCAATACCACGAATCTCTTGGCATCAATTGTATTTTGTGAAAATATTAAAATGGGAGGGGAATATGCCTATCATATAGACATAGAAGCGTTTACATTCTACGATGGGTGGGTCTATCATTTTCAACAAATCTTTTTTAAATCTCAGGGTCAGGAACACACCGTTGCCCATATTGAATGTAAACTCTCTCTTATACTTAATATCTTTATGTCTAGAGAGATAAACACTACAACTTTCAGAATACTGACTAAACAAAGTTTCTATCTTTTAATATTTGTTCAAGTTAGACAAGCGAACTCAAGGGACCAACTCCCCAAAGCATAAATTCTGCTCCTAAGCCAGGCTTTGGGGTATAAATCGAATAGTGACTCTGACCTATCCTTACTAAATGGAATAGTGACTTTGGAAAACAATATTAGGACACAGCAACTTCAAAAATATATCTATCAGAGAAGATTTCAAAGGTCTTACAAATATCTAGTATTTGAAAGTTGTAAATTGCTAAATGTTAAATTCCTCTCAAGATTTTAGAGTGACATGTGTGCACTTCTGAAGATCAAGGAAATCAGGATGGATCTGGGTAGTGCGCATCAGAGAAGGAGTTAAACTAAGACAATGAGATAGATAACAACAATAACAAAAAGACAACTGAAACGGGCTCAGGCATACACTAAAAACTATCACATGCTTAGTTAGAAAAGATGCTGGTGAGAGAACTCAGGATCACAAAAAAAGAAAGAAAAAAAAAATGAGGATAAGCAGGGTGTGGTGGCTCACACCTGTAATCCCAGCACTTTGGGAGGCTGAGGCAGGTGGATCACATGAGGTCAAGAGTTTGAAACCATCCTGGCCAACATGGTGAAATCCCATCTCTACTAAAAATACAAAAAAATTATCTGGTCATGGTGGTACGTGCCTATAGTCCCAGCTACTCATGGAGGCTGAGGCAGGAGAATCACTTGAACCCAAGAGGCGGAGATTACAGTGAGCCAACATCACGCCACTGCACTCTAGTTTGGGCAACAGAGCAAAATTCCATCTCAAAAAAAGGAATGGAGATGAACTGTGAACTGAGAAAGCAAATTCAAACACAAACACCTAAAAATAAAAGCAGACGTGTGATTTTTATGTGATTCCTAATACTCTCTCCCTATTCTAACAGGTGCTTTTTCATAAAAGCATAGTGCTTCAAAACTCAAAAGGAATCTACAGCTACATGGGGACACTGAAATGGCACTAAAATCTAAAGTACATCTGAATCAGCAGCAATAGAATCTGTCTCTGCCTGTTTCACATTTCTCCTCTTGCAACCAGAATGCTTCCATGCACCTCCTATTTAGAACACTCCATCTAAGGCTTGTGACAGTATTCCCCAAGAAGAATTAACACAACTTAACACAGAAAACTATGAAAGAAACCGGTAAGGAGACTTTAACATCTGCAGTTTCTGGATGAAGCCCATTCAAACAGTTAAGGAGTCACAGATTGGCGCAGGTCATAGTACACTGGATAGTAAAACAACTAATGTTATCTGATCATTAAATTATCTGGCATTCCCCCTACCCAATCAAAAATATTTCACTTACCAAGTAAACTTGCCACAATGGAGACTAGCCCTGTTCCAGCTCCAATTTCAATCACGTTTTTGTCCACCATATTATACTGCTTTGCATTTGTTTCCAGGAAATAGCATAGAACAAGGGCCTATGAAAGTTTGAAAAAAGAAAAAATGGGTGCTTGGCAAATAATAACAGAAAGTAAATTAAGCTCTATTGGATAAATATGCCGCTAATGTTATGGTATGTCTGCACGCACATGTGAGTAGGTGAGTGTATTCATGTGTGTACCTGTACATCACTCCAGAAAATGTCAACAAAACTACATCCTATGAGAGAGTCAACATTTCTGCTAGAAAAACTCTATGGAGATTATTGGGAGGAAAAAAAGAGATAACTAAAAATATGGAATTCAGTTGCTTAGGTTGGATCATTTTGAAAGGAGGCAACTTCTGATAATACTAGTCATTTCCAAGTAGTGTGTGGAATTGGGGCAGGTGGGGTGGTGAGTCCACTACTCTTCATGGGACAGTTGGTAAAGGAGAGGGGGTCTTTGAGGACATTATACATGTGAGACTCATAAAGACTTCATTGTAATTGTTGAACTCAAATGGAGCTAATAAAAGGGGAAATAAAAATGTTTACTACTCTAAACTCTTATTTTTAAAAATGAAGAAGTAAACAACATCCTTTGTTAATCCTGCAAATTTTGATAAAGTTGAAATGGAATTAATTGAGGCCCGATGTGGTGGCTCACGCCTATAATCCCAGCACCTTGGGAGATGGAGATGGATGGATTACTTGAGGCAAGGAGTTTGAAATCAGTATGGCCAACATGGTGAAACTCATTCCTACTAAAATTACAAAAAACGGCTGGGCGTGGTGGTGCACACCTGTAGTCCCAGCTACTCGGGATACTGAGGCAGGAGAATCTTTTGAACCTAGGAGGTGGAGCTTGCAGTGAGCTGAGATCACACCACTGCACTCCATCCTGGGCTACAGAGCAATACTCCATCTCAAAAAAAAAATAGAATTAATTATAGAATTAATTGGGAGAAGTAATTTCCCAATCATATGATTTCTAAAGTGTAGCATCATTTGAGGTCACAAAGAAGGGGTATGGAACCTGTTTTCTTCTTCCAAATAAACCATGATAATTAACAAAACTGGCTGGAAAAATAATTAGAATGTAACAAATTCTGTATGAAATTATACCGATGGCCAAACAACAGCACCATAACAATCCATGGCCTCAGTAATTCGAATCTCATGACCAATAAAATGAAAGATTTCCCAGGAAATATTTGTTATCACAGTCGGAATAAAACATCTTGCCATGATCTCTGTGACCACCTGCTTGTCATCATAGTCTTCTCTGGTCTCTGAAAGGAAAAGAAAAAGGTAATGATTGTATTAATAAATCCGTGAAAAGAGAAAAGAACCTGATGGAAATACAGCATTTCTGCTTAGTCTAAGCAGAAATTGACTTTAGGAGAAAATTCATAAGGTAAACTGTTTGAAAATGACTCACAATGTAAGTTAATATTTCCATTTATCAGGGTGGCAATATCTTTCTTATTTTTATGGGAGTTGAAGTCACAACTATCTACTTCTGTAGTGCTACATGCAACAAAAATAACTGATATATTTTTTAAAGCAATATATTTTAAGAGCCACCAATCAGTTTGTCTAGAATAAGAAAAAGATTGGTGATGGAATATAAGAACTAAAGAGCTTTTGAGGCCGGGCGCGGTGGCTCAAGCCTGTAATCCCAGCACTTTGGGAGGCCGAGGCGGGTGGATCACAAGGTCAAGAGATCGAGACCATCCTGGTCAACAAGGTGAAACCCCGTCTCTACTAAAAATACAAAAAATTAGCTGGGCATGGTGGCGCGTGCCTGTAATCCCAGCTACTGAGGAGGCTGAGGCAGGAGAATTGCCTGAACCCAGGAGACGGAGGTTGTGGTGAGCCGAGATCGCGCCATTGCACTCCAGCCTGGGTAACAAGAGCGAAACTCCATCTCAAAAAAAAAAAAAGAGCTTTTGCACAGCAAAAGAAACTATCATCAGAGTGAAAAGGCAACCTACAGAATGTGAGAACGTTTTTGCAATCTCTCCATCTGACAAAGGACTAATATCCAGAATCTACAAAGAACTTAAAGTTACAAGAAAAAAAACAACAACCCCTTCAAAAAGTGGGAGAAGGATATGCACAGACACTTCTCAAAAGAAGACATTTAGGCAGCCAACTAACATATGGGGGCGGAAAAAAGCTCATCATCACTGGTCATTAGAGAAATGCAAATCAAAATCACAATGAGATACCATCTCATGCCAGTTAGAATGGCAATCATTAAAAAGTTAGGAAGCAATAGATGCTAGAGAGGATGTAGAGAAACAGGAATGCTTTTATACTGTTGGTGGGAGTGTAAATTAGTCCAACCATTGTGGAAGACAGTGAGTGTGGCAATTCCTCAAGGATCTAAAACCAGAAATACTATTTGACCCACCAATCCCATTATTGGGTATATACTCAAAGGATTATAAATCATTCTGCTATAAAGACACATGCACACATATGTTTATTGTAGCACTATTCACAATCACAAAGACTTGGAACCAACCCAAATGCCCATCAATGATAGACTGGACAAAGAAAATGTGGCCCATACATACGATGGAATATTACGCAGCCGTAAAAAAGGATGAGTTCATGTCCTTTGCAGAGACATGGATGAAGCTGGAAACCATCATTCTCAGCAAACTAACACAAGAACAGAAAACCAAACACCACATGTTCTCACTCATAAGTGGGTGTTAAACAATGAGAACAAGAACACATGGTCATAGGGAGGGGAATATCATACACTGGGGTCTGTTGTGGGGTGAGGGGCTAGGGGAGGGATAGCATTAGGAGAAATACCTAATGTATATGATGATTTGATGAGTGCAGCAAACCACCATGGCATGTGTATACCTATGTAACAAATCTGCACATTCTGCACGTGTACCCCAGAACTTAAAGTATAATAAGAAAGAAAATTAATATTGAAAAAAAAGAACCCAACTCTTCATATTGGCGACACAGTGCAATTGCAATTGTTCTGTGTGCCAGGCATGGTGCTGGATGATGGAATACAGTAGTTAGCCAAATAGACATGGTCCCTAACCTTGGAAAAATTAGAACTACACAGACACAAATGTGGTATCTCATGGCAACTCTGTGAAGAATTGTTGGATTGGATGAGTGCTTTTCCCTGGTATTCTCAAGGCACTCGGCATTGGTGCCCACTTGGATAGACATTTCTCATAAATGGTGTGTTTTCAGCTTTGCCTCGATGAACAGTTTTGTCAATGGTTTGACTAACTGATGACATTACAATTAAAAAATTTTCAGAATATATAAACGTGATGAGGACAAGTATAATACAAAACTAAATGTGATGCAGAATATCTTGAGTTATAACAATGGATTGGCCTTAGCAATGTGAAATTTAGTAAGTCTAAAGATGGTATTCAGCCTGAGTTTAGCAGCACTGTATAAGGGGTGGGGACAGATATATACATTTACTTGGCCACAGGCTCAATATGAGTCAAAGTTTAATATGGCCATCAAAAAATCAGTGCAAGTAGCTCACATTAAAAATATAGTTTCTTTTTGATGGCTGCATAATATTCCATGGTATATATGTGCCACATTTTCCCTGTCCAGTCTATCATCGATGGGCATTTGGGTTGGTTTCAGGTCTTTGCTATTGTAAACAGTGCTGCAATGAATATTCGTATGCACGTGTCCTTATAGTAGAATGATTTATAATCCTTTCAATATACACCCAGTAATGGGATTGCTGGGTCAAATGGAATTTCTATTTCTAGGTCCTTGAGGAATCGCCACACTGTCTTCCACAATGGTTGAACCAATTTACACTCCCACCAACAGTGTAAAAGTGTTCCTATTTCTCCACATCCTCTCCAGCATCTGTTGTCTCCGGATTTTTTAATGATCGCCATTCTAACTGGCGTGAGATGGTATCTCAATGTAGTTTTGATTTGCATTTCTCTGATGACCAGTGATGATGAGTATTTTTTCATATGTTTGTTGGCCTCATGTATGTCTTCTTTTGTAAAGTATCTGTTCGTATCCTTTGCCCACTTTTGAATGGGCTTGTTTTTTTCTTGTAAATCTGTTTTAGTTCTTTGTAAATTCTGGATATCAGCCCTTTGTCAAATGGGTAAACTGCAAAAATTTTTTCCCAATCTGTTGGTTGCCGATTCACTCTAATGACTGTTTCTTTTGCCGTGCAGAAGCTGTGGAGTTTGATTAGGTCCCATTTGTCTATTTTGGCTTTTGTTGCCAATGCAAACTGACACAAGAGCAGAAGATCAAACACCGCATGTTCTCACTCATAGGCGGGTGTTGAACAATGAGAACACATGGACACAGGGAGGGGAGCACTACACACTGGGGTCTGCTGGGGGAAAATAGGGGAGGGTCAGTGGGGGGTGGGGAGTTGGGGAGAGATAGCATGGGGAGAAATGCCAGATATAAGTGATGGGGAGGAAGGCAGCAAATCACACTGCCACGTGTGTACCTATGCAACAATCTTGCATGTTCTTCACATGTACCCCAAAACATAAAATGCAATAAAATAAATAAATATATATATATATATATAATTTCTAAAATCAGGGAGGTAGAGGACTTATTTTACACCAGTCAGATTATACTTGGACATCCAGTTAGGGAAGGCCCACTTTAGAGGGACACTGAGAAATTGTAGGAACTGGGAAGTGAGAAATCTTGAAACTCAGCCTTCTAAGGACAGTTTTGGGGAGTTCAACATGTTCATCAAAAAGAAGAAAAGACTTGAGTGAACACAAAAGAGTTTTCAAAATTTGAAGGGCTAGAAAATAGAAGGTTGGGGTGCATGTACTTGTTTGTGTGTGTGTCTGTATGTGTGTGCCCTGCTTAGAATACAAACAGCATCATATACTCCTCAAAAGAACTAAAACTTAACCACACCCCACAAGAAGGGACCAGCCTACCACCAACTTCTACCACTATGGCAAAATTTACCCTTGACAGAGATGCAGGGGAAGCAAAGAAATAGAAATTTGGTATTCTTCAGTAAGAGCTATCTCTTCTAATATTTTTCACTGTGCTTCACCTTAAACAACTGTATGCATTCACATTCAGGAAGAGCTCTAAGAACCAAATAATATTGTTAATGTGTTTCATTTGAACTTTAACTTCCATTTCACTATATGCACTTGCCTTGCTAAGACTGGGGGTGCAGAGGGAGGGCAAAGTTTGCTGTGGAAGTTCTTTAGGGAAAAGTAGAGAATATTAATTGCTTCCTTGACCTTTAACTGTATTTGTCCTCTTGGGCCTTCTTGCATACCACTTGTAAATGTGGCACTTCTATGACAAGTCACCTAAGGTATCAGGGATTAATAGATGTTAGAGTACACTAAGTCCCAGGAGCATCTTCGAAAGTTCCAGTCTTTGATATAAAAACTTTGCCAGTGAATATTTAATGATACAACCTGACATCTTTGACTTTGCATGTTCTTTGAAAGGTTAGTTGGCCAGATTAGTGCTGCTGTCCTAACAACTACAAAGGGATAACAAATACATTTCTGGCTTTTGACTGTCTCCTTCTGAAGAGTTACTTCTTTCTAAGAATGACCACATCTTTATCTTCATATGAAAATGAGATTTTAAAATATATAAATATATTATAATTGGAAACTACTTACACTCCTAAAACAAAGGACCTTCAAAGAGATTTCATGAAATAAATATAACCACTGCTAATTGCATATACACTTTTGAAAGAGCACAACTGTATCACTCATAAATGGTAATGCAAAATCAGTTACACAGCTAAGATGATGTATCACAGAAAGCATTATCAGGTGGAATAAAATTTAATTGATAATGCTTTATATTAATATTTGGTTTTGCATTTAAATATATGAATACTACAAGCATCCAATAAGAAGTAATCTTCATAAATTAGCATAATTTATGGCATGAAACCAAAATAAACTAAACTTGGCTGCTTAAAATAATTTGTCTAAAAGGGAATATGATCTTTGTAAGTACTATGCTGATGAAATGATAAAATTTCTATTGGAGGAATGATGATCAAAATGAAATTATGACAAGAAAAAAATAATAATTTGTCTAGAAGTAAATATGTAAAATTTTAAAAGCAAACATACACACATAAACACATAATTATTTCCATCTTAAAACATTGCTTACTGTTTCCAGTGTGAACTTCTGTTTAAAGGTTTTGAGGCAATAGTTTTTGTGCTTTTTGTTGTTCTTGGGTTTTTTTGTTTTGTTTGTTTTGAGACAGAGTCTGGCTTTATCATCCAGGAAGTGCAGTGGCAAAATTCCGGCTCGCTGCAACCTCCGCCTCCTGGGTTCAAGCAATTCTCATGCCTCAGCCTCCTGAGCAGCAGTGACTACAGTCATGAGCCGCCATACCTGGCTAATTTTTGCATTGTTTTTAGTAGAGATGGAGTTTCACCATGTTGCCCAAGCTGGTCTCCATCTCCTGAGCTCAAGTGATCCTCCCGCCTCAGCCTCCAAAAGTTTTGGGATGACAGGCATGAGCCAGCACACCTGGCCTTGAGGTGATAGTTTAAATAGTAATTATTTACTTAAATCAAGATATGTTTAATATTAAGCTCTAACAATACCACCACCCATTTCAAGATTGATAATAAGAATCTCTAAACTAGAATCTAACAGAAAGAGCTGTACTATTATAAAGGCATTCCTACAGCAGCCTTGTAATAAAAAAGGAAAAGTCTATGCTCCAAATAATTTACAAAGAACATGTCCCTTAAACTGCATGCTTAGTTGTTGAATATGAGTCGAATATTGAGAAAATTAATGAATTAGTAATCTGGCTTTTAAGATTTGAAGAGCAATTTCCTGCAAATATTAATAGCATTGTCATACAATGGAATTCTAATATACATTTCTGAAGAATAATTTTTCCACATATATTCTTTCCTCATTATCTAGCACTTAGCCCCCAGGACAAATAACAAACACCAGATAATGTTACACAAGATTCTGCACATCAGTTTCCCTACATGAAAAGCAGAAAACTTCTGATAACTGCACCTTTAGAAAAAAAGCTACCTACTATTGTTTTAGAACACTAATTTATTGATGAATTTAATATTAAGACACAAATACTAAAATAGATTGTAAATAAAACATAATCAAGGCAGAGTATTACAATTATGTTGCTATCTTGGGCTTATCTATTTTAATGCTTTTTGATACAAGAAAAGTCTTAACACCATTTTCCTGCTATTCAGTCTTTGCTGATAGTGAATAAAATTTACCAGGTGCTCTTGTTCTCCTGAGAATTAAAGGGGTTCCAAGTATAAAGTGAAAAGTAGCAAGATTCTGCCACATTATGATGATGATTTTCTTAAGAGGAAAATTCAGCTGCAAATTGACGTCAGTGCTGGATTACAGCAAGCCTTCAAAAATAGAGGCTTTGTCTAAATTCTTCTTTTTCATACTTTTAAGGTCAATAATAGTAATAATAAATGGAAGGGCCAGATCACAGAAATGCACTCCCCCCACCAAAAAAAAACCCCAACTCTTTAACAGCTATGACAAGTGAATTCAAGCTTCCATTTAAGGGCTGTCATGAAAACCTGTCAGCAAAATTTAAAGTAAAATCCCCTCTACTAAATGAAAGAAACTGTCATTCAAATGAATCTTCTATTCAAAGATGAATGCCATGTGCTTCTTAGAAATGCCTACAGATTTAAAAAGTTAAAGATATTTTCAGATTAGTAAATGGTCATAGGTTTATCTTAAAAGATATAATTCTGAAAACCTCAGTAATGCCAAGGTTTTGGACCCTCCTGAGAAGATTCGACAAATATTCTCTGTCTGCTGGTCTGCTTAGTTTCAAGAATGTACAGAGGTTGTAACTCTAATCCAGTAGACCAAACAATGCTACATTTTGTTTTTACAAAAGAAAGAAAATGCATCTTTCCTTGAGACTGCACAGGATGCAAGTGGAAAAACAAAGAACGTAATTTAGTTGTATACACGTTTGCTACTGGGATCATGGAAGGGACAAACAACCAAACAAATGTCAATGAAACGATAAATGCTATAAAACAGGTCTTTCTAAAATGCTGTAGGAAGCACCACTGGTTGGTTGAATTGGAAGAAGCATCATAAAAGAGGAGATATTTAAGCCCAGGAGCCGTTAGAAGATCATGGAGCGAGGGTGCAAGGCTAGAGGTTTAGGGCCAGAATCCCAAAAGGCAATTTCTGACACCATAATCCCAAATGTTGAATCCTGAAAGATCAAAATCCCAAATACATAATTCTGATAGCAATAATTTTAAAAGTTCTTTAAAACATATTTTCATTTTTAAAAAAGTTGAGAAACATAAAAACAGAACACTTCATGGCCCACTTTATACAATAAAATCAGTAATAATAATATACAAAATTTTGCAATTATAAGCACTCAGGTGTGCTACCCACAGTTGCACGGGTATAACAGCATGAGTAGACAAACTGTATTCATAAAGAAATCACTTATATAATTTGGTTGCTTGAAATATTCTGATGGACAACCTAAGTATTTTGATGAAACTGATGAAAACCTACAATGGAGCTGGATATGGTGGCTCACACCTGTAGTCCCAGCTACTCAGAAAGCTGAGGTGAAAGGATTGCTAGAGCCCAGCCTGGGCAACATAGTTGGATCTCTCCCCCTCGCTAAAAAATTAAAATTAAATAATGGGTCACCACCACATATACAATTTCCCAAAGAGCTGAGATCTTGAAATATATTATCTTTCACGAATACAGATGCAGAAAAAAAAAATCCCTTTATTTATGGAGGAAGTTTCATGGTTTTTACATATACGCACAATGCTTACACACAAAGTCAGTATTGTGAAAATGTATTTTCATGGAATCAAATTTAAAAAAATACATAAAACAAATTAGAACTCTCTAAAAGCTCATACAATTTATACCTCTAGTTTTGGAAATGCAAAGATGAAACATATAGCATAGTGAGTTGTAAAAAATAATGCTGAGGATTTAAAATGGTGAGGAAAAAAAACTTTAGAAAAGGAAAAAAAACAAAAAACAAAAAACCTTCCCAAAGAAACTAAAAAGAAAATTCAATATATGAAAAAGTGTATTACAGGGATAAAGCATGGGCAAATGCACAGAGACTTCCACGATCATTAACTCTATTCTGAAGTCTTGCATGGAGATGAGTAACTGTTTCTTTTAGAACGTGGCTCTTCTTGAAGAATACATTCACACTGATTTTCTACATGACGTTGTGCTTTTTAATATTCTAATTTGATTCAATATATACCGACACGAGCATTTCCTATTAAATTTCCCATCTTCTGTGTCATTTTATGTTGTTTTAGGTACATGGAAATCCATTGCTCATGCTCTCATATACAGACCACAGACTTGGCTGAAACAATATTGGTGATCAAACAGGAACACCATTGTGTGCCTTCTTATCCTACTGTGCACACAATTATTTCAGAATCAGGCCAATTCTGGCTTTAATTCATCAAGAGCTCATAGAATTTCATCAGCTGGAAGGAATTGCCAATGCAGACAAATAATGCGTTTTAGACTAAAGTTTTCCCTGTTGCTATATTCCACAGGCAATCCACTCATCTGAATTTTCCGGCAAAAGTATTGGGCTGAACGGAAAAAGAAACTGTTGGTAACACCTTGAAATCCACTTTTGGAAGTTTTGATTGCACCCAATTCCAAATTTATAATTATGGTTTGATAATTCAATTCGATGTGAGGGAGTTTGTTCTTTGGGGATTTCGACATTCAGGATCATGGCATTTGGGATTGTCTTTAGGAATTATAATCAGTGTTACACGAGGTGCATATTAGTGAACTGGAGAAAATAAGCCTGAAGAAGTAGGCTGGGATTAAATTTATGTGCAACATTGACATTTGTTCTATAAGGTGAGGATGAGCCAATAAAGATTATTAGAACAGGAATTGACATGATCAGATTTGATATTTAAGAACTTCATCTGACAGCAGTAGCTGAAGAACTGCTGACCTTACTAGCCAATTAGAAGGCTTTTGGAAGAAGCTAGATGAAAAATGACAAGAGTCTAAATGAAGGCAGTAGCCTTGGGTCAAGGAGCTAAGTATGAATTTGTGTGCTTTTGAAGTGGTGGTATGCCTCCCCTAGGGGCAACAATTACATTCAAACTTGACATTCAAATCTGAGGTTTGGAGACATCTGAAGTAGACTGGCATATTCAAGAGCTATTTTTATTCAACACATAGAAAACATGTTAGTCTTATCTGGAAGACAATTATTCATGTTACTTTTAAAATATTTAAAATGTGTTAAATTATTCTCATATTAGTAATTATATGTGCTATAGTACTCCAACTAGTATATTAAATATATTGCTTTGGACTCTAGTTCAATAGGTTTCTTAAAACAGTGATAGAATTATTCACATAAATTTCCATATGTATTAATGCAATATTGTTTATAAAAGCCATTTTACCCATTAATGTAACTCTGCAAAGATTTATGGAGATGCTCCTGAAAATTTTAAATGTGATACCTTGGCCAGGCGTGGTGGCTCACGCCTGTAATCCCAGCACTTTGGGAGGCCGAGGCGGGTGGATCATGAGGTCGAGAGATCGAGACCATCCTGCTCAACATGGTGAAACCCCGTCTCTACTAAAAATACAAAAAATTAGCTGGGCATGGTGGCGCGTGCCTGTAATCCCAGCTACTCAGGAGGCTGAGGCAGGAGAATTGCCTGAACCCAGGAGGCGGAGGTTGCGGTGAGCCGAGTTCGCGCCATTGCACTCCAGCCTGGGTAACAAGAGCGAAACTCCGTCTCAAAAAAAAAAAAAAAATGTGATACCTTGAGCAGAACATATTAGGTCCTGAAGGGAGTCAACTGACTGATGATCAGAAATACAAGATCATTGCTAATGAGCAAATTTAAGTCAACCAATAGGTTTAGGTTATAGCTAATTCGTTCATTCACTCATTTATTAAGCACCTGCGCACTATGAATTAGAAGGCAGACCAAGCGCTGTAACAGAGGCTCAGTAGAAGTGCTATAACAAAAGCTTCAGTAGGCAACTCAAAAATAGAAAGTTCCACCTCTCAGAGAGCTCAGGAAAGAATTATCTGAGCCTTCCTAATTATGAGCTTGTCAGTCAAATCAAAGAAAGGAAGACCTGTCAAACATAGGAAATAACACGTGCAAAAGCCCACTGGCAAAAAGTTTCCAGACCAATTCTCCAACTTGGGAAACCCTGACAGCCAGAATAAAGAATAAATGAGGATAGTAGCACAAGATAAAACACATTATGCCATGCTAAGAAGTCTTGATTTTCTCCTATAGGAAATAATGAGGCACTGAAGAATTTTCAGCAGCAGACAAATGTGACGAGATTTGGATTTTTAAAAGATCATGCAGTACAGGTTACAGTGTGGAAAAAGAACTAGAGAGGGTAAAGAAAGTGAGTTGGCCCAGAGCGAGACAGCCAATTAGAAGGCGGTTAACAGCAGTCAGGAGCAGAGATAATGAAGACCTGAATCAAGGCAAGTGATGGTGGAAATGGAGCAAGTGGTAGGGAAACCTATCAGGGATGTAAAATCAATGATATGTCACGATGAAGGGCGTGAAGGAAAGGGAGAAAATGAGCATGATTCCAGGTTTCTGGGCAGCCTGCAGAATGATGTCACCATTGACTGAGATGGAAAATATAGGTGGAGGTGCAAACCAGCAAAGGAAAATTATTTTCAATACCTATTACTCTGGGTGTGCCACTCAAATTAAGAAAACCAGCCACAAGGAGCAGCGTTGCCCAACACTGCCCACTGCTGCCCCTGTGGCTCCTGGGAAACCATGCTCCTCCTGGAGCTGCCTGCTCAAGCCAGCCGGTTCCTGTTCCATTTAGGACACTCCTCTAGTGGGCAACTCCTGCTCAGGGATTTTCATCGATCCACCCGAGACTTTCTCAGAACTGTGTTGCAGGTGGAGACTCTTCCCACCCAATCTGACTTCGCTGTCTCCTCTCACGTGCACTGGACCCACGTTGGGCTCTGTAGGCTCTCCTTGCCTACTTCTGTTTTTCCCTTTTTCTCCACAAACATTTCCCCCAATAAATCCGTTACATGCTTAGCCCCATTTCGGCATCTATGTCTTGAAGGCACTAAACTGACACGAGGTAGTCAGTAGGATGTCTAGTAAGCAGCAGATATGACAGATTTGGGAGTCATTGTGAGCAGAAATCACTGAGCCTTTTGGGCAAGGATGAATCTTCCCCAAGGCTTCAGGCCCTCAGGTGACCCCACTGTCCTATAACAGATTGCTACATGTGCTAAAGCTGGAGAGAGGCTGTTGGTATGAGGCAGGCAACATAGATATTTAGAATAGTTAATGAGGGTGAGGTTTTAGACATTTTCAACTATAATATAGCCTTAGAAACACATGAATATTTGGCACCCACCATAGCCCTAATTTTAACCTGTGTATAAATAAGTGACATCCTATAATTCTTGGATTTTCATGCCAGTGTGGAAATATGAGCATTGAGCTATGGGTTTGCTCCATCCTTTCCAAGCACAGGATTCTAAGTATAAAAGACTTAGGGCAGGAAAAGTCAATATCCTTCAGTACTTGAGAACTGAGTGTTCATCTACTTGGTGATGCCTTTCCAACTAAATGTCACCTGATCTGCTCCAAGGGCACATCCTTAATCCCCTTAGCTCTGTGTGTGTGAACATATTTTTAAAACTTTAATTGGCTATACAGATGATTACAGAGTGTGTTTGTTCGTGCTGTAAAACATTTTAATCCTAGTTCCATCTCAACCTTACCTTGAACGTCTTCCATTTCCTTTGTAATTTGCCAAATTATCTTTTGCACTGTTGAAACCAAGAGCTGTTACTAATGGTAATGATAATGATGTAATTTTATTCATAAACCACACAGAAATTGCATCTTAATTCAAATCATCTAAATGGCTGGGTTCTCTAAGTGATCAACTTAAATGGTTAGGTTTGCAAGAATCGCTTGGTAAAACTGTTTGTGTTTAAGCCAGGTAGGCTGCCAACACTGGGCATACACCCAGCTCTCTTGGCCAAAGGGTATGCTCTCCTAGGTAGAAGCCACCTGGAATGGCCAAAAACAGAAAAACCAGGACTATAGTGTTTAGAAAACATCTACAGTGTGTGCAGATAAGGAGAGAATAAAAGAAATCAAGATAGTTAGATTTGTATTACAACTGCTCTATAAAAACAATTTTTCTAGTCTGTCGAGAGTGTACGTCTGTACTTTTGATCTCAAGAAAATGTGGGCAGTTATATTACATAACCCATGCAAAGTCACGCTTGATATTTAAGACTATATAAACATGGTAGTTCAATTTCAAATAACCACACTGGTAGTAGAATTCAAACTTAATCTCCTTACATCCAGAGGTCAAATTACATTATGTATTTGCCGCTAATTAATAGTTAGAAGGACCATAAACTCAGGCTACAGATGTTTGTATAGCCTAAATTCACCTTTCACCCAAGTACTAGTAAAAAGTTAGGTTTTACATAAAACTATTTTTATCTCTCTTGAAAGCTTCTTATCTGAAATAAAATGTACTTGGAAATCACATCATACATTTAGTATATAGCACTTGAGAAAAAACTGTATTCCTTATAAAGATCAAAAACCCTGTATATGCTTAGTAAGGCTTTATATTTAACATATTCTGACAAACGTATCTTGAACATATGATCAAGATCGTGCTATAGTAGTAGACATTAAACATTATTCAAGATGTTTGCAGGCTTGCAAATATAAACCAAGACATAATAGGCCATTGAAAAAAGTCCCAACTCCCTTTAAGACATTAATGAATACTGCAAAGGTAAGACTTTATATTCTATTGGTTGTTTGTCGTCTTAGAATTGGTAAGTTACATAAACATAAAGTGATTTACCTTCTTGAGCTTCTGAGTCCAAGTAATGAAAGGATGGTTGGTGATACATTGATGTTTTCTTTATCATTTCCTGAAAACTAGATAGACAATACATTAAAAATATCAAATGGTAATAATTAATTCAAAATCTGTATGGAGTGCTTTTATATTTTCCTAATAAGTTTAACTTCAAATATAGCAGACAAATTGATATTAAAATATTATACATTAACAAAGCTGACTTAAGAAAGCCATCCATACACTATGCGGAACAAATTAAAATCACAACGAAGGTTCCTGGAGTCAGAAATCTTAAAAATCTACTAGAGAAAGAAAACATATTCTTCACCAGAGACTACCTCAAACGTAACAAAGAAAGCCATCATCTTCATATTGACTAGTAAGATAGCAATCCTAAAATCAATTAAATTGATTAAAACATTGAAAGTTCACTTGTTCCCATCATTAGCATGCATGCAATGTCAAACAGCCTCACTGCCAGATAATCTCTGAGCAGCATCTACCTTAAAGAGTCCATACTATCACAGCCAATATATTTAAAACTGAAGGAACTATTTATGCCTCTAAAATAGAGCAGATTATCTGAATAAACTTAACAAACTGTTATTCAAACTTTAGAAAATAACAATTTGATGTTTTACTCCTCAATTTGGGGTCAAATAACTATTACACTACCGTGCATTAATATAGCACTCCTTTCTTCCAAGAAACCCAAAGCACTTTTCACAGCCACCACATTTTCTTTTACTGAAGAATTCTGTAAGTTAGAAGACATTATTATTTTCCCTACAGTTTGCAAATCAGGAAAACCAAGGTTAAATTATGTCATTGAGGCTACATAGCTAAAACAATAGCAAAACTGGTCACATGCTTTGCTCCCAATTTAGATCTCTTCCATTAAAGAAACAGGTCTTCATTATACGTGCCTGCCTTCAGGCTGATATTTAAATGGAAATCCTGGACATACCTATTAGCTGAGTTTCTAGAAGATTAAAACACATCATCCACAATTTTTGTTTTTGCTGCTGAGACCTCTGGTAGTGACTGAAGGGCTAGCACCAAAGCACACAGTTTACTACTGTACATACTGGTAACGAGTCCAAGCAGAAGGGATTAAGATCCTGACAGCTGCAGCTTCCGTGCCTCTGGTTATACAGCAGTGAGGCTGGAATGCCCGGAACTGTATTCCAGGTATATAAGTGGGCAGAAGGCTAGGAATATCCCACTTAAGTGTCTCATGAACAGAGCTAGAAGTGAGTACAACCCACTCCCGGAAGTGAGCAATGAATATTTGGAGGGTGTGATCCAGCTTTTAACTTGGATGCTAAGAAATATTCTAAGACTCCGTGGCTATGATATACCAGGAAATGAAGGCCACGTATTTTTCATGTCACTTACCTGCATGGGAACACTGTTTAAGATGCCAACAACCACACCAGGATGTGTACAGTATTGCTCTGCACCCAGGAATCAGACTACAATGATTCCTTCCTATTCAGACTGAATGGGTAGGCTGAAAATATAGGTCCACCTGTGCACCTGCCCAAGTGCATGTAGGTTTGCCTCACAGAGGACGCACACATTTCCCACTCCACTGGAAAGATCCTTCATAGAAAATTACAGAGTTAACGATACAAGCAATATTGTAAAGTTAAACTTACGGCTGTGACTACAGGTCCACGATGTATACACAGTTGAATCAAGGTCACTTTAAAGTACTGGAAAGGGCTAGGAGTTGGAAAGCCTGATTTCAGTTATTCCTGCCTAAAATTAGATTGTGATTTTAAGCCATTTACTTAGTATGTTTCTTGGTTTCACCATCTATAAAACAAGGATATATCGGCAGAGTGCCCTAGCCTTTGGGAAGCTTTGGGGGGCCAAGGCAGGAGGATCATTCAGCCCAGGAAATGGAGGCTGCAGTGAGCTGTGGTCGCACCATTGAACTCCAGCCTGGGTGGCAGAGCAAGACCCTGCCTCAAAAAAAAAATAAAAATCTTTTTAAAATGATATAAAAGTCATACAATCTATATTTGTGGGGTGAATATTATAGGTAAAAACATTCTGGAAAGTTCAAAGTCCTAAACAATAAAAACTATTATTCATAGGAAGTTAATATGGGGCAGAGGCTACTCTCTCTTTTGGGCTTTTTAAAAAGTAAGAATAAATGATGAATAAAAAAACGTGTTTTTAAAAGATTTTTTGGAGAGACCATGCAATCCTATTAGATCTCTTAAGAGGCAGAATCCCTAATTCAAGCATCTTAACCAACATGATGACAATGATCACTTAAATTATACTGAACTGTTTAAGAAGTACATAGACTTCTGCCTCCAGATGTAAGTAGCTTATAGCAGACCTCAGCTTCTATTAAGAATGAGAAAAGCAGATTTTTAAACACATACACACCCATACACCACACAAACATGCCTCCGTTACAAAGTATCAGATAGCTATGAAGGCAGCCAACAATTCCAGGCATTGCTGTTTTGCTGTTTCTTGAGGAAGCCAAAGAAAGGACCACCTGTAAGGATAGCAGCGGAGCTTCAGGCAATCTCACAGAACTGTGGAGACAAAAGAAGAGTGTTTGTGGCAGGGCACTGTGGCTCACACCTGTAATTCCAGCACTTTGTGAGGCCAAGGCGGGTGAATCACGAAGTCGAGATCAAGACCATCCTGGCCTATGTGGTGAAACCCCATCTCTACTAAAAATACAAAAATTAGCTGGACGTGGTGGCAGACACCTGTAATCACAGCTACTGAGGAGGCTGGGGCAGGAGAATCACTTGAACTCAGGAGGTGGGGGTTGCAGTGAGCCAAGATCGAACCACTGCACTCTAATCTGGAGACAGAGTGAGACTTTGACTCAAAAAAAAGAAGTGTTTGTGGCTGCCAAAACAGCCAGAATTGTGGGCCCAAGATCCCAGTAAAAGGGACAGAGAAGCCTGACACTTAGTGCTGACCTTTCACTCAAAATGTTTACTGCTTAAGCTGTTTAGGGCAAAAGGCTAATTTTTGAAGCATTTAGTGACAAAAGCAGATCCAAGCACAAAAGAAGAAACATCAGGGTAGTCCTGGAAAGCAACTTTCCTGGAATGAGGGAGAAAAATAGAAGTTAAAGTCTTACAGAAAAAACCGCAAACCAGCTTTGAATCCAGTTGATTCTGGCTGGCTACATCGAGGTGATCTTCCCCTCTGCTGCCTGTCCGAACACATTTTGGAATCCTCTCTGCAGGAAGACTGACAGACCAACTGTTGGGGTCACTACTTTGCAGAGGTTTGTCTTGCAGACTTTGACTTAGGGACGGATAAATAAAGTACACTGACACACAGAGATTATGCTTTGCTATTTTGGCTGAGGGACTGTGGCTGCTTACAGACTCTTTGGAGAGTGCCATAAACAGATAGCAGCTGCTGGCTTTTACTAGCTAAAGACACTTGCATTTATTTAATAAAGTTTAATTGACAAAGGCTTGAGTTAACACTACTAGAGTGAATAGATTAAAGCACAGGTTCTGATGCTTAAAGCAAACACTATTAGAGGGTAATATCTTTAGTTAGCTTCTTGAGATGGCTATCTGGCTTATAGGTTAATTTTAAGACTATATGAGTAAACAAGTTAGTTAGGTAAACTTTTTTTACTTTGGCTATTTGTTTTACTTATTAACTAAATGTAGGGGACATTTAGGCTGCTTTCAGCAGAAACATCTACTGAAACTAGGAAAAACTTTTAGGCCTTCTAAAAGGGTTTCAGACTATATAACTTTCTCTACTATTTTTCCTTTAATATTTTTGCCACCACCTTGAATGAATTCCTACAGAAGATACAGAGTGTCTACAATTTTTCATATAGACTGTTCAACATTCAGTCAAAATTTACCCAAGCATACCAAGAAACAGACAATACAATTAAACTCATAGGTGACCCAGATATTGGAGTTATTTGACATACTTTATAGTAACTGTGATTAAGATGCTCAAAAACAGATGACAAGGAGAAGTACACCAGAGAACTGGAATCTATAAAAATGAGTCAAATAGAACTGAAAAATAACAATAAATGAAATAAAATAATATATGGGTTTAAGAGCAAGTATAGATAAAGCTAAACAAAATACTAATGAGCTGGAAGATAATAAAAAAGGCACATGATGATCATCATCCTAAGTAAGTTCTAGGTACACCAACTTGATGTGAGTAATGAAAAATTTGTTCAGCTGGTATTTTAAACAGGAAACCTCTTTTATAGGTAAAATAGCACCCTGAAATTTTGAGTTCGTAGATTTTGGTTCAGGTGAGAAGTTTTACCTACTACATGGGTGAATTTGGCAAAACTGGTTAATGTCTCAAAAGTCTTTCTACCCTTGTAAAAGCATTATGTCTTGGTCACAGGATTGAGATAAAAAAAGATATAATATTAACTTTTATATAAATAATTGTTATGGAACAGGTTTCTCAGGTCCTGACCTTCCATTTCCCCTTCTCTCTAGGCACATAGACTGGGTAGAAATTCCATTTCTGAGCATATATATCTAGCTGTGGCCATATGCTCAGTCCATGTAGACAAGATGGGAGAAGTGATTTTTCGAGTCACCCTTAAGACTTTCTGCTTGCCCTGGACTTTCCCCTTCTGGCAGGATGCAATGCAGATGAAGCAGTCACCCAGTATTGACCACTTAGGCAAGACAGCATCCTAAGGGTTGGCTGAACACAGGACTGAATGACCTCATGGCACACAACTGCTTCGTCAGCTCAGACTGTTGAGCAAGAGAGACATAATGTTCTAGTTGATTCGGACCATTGTATATGAGCATCTGTTTTTACCGTGGTTCATCCTTTCCCTCAGCTAATGCAGTGCAAAACAAATGTAAAGGTCTACTAAAGGCACCAAATTAAATTCTTTAGCAAGACTGTAATCCTACCTACAAAACATATATGTAGAAAACTCCCAGTAACAAGTAATTCTGAGAAATAAGAAAAACACGAAAAAGTTAATGTTCCCCTCCCCTTGCCTCCAAAAATGTTCTGCTCCAAGTTCCTCCAGAGAAAAGAAACATGAGGAAAAGATTTATTTATGCGGAAATGATCATTGACTTTAGAAGGAAGCTGCTAGAGAAGAAAGATGGATGCAGAAGACGTATTTGAAATTAGGAAGAAATAATGTGCAAAAGAAAAGCAGCTGCTGTAGTCCAAGTACTGGAGAAGTTTGGCTGACAAGTCAACACAAATGGGAGCCTAAAAAACAACACATCCGGAAGTCATTCAAAGACTGCTGGAAGTTATCTATTTGCATTTTGTTTTCATTGGTGACGATTTTCAATTTGAAGGCTGAGGGAAGAAGTCAGGAAAGATGGAAATACTAAAGATGCCAAAAAGACACAGACTTGGGAAGGCAGCAAACCCATGCTTAAAGGAACTGGCAGCACTATTCTCCAATCATTCTTAACTTTAAGCAACTGGGAGCTTGGGAATTGTTCTTGGGGAAGGTCTATGCAGGAGCAATCTTAAAATAACCTTGGCTGTCCACTCTGAACAAACACTGTCAATAACAATCAACCCCTGCAGGCCACTCCTAAAGCTGACCCACCTACACCAGTTCAACTCTAGCTCCAAGCCTCCAAATCCATTTACACACAAGTCAGCTTCTGTCAAGTGAAGTCTTGTTTAAAAGCCAAACATAATGGTACAGAGGTTCCCATACACTTAATGCTCACAGGTAGAATGATGTGCCTCATTTAGGTTTCCTAATTATTTACTAAAACCACAGCAAACATATTCAAATATGTTCCAGCAGTGAGGTTCCCTCCTGCTATGCTTTTAAGTGGAACCTGAGGGAAAATGCAAAGCCATGGGCAGCAGGGCTAAACAGCTGTGTAAAACTGCCACTTTTGTGGAATAAGAAACATGCATATCTTTCTTCTCAGCTAGGTCTGAATGTCAGAGGGAATGCCTATTGTGAGTGAGTGCTGATCAATAGAAATCGTTTTCATTTTCTAAACGTGGCCAGAAAGGATCAGACGTAAGATAATGAAAACATGAAAAGACAAAGCCTGTGAATACAAGAAAATATCCAATGATACTTGAAATATTCAACTAAAAAACACTAAAGTAAAACATTAAAAAATAAATGTCAAAATTTAGCATTTGTATTTTTAAGAACCACACACTAAATACAAAGACTGTGCAAATACAGTTAATTTTATTATGTCCTAACAAATTCATTACAAAGGCTGTCATACCTAATTATAGAAGATACATATTTTTTAATTAAGTTTCCTTTTTCTTCCTCTTACACGTCTCAGTTTCCCTCTTTTCTTCCCAAACACAGATGTGGCAGTCACGAGGACTGTCTTCTCTTCCTCTCCATCGTCATCACTAGAGCTGCTGGTGGTCGCACCTCCATACTTCACAGGAGCTTTCTTCAGTGAGTTCTGCAAATCTGAAGCATTGATTTTTGGCTCTTTCACTGCTTTTCTCCTTTGTACATTCATTAAAGATGAACTTTCAGCATCCTCACTTGAAGATGCATCAGATGATTCTGACAGGCAGGTCTCCCCCAAAAATCCACCACATGTATTCTTTCCTTTAGAATCTGAAAGCCTCTTTCTTTTCAGGCTTGATGAGGCTTTCGATGTATTTGTTATGCCTCTCTTCTGGGTTTTTCCTTTTGCCTTATCAAGTATCTCAAATTCTTCCTCCATAGCAACAGAAACTGCTTCTATTTCACTGGCTGCTGCTTCTCTCTCTTTCCTGAGCATACATGTCACAGCTCTGTTTAGTCTCTGGCTCTTAATACGCTTAGCATCTTCTTTCTCTTGCTGTGCTAATCTAAAGAAGGAGTCAATTCGGAGCTGTGTCTAAAAAAAAATAACAAAATAATAATAATAATAAATCAGACAAGTAAGTCAAGTTTCTAAACCAAATCAACAAGCTCAACCTTGATCACTCACATTGCGTTAGTATGTCAGAGAATATTAATTCATTATCTCCCAAAAACCAGTT
The DNA here is from genome assembly GCF_009761245.1 of Sapajus apella. Taxonomy (NCBI): domain Eukaryota; kingdom Metazoa; phylum Chordata; class Mammalia; order Primates; family Cebidae; genus Sapajus; species Sapajus apella. Next base: position 3,328,825 of record NW_022437000.1, on the reverse strand, counting down.
CTCTCCCAATGAATTACTAATAGTGATTTTCACTTTCTAAATCATACCTAAAGCAGTACTTGTACCATCTCTATCAACTAAGTCTTCAGTCCACATCTCAAATAAGAAGTCTCTTCCTAGATACTCAAAGAGCGTTAAATATTTTTTCTGTAGCTAAACATTTCTTTTTCCTCAGGAGCAACACAATTTCATGGGGACTGTTTCTAAGTCCCACTGTATCTTTCTTTTAAAAACATTATCATCATACAATATCTTTAAGAGGCCAGTTCACAGTATATATTAGCAACTGTAAGAAATATTCCTGCTTTTTATTCAGCACATCCACTTTTAAGAAGCTACTCTTTAAAAATAGCTACATATGGGTAAAGCTACATGCCTAATGTTCATCACAGCATTATTTATAAAAACTTGAAAATTAAAGGTCCAACAAGTGAACTAATTATTCAAATGTCTTTCATAAAATGTAATCTAGTCATGTGGAATTAAGAAAACTATGAAGAAAATTTACATAGAAGAAAATATGCTAATAAGTTGGGGGAGGATGAGATATTTTAAGTTACATTTAGTATGGTCACAAATAAATGCAGGAAAATTTTTTAAGCTAAATGTTAACATCTGTATTAAAGAAGGTAAATAATGAGTAGTTTTAATTTATTTCCTTCATTTTCTAATTTTGAAAAAATAAGAACATTAGGTTTTATAATGAAAAGGGAGATAAACCTTTTACCCTTTATACAAGAAAATTTATCTGAAATTAAGAAGTCACCAGACACTAAGCCAAACAGCTTTCCTTTTTGGTTGGTTTAAAATGTTTCCAGTATATAGTCATCCAAATAAACAGAGAAACTCGTAGAAATGTTGTCTCAGTTTTGTTCATGTTTTTCAAAATTAACCAAGTGTAATGAAAACTGATTTAATTTAAATATATTATCTCAAAAGCTACACTCTCATTTCTGCTAAGTGGTTTATTTGTATGTATGTTTTGTGGGTTGTTTCTAGTGTGGGCGAAAGCTTATTTTGTGTGAGTCAGAGCATACTCATAGATAAAGCAAGAAGTAGGGCTCCCGTCCCGCAAAAACCTCTCCTACTGACATACAATAATGACTGAACTTCTACCTTTCAAGATTCATTTACAGAATTTATAGATATTAATACTTATAAAAACTTAAATCAGAATTGCTTTGGACTGAACACTTCCTTGTGCTAAAAAATGAAAGTAATACCAAAGGAGTAAAGTATTTAATCAGAAACACCTTAGTGTGAAATCAATTATTAGACTGGTTTTTTTTCAAAGAAAAAATGAATATATGAAAAGACTCCAAAGTTCAGCCCTAAGAGTGATAATAGAAATGGAAGCCAAAGTCCAATTTTTATTTTTCTATTTTCTTCTCTTCTCTCATCTAAATTATCCCGATTTCAAAATGTATGCTATCTGCCCTAAAATAAAGGAGTTAAATGATCTTTAACAGCTGTCAACCACAGCCGAGTCTTCATCCTGAACTTAGGAGAAGAGCCACCATGGTTACCTGCTGGGCGTTGAGTTGCTTTAATACAGGAAACAGAGATTCATCTGTCTTCGCTCTGTTCCAGCCGAAATACCGCTGACAAAATATGCAGGCAGTTAAGACTTACAAATATTTTGAAAGATATTTAAACAAGTGATAAATAAAAAGGTCCAAAGAACCCATTCTTGATTCCATTCCCCGTCTGTCCTAAGATTTTCATATTTATAAAGATTAGAGTGCTAAAGGAAAGTAATAACAAAATAAATTACTCCAGCATAATCATCTGGAACTACGTTCTTTTCAATTCCCTAAAATAAAACATACTTAGCTCTCACTTTAGGACATCAAAGACTGTGACTATGAAAAAGGGTTACCTGGAATAAAAACAAGTTTCAGACATCTTACATATTTCTTTGAGGAAAAAGAGTAAAACGTAGTTGGATTAATTCTAGTGCAAGTTTTGAAACATCTATCCAAATGATTAAATATACACAGAAAGGAAAACCAGTAATAAAAAGAAGAAGATTGATCATCTTTCTTTCTTTCAGAATCAATAATATTTAATAAATATTATAACAAATTTATTATATAATAATACTTAGGTAATAAATATGTGGTTGTAGCTATGAATGCTTATTCAAGTAAAGATCCTCTTTAAAACTAAGGAGAGGGGGCAGATGCAGTGGCTTGCACTACTTAGGAGGCTGAGGCAGAAGGAGCCCTTGAGCCCAGGAAGTGGCGGCTTCAATGAGCTATGATTGCACCACTACACTCCAGGCTGGTTAACAGAGTGATACACTGTCACTTTAAAACAAACAAACAAAAACAACTAAGGAGAGGGAAAAGGGAGTGAAAAGAGAGCGGGATATTAAGAATATGGGATTAATGGGATATTAAGAAAAAAATGATCCAAGTTTCTGTTTTCTAAGTTTTAAACCAAAGACAAATTTAACTAGGTGTTTCCTTCTGTTTTCAGAAGTAAAAGGATATTCTCTAATTTTGTCGAGATCAGGTTTCCCCCACAGAAATGATCCCTGTGAGTCATCCACCACAGGTTTGAGGTAGGCCTCAGCAACAGCTGGGTTAGGAAAGCCAGGGGTGAGTTGCAATGTCCGTAATTTTTTTTTCACTTTGGTGTCATGAGGATTAGGTCTTATCTTTGGATTTTTTTGAGCTTCATGCCACCATTCTCTGTAAAGTAAAAGAAACAATTACTTACAAAACAATAAGACATTACGGTTCATGCACTATGGATAAACAACTAAACTCAGAACATGTAAACTCAAGTTCTAACTCAAATTATATGATACATAGAATATTTTATTATTTTTAGTATTAGCCACAATGTATAATAATGTCAAACATTTATGGAATGCTTCCTCTGTGCTTGGCACTGTGTTAAATATTTCACATGCCCAATAATCATACAAGCCATGTCCTGTCGTTACCCTTACCTCACAGAGAAGGAAACTGAACTCACAAAGAAGTAACTAGCTCAAAATTTCACAGCTAGAATTGGTACAGTCTTCCTCTAGAGCCCACACTCATCATTATACCACAAAAGTTACAGCTTCTCTGGGTCTGTTTCTTAGCAGTAAAATGGAAGTAATGTATCTGTATTATTTACCTCAAATCAAATACAATAACGGATCCAAGAATATTTAATAACATGTGAATATGCCAAAAAATGTTAAATTTTAAAAAGATATATATAACAGATAAATATATATATATATATATATATATATATATATATATATACATATACATACACAGAGATAATATAACTCTACTTAAGTATAATTGTAAATTCCAATTTTGGAAAAAACATATCTGAGAAAAGTAAACAGATATTTAAAAGAAATAACAGGAACAACTATTATTTGGCTGTGTGCTAGGCAATGTTCTATGTGAGAACACAGCTGTTCATTTTCTTCTTTATGTTTTATTCGTTTTTCAATGTTTTCCATTCTAAGCCTAAACTGGCCAGATAAAGACAGCAACAGGCTCTTGGACACTCCTCCCATGATCAAGCAGGTCCATGCGGCCTCCTCTTGAGCAGGGCGGGCCCATGGCTGACCAGTGTGAGGCCAGCTGTGCCAGACCTAGGGGACGTCCTCAGTGTTTCCTGTCTCCTGGACCTCCTGCTCTTGGCTGCAACATGCTGTGAGGAAGCCAAGCTCACAAAGTGTCCATCCAGGTGGCGAGGCCCCGAGACCGACAGCCACCGCCTCATCAGCCCTGCGGGCCATCTTAAGGGGTCCTTGCACCCAGCTGAGCTGTCCTAGACGACATGAAACAGAGGCAAGGAGCCCCATGAGGCCTGGGAAAGTTTCAGAGGTATGAGCAAAATCAGTAACTACTGCTGTGTGAAGCCACTGAGGCTGAATAAGGTGGTTTGTAATGCAGTGACAGTTGACCAGAAACATTTATACAATTAGGAAAAAATAAATGCCATAAAAGTTAGTAACATAATCCTCATCAGTTCATGCACGCAATAGAACCTGAAGAAACGCCCGCACCTCACACTCCCTGCTTCAGGAGCTTCCTTGTACAGTATTAGGAACCCACCCAGACCGGCTGCCCGGGCCAGGGTCCGCCTGGCCGACGCAGGAGTGCCATCTAGCGTTGGAAATGACTAATTGTGGTCACATCATTGTATTACAATAACCAAATGCAAACAGGAAAAAATAATTTTTCTTCATTACTTTTACAACACTTTGCAGGAGTGCGCTGGGGGAATACCGATAATTCTCTTTTACTTTACTTGCAGATTTTCATTTTTGAAACGTAATCACGACTGCCAGTTAGGAAAATCAGTGCACTTGTGAGCTCATCAAGCCAAAGCAACGGTTACCCCTTCAAGCAAGAGGGCCTGGCACTTCACATAAAGATGAAAGGAGGAAGGTGCCTGTCAACCAGCTGAGCTGTGGGAGTGGCGGCAACTGTGATGAAACTGAAGGATTCATGCCCAGTCCAAGGCCTTGGGGTAGGGGAGGGGAAGTGCTGTGCTAGCCAGAAATTTAGCCCCAGGATTTTCAGATATCCTTTTTCCTCCAAGAGAATTCACAGTTTTTTGTAAAATCTCCCCAAAGGTAAATGTTGGTAGCCAATTGAAAATTAAAGCTCAAAAGAGGACCACACCGTGCAGTCCAAACCAAATGTAACTACAGCTGAATTCAACCTGCAGGCCCAATGCAGCCCCACTCTAAGAATGAGTCACCAGCCAGGGTGCCTTCAGGAAAGGGGAACAGGAAAGAAAGCAAGGCCACATTCTGGTTTTCCCGGTTTCCCACCATCCTTCCTGCTCTTTACTCTGTAATCATCTTAAGTGTCCTGAGTCAGGCAGGGCGAAGGCTGCTCCTATCTGGCATCAGCTGGAACACCAAAGGCAGAAACTGCTCAAATATGAAAACGATTCAGCAGGCAACAAACGGGCAAAAACTGCTGAACAAAGAAAAGCGGAACAGCATAAATAGGTCATTCACGAAATCAGAAACACAAACTGTCTATGAACATAAAAAATTCATTCTCAATAGTTACCAAGAAACCAAATGGAAATACCAATGCCATTTTCACTTATCCTAAAATAATCATTAGATAAGAATCCAAAAATTAAGGACACTCAAATCAATGTTTGTAATACCTTTTTTAAAATAGAAATAAAAAAAGGCATTTGACTAAATTAGTCCTGATAGCCCCAAAAAGGGACCACTTGGAGCCATTAAAAATGATATAAATCTATACATCACTGATAATAGGCCTTGTTCTAAAACCAAGTGGGTTACAGGTAAAATACAAGTATATAGCATCATCCCATTCTTGTAAAAAAATATAATACACACACGCAAATGAGTATACATACATATGCAATGCACATGCACATACATGTGTGAAGAGAAGTCTAAAATTACATAAACAAATTGTAAACTGTAATCATTTTTAATATACATTTAAAATTTTCTATTAGGTGCTTTATTTGTATAATAAAGTTATTGGTAGGTTTTCAAGTTATTTACCTACCATGATATGTATCTACCTAATAACTTATTCCCAGCACATAAACTTCTTCAACAATAAAAAATCAGAAAAAGAGAAATGAAGAAAGAATAAAATATAACACATTGGAGAGTGTGCTATGACTGGAAGACTGCAATCACTACAACAATTTCGCAGTTCATTTCAGTGATTCTTATCACTGCCTCTTCAGACCAGAGCATCCCAGCATCTTTCAAACACAAAATACGTAACTGGAGAGAACACGAAAGGATCATTAAATCAGCCACCACCAAACAGCATCTCACGACATAGTGATGGTTAAAAGATGCCACCACAATCTTGTAAATATGCTAAAAACCACTGAACTGTACACTTTAAATTGGTGAACTTTGTGGTATGTGAACTATATTTCAATTTTTTTAAAAAAGATGCCATCAAGGACAAAGAAAAAACTACTTTCCCAGACATACTCATAACTCTACCATCTCAGAATCTTCACAGTGAAAAATGTACCCCAAGAATAGCACAGCTCTGGGTTCTGGATGGAGGAAGACTTCGCCACTGAACACGTCACGGGATTCACACGATGAGAAACAGGACGGGAGTGCTGAATGTAACATTCCTAACATTGTATTTCCAAGTCCCTTGCTGGCCGACCTCTCTCAGGACACTGAACACACAGACAAGTACAGTTTCCTTTGCTTCTCCATCACCTCTAAGACTATGGGAGTCCTGGAGGGTATGGCCTATGCCAAGGCCTGCGCAGTGTGTGACATCGTAGCTGCTCTGTAAGTATGTCATTGAATGAAAGGGCAACTTCTATGTTCCTGTGAAATCCACAGGACAAGCCCAGCACCACTAAGAAAAGAACTGACTCTTAATTCATCGTCTCTAGAAAAGGGAAAACAACCAATACTTCCCGCTGCTTTCTCAGTGAACAATGATTTTTGAACAGTTCATGTTCTCAGTGAACAGTTCATGCTGTAAATAATAGTTCTGTTTGCTTATTTGGGTATTCATACAATTATCTGAATTATAGAAATAAAAGATCTTACGAGAATTTTAGGAGAGGTTCCAGGCCATGCCCAGGGAATTCATTGAGAATTTCCATGGCAGTTACACAACCCACAGTTGGTATTCCTTCAGTATAATCACTTCCAAGCAAATAGGCCAAATTTATTAACTTATTCCGGTCCAATCCTATAAGAGCAGCAATATTTTTTAATTTTTATTTTATTAAGATTTCTTACAGAACATTTATAAACATTTTATCATATAAAGCATATATGTGTATGCATCTATATCCGACTACCAAAAATATCTTATTATTTGAAAAGAAATTCTTTTATTAAATGGCATTGTTAACATTTTTAAAGTTGCATCCATTCTCATAGCTTTAAAATACCCTCTATACGCTGACCCCCAAAGTTAGCTAATAATAAATAATCATCATGGTTCAGAGAGACCCAGGCTAGAAAGCACCCACCTGGCTTTCCAGGAACATTTATCTGGTGACAGCAGCCGCAGTCTGTTCTTGCTGCTGTTTTTGACCTTTCTAACCTGGGTCACTCTGAACCACAGTCACATATATTCAGCTATCACAACACCTCCACTGGGTATCCAATGAGCATCTCCAATTTATCACATTCAAACCTGAACGCTTCATTTCTCCTTCTCCAGTCTGCTCCTTCCTTGTCTTATTGAAGGCAGGTCCACCCGACCAGCTGCTCAGTACCTGGAAGGCTCCTCAACTTCACTTTTCTTCCGCCCCACATCCAATCCACCTGCACACCCCAGCACACTAGACCCTGGCGGATTTCGGTGTCTTCCTGTTCTCTCACATTAACCTTGCCATTTCCTTCCACCTCCTCTCACACTGGCCTCCCTGCTTCCCTAGAACACACCGCACAAGCTTCTGCCTCAGCCCCTTTCACTCACTAGTCCCGAGGTATCTATCTGCAGTGCTGCCTTCCTATATCCTGCAGGCCCCCGCTCTGAAGTTACATGAGTAAAGCCTTTCCCAACAACTCTGAAACAGCACCTGCACTCCCGGTGCCTGCAGCTCACTCTCTTCTCTCCTTTACTGCTATATTTTCCTTTATGTCAAATTATGACTTACGTATCTGCTTATCATCTGTTTCTCCTACTATTTTACTCTCTGCTCTTTCCCCCTTGTTAAGAACAACTAGCATATAGCAGTCACCAAACATGTATTTGCTGGATGAACAGAAGAACATCAATGCTAGAAACCCTAATACAGGCCCGGGCGCAGGGGTGACTCCCTCTACATCCCCTCTCCACCATCTGGCTCACTCTGGAGATCTCGGGTAACTAGTCAAAGTTTAACTAAGTCAGATGATTAACTACCTAAACATACTAGGACTTTAATTCCTTAATTCAACTGTTTAAAATCCTATTCCTCTATATAAGCCAAAGATCACTTATATGAACATCTGTGATTTCCATCAATGCATCAAACTAGTTCCTTGGAAAGAAAAAATTCCTAGGACAAATTCTGAAGGTAAGTGTCAGAAAGTAACTAAAAAGACGCTGAAGTCTTACCTAATTGATTGTGAAAGTCCACATATTGGTAATATTCTACAAACTTGTTTTTATTAAAAAAGTTTTTATAGACATGCCGTGCTCCAAACAGCCAGATATCACTGTCATCAGTGATGGTTCCAGAAGTCTGATCAGTCAGGTCCAGGATGGCACACTGTGCCTCTGCTTCCATAGGGGCCTGGATGTAGGGAATGCCGAACAGGCGCAGGAGTTCCTGCAGAGTTAGGGATACACAGTGACCCCCAAGAAGGGCGTCACCAGGCCCTGAGCACCAGGTGAGGCAGTGCCAACCACTTCATGTAATGCATTCGTTCCTGCAGTGTTACGGACACACAGTGACCCCAGGGAAAGGCATCACCAGGCCCTGAGTACCAGGGGGAGAAGCGTATACCCACTTCATGCAGTGCATTCCCCCAGGGGTCTGAGGAAGGTGGTAAAGGAGGCCCAAGCTGCCTGCACCCACCTGGCTTTCCAGGAACATCTGTCCGGTGACAGTAGCAGCGATCCGTTCTTGCTGCTGCTTTTGAGCTTTCAGTGAATTCTGTTGTTCTAAGAGGTTGCTCTCCAGAGTTTCCAGCTCCTCCTACAAAATGTTTTTTCATTTATAGATTTATATTCATAATCCAAATGACTTCATTTGTTACAAAAAGCCTGCATTCAGTCTGACTGAAACTACCAATAAACTCTTTCTCCTTATGAAGTACTCTGCTGGATTTCTAAGCAAGACTCTGTAAAACCACATGGAAAATGGAGTCTATCCCAGGCAGTAATCTACACAAAAACGAAGCCATCAGCAACCACAAGATACACTGCAAATAGCTAATAAATAGTCATACGGCAACTCCTTAAAACTCAAAACCTACTTAACCTGGCTTCCTCAGCAAGAAGTGAAAACACAATGTTACAGTATTACCAAATCGATATCTTGCCATTCATGGAGTGACTCTTCCGCATCTTTCTCAGCTTCCTGTGGCTCACCATCCTCATCCTCCCTCTCAGAGTTGTCCCTCGGGAGGCTCTCAGACTCAGCAGGGGCTTCTTCCTCCCTAGTTCCTATCAGTTCCTGTTTGCCTGGTTCGGAGGGAGGTGTGGAAGTTTCATGCAATTCTGCTTGAAGTTCTTCATTACTAATCACACTCTTCACTTCAACGAAACTTCCTGTACCAAAATAAAGGTCACTTCATCTACAACCAAAACATTAAAATTATCCTGCAATAATCAAGAGCTTTCTAGAGGATCCTGAAAAATGTTCCACCCTAAAAAGGAAAGATTTGACTCAGAAAACATGTAACAGTAGCATTATTATTAAATAAATGTGATCACAAATGTCTGTAACTTCAAAACAAGCCTTTTGAATTAGGTAAACTGGCGCTGCCTTTGAAAGTGGGAAACTCTCTTAAGATTTGCATATTTGCTTTATATAAACATGTTCTAAGTTAACTGACATTGTTTTAAAAATTCAAAAAGGAGAATTATCAAAGTATACAATCATGGAAGTTGCTTGATATGTTTTTATGCTATTCACACAGCACAGAATAAGGCTGTGACTCAGAAATAGTTCTTCCTCTTCCACTTCCCTCCTCGCCTCTCTTACTGTCCTTCCCTCTCCTTAAAATACATTTATTGGTTCCCTTCCCTCCCTGCAGGTAGAGAGGGCTAGCAAGGCCCGTCCAGCTGGGTTTAAAGAGACAATCGGAACAGAGGAAGGGGCTCTCAGGGTCTGGGAGCTGGCACCAAGGACGCAGCTGGAGCTAAGAAGAGCAGGGCCAAGGAGAAGGCCAGCGGGAGGGGGAGATGGTTACAAACTGAGGGAGAATAAGCAGATGTAAATATATTGAGGATAAGGGAAGCAATGTTTCTCATTGTTAGGGAAACTATAAAAAAGCAGGAGGCTAGACTGAACCCCATGATACTGGGTTGGAACTGCAGATATCAGTATAAACTCATGGATTTTAATACAGATGGACAAAAATATAGAGGTATGTTTGCATAAGTGTGTGCATGTATATGTATACATAAATATACTTCCTGGCTCTCTTGCTGAAAAGGCCTGAGACAGTTACACCTCAGGATCCATGAGCACACCCACATCCATAGTTTGTGGTGTCTAACCCCATGCTCCACTGAAAGGAACCAGAGCTCCCTGGTGAAATGGCTGGTTCTAGGACCAGGGCAGAGTAACTTCAAGATATGCTTGGAACAGCTTGGCCAGAAAGTAAGGAAAGGCTCAAAATATAATGGGAAACTGTTACAAGCCATTAGAAGGAGCCCCCTCTGGACAAAGCTGGGACAATTTGAGCAACAAAGTGAATTATGACAGTATTGGATTATAACTCACTGTATAAAACAGGAATACAGTAGTCTACACTGATTAAAGATAACAATAATAAATGGGGAGAAAGAAAAGATCTTCCTCATAGAAGGATATCAAATAATAATATGTAAGGAATGACAGAGTTAGAAAACCATCATTTGGCAATCAACATAGTAACAAATTATTCATGTTAAAATCAATGGCTGCTAAAACAAGTGGGTGGAAATTTGTTTGGGAACAGCATATTTACATAGCTACAAAAATTCCTTTCCCACAAAATACTTATAAATTATAACAGGGAAATAGTAACTTTTGAATGAAGAAAACTAGCAGAAACCAGGAACAAATTGCGTGTGTGCGTGTAGTGGGGGGTTTGATTCTCATTATTCAAAGTAGCCATTGTCTATGAAGTCTCTGTGAACACTAAATTAACCAACACTGAGTCACTGCTCCGAAACATATATATGTGTATATAAACATATATATACATATACACACATATATGTATAGGTGTATACAGACACATATACATATATAACACGTGTATAGACCCATACACACATATAACATATGTGTGTATGTATTGTTATATATAACGTGTATATGTGTATACATGTTATATATGTATAGATGTATGTTATATATGTATAGATGTATATGAGTATATATACACATACGCACATATATACATATATTACACATACCCTTATGTAACATATATATGAACATATTTCATATATATTATCCTAAATCCTAAAAACTGCCATCTTAGTAGATTCCATTTATTGTATAAACAAGAAATAAAGTTCAAGAAACAAATTGGGGACTTGCCTGAGGCTGCCACACTAACAGGTGCCAAAATAGGAATTCAAATCTAGTCCAACTGGCCCAGGGCTTCTGGTCATCTCTCTGAGAGCATGGGAACAAGGCAGAGTGTCACCTTCTCAACCTCAGTGGGACAGAGCGTGGCAACTCAAGCTTCTCCCCAAATCCGCAGATGACCACAAAGACACTGCAGTGGGTACTGATTTTCGAGTTACAAATACATTTTAGTGATCAGGCAATTTTGCAAATATGGAATCTACAAATAATGAGGATTAACAGTATATATGTGTATACAGATTTGGAGACATATGATACACATATAGAGGGCCCACAGGGGGCCAAGAGAAATGATAAGCTAATGTGGTAACATGCTAATGTGGTACTGGGTGAAGGAAACAGAGTTTTATAATATTGTTCCAACTTTTTAAAGTCAATAATTATTTCAAAATAAAAACTTTTTAAAAACTAGAGGGAAACTCAACTTTACCATCCCCAACTAGGGCACTCCATCCTTTAAAAATAATAACAAAAAGCAGAGCAACACAGGGAAGGTCAAGATTCCATTACCAGCTGCATGTCCCTGGGAAAGCCGTTTCACCTTTCTTTCCAAGTCTCTTGTTCCTTATCTGTAAAAAGTAAAAACGGGACTACACTAAAGGATCCCTCAGCTCCTACAGAGGTGAAATGCTACCATTCCAAATTTCTACAAAAGCACAGACACATACCATCAGATTCACTTTCTTCTGAGTCAATTTCCACTGGTTCCACAGGCTTTGGAATGGAAATTAAATCCTGGCCTGCAGATTCAATGGTCTGCTGTTCTTCAATGGTTTTCAGAAAATCCTCCCGTTCTTTAGCATTAAATGACACCACATTTTCTAAGTTGCCTACTATCTCTGAAGGGACACTTACTATGCTACTCGTTTCTTGCAAACCAACAGGGCCAATGACTTCAGAAGCAGGATGTGGTTCACATTCTGTTTCATCATCACTTGAAAGAACAGAGGAACCATATTTACTCTCAGATGGGCAAAGCTGTTTCTGTAGCTCAAGCACGCTGGCATGTGTTTCATTCTTTGACACAGAACTTGTAAGAGCTGGAGGTGCCAGTGTCAGTTCCTTTCCATTTAGGAGCCCAAGTGTGTCACCATGTGTAACCACTGTGCTCTTCAGAGGCAGCCAGTCTTTGCTGTCCTTAACCATAGACTCATCACTTATTGGAAAGGCTGCAGTGTCCACGTGAATAGGTGACATTTGTTCTTTTGGAACTGAGTCTGTGGGTTCTCTCTCCACATTAGTGCTGGCTACATGCTCCTCTGCAGAGTGCACACTAGATGACGCGAGTGTTGCAGTCAAGGGCATTCCTTTTCCATCTCTCACTTTAAGTCCTTCATCACTGTCCTCAGTGGAGCAGTTTATACGCAGTTCTGCTCCTGGTCCTCCTGTCTGCACCTCATCTGCAGCATGCACTTTTATGTCTTCATCATCATCAAGAGCTCTCTGAATAGCTGAAAGAGTCCGGGGTGATATGGAGCCTTTGTCTACAGTAGCAGGTTCATTCCCTTCACAGGACTGCCTTCGAATTTCACTCTCCAGCTCCTCTTCTGAGGTACTTCCCAGCAGGGCAGCTTGCATAGCTAGTAAAGTTCTTGGAGAAGGAGGGGTAGCATCAGGCTCTTTCTCTGTCTTCAGTTTTTCACATGGAGATGACTTCATGTCAAAAGACATGCTGTGCATTTTGCTGGAAGAAGGAAGAGACTCTGAATCCACTTCTGCAACTTTCTTAGCTTGAATACCTTAAGAAGAATTAAAACACTTCTCACCATGCAGTTTTACAGTGTGACAATACACTTCTAGTAAGATGAATAAGAGAACACTGGTTCTCATAAATAAGGACATACATCTTTACATAATCAGCAACTAGGAGTTAATTCATTCGTTAATTTTAAAGTGGTCTGGCTCTATAGTAATTAATCTATTAATAGCTGTATACAGTTATTATATAAATAGGATTTCATTAATATTATCAAGGGCTGCTAGTTTATAGAATTCAGAGCCAAGATATATCTTTGATTTTTAATGTAAATAGTGTAAATATGTAAATGGTGGTACCTGATACCTTTTATCAAGATGTAATGGGAAGTGTCTTCAGAGACCACTCTCCTTGACTCTACCTCCTTCAAAAAGCCCCCTTCATCTTCATACTGCCTTCGGATGTGTCCTGAATGTTGCTGATTCATTTCCTTTTGGACATGTTCTATGTGCTGGTTCAGATAGTTTTTTTTAAGCAAGCCTTTGAGTTGGTACTGTGAAAAGTCATTGGACTCCTAAAGGCAAATTAAACAAACAAAATTATTGTTTTATATTAAATACAGATAACACTACCATATTTCCACCCCTTTCCCCAACAGGTAATAAAGAACAATTGGCTTTTTTCATTGATGATAGTTTTATATTATAAAAGTTGAATAACAAGAAAAACTATAACTTCCTTTAAAAAAAAATCTTCGAAAGAGTTGGACAAAAAAAAAAATCATGGATACTGTTTATGATTTAATAATTTATTTAATAAACATTTATTGAACATGTAATGCATAGTGGTCACTGTGACATTTAATTATGGCTTAACAAGCCATCTTCTAGAATACAGGTAAATATGCAAGTGAAGGGCCCAGCACAATCTTATCCCACAGAAGACACAATAAATCACAGCAATCACAGTTAATAATAGTAATACTTAACATTATAAGGCATTTCCCATTGAGGGCATTTTTCTAAGTGCTTTTACATAAAATATCTCATTTTATTCTCACAATCATCCTATGAAACAGATACCACCTCCATTTTATAAGTGAACAAATTGGGACTTAAATAGGTTAGGTAACCTCCCTAGAGTCACAGGGCTAATAAGTGGTAGAACTGGGATCAAAAGCCTATCAATCTACTATAATTGATTCTATTAATATAGTAGACAGCCCCCTCAACCTTGGGGATATGTTCCAAGTCCCCCAGAGAACGCCTGAAACTGCAGAAATTTCCAAACCCGATCGTCACCAATCAGAGCATGTTTCTGTTCATGTCTCCCACCCAAAAATTTAATGGCTTTTCCATCTTAACTGAGCACTTATCACACACTGAGGTCATGACTTTGGCAGTCTGTGGTGCGACAGCAAAACCAGCACCAACTTCTTTTTCCTTCTTCATTATTTCATAGATAGAAAAGTCATTTTTACTGAAGATCTTAGCAACCTCAGCCAACATACGATTTTTTTTCTTTCCTTATTAAGTCAAGAACTTTCACCTTTTCACTTAAAGGAGGCACTCTACAGCTTCTCTTTGGCATATGCAAATTGCCAGCATCACACTCTTGCACTGTCGAGCCATTATTAAGTCAAGTAAGAGTGACTTGAGAAGAAGCACCGCAGTATCACGACAGTCGACCTGATGGCCGAGACAGCGACTAAGTGATTAACAGGCAGGAAGCATCTACAGTATGGAGAAGCTAGACAAAAGGAGGATTCCCATTCCAGGCAAGATGGAGCAGGGGGGTGTGAGATTTCATCATGCTACTCAGAATGGCATGCAAGTTAAAACTGATGAATTATTTCTGAAATTTTCCATTTAACATTTTCAGACCACAGTTTACCACGGGTCACTGAAAACTGCAGAAACCAAAACGCTGAGTAAGATGGAATTAGGGTATTATGATTATTACTACTGCTATTATTACCTACATCACTACTGTTATCAATATTACATTTGTACAACGTACAGATGATACAAAGGCCCAACATGGATGACTCAGAACATCTCTAACAAAATTACAAATCCAACAAGCTGTTACTCTACACCACCCCACAGTCCACCACTCCTAGACACTTCATGGTTGCAGAAAGAAAATAAAGAACAGTAAATCATTAGGGACTGTCTCTCTCTCTCCCATTTCTTCCTACTACTGTTGACACAAACAAAATTCTATTTCCTCAACTGCCACACAGAGATCCTTTCACACTCAAGAAATAAAATGCCTGACAGACCAAGGCTGCATTTTTCTCCTGAAATGAAAATCAATTTATTTCTGTCCTTTGTATATCCAAAGACCCAAGAACATCACCTCTGTGCACCTTAGTGTGTGCTACTTCACATTCTTTGTGGAAAAAACAGAGGGAGTGATGAAAAGAGAAATTTATCCTTTCTTTTCCATATGTCTGGTATCAATTTAAGCAATATTCAAAAAGTGTAGAAAATAAGAAACACTCCCATCTACTCACTAAGGTCAATGATGCTGCAAAATTTCTATTCTGTCCTACAATGGGTGAAAGGAGAACTATGGTAAAAATGACAGGTAGTAGCGATACCAAGAGAAAAAGAACTCACTCACTGGCAACTAAGACAGGGAGTCATCGATAGTAACATGAATTAAGTATCAATGGTAGCATGATCAGCAGACGTAACCGCACACACCACCTCCACTCTAGCTCTCTCGGCCTGCAAAACCACGAGATGTTCCAAGGTGAAGACACTCTATTTCCACTGTCCAGAAAGAATGCAGGAAAATGTGGAGACCCAGTGGCATTTCTAGGGCTGCACAGAGGAAGATACACTTTGAATTTCAATTTAGGACATATTTTTCCATTGTGGTTAGACTCCCTATTACCACTAGTTTTTATAGATAATGTATATTACAGGCTACCATAACTTTAATGAACTAACCTAAGAATTGAGTCAGGAAGCATCTAAAGTCATGTGAAAAATACCAAGCTAGGTGCTGAAAATACAGAGGTGAGCAAGATTAGCATGTTTTGGAGCTAAGAACTATAAACTGATATTACACTGTGAGAACAAAGACCAGGAGAAAAAAACCTAGTCTTGAGTCAAAAGTCAAGAAAGACTTCTTAGAGCAAATGTCTGTACAATCAAGCTTATAAATATACAATGCTTCATAGACTCTCTGAGATACAGAAATACAGTTTACAGTTAACTGAGATATCATGTAAGTACTGCTTATCAATTTTGTCTTTCTAATAAAAAGGTCTGTTCAAGTTCTTAATTCTAAGCATAAATGTACTGTTGTGTATTTCACCTCTGGCATTGCTTCAAATAATGTTCTTCTTCGCTTGGTGAACTCTTTCATATCAGTCAAGATTTCATGCTTTACTTCGGGGGGCAGGCTGCTAAAGTCCTCAGACTCAATATCTATCGCTTGAGGATTATGAAAGAACTCTTCCTGTAAAAAGTAAAACACAGCACCATGAAATTTACATTTTGTACACTTAGTTCTATTCACCATTAGGGGTATTTACTGTGTGTATATAATAAACACAGCTCTACATAATCCACAATTGGCTAAACACAGTTGCATATAATCTGTGACAGGTAACAAAGTGAGCAGACAAATTAGGGAATGTAACCATTCACTCTTTCATCCATTCAAAAGAAAAAATACTTAGCAGGTACCTCTAAGGCACCAGGCACTGTTCTAGGTGCCAAGGTACTGTGAGATTGGATAAGATGCCAGATA
This sequence comes from Sapajus apella, assembly GCF_009761245.1. Lineage (NCBI taxonomy): Eukaryota > Metazoa > Chordata > Mammalia > Primates > Cebidae > Sapajus > Sapajus apella. Next base: position 3,312,099 of record NW_022437000.1, on the reverse strand, counting down.
AGGTCCCTGCTCTTAGGGTAGAGGAGAGCAGACAATACATATATAAATAAATGAACACGATAATGGTAAGAAAATAAAGCAGATTTATCTGATATGAGTGTGATTAGGTGAACAGATAGAGGAAAAAGAGATTTGTTTCACAGATAAAGAAGACATTAAAAAGAGGGTGTGTGAGCAGGGACTTGAAAGCTATGAAAGAGCCTGGTTGAGGACAGAACATTCCAGGCTGGGAGAACAGGAAATGCAAGGACCCAAGACAGAATGAGGCTTAGGAATTCAAGCAATATATATAATCCCCTTAATTTAGCTTTATTTTGCTCTTAACATAAAATAAAAAATAAAATTACAAGTGAGAAATTCACAAAAGACATGGAAAAGTAGAAAGGTTTTCTCAATTTTAACTCATTACCAAAAGTACTTTAAAATACTTCATTAGTAAAAAAGATAAGCTAATACAACCTGCTGTCCTGCGTGTGTATGTTACATGGGCATGTACCAACCAACAGCACACAGGACAGATCTGTCTCTGCATGCAGTGTTGCCTGTGCTTTCTCTCACTGAAGCTCCCATCGCCCCTATCAGGACAGCATTGACAGCAACTTTGTTTTACAAAAAATAAATAAATAAAGGCTTGGAGAATTTAATCTGTCTGATCACACAGCTAGTGAACAGTGGAGCCTGGATTGAAACGCAGGTCTTTCTGACCACGAGACCCAAGGTCTTAACTGAGATTGCTCTCACTAACTGCATTAATAACACAGGACTTCCGCAACCTGAAGGATCTTGAGATTTTAGCTCGAAAATCTTCTACCTGATATAGCAAAAACAATATGAACAAACAAGAAACAGTGAATTTGGAGATCAAAAAATGTTATCTGCGACACTAAGAAACTTAAAAAGCTGTTTATGAAAAATATATATATACAGCATAGCTTCAATCTGTAAAAATGTTACTCATGAAAATATGTGTAGGACATTCTTCTTGTCTAACTCTCTGCCCCTCATATAGGAGCTGGCCTTAGTAACTAGCTTGAGGAACAGGATGTGGTGGGAAGGAGGCTGCACAACTTCCAAAGCTAGGTGAAAAAGGCCACAGGGCTTCCGCGTAGAACTTTCTCTTGGGATGTTCACCCTCGGAACACAGCCACCATGCTGGGAAAAAGACCAGGCCGTGTGGAGAGGCCACAAGCAGGTGCTCTGGCGCCCACCGCATGGAAGTCTGGCAGACAGCCAGCGTCAACCACCGCCCATGGCAGCAAGGAATCATTGGAAGCCACTCCAGCCCTACTTACAGACTGGCTGCATCTACACAAGAGACTCCAGAGAGAACTGCCTGGCTGAGCTCATCAACCCCCGGAACCCTAGAAGATAACAAATGATGTTTTATACCACTAAATTACACAGCAACAGATAACTGGAACATACACACATGTATACACGTATACATGTATGCACGAGAGGGAATGTGTTCTCTTTCTGGGTCCACAAGGGGGCGTAGTTTTAAGGGCAAGAACTTCCCAGCACCATGCCCCCTTCCCGTGCCTCTCCATCTAGGAGACTTAATGGTTTCTGTTTTAATTTTTGCAGTGCGGGAAAGGTTCAAAAGTTAATGACTCCAGGGGAAGTTCAAAGGAACTCCTTTCACTGGCAAGGGAACTTAGAGAAGGTAGAAATTTCTCCCAGGTTAAAAGTCCCTGTCTCCCTCATCCAGGCGGATTTCCCCTCTGGGGTCCCCTTCCACACACTCTCTCTCATGGAAGATTTCTCTCTTCCTCTCCTTTTTCTCTTTCTCTGCCTAAATAAATCATCTCCTGCAAACACTTTACAAGGGAACCTGGTAAAGTTTATTTAGGCAGAGAAAGAGAAAAAGGGGTCCAGTATTCATTTTACGAGGGTACCTGCCGTGGTCCCCTCTCTCAATCTTGAGACAGCAAAGGACCAAGAACCTCGAGCCTACTGGGGAGCGAGCTGAGCGCTCCCCTGAACCCCAAAACACCAACACATGTACATTCGATACATATACACATATCCAAATACAAACACAGGCAGGGGAAGAATGGACAAAAATACATCAAAATGTTACTAAAAGTTATTTATGAATGATGTTTTCTGTATTTTTTTATGTAAGCACATATTACTTTTGACTGGTTGGCTGGTTGGTTGTAAAAGAAAAATAGCTTATTTTGAATATTTAGATGTGTGTAATGGCAAATTCCATATACATATGTGTGTGGGTGCGTGTCTGTGTATTCGTGTGTATTTGTATAGATACATGTACACATATATATGCACACACAATCAAAAAGGCCTCTGTCTTTACTTTTTATCAGGAACTTCCATAGTTTCATATACCTCATTAATATTGTTCATTTTCACATCATTTATTTCAAATAACAATACGTGCTGAATCCAAAAATGATCTAAATACCTGTAATGCTTGTTTTTGATTCATTCTTTCTTGCCATTCTTTTTCATCTTCCTCTTCTGAACTGAAAGTCAAACATATATTTATGTATCTATGATTTTTAATGACTACTTGCAAAAATAATGTATTTAAGGTGCTGCTTGTTATAGGAGCTACCACGATGAATAAAACAGCAAGATCTGTGCCACCACTGGTCTTGCGGTCTGTTGGGGGCCCGTGTAAGCAAGCACTTACAGTGTGATCTGATAAATTCCACCACAAGGGAAGTGTGGGTTGCTAGCGGTGCAATAGGGAGTCAGCTCACCCCAATTTAGAGGAGTCACAAAAGCTTTCCAGGATCTCCTGCAATTACACTGGCTGGAGTTAGCCACAAATAAATGAGGAGTCTAGCTGGAGGGAGTGGGAAGGTTCATGGAGAAGTGTTCCAGGCAAAAGAACTAAGCTTTATAACCATCTGGAGACAAGGAAAAGAAAGCTTGCCTATGGATGACGTGAAGAAAGGAAGGGATGAGACTGGAAAGTATAATTAAGGAGTTAAAGTTTTATTCTAAAGACATGGAGACGCTACACTGAATGTGGGTGGCTCACACCTGTAATCCCAGCACTTTGGGAGGCTGAGGCAGGCAGATCACTTGAGGTCAGGAGTTCAAAACCAGCCTAGACAACATGGCGAAACCTTATCTCTACTAAAAATACAAAAATTAGCCAGGTGTGGTGGCGGGCGCCTATAATCCCAGCTACTCCAGAGGCTGAAGCAAGAGAATCGCTTGAACCCAGGAGGCAGAAGTTGCAGTGAGCTGAGATTGTACCATTGCACTCCAGCCTGGGCAACAGAGACTCCGTCTCATTAAAAAAAAAAAAAAAAAAAAGAAAAAGAAAAAGAAAGAAGAAAGAAAAGAAAAGAAAAGAAAAGAAAAGAAAGAAAAGAAAAGAAAAGAAAAGAAAAGAAAAGAAAAGAAAGAAAGAAAAGAAAAAAGAAAAAAAGAAATGAGAAGCTAGAAAGTGTTTTAAGTAAGGAAATGACAATATTAGATTTGGATTTTAAACAGACTATAACACAAAACAGAGATTGGGCTTGATGGGAGGAGTTATTACAAAAAGGATAAGATCAAAGACAAAGACAGAAGTTTAAAAGCTAATAATGTAAACTGGAGTAAAAATGAAGGTGGTAGCAATGGAGACAAACAGAACTGAGCTGATTCAAAAGCTAAGTTGTTTCTTGGGAACTCCTGGGAAAGGAAGAAGTGGAGGGAAGGACAGAGGACAAAGGCAAACTGTCAAGCCTTCTGGTTCTCCAACTTCATTTCAAACACAGAAACTGCCAACAGTTAAGAGATAGACAGAGAAAGTGGAGTCCACAAAGAGGCTGAGCAGAAACGCCAGAGAGATGCCAGGGGAACAGAGCAGTGTGGCATGGTGTTTGGGGCAGAGAAGTCAAGCACACAGAGAAGTGCAAAGTATTTGCTAGATTTAGCAACAAGGATGTCATGGGTTGTGGTATTTTAGCATCATGGTGAGAGAGATCATACTGGATTGAGAAGCAGCTAGAAACAGCATGTGTAAGTAAAGTGCAAGCAAAACTAAAATTCATGCCTTGGAGAATTTTAAATCCACAGTCCTGGCAGAAGTTCTTCAGAATGAAAAGGAATAAGGATCATGAATCACCAAACACAAAGAACAGTAAATAAAAAATTTAGTCTTTGAAAAATATTCTAAAAGGTATAGAGCATGCCTATTTCAGATGCATTAAAAAATTTTCACATGCCTTATTATGTAGATAACACATCGTGTAGCAATGACTAAAATAATATTCTTAAATAGTTCAACATTTACCTATGTTTTTCTTCCTCTTGTAAAGGAGGCAAAACATAGATGTCGTTTTCTCTTCGAACTTGCGTAAGACTTGGTAGTGCTTCATTTCTGCAAAGTACACAAATCTTTAAACAGGTAATATGAAACAGAATTCTGAGTTGAGAATACTTCCCCACTGATTACGCAGACCCTGCTCAGGGAGATGAACGGGGACCTGAACTGGCTCCCCTCCGGCCACTGCTGTGGAAAATAAGTATAGCCAAGAGAAAGGAAGGAAACGTGGAGGGGCTGCTCACCTAGAGTCAAGAATAAGAGCAGAATGAAAGTAAAAAGTGTACACAATGCACCATGTCAGCTTTTCTTTCTCATGAGCAAAGCTGACTCTCACAAAGTGGAGAATTGCCACACCTTCACATTACATACCAGGTCAAATCCCAGCCTACTGGTCTCATTTCACTCTCTATTTTCTGTTGAGTTAAAATTAGATAGAAGAGAACCGCAGGAATTCAAGACAAAAATCACTGTTCTAAAACTTCATTTCTAACATGACTATAATTTTCCTCTTGCCTTTTGCTTTTGAAGGCAGTTTTGATGGCTTGTCTTTTCAAAAATGTTTTCAGAAGCTTCTCTGTCGTTTTCCTGGAGTCACTGGACGCTGAGTCCTTTCTCTGCCTTCTCTTTGCCTATGGGAAGAAAGGATGTAAGATCTCACTTGGGGATATTAGACCATTAGAAACACTGCTGTGATTTCCCATAGAATTTGGTTTGTCTGAGTTTGTAGACTACAGCTGCTTTAGCATTTCCTCCTAATTGCCATATCAACAAACACCTTTAGGAGGCTGCTACATAAAGGACACCTAGAGTTTCCGTCTATTACTTAATGGGCTACTATACAATATATCTGGGGAACTATTAGTTTCTTTTAAATGTCCTTTAATATGCCCAAGAAATGCAAATCTTAATGATATATAATCAAGTAAATGCTTCCCCAAAAGAAAGCTTTATTTATTCTTTAAAATGTCACTGTTATACCAAAAACATTTCTAATATTGCTTTTTATAAACATGCATTACTTATACGTAAATCTGCCCTTCAACGTTCAAGATTATGTATCATGAGAAATTCTAAAAGGTATAGAAATATCTTGTAAGAAATGTTGAAGAAGGGACAAATGGATAGTCCTGTGCTTATGGCTTGATATCAGATACAAAATAGTTGAGATATTCTCTTTTCCTTTCTAATCCTCCCACAAAGTACCTGATATATGGCTTTTATATAATATATCAGGTATATCTTGGGTAACTGAAAACTGCAATATTCAAGTCTAGAAACTCTTACTGAGGCAACAAATGCCCCCCCAGAATTTACAAAGCTTTACTTTTATCCCATATCCTCACTTAATTAGACAGTCTCTGTCTGGTATGATGACAAAAGTCATCATTTCATTACTTTGGAATTTTCAACATATAAAAGTCATATATCCAAATGGGTGCTGTCATTTGGACTGTTTAAACATTATTTTATGACACTTTTTTAGAGATGGGGTCTCCTTATGTTGCCAAGTATAGACTTGGGCTCAAGCAATCCTCCTGCCCCAGCCTTCCAAAAACATTTTTAAAAACTACTTCCAGAACAATAAAGCAGCAACTCATTCTCATTCTTCTACATCATACTCAATTTCCTTCCTAGATAATCCATTTCAGTCATCACTTGGCACCACATAGCATCACTTCCTCCTAAAATCCAATTCCCCTTAAAAGAAGACTTGCTATCATGGAGGATACCTGATCTCAGATTCAGGGAGGCACTTCCCAGAGGGTTTCCGCAGTGTTCAGAGTGATGGCGGCATCCTTGAAATAAATATAGAATACCTAACAAGATCCTCTAAAGGGAAAGTCTCAACTGCAAGGGTTTTGGAAGTTAGTTCTATTTAAATTTTATCATCGTACCCATGATGAACTCTCATAAAAATTTTTAAAAGAAAAATTAATTGTTCAGGATAAAAAAAGTAGATGTAAGTAAACTGAATATGTGTCAAAATAAGTCTGTTTCTAAAATTCTAAACAGAAAACAAAAATTTTATGTGAACTTTTCTAAGAATACAAAAAGAAAAAAACTTATTTGACACTTACCAAAAACTAGGTGACACTTACCAAAGTCTGTTTCTTCAATAGAGGAGCGTCCCCATCAAACACGAAAATAGGGCGAATTCGAAAAAATAAGAGTTTGCAGAGCCGATGGAACAAAGTGAGAAGATGAGCATTTTCTATTGAGTTCCCATGGCGATCCCGGACTCCCTTAAGTGCTTGGTTTAACCAAATGCTAATATCTGGGAGAATTGTTAATGGAAAAAACTCTGGAATTTTTCTCTTCATCCTCAAAACTTTAATTTCCCAATAGCTGATATTATCCAAACGTTGAACACTAGCTACTTATCACTATTCATTTAAAATCGAAAAACACTTAGCTCTCATGGAATCTACCTAAAGTCAGTTAACTTTAGTTGAGCTCTTGTTACCCCTATTCACATACTACATTTTAAAATCAGACAGACACATCCTTTTAAAAGGTCTCATTGCAAAGAATTGCTTCATTTTAAAAAAAAGCAATCACTAAAGAATTTCCATAAATTAGCACAAACTTTCTAGAACAATGTGACAATTCACAGTGAAAAAAAACTTTAAAACTTGCAGTCTATTTTACCACTTCCAGATATTGATCCTCAGAAAATCATCATGGATATATAATAAAAGTTGTTTATAGAATGCTTGTTTATAATAATGAAAGTATAAAAATCAACTTAAAAGTTTTACAGCAGGTCTTTCCTAAAAACTAATTATGGCAGACATATTTGCTAGAATACCAAAAGGCCCTTACAAATGGAAGCTGCAGGAACATGTACAGTAAGGAAGACAGTCGTTAAACATTATTAAAGATAGTAAAACAGATAATAAAAGCATATAAAGTATAACTCCATTTTCTGATACAGTATATATGTTAAAAAAAAAAAAACTGGAAGTTCACACATCAGAGTAGATATTATGCCTGTAAGATTAAAGATAATTTATATTTTCATCTTGAAGTTTTCTCATATTTTTCAACTTTTCTAAAAAGTGCTTCTCAAAAAATTTTGTATTTGTCCAGAAGAGTAACGCACACTCTGCTGGTTTTCCTGCTCAAAGACTCTTCGCCAGCTTCTAAGACACAGATAAAGTATCCACCTCGTCAGTGCTCTCTCTCGAGCCCTCTTCTTTCCTCCTGTCTGAACTATCAACCTCCACTCCCCTCCACACACACCACGCCCTGGCTACATGTATACCTCTGGCCCAGAGCACTCTCCTGACCCCAGAATGGAGAGTCCAGAGGACATCTCTACCCCATGCCTCAGACATTTCCAACTTAACATGATCAAAACAAGAACTCCATGTCTTCTCCCCTAAGCTGCTCATGCCCCCTTCTCAGTGAATGTCACTGGCATTCACCCAAGCCAGAATGCTGGGCATTACCCCCTATACACCCCCCCATCAACTATTACCAGGTCTATCAATTCTACCTTCTAATATATCTTGAAGGTATATACTAGATTTCACCAATGTATCCTTGGTGAACCCTCCAAAGCTTCCCATTGCCTTCAAGATACTATCTAAAACTACCTCTCCTGGTCTATGAAGCTCTGAACGGTCTGGCCTCTGCTCATTTCCAGCCACTGGGCTTTTCTCAAACCCCAGAAATCACTAAGCTCCTTCCTGCCTCCAGGTTCTTCTCACATGCTGCCTCCTCTGCCTGAAACAGTTTTTCCCTCTCTTGGCCTAGTTATCTGCTACTCTAAGGTCTCAGTCTATGGGTCACTTCCTCAGTCTAGATGAAGACCTCCTTCTTGTATATGTTCCTATTTTTAAAATATACTGAGAATGGATGCAGTGGCTCACACCTGTAATCCCAGCACTTTGGGAGGCCAAGGCAGGTGGATCATGAGGTCAGGAGATCGAGACCATCCCACCCAATATGGTGAAATCCCGTCTCTACTAAAAATACAAAAATTAGCTGGGCATGGTGGCATGCATCTGTAGTCCCAGCTACTCAAGAGGCTAAGGCAGGAGAATCGCTTGACCCAGGAGGCGAAGTTTGCAATGAGCCGAGATCACGCACTTCAGCCTGGGCAAGAGTGAGACTCCATTTCAAAAAAAAAATATATATATATATAAATGTGTGTGTGTGTGGCTTTTAATTATATAGCTTTTATATATATAGCTTATATATCTATATATAGCTTTTATATATAAGATATATATATATACACACACCTATATATATACACCTATATATACACATACCTATATATCAATTTATATATATAAGATACATGGTTTTTATCTTATATAAAGATATGTATAGCTTATATATATATATATGGCTTATTATGTGGCAGAAATTTTTCTATGGATTGGCATATCCAGTGTACTCAACAAAACAAAGTATTTACCCTGTGGAGTTTATAATCTAGCAGGGAAAAAACAAGCCTGTGTGCTCCATGGCTTGTCCCGGCAATCTGTGCACTGTACTCCCTTTCACAGGACTCTTACACACAATAAATGCCTGCTAATAAGTGGAACAGTTTGGTATTTAAATAAATGTACACTGCCTATCTTTTATCACAATAAAAAAAAAGTAGGCCCATCAACAATTAACTTAAGAAACATATGTAACAAAATACCTAGTGGAAAGCAAGCTAATGCTATACTTATTTCTATAATATTTAGCAATATCATGGGCCAGGCATATCCAAGACCCTAGAGATATGCATCAAACACCACAGCCATGAACAAAACAGATATGGTCCATATCTCCAAGAAGCCTGTGCAGCAGGACAAAAGGAATGGCAGGAGGTGATACAGCCACCAAGAAGTTTCTAGAATGTGATTTAAGGATCACTCTGATGAATATGTGAACAATAAATTATAAGGAAACCAGTTCTAAAATGAGTTACAATAGCCCAAGTAAAAGCAGACAGTAGCAGTGGAGACCATGAAAAGAGGTCAGATAAAAGATATATCTCAGAGGCAGAACTTGGTGTTATGCACATCTATCTTATATTAGATCAACGTTTCTGCTTGCTGCGAGTATTGTCTGGAAAAGCCATGGAGCTCGCTATTGTATAGGATTCAACCAGTTTCTACTTGGCCCGCTACTTTAAACTTTAAATTAAGTGAGAAAATCTAGTTTAAGATCAGTGGCTCTCATCCCTTCTATCCATTAGAATGAATATGAAGCTTCTGAAACATATGGATTATTAACCATAGGCCTAAAATTCTAAATCGTATAGGCTGAGGTAGGTCTTCTTTTTTTTTATTTATTTTTTAATTTACTACAGGTAGTGCCAATTCTCAGCTAGGGTTGAGAATTTTGGCTTGAAATTCTTAGAGATGAAATATGTAAAATTAGATGACCTGAAAATACTCATGTAAATTGTTAGACGAGAAATATGTAAAACTAGACATTCTGAAAATATTTGTATAATTTGACTTGTGTAATTTCAGTAAGTTTATATAAGCAAAATTAAATTTCTGCTGAGGACAGAAAAATTAAAATCTGCAGCAAAGCCAAAAATCACTTTAGGTATAAGACCCAAAGACCAATAACATTTCAATACAAAAAAATAAGTTTGTTTAGTTCCTTAGTTAGGTGACTTAAAATGTAATTAATCTCCATTAGTATATATAGCCTAAAGAGACTGCAGTATCTTGCTAATACACTTAAATGCATCTTACAAACATTAAGTCTGTAACAGGCCAAAGTTTAACTGTTAATTCTGCATTATTTGACACAGACATTCAGACTGTATAAATAAACAAGACACTAAGCTATATAGATGGTTAAATGACCAAACAATTTATTATAGGCATACAAGAGTAAATTATGAACCTAGTATAATCATGGGTAAGTTCGTCATTAACAAACAATACAATAAACTCTAAATAATTTCAGGTGTCTGAATTTCTGTGAAAATGAAATAAAGCAAAATCAGTCGCAAAACAGGTAATCAGATATTCTTATTTAACATAAACAAGGTTATTATGTATATATGAGGTTGTCATTATGACTAGAATATCTTTGACAGTCTTTATTTATTTAGAGACAGGCATGAACACAGCTCATTGCAGCCTTGATCTCCTGGGCCCAAGCAATCTTCCTGCCTCAGCCTTCTGTGTAGCTGGGACCACAGGTGCAGGGCACCACGTCCAACTAATTTTTTGACTCTGTGTAGAGACAGGGGTTTCACTATGTTGCCAAGGCTGGTCTTGAATCCCTGGGTTCAAATGATCCTCCTGCCATGACCTCCCAAAGGGCTGGGATGACAAGCGTGAGCCACTGAGCCTGGCCACAGTCATCTTTAGTAATTCTTCACAAGGGCTGCTACATAGAGTGATATAAATCTTTCCTGAAGTTTTAAGGGTTCTTGTCGCTGAAAACTAGCCTTTACCCTTTATTTCTGAGAAAATCTTTAGACTGCAATGATACTGAAGAACCGCTTGAGGGCAGTAACAGTGTATGTGCTTTAAAACAAAACAAAACAAAACACCACCTTTGGTTTTCCCCAATTCAAAATACTCTGTATAAAAACTGTTAAGCCAAAATTCAATTACAGATGTATTAGAAGATTATTCACTTGCAAAAAATGATAAAAAATCTCATTATATTTTAAAATGTATCAATGTTGTTTTATTTATAAGTTGTGTACCTACTGAAGAATTAGGGCTCCACAGTCAGGGACTCCTATGCTGAAGGCCCACACACTTTTGCACTCCACTTCTCATCCCCAATCCCCACGCAATCATTTACAGGGCTCTTTCCACAAGCCCATGTGCCCCTACACTCATAGATCCCCATTTACGAAATTGGTGTAAGGTACCACCAGATTCTGAGACAGAATAGACACTCAAAAAAAAACTAAATAAGTAACAAAAAAAAAAGATCAAAATTTCAAAAACAGTATCACGCTTTGTTAATGAAAAAAAAATAATTCCAATGACAAAGAAAACCAGCCAAATATGTACAAAAACAAGTCCTTAAAAAGTCAATTAAAAAAAATGGTAAAACACCTGTCCACACTACCCTTCCTCTAAGAAACACAAATGGGGCAAGGCTCAAGCAAAACCAGTGGTGGAAGTCTACCCTGTTCTCTCCATACTGACCTCCCAAATGGGATAGCTTTAAGATTTAACGTCTTTATTCTACTAAACTTCTCTCATTTTGGTTATTTCTTTATTCCTCATTCCAATCCTGTGTGTAGATACTAACACCACCTCCACTTTGCAGATGAGAGAACGAAAGCGGAAAGGAACATAAAGCACTGCCCCAAAGTGACAAACCAGGATGCACAGAGGCACTTAAGAGTGCAAAGCTGGAGAAAGCAGACAGGCAGCCCTCCTCATCGCCCGATTTCACACTCAAGCTACCACGGATCAAAAATACTTGCGGTGGGAAAAAATAAAACATACCAATAAAAACTACAAAAATTTTTAAAATACAGTTAAATAGTTGTAAACAACTATTTACAGATCACTTACATTGCATTCGGTATTACAAGTAACCCAGAAACGATTTAAAAGATTATGGGAGGGTGTGCGTAATTTATATGCGAATACCACGCCATTATATAAGGGACTTGAAGGAACTTGAACATCCAGGTATGGGGCGGGGGGCCTCCTGGAACCAAAGCCCCGCGGATACCGAGGTACCACTGTATTTAGAAAGCCTACTGACAGAGATTCTATAGAGACCCCGACCCTGACCCAAGACCATCATCTTGCAGATGCCATTCTGCGCCCAAGGCAGAACCCAGCAAGGAATCCAGCCCTGAATCCCTGCACCCCAAGTCCCAACGCGGCGTTAAGGATACCAATTGCCAGGATCTTCCCTTCCAGCGACTCGGGGCTGACCTGCCGCCCGGAGCACTCCAGCAGCTTCCAGAGCCCCTGGACCCCCATGATGCGGCTGAGTCCTCAGAGCGGACCCCGACAACTTCTCCTCTAATTCTTCCACAACCGGCTGCACCGCCGCCCGGGAGGAAGCCCTCCCTGCTCCTTCACAGGAAAGATGGCAACTAATACAGAAGGCACGGTTTTTGGGAGGACGGCACCAACGGGACCGCAAAAAAGGGGAGAGACTGGGGCTGGAACACTTCCAGCGGCTGACACCGCCTCCCGGAAGAAAGACAGGACCAGAGAATGGCCGCCGGCGGGGAGGGCCAGGGCGTTGCCTCGCCTAGCGTTTAGTCCCAAACGTCTGCGCTTCTAATGGAAGGCCTGGGTGAGAGGGCCACGCAGGCCACGCAAACAGCCAGAAGACGTCCCTGCGACACCACTCGCCTTCACTGGACTCACGTGGCTGCGTCCGCAAACCCACGAGAAACTCGTTTCCGTCTAATACGACGCGCAGAGAGGAAGCCCCGCCTCCACGCCTGACGTATATTTGTTGCGCCTGCAGCCCTCCGGAAGTGAGAAGTTTAGCCCTAGGGTTGATCCGTTGTTGCGTGTCTGCTTCCGCTATGCTGGCATCCTAAAGGCGTTAAATATTAAAACAATGTGCAAAAGCGCCTTCTTGGTGGGGTAGGGGGTTTTTCTGTTTTGTTTTTCGAGACAGGGTCTCACTCTGTTGCCCATACTGTAGTGCAGCGGCGGGATCATAGGTCACTACAAACGAACTCCTGCTGCCCGAACTCAGGCGATTCTCCTATCAGCCTCTAAAGTAGCTGGGACCGCAGGGGCGCACCTCCATGCTCCGCAAATTATTTTTTGTAGAAGTGGGGTCTCCCTGTGTTTCCCAGGCTGTGAGGTGACGATTTTCTACGCGCTTTTTTAGTATTGGTTTCTTACCGTTGTGCTGCCAGTTGTGAAGACACCTAACTAATTATTGTTTTGCACGTGAAGACAACCGAAAGGTGGATGCCCGCTTGGTTTTCTACTATTTGTATGCTAGCACGCAGTAACTAACGAGCAATAAAATTTAAAGCCTGTGAAAGGAAAATCTTGGGTATAAAATTTAAAGCCTGTGAAAGGAAAATCTTGAGTTCCCAAAATTACTAAGCTAAAGGGAAAAGTCAAGGGAGACTGCTCAGGACAAAACCTGCCTCCCATTCTAGTTCGTCCTCCCTCTGCTCGCTGAGATAGATGCAGATTCTGATTGCTTCCTTTGGAAAGTCTTATCATAAACTCATATGCAACCATTTGTCTCTCACCTACCTGTGATCTGGAGGCCCCCTTCTGCTTTTAGTTGTCCCTACCTTTCTGGAAGGTCTGCTCCGATGTTAGTTATTGCTTGTCTTCCGCTAGATTTTGAATTTGTTTGCTCTTGCTTCTATAGGGTGTTGTTTTTTTTTTTAAATTGTGTATAGTTCTTTTTTTTAATTTTTTGAATGTGATGATAGGGTGTCGATTTTAGATCTTTCCTGCTTTCTTTTGCGAGCATTTAGTGCCATCAGTTTCCCTCCAAACACTGCTTTGGCTGTGTCCCAGAGATTCTTGTACGTTCTCAATGGTTTCAAATAACATTTATTTCTGTCTTAATTTCGTTATTTACTCAGTAGTCATTCAGGAGCAGGTTGTTCAGTTTCCATGTAGTTGTGCAGTTTGAAGTGAGTTTCTTAATCCTGAGTTCTAATTTGATTGCACTGTGGTCTGAGAGACTGTTATAATTTCTGTTTTTTTGCATTTGCTGAGAAGTGCTTTTCTTCCAATTATGTGGTCAAGTTTGTGATGTGGTGCTGGGAAGAATGTATATTTTGTTGATTTGGGGTGGAGAGTTCTGCAGATGTCTGTTAGGCCACTTGGTCCAGAGCTATTTCAAGTCCTGAATATCCTTGTTAATTTTCTGTCTCATTGATCTGGCTAATATTGACAGTGGGATGTTAACATCTCCCACTATTATTGTGTGGGAGTCCGAGTCTCTTAGTAGGTCTCTACAAACTTGCTTTATGAATCTGGGTGCTCCTGTATTGGGTGCATATATATTTAGGATAGTTAGCTCTTATTATTGCATTGATCCCTTTACCATTATGTAATGCCCTTGTCCTTTATGTTTATTGGTTTAATGTCTGTTTTATCAGAGACTAGGATTGCAACCCCTGCTTTTTTTTGTTCTTCTCCATTTGCTTGGTAAATATTCTTCCATCCCTTTATTTTGAGCCTATGTGTCACTACACATGAGATGGGTCCCCTCAATACAGCACACTGATGTGTCTTGACTCTCTATCCAACTGCCGGTCTGTATCTTTTAATTGGGGCAGTTAGTCCATTTACATTTAAGGTTAATATTGTCATGTGTGAATTTAATCCTGTCATTATGATGCTAGCTGGTTATTTTGCCTGTTAGTTGATGCAGTTTCTTCATAGTGTCAATGGTCTTTACAATTTGGCATATTTTTGTAGTGCCTGGTACCAGGTTTTCCTTTACATATTTAGTGCTTCCTTCAGAGCTCTTGTAAGGCAGGCCGAGTGGTGACAAAATCTCTCAGCATTTGCTTTTGTATAAAGGATTTTATTTCTCCTTCACTTATGTTGCTTGGTTTGGCTGGATATGAAATTCTGGGATGAAAATGCTTTTCTTTAAGAATGTTGAATATTGGCCCCCACTCTCTTCTGGCTTGTAGAGTTTCTGCAGAGAGATCTGCTGTTAGTCTGATGGGATTCCATTTGTGGGTAACCAGACCTTTTCTCTCTGGCTGCCCTTAACATTTTTTCCTTCATTTCAACCTTGGTGAATCTGATGATTATGTGTCTTGGGGTTGCCCTTCTCCAGGATATCTTTGTAGTGTTCTCTGTATCTTCTGAATTTGAATGTTGGCCTGTCTTGTTGGGTTGGGGAAGTTCTCCTGGATAATATCCTGAAGAGCGTTTTCCAACTTGGTTCCATTCTCCCCATCATTTCAGTTACACCAATCAAACATAGGTTTGGTGTTTTTACATAGTCCCATAATTTCTTGGAGGCTTTTTCATTCATTGTTTTTTCTAATCTTGTCTTCGCGCTTTATTTTATTAAGTTGATCTTCAATCTCTGACATCTTTTCTTCTGCTTGACCAATTCAGCTATTGATACTTGTGTATGCTTTATGAAGTTCTTGTGCTGTGTTTTATGTTCTTCTCTAAACTGGTTATTCTAGTTAGCAATTTCTCTAACCTGTTTTCAAGGTTTTTAGCCTACTTGTATTGGGTTAGAACATGCTTCATTAGCTTGGAGCAGTTTATTACCCACCTTCTGAAGCCTACTTCTGTCAGTTCATAAAACTCATTCTCCGTCCAGTTTTGTTCCCTTGCTGTCAAGGAGTTGTTATCCTTTGGAGGAGAAGAGGCATTCTGGTTTTTGGAATTTTCAGCACTGGTTTTTCCTCATCTTTGTGGATTTATCTACCTTTGGTTTTGATGTTGGTAACCTTCAGATGAGGTTTCTGTGTGGACGTCCTTTTTGTTGATGTTGACACTATTCCTTTCTGTTTTTGTTAGTTTCGTCTAACAGGTCCCTCTGCTGCAGGACTGCTGGAGTTTGCTGGAGGTCCACTCCAGATCCTCTTTCCCTGGGTATCACCAGCAGGGGCTGCAGAACAGCAAAGATTGCTGCCCGCTCCTTCCTCTGGAAGCTTCGTCCCAGAGGAGCACCCACTAGATGCCAACCGGAGCTCTCCTGTATGAGGTGTCTTTCTACCTTTGCTAGGAGATGTCTCCCAGTCAGGAGGCATAGGTGTCAGGGACCCACTTGAGGAGCAGCCTGTCTCTTAGCAGAGCTCAAGCACTGTGCTGGGAGATCCACTGCTCTCTTCAGAGCTGGCAGGCAGAAACATTTAAGTCAGCTGAAGCTGTGCCCACAGCCACCCCTTCCCCTAGGTGCTTATCCCAGGAAAATGGGAGTTTTATGTATAAGCCCCTGACTGGGGTTGCTGTCATTCTTTCAGAGATGCCCTGCCCAGAGAGAAGGAATCTAGAGAGGCAGTCTGGCTGTAGCGGCTTTGCTGAGCTTTGGTGGGCTCTGCCCAGTTTGAACTTCCCAGCAGCTTTGTTTACACGCTAAGGAGAAAACCACCTACTCAAGCCTCAGTAATGGCAGACCCCTTCCACTGACTAACTTTGAGCATCCCAAGTCAACTTCAGTCTGCTGTACTGGCAGTGAGAATTTCAAGCCAGTGGATCTTAACTTGCTGGCCTCCGTGGGGGTGGGATCCACTGAGCTAGACCACTTGGCTCCCTGGCTTCAGCCCCCTTTCCAGGGGAGTGAATGGTTGTGTTTCGCTGGCATTCCAGGTGCCACTGGGGTATGGAAAAAAAAAAAAAAAAAAAAAAAAACTCCTGCAGCTAGCTCACTGTCTGCCCAAATGGCTGCCTAGTTTTGTGCTTGAAACCCAGGGCCCTAGTAGGATAGGCACCAGAGGGAATCTCCTGATCTGCAGGTTGTGAAGATCATGGGAAAAACATAGTATCTGGGCCAGAGCACACTGTTCCTCATGGCACAGTCCCTCAACGGCTTCCCTTGGGTTGAGGGGAAGTTCCCCAACCCCTCAAACTTCCTGGGTGAGGTGCCACGCCACCCTGCTTCAGCTTGCCCTCCGTGGGCTGCACCCACTGTCTGTTCAGTCCCAATGAGATAAGCCAGGTACCTCAGTTGGAAATGCAGAAATCATCTCCCCTCTGCATCGATTTCACTGGGAGCTGTTCCTATTCAGCCATCTTGCCAGCCACCCCAGAAATCCATTTTTAGCAAAGACATTTCTATGCCCAAGAAGATAATTCACAGTGGCCATGTTTGGTTGACCTAGTCACAAATAATTTTCTACAGGAATAATCATGGGAAAGTGTTTTTTGTATTTCTTCCATATATAATGTAATCCCCTGTAATTGTTCCCAGTTGTTATCTTACTGAGAGTAATATAATTCCCTGTTCAGTATTTGTCTCTTCCGCATGGTAGACTGTAAACTTAGTGAAACAAAGAACTATTTTGTTGACTCTTACATCCCCCACTCCTAGTACCTAGCAGTTGTGTAAATATTGCCTAAATGACCTCTTAAGCCTCTAGTCTAAAACTCTCCAGTGCACCTTGCAGTCTGCTAAAAGAATCTGCTTGGTGGTTAGGCTGATCATTCATTCAGATCTCATCTGAGACATACATTGCCTGTGTTATGGTCTGAATTGTGTCCTCCAAAATTCATTTGTTGAAGCCTGAGTACCTCAGAATGTGACTATCTGAAGACATAGGGTTTAAAAATGATTAGGTTGAAACCAGGCCATTAGGATAGGCCCTAAATCCAATCTGACTGGTGTCTTTGTATGCAAAGGAAATTGGTCCACACTGAGAGACTCCAGGGATGACAGGCATAGAGGCAAGGCCATGTGAGGACAGTGAGAAGGTGGCCCTCTGCAGGTGAAGGAGACAGGTCTCAGAAGAAACCAAACCTGCTTGCTCCTAGACTTAGTTGCCAGAAGTGTGAGAAAATACATTTCTGTTGTTTAAGCCACCCTATCTGTGATGTTTTGTTATGGTAGCCCTAAGAAACTAAGATACTGTGATCCTAGGCAAGTTTCTTCACCAATGAAACAGTTTCTACCAGTAAAGTGGGAATGCCACCAACATCTTGCTGTTGTTGTTAAGCTATTTTAGAATTGAACTGGTAGTGGT
This sequence comes from Sapajus apella, assembly GCF_009761245.1. Lineage (NCBI taxonomy): Eukaryota > Metazoa > Chordata > Mammalia > Primates > Cebidae > Sapajus > Sapajus apella. Next base: position 3,294,202 of record NW_022437000.1, on the reverse strand, counting down.
TTTCAACTTAGTTTGTTGAGTGAATGACTAGTGCAGGAGGGGGTGGGAGTGTTACGGGTAAAGTTGAGATGTAGAACATGTGATGGATCCTAGAGAAGCTGCCTAAGCCCCTCCAGTCTGGGAGAAGACAAATTGGGAAGTTTTGCAGCTGCTGCACCAACTTGGCCTAATGATGGCACATGGTTCTTTAACAGTAATAGCAGTAGGGAAAGGAACTGCTGCAGAACTTGATCTAAATGAACTTTAATTTTTTTTCTGCCCACAAGCTGGGTAAAAACAAATAGCCAACATAGGCATTTGAGTATTGTAAGTACTTTTAAAACCAAAGCAAAGGCTGAGCACAGTGACTCACATCTGTAATCCCAGGTCTTTGGGAGACAGGGGAGGGCAGATCACTTGAGGCCAGGAGTTCGAGACCAGCCTGGCCAACATGGTGAAACCCGGTTTCTACTAAAAATACAAAAATTAGCTAGAGATGGTGGTGCATACCTATAATCCCAGCTACTCAGGAGGCTGAAGTAGGAGAACCACTTGAACCCAGGAGGGTCAGTTTGCAGACAGCACCACTGCACTCCAGCCTGGGCAACAAAGTAAGATTCCATTTCAAAAAAAAAAGAACCAAAATTCTTGAATATGAAATACTCTTTTGAAGAAACAGCAACTAAGGAGTTAGCTCCTTAAGATGCTGTCTAAAGGGCTCTTTCTAAAGACTCTGAATAGTAAAATCCACATCTTCTGGAATAATAGCAAGCTCTTAAATAGCACTTCCTGTCTAAATAGCACTATTCTAAACACTGCATGTATTAGCTTATTTATTCTTCAAAATCATTTATAAAGTAGGTACTATTACGCGCACTTTACTAATGAGGAAATAGGCACAGAAAAAAAAAATTAATCTGAACTTGCCCAAGGTGATAATAGCTTGTAAGTGCAGAGCCAGTATTTGAACTTTCACTGCATCTATGGAGATTCCTAAAAACTGACCAAGAAATCAAATATGATGGGAATTTTACTAATCTCCTAAGAGAAATATGCAGTAACTCTTGCTTACAGCTTCTGCGGGGAAAATAATCTCACTAAACTCAAACCTCAGTGTGCTCTTAATAACTGGAGGGCCAAACTTGGAACAGATCAAGACATTTATAAAAATTGATGATAGTCGGCCGGGCGCGGTGGCTCACGCCTGTAATCCCAGCACTTTGGGAGGCCGAGGCGGGTGGATCATGAGGTCAAGAGATCAAGACCATCCTGGTCAACATGGTGAAACCCCGTCTCTACTAAAAATACAAAAAATTAGCTGGGCATGGTGGCACGTGCCTGTAATCCCAGCTACTCAGGAGGCTGAGGCAGGAGAATTGCCTGAACCCAGGAGGTGGAGGTTGCGGTGAGCCAAGATCGCGCCATTGCACTCCAGCCTGGGTAACAAGAGCGAAACTCCGTCTCAAAAAAAAAAAAAAAAAAAAAAAAAAAATTGATGATAGTCAATAGTCTGAATAACTCGTCTTCTTTCTAAGTGTCACCCTATCCTTTAATTTCTTATTTTGCATTTTTTCTCCTTTCCTCTTGGTTCTTCCTATCTACCTCTGCTGAAATATTCAGTTGAACTATATGAAATTGCTGATATTCAACCATGTTTGACCTACAAAAATGACAGCTTCATTTGGTTCAACCTAATGTAAGAACCAAATTTTCTATATTAAATTAGAAATCTAAAATTATTGTCATCATAATGCATATTGTTTCATTAATTATAAGACTCAAAGATGGTTTTTTACAATGTACCAATTGATCAGAATTGACAAATTATCATGTACTTCAAATACATAGGGTACTTTCTATAGGGTACCTAAAACAAAGGTTTAAAAAGATTCATATAATTAAAAGTAGAAAACAAAACTTTATTTGATGAAAACTTTTTAAAAGTTCCAGTATGAAATAACAAAATCAACAACCTACAAATCTCTTTCAGTCCTTTGCATTTCAAGCAAAATATTCTCTTCAGAAAAAAATGACCATTTCATAATATATATCCCCTTCTGTAGGCTAGGCATGTATGAGTGAACAAATGGATATAAAATTCAAGAAAACAATGAAATATTTAAAAAATAAAAATCTGAACCTTTTCCTTGAGGTGTATTGCGATATGGTTACCAACATATTCAGCACCTTGTAATCACCAAGTTACTGATTTGAGTCCTGGAACAAGACCCTAAAATTAAAGAACAAGAGATCCTAGTCATTTGTGAGTCACAGGTTGGCAGCAGCAGAAGAACTGACGGCAATTAGAGGAGCTCAAATATATGAAATTCACGCTTCTGAAATATTTAATACTCACTTCAAACAGCTAATTGTCTAATGATTTAAAAAAGGAAACAGCTTGGAGTCTGGAATATGGATAGTTGTCCTCTGAGTGACTGGGCATTCCCTATAACCTTCAGTACTGTTATCAACATATGTCTCCATATTGAGAGAGCAATCAAATATCAGGAGCTCCCATTTCACAGATAACCTTGGGTATAGAAACTCAAGGTGTCAATTGTTCTTTTACTTTATCCCTAAGGCAAATGTCATCTAAACTTACAAAAGTCTTTCGAGACCTAAGGTTCTTGTCAATATTTCATTATAACAAACCACATCAAGAAAGTCAAATATATCTGATTCAACGCACTGTCACCCGTTTGCACTAATAGAAGGGTCAATTCCTTCAGTCTTTTCTCTTTTACCTCTTAGACTCCTGGGAACGTTAACCAGGAAACAAATGAGGCAAGCAAGATCCTGCTATAAATCAAAGAACTACTAGACTCATGAAATAACTTTAAATGCACTTTAACCATGAGTGAAAAGTAGAAATTGATAGCCCCAATTCTTTTTAAGGGCAGATGATACTTTACATCTTGATCTTAGGAATAAAACTGTCTGTAACAAATGTCTAGGGATCAAGTCATTACAAAGTCACTTCATGCTTAAGTATTTCAAATCCTGATGCTATTAAGTGAATTTGTGTTTGACTTATTTAGACAGAGGTTTTATTTTGTGAAATTTTCTGTTCAGATTATTTATATGCTTTTAACTTTAAAAGGACAATAATCTGTGCTTATCTGCTTATATATCTGAAATTACCCATCATAACCATATACAAGCTTAGTGTCTGGAGAACTACAAGGTTATTTTTTATATCACAGGATCTGCTCCTATTTAATGTAGACTTACTAAAATCTTCTACTGTCTTCATACAGTCCTAGATATAACTCATTATATAGATTCATATATAATGCCAGTTGTTCAGTACCAAGCATAGTCAATCATTCCCATCGTAATCACTGCAGCCCTGGTAACCACTGTTCCTTCTCTCATGGATACTAGACATCTTTTTCCAGGCTGAGTCCTGATGGAAACTAGCACTGAAAGACCGGCCCAGACGCCCATGCTGCTTCTTGGAAATATTGTCTTCACTCTCAGATTTGGCAATTCCCTGGGCATGTGTTGGAGGTTGTGATTCTTGTCTAATGGTTCCAAATGGAAAGTTCCAAAGGCCAAATCTTTGCCAATTAAGTCTCTGGAATGCTATGATGCAATGCAAATTTCCCCCAACCTGAGAAGAAAAAAAAGTTGGGTCAAGAAAATAAAGGGAAATTAATTGTACAAATGTATAGGTCCCTATGAACTCTCTTCTTTCATTTTTTACATCCCCTGCCTCAAAATGGTACTTTCCATCTAGGCATCATCAGAGCACATTATCCTGCACCTTTTCTGACAGCTGCCTTTACAAAATATAATACGAAATATAGTGATGCCCACAGGAGCCAAAACACCCTCCTCCACATGCCTCTGTACTACTCACTCCCAACACATACTAGAAAACTTCCCCATCTGCCTAATTCAAACACCAAGATCATTCTTCTTCCTCTCCTATTCTTCAAAAAGTCATAGGAGTAAGATTGTATCAATGACGTATCATTTCCTGAGAGCCTCCCCCAAAGCCTTGTTTGTACACATGACTCTGCCACAAGGCCACAGTTAACCTGGCCCAAGCTGGGCCAAGATTATGGAACTGAACCCAAGACAGATCAGTCTCAGTCCAAACTGTTCATCTAAAAAAGAGACATAAATAGAAAGATAACGATCTTAAGAAGAAAGTAATCAAACAAAAGGAGAGCTAAGAACAACATATAGCCCCCAAAAGAGTGAAACCGACTACCAGATACTTGGCCCCTGCTGTCATTCCAATACCTGTTACCATTCTTTTATGGCACCAGGTTATACTCCTGGCCCTTGGGTTTTAAAAACAGCCCTGTGCTCTTACAATAATTTTCACTCCTCCATCAAATATAGGTTTCTGTTATTTACAACCTGAAGAGTGCTAAGTAAAACACTGCATTTTGGTCAGCTGGGAAATGCCTTCAAACACAATGGTGTTCTTACCTTCTTTGTTTTTCGATACTGCAGTCCCCTCTCTAAGTGCCGGATATCCAGGTATTCTGGATTTTGAGTGTTCAGATCAGTAACAATATCTGCCCATCTATAGTTAAGAAGAAAGGATAAAGCACAGTTTTCGTTAGGTCCAAAGTATCATTGAAATGGAATTTTTCACGAGCAAATTTCTGCAAAATTATCACAGCAATAACTGGCAGTAATTCTCTTATCTCAGCATCATTTCATCTACTAAACTGTAATAACTTCTTGTTTTATGACAATTCTGTTTATCCAACCATTGCCAAGGTTCTCAGTATACAATTGGTTACTCTTCCTATAGAATAAATAAATACCAACATGTTAGATGGCATCCTGTAGGCTAAAGCAACAACATGCTATATCTATATTTCAATCACAGTCAAGTCCACTTTTAAAAGAATGTAAAGGTAATGTGTCTTCTTTAGCAGACAACACAATTGTGCAGAAAATCCAAGGGAATTACAAAACTACTAGAACTAATAGGATTTGGTAAAGATGTAAGATTCAAGGTCTATACAGCAACATCAATTGTATTTTTGTATTCAATCAGCAAATAATGAGGAAATGAAATTTTTTTTAAATCTATTTACAATAGTATCAAAAAGTATAATGCACGGAGGAAAAAACGTTATTGTAATGTCTTTTTAAAGTTTTATTTCAATTGTTTTTGGGTTACAGATGGGTTTTGGATACATGAGTAAGTTCTTTGGTGGTGACTTCTGAGATTTTAGTGCACCCATCACCCAAGCAGCGTACACTGTACCCAATATGCAGTATTTTATCCCTCACCCCATCCCAGACTTCCCTCCAGAGTCCCCAGTCTATTACATCATTCTTATGCCTTTGCCTCCTCATAACTTAGCTCCTACCTAAAGTGAGAACATATGATATTTGGATTTCCATTCCTGAGTTACTTCAGAATAATGGCCTCCAGCACAATCCAAGTTGTTGCAAAAGACATCAGTTCATTCCTTTTTATGGCTGAGTAGTACTCCCTGGTATACAAATATCACATTTTATTTATCCACGCATTGGCTGATGGGCACTTAGGTTGATTCCACATCTTTGCAATTGCAAATTGTGCCACTATAATCATGTGTCTGCCTGTGTCTTTTTCACATGACTTCTTTTCCTTTGGGCAGATACTCAGTAGTGGGATTGCTGGATCAAATGGTAGATCTATTTTTAGTTCTTTAAGGCATCTCCATAATGTTTGCCATAGTGATTGTGCTAATTTACATTCCCACCAGCAGTGTAAAAGAACACACTGAAAAACGGTGTTTAACAAAAGACATAAAACTCCATGCTGAAACATTTTTTAAAATGCTGAGAGAAATTAAAGCTCTAGTTAAGTAAAGATATGGTCCATGTTGTTATGATGTCAATTCTCCCAAAACTAAACTGTGAATTAATTAATTATTTATTTACAAGACAGGGTGTCTTCTTGTCACTCAGGGAGGAGTGCAGTAGTGCAATCTCAGCTCACTGCAACCTTGACCTCCCAGGCTCAATTCATCCTCTCACCTCAGCCTCCCAAGTAGCTGAGACTACAGGTACATGCCACGTTGCCTGGCTAATTTTTGTAGTTTTAGTAGAGACAGGGTTTTGCCAGGTTGCCAAGGTTGGTGTCAAAATCCTGGGCTGAACTGATCCTCCCACCTAAGTGCAGGATTACAGGCATGAGCCACCGCACCCAACCTAAATTATGAATTCTATAGATTCTATCCTAATCAAAATCTCAACAAGCTTTTTAGCCAAAAGACAAATTCTAAAATATTTATGGAAAAGCCAATGTCCTAGAAGAGCCAAAACAATCTAAGAAAAATTCAGAGGATTCATGCTATCTAATTTCAGGATTTAGTATAAACTATAACCATTGAGTGTGTGGCATCGGTTAAAGGACAGACAAACAGATTAGTGGGACAGAGTCCAGAAACAGCCCACACATATATGGGCAGTTAGTTTTCAGCAGAGGCACCAAAGAAATAACGAAAGGAAAATCTTTGTAAACAAATGGTGCCGGAATAACAGATAAACATGGGGGGCAAAATCAAAGTTGAGCTCTACCACACACCACACACAAAAAGTAGTTAAGGCAGGCATGGCAAACATCTGTAATCCCTGCCCTTTGGGATGCCAAGGAGATAAACTCATATGAGCCCAGGAGTTTGAGACCAGCCTGGGCAACACAGCAAGACTCCTGTCTCTACAAAAACTTCTAAAATTAGTAGGGCATGGTGGAACACATCTGTGGTCTCAGCTACTCAGGAGGTTGAGGTGGGAGGATCACTTGAGCCCAGGAGATCGAGGCTTTAGTGAGCCATGATCACACCACTGTACTCTAGCCTGGGTGATGGAGAGAGACCCTGTCCCAAAATAATAATAGAAATGGATCAAAAATCTAAACATAAAATTTATAAAACTTCTAGAAAAAAAAACAGGAAACCATCTTTGAGGTCATGGAGTAGGCAAAAATTTCTTAAAGAGGCACCAAACACATAAAAGAACAAAACTGATAAAATGTATTTAATTTAAATTAATTAATTAGAGTCAGAACTTCTGTTCAATTTTACAAGCACTTTGGAGAACTTTCTAAAGTTCTCCAAAGAGAACTTTTCTACAGTTTCTTAACTATACATCTATATGATAAACTGGCAATTCCAGTACTAGGTATCTCCCAGAACAAAACATACATCTTCTAAAAGACTTGTACAACAAAAGGTGACATATCCATACAAAGGAAATGATTTGGTCCTATAAAGGAATGAAGTTCTAATCCATGCTAAAACATGGATGACACTGAAAACACTGTATTAAGAAGCCAGGTACAAAATGCTACATACTGTATGACACCATTTATACGAAATATCAAGAAATAGGCAAATCCCAGCCAGGCGCATGCCTGTAATCCCAGCACTTTGGGAGGCTGAGGCAGGCAGATCATTGAGGTCAGTAGTGTGACATCAGCCCAGCCAACATGGCGAAACCCCATCTTTACAAAAAATACAAAATTAGCTGGGCATGGTGGTGTGTGCCTGTAATCCCAGCTACTCAGGGGGCTGAGGCAGGAGAATCGCTTGAACCTGGGAAGCAAAGGTTCAGTGAGCTGACATCACGCCACTGCTCTCCAGCCTGGGCAACAGAAAGAGACTCTCTCAAAAAAACAAAACAAACAAAAAAGAATAGGTGAATCCCTAGAGGCAGAAAGTAGATCAGTGGCTGCCAGGGGCTCAGGGAATCCGGAGTGACTGCTAATGAGTATGGGGTTTCTTTCTGGAGTGATGAAAACTTTCTCCAATTAGATAGTGGTGATTGGTGCACAACCCTGTAACTATACTAAAATCTATGGAATTGTACATTTTTTCCCCTTTTTTTGAGACAGGGTCTTGTTCTGTCACCTAGGTGGGAGTGCAGTGGCACGATGGCAGCTTATTGCAGCCTCAATCTCCTAGGCTCAAGCAATACTTCTGCCTCATTATTCGATTTTTTCTTTTACAGACATGGTCTCATTATGTTGCCCAGGTTGGTCTACAACTCCTGAGCTCAAGCGATCCACCCACCTCAGTCTCCCAAAGTGTTGGGATTACAGGCATGAGCCACTGCACATGATGGATGCAGTGAACTTTATGGTATGTTCATTATATTTTAATAAAATTGTTATGTAACTTTTTCAAGGCTTGTACATGAATGTTCCTAACAGCTTCATTCACAAGAGACCAAAACTCAAAGCAATCCAAATGCCCATCAACAGGAAAATGGAAAATAAATTGCAGCATGCTTATGCAACCAAATACTACTCAGCAATAAAGAAGTAATAATCTCCTGATACACATGACACAATGGAAGAATCTCAAAAATGTTACTTAAGATATTGACACAAAAATAATACTGTATGATTCTGTTTACATTGAATTCAAGAATAGGCAATGCACATCTGTAGTGACAGAAATCAGAAGACGGGCTTTCTCTGGGGATTGATAGGAGTAAAGAGTGAGGGGATTTTCCATGGCAATGTATGTGCACCACATCCTATTTAGGTGCTGCTTATACAAGTGCATTTGTTTATGCAACTAATTATACACAACTAAGATCTGTGCATTTCACTGTATCTAAATGTTACCCCATTTAAAGAAAATAAAGGGAAATTAACATACTTTTTACAGTGAATGGCAGGGTGTTTTCTACTTGATTCTCCAATTAAGATCCAATATTCAACTTCCTGTGGTGAGAGAGGCCCCCTGCTAAATACAAAATACATTCACAATAAGTTTCATAGGTACTCACTCCCTTGAGTCTATTGCTTCAACTATATATTAATAAAAGATATACTAGAGTGTATTCAAACACAGCATTCATTCAGCAAGAACAGACATTAGAGCTTAGGTAGGGGCAAATTTCAACAGGCCATTAAAGAGAACTCACAAATTAAATTTCGGCCTTAATCCTCTATTCAAAATCTAGGGCTATAAAATGTTTTAATATACCACGTCTAAGATTATAGGAGGAAAAAAAAAAATCCTGGAATGCTACCAGCATATTTCCACTACTCTTCTCCTTTCACTATGAATTCAAGACATCTCAAAAGGCATCCTAAAAATAAAACCCTAATCCAATGGAGTCTTTAAACACACTGATATCCTAATCCCATCCCTGGGCATTCTAATTCAAATAGGCCTGGAGTAGAGCCTAGGGATTTATATAGTTTTTTTTAAAAAATCACGATTCTTAGGTACAGGCAGAAGTGAGGAACTCTCTTTTAAAGGGTACAAAGTTGGTTTAAAATCATGATTTATATTTGATAAATGTCTGAAATAAGGTGAAGCTGCAGGATGAAATCATAAAAGAAATACACAATATACCTCACATATAAGAAATTGCACCTCCAGAGAGATGAATAAAGCATTTCAGCATTTGGAGAGAGCAAGAGAGTTCCCACTTGCTCCTCATTCACAAAACACAACTTCCAGCTTCCTGGTTCTCCCGGGTCATGCCAACCTGTCTCAGAATCCCTCTTCCTTAACCCTGAGGGGCCTTTGAGTGGGACTCCAAGGCCACAAGGCCTGCAGCCCCAGATAACCCATCCAGACTGGGTATGGTGGCTCACACCTGCAATCCTAGCACTTTGGGAGACTGAGGTGGTTGGATCACTGGAGCCCAGGAGTTCAAGACCAGCCTGGGCAACATGTTGAAACCCATCTCTGAAAAAAAAAAAAATAGAAAAATTAGCCAGGTGGGGTGATGTGTACCTGTAGTCCCAGCTACTCAGGAGGCTAGGTAGGAGGATCACTGAGCCCAGGAGGTTGAGGCTGCAGTAAGCTACAATCTCACTACTGCACTCCAGTCTGGGCAACAGAGAAAGACCTTGTCTCAAAAAAAAAAAAAAAAAAAAAAAAAAAGAACCCATGACCAAGCCAATCCCTTTGCTCAAAGTATTCGTGGCTTGTGTCTTCACCAATTCTTTTTTTTAAAAGAAAGGGTCTTGCTCTGTCACCCAGGCTGGAGTGCAGTGGCGTGATCTCAGCTCAAGCAATCCTCCCACCTCAGCCACCCAAGTAGCTGGGACGACAGGTACACACCAATACATCTGGCTAAGTTTTGTAATTTTTATAGAGACAGGGTCTCACTATGTTGCCTAAGCTAGTCTTGAACTCCTGCGTGCAAGCGATCTGCCTGCCTCAGCCTCCCAAAATGCTGGAATTAGGCCACTGCGCCCCACCCACCAATTCTTAACCAGATACTTCTCCTTTGCTTAGAACCATCCTGGTATTATTTCAACCCATCATAAGGAAATCAGACTAAGCAGGAAAAAAAACCATTAAAGTACAGTCACTTTCTCTTTCTTAGGGATAATCTCTTCCAAAAAGGTCCAAGTTTACCAGTCAAGTTATATAGTTAATAAAACAGAAATTCCGGATTAGGCAAAGAAAGTAATATAACCATGAAGGTCACATAATTTCTGACATAAGAAATAAAAATTGGCTCTTGAACTTCCTTGCAATTAGGACAAAGGGGAACCAGATTCCACATTCTTTACTTTAATAAAGGAAGATGCTTTTCAATTTACTCAGTTGTGACAATCTTCTTGACACTAGATTCTGTAACACTTTGTTCATGTGGGACATTGGATGAGGCACTGAGACATAATCTGTAAAATCCTTTGCAACTGTTTCATAATAAATGTAAAAATTACTTTTCAGGAATGGTATGGTGGCTCACACCTGTAATCCCAGCACCTTGGGTGGCCCAGACAGGAGGACCACTTGAAGCCAGGAGTTTGAGACCAGGCTGCACAACATAGCAAGACCTTGTCTCTACAGAAAACACAAATTAAAAAATTTAATGAGCTGGGCATGGTGGTGCATGCCTGTAGCCCTAGCTACTCAAGAAGCTGAGGCAGGAGGATTGCTTGAGGCCAGGAGTCTGAGGCTGCACTGAGCTATGATTACACCACTGCACCTCAGCCTGGATGACAGAGTGAGACCCTGTCTCTAAGGGGAAAAAAAAAGTGACTTTTCAAATGACTTTTTCCTATAATGACTGAACAATAGTATCTAAATGGAAATTTTCAACAACACAATTAACTAAATGCAATTCTGCAGAAGAGTAAGTCATAATGTTTAAAGAACAGTCTAACTTGATGTCAGGAAAGCAGATCGCCAAGCCTTCCAATTTCAGAGACTTCGAATATTTTTTAATATTTCTTAAAATGCACTTCTAAAACATGTCAATGCTTACCTTAATGCTTTATTAGCTTTAACAGGGGTTGCTTCAAAGCCAATTGGACAAAAATAATGATTTTGGCAATGATAGATATAAGCCAGCGATTCATCTTTCAATCCCCGGGTTAACTTGGACAGGGCCCCTGAAGCTATTAAAATAAACAAACAAACAAACAAACAAACTGAAAGCCCACAAAGCAATGTCCATGCTTTACACGAAGGACTGGTTAAGGGCCTAAGGACAGAAAAGACATTACTTGAAACACACTGAGACTGCTAGGGAAAAAACAAGAAGCTATTGAAAGAATGTTAATAAATGTATTCTGTTTTACCCTTTAAACACAGATAATCTCATTACCAGACTAAAGCACTAAAATCTGTCCTCACTTACCAAAACCTTCTAATAACACACACAGTTGTCTATGAAATTTAATTTGTCTGAAACATAATACAGAGTGTATTCAGCGATGGTTTCAACTTTTCTGGTTATATACAGCTATCACTAAAAATTCTGAACAAGTATGTCCAATTTTAGCACATGCATTTATAAACTATATACATACACTACTGCACCAATATTCTTTATAAAAGATATACAAATCATTGGAATTTAAAATTAGATTATAATACAGAGGTTCTAATATATAGACAGTATGCACATCCCAACTTAAAGACTACTGATATATATGAATAATAATAAACTCCAGATAATAAACAAGTTTCTAAAATGCAAACTTCTCCTACTAATGAAACGGCCAAATAAAAAGGGCTTCCCGGAGAATCTTCAACTGGCCTGAGTGCTGGGAAGATGGGGTTGGGCCTCGGGAAGTGCCCGCTGTTTGCAGTGGGGGAGAAGAACTGGGGGAGACGAACTGGCCTCTCCCGTCCCTGTGTGGTAACCTGCAATTCAATCTGTGAGATGGGGGCCTGTTAGCAGGAATCCTTCTTGCTTTGCTGAGTTTTTTCCTTTTCACCCAATAAATTCTGTTCCCCCTCACCTTTCATAGTATCTGCGAGCCTAATCTTATGTGATAAGAACCCAGTATTTTCTACAATACTAACACACACTTTAATCTTTCCACAAAACTTATAGAGGCTAATGGAGTAGCCTTCAAAAGTCAAGTGACAAGATAACAACTCTACAGAGACAGGCTGGTAGTACCACAACAACCTCTTATGCCCACTATTCTTCGTATATTTGCCATAGCTATAATAGCTGTCAATTTCAAAAGTATGATCATAAGAAATGACTTTTTACCAGCACTTAGTACTCAAAGGCATTAACTGAGGTTTCATTAACTTGCATCTCCTGGAAGAAGCTAAATTATTTATTATCAAACAGCCCATTAAAACTAGAAATCCTAAAAATAGATGAAACAGATGAAAGCCTGCAAGTCATAGTTTCAATGATCGACTTTTTGGCCGCTGAAATAGCTGAAGACCACTAAGAACAGCAGGTCCACGCTGTAGCAGAGAGCCAAGGAGTGATGCACCGCCCATCAAGTGCATTAGCAGGGAAGATGGAACAAGTAACTTTAATAGAAGGTGGCATAAGATAGTGCCACAAAAAGGGTACAGAATTCAAAGGAGAAGGAGCACATCAGGTTTGAGGAGTCAAGAAGGGGTAGCATTCAAGATGAAACTTAATGAAGTGTCAGGATTTCAACAATCTAGACAGAGGAAAGAGCATAATGAGAAAACAAAACCACTGGAGAGGGAATATATTCAGGAAACAGCCGGTGAGTAGTTTACGGAACACAGGGTATGATGGTATAGAGAAGTCTACCATGGGACACCCCAGCAATTTCAGCCCAAAATCAGAAAAAGATCACCCTCTGAAATAAAAGAGAGCAAACACAGCATTTATTTGTTTATTTTTATTTTTATTTTTTTGAGACAGGGTCTCGCTCTGTCACCCAGGCTGGAGTGCAATTGCACAATCTCAGCTCACTGCAACCTCTGCCTCCAGGTTCAAACAATCCTCATGCCTCAGCCTCCTGAGTAACTGAGATTCCAGGCACTTACCACCATGTCCAGCTAATTTTTGTATTTTTAGTAGAGATAGGGTTTAACTATGTTGGCCAGGTTGACCTTAAACTCCCGACGTCAAGTGATCAGCTCATCTTGGCCTCCCAAAGTGCTGGGATTACAGGCATGAGCCACAGTGCCAAGACAGTAAATATGGCATTTAATACGTTAAGGTAGTCATCCAAGAAGGTAATTCCGTGTATGAGAAGACACAAATGTATTACTGAGGGAAGGTAAATTCAGAAGTTCAGTCTGTATTCCAGTATGATCTGGCCGGGCTTGACCAACATAAAGAAACCCCATCTCTACTAAAAATAAAAAATTAGCCGGGCATGGTGGCACACGCCTGTGATCCCAGCTACTTGGGAGGCTGAGGCAGGTGAATCACTTGAACCCTGGAGGTGGAGGTTGTGGTGAGCCGAGATCGCGCCACTGCACTCCAGCTTGGGCAACAAGAGCAAAATTTCATCTCAAAAAAAAAAAAAAAAAAAATCTGGCCAGGTGTGGTGGCTCATGCCTGTAATCCCAGCCCTTTGGGAGGCTGAGGCGGGCGGATCACCTGAGGTCAGGAGTTTGAGACCAGCCTAACCAACATGGAGAAACCTTGTCTCTACTACAACTACAAAATTAGCCAGACGTGGTGGCACATGCCTATAATCCCAGCTACTTAGGAGGCTGAGGCAGGAGAATCCTTGAACCCAGAGGTGAAGGTTGCAGTGAGCTGAGATCACGCCATTGCACTTCAGCCTGGTCAACAAGAGCAAAACTGTATCTCAAAAAAAAAAGTGTTTTTAAACAAACACTTACTCTTTCACTTGCTTTCACTCAACTGCTATGTCTTCGGTTTACAGGGTGCAAAATGTCATTGGCAGACATTTATAAAACTTTTAATGAACACAATTGACAGAATCATTCTTATACCTTCTAATAACTAGGGAAAGACCATGAAAATCTTTGGACCAGAAAAAGGTTTGGCATATATTGTGGAAATAAACATTCAAGAACTGTAAAAGACAATGCCAAATCATGCATTTTCTTTTCATGGCAAATGAAGACACCTCAAATGAGATCCAGAAGAAACAAGAGACAGTGAAATCAGATAGATATACATTTCATACATTACACCAAATACAGAGGAAAAAAGTTTCAATATATTTAAAAAATAAAGGGCTTGAAAATATAAGGAGACCATTTTTAAAAACAGATTTTTAAAAGAACTACATAGCAAAAATGATTGAAAACCTCTTTTAAAAAACTCAAATTCAATAGATAGTACAAAAAGCAAACTATACACAGCTGAAGAGAAAATTACCAAACAAGATAATATATCCTTTCATAGTTTTTCATTGCCTGCTCACTTACTGAGAGTAGTGTGGTGACAGTCTCACTAGAAACATAATTAAATAGCAGCACAGCATTTAAAGTGGTGTTTTCCAGAGGGATAGACAGGCCCCATGTGAATGCATAGCATTTAGTCAGTAGGAATAAATGCTAGCTCTTACCGAGTCCTTATTCTGTAACACAGGGTGCTAAGCACATGACAAATATGTCTCCTTTTATACTCATACTGACCCTATACAAATATAGAAAGATAAAAGGTCTACACCACGGCTCAGCAAGTGACTTGTTCAAGGTCACAAAACTAGTATGTGTAGAAACCAACATGTAATCTCCAAGCCTGCCTCCAAGTAACCAACTTGATATACCCAACATAGGTCAACAGAAATGTATCTTACTTTGGGCTGTCTTTTACCTTGGCAAACCATACACCTTCTATTGACAACAATTCTCTTCTTGATGAATCCTTGGGTCCTCTTCTCAACCAGGCCTGGACCTCAGACTTCTGTATCCAGTTTTAGCAAGAATCCTGCTAAGTCAGTTTAGAGAGAACCCCCAACCCTTAATATCTAATCAACTTCTTCACCCCCTTCCCCTACCAACTCTTGATGTCTCAGCCCTTGACCTGCCTTTAGCAAGAAGTCTGTTAGGCCAGTTTAGCAAGAATCCCTATATCCCTGATGTCCCCTCTTGGTAATTTCCTACCCCTAAAGTCCTCGCTGTGTCCCTTGGCTATGAACTCCCAGCTGTCTTTGTTGTATTCAGAGTTGAGCCTGATCTCTCATCCCTACTATAATCCGCCTTTCCAAGTCTTAAAGTCTTCCCTACCCTTTTAAGGAGTGTCAGAATAATTTTGTCTTTAACGACGTATTACAATTTTCTGATTTGTACAGTCAAAAGATTATAACAATTTTAAAAATGGAAATTGCTAATACTAGAAATTATTTAATTAGTACATAACTAAAATATCCTTGAGATCAACTCCATTAATATCTCTGTTATAACCAAGACGATTTTATAGAACTTTGTCACTTTCACAGTCTATTCTCCTGTCATTATATGTTACCACACAGGTCGAACATCAAATATTCTCAAATCTTTACATTCTTTCTTAGGAAGAAAAACTGCTAACTCCATGCTGCTTCCTTAGAATTTTACCAGTATGTGCACACGCAGGCGCAGGCGCACGCACACGCACACACACACACACACACACACACACACACATCATGGACCCAAATAATACAATGTGTTACAGTAGTGTTTATGATTTCCTTAAAGTTCTAAAGGTTCTATATGAAAAGATTAGAAGTAAAATATTAAACTGCATATTAAAAAGTGCCCTACAGATTACTATTATGATTTCTCCCTCAGATAAAAAGACATGCAAGTAACAGACTGTGTTGAGGGTTTACATAACATTCCAGGAATCTGAACAGCCAGTCTTTGAGATAGACTCTAAATCGTGTGTGCGTGTGTGTGTGTGTGTGTGTGTGTGTGTGTGAATCTTCTATATGTATACCTACCAGTTTCTCCTGCTGTTTTGTTCTTCCCATGAGGCTTATATAGAACATAAGAGCATCCTTTTACATGGAAGTGGTCATTAATTTGTCTAAACCACCTGAAAATAACAAGAAGATTTGCTGATAGCAACAATTCTACAACAAAGATGGCATTATTGCAATTCTAAAGAAATTCAGGCATAGCCCAAAGTTGGCCTATCTACAAGAATTTGAGACCCAGTGGCTGAATACATGGTTTACTATCAACACACATCTACAGCATTATTATTTTGCAAAACTAGAAATAAAGTATTGCCTCTAAGAGGGTCTTCATACCTCATAAGTGTTGTATTTCCCGTGAAAGGACCAAACCTAATATCTTCAAATGGAGGTTGAAAGCCCAGAATATGTAAAGCTTCTTCTTGGGTAATAGGTGGAAGACTACAAAAGAAACATTCATTGTTTTTCATTTTTCAATTCCTGTCATATGTAAATATAGCCTATCTCAATGTTAATATACTTGTCTGATTGGCAAATAATTTTAGTTACATTTTTCATTATTTTGTTTTATTTTTTTAGAGACAGGGTCTCACTCTGTGGTCCAAGATGGAGTACAATGACATGAGCATAGCTCACTGCAGCCTTATACGACTGGGCTCAAATGATCCTCTTGCCTCAGCTTCCTTAGAGGCTAGAACTACAAGTACATGCCATTGTTCCTGGCTAGTTGTTTTTATTATTTTACTTTTTGTAGAGATGGGGTCTTGCTTTGTTGCCCAGGCTGGTCTCAAACTCCTTGGCTTCAAGTGATACTCCTGCCTTGGCCTCCCAAAGTGCTGAGATTACAGGTGTGAGCCACTGCACCCAGCCCATTTTTATTTTATTGAAAATAATACATGTATATATTTTAAGCTAAAAGCTTTATACCAAAATAAAGCAGGGTTTTTCTAATTTATAAAAAATATCTTCTTAAAAATTTTCTGTTATAGAAAAAGCAACATCAAATTATCTTGGAGTTTGGGGATATTGATAAATTGCCATACTTACTTTCCAGCTCCCATTGTGCTGTATAAGAAATTCCAACAAGAAATTAATGAGGAGATGCCACAAGAAGTCTTATACTGTGGTCGGCTTATGCAATACCTGAGAAAACAAAAGACCATTTTCTTCACTTGAACGAATACAAAATAGGCATGCTAGAAATAGAAAACTCATTGCAATTAAGAGTGTTAATATAATGAAAACTTTGATCTCCTAAATCAATGTGAAAATCTTCCATTTTCCTAATTAATCATGTCATAACTGTAAAATAACAATAAATCACCTACTTTAATAAAGACAGCTAAGTATGACTAACTACCAGTTAAAGTGGATGTTATACAAACCAATGGGAAAAAAATTAATATATAAATTTAGACATCACTTATTAAAATTTTGGTGTAAAATCCTGGTTGAACTGCATACATGGTTATTTGCTTCCTCAGAAATACAGGAGAAACAACGCATTACCCCCTTGTATCAACTTCTCAGAGAGATTCTTCAACCCAAACTAAATATCATCCATTTATTACACACTGTGTCCATCTAAAATCCTTGGGCAAGAAGCCATGAAGCAGTACTTCTCCTGTCACAGAGAATTTTAAAAGTAAAACACAAAATCCTTCCATGGCATGATTCAGTGGCACTCAGTAATCCAGACAATTTTCCAAACAGTCATGATTCAAGAGAGAAACTGAGGCTAATGTGAATAGAAGGAGAAAGAGACAGACTATTCTGTTTTAAGGAAGGAATAGGTTGGCTTTCAAATGATCTTCTTCTACTGCTTTCTAAAGAAGATGCTAAGAAGTAGCCAGAGTGAAACAAAGAAACAAGACCTATCATCACTAAGAGCAACATTAGTGTCGTCTGAAAAATTAATTTACAAAATGAAAAATTAGACATATGCATGTGTACATATGTGCATTTGTATATGTACATATACTATGCATATTGGCACACATACATGTTAACCATGACCCTTAAATCTTTTTTTTTTTAAGTTCTAAGGTACACGTGCAGGATGTGCAGCTTTGTTAGATAGGTAAATGTGTGCCATGGTGGTTTGCTGCATCTCAACCCATCACCTAGGTATTAAGACCCATGTGCATTAGTTAGTTTTCCTGATGCTCTCTTTCCCCCATCTCCTACCCCTCAACAGGGCCCAGTATGTGTTTTTCCCTCCCTGTGTCCATGTGCTCACACTGTTCAGCTCCCACTGATAAGTGAGAACATGGGCCATGACCCCTAAATCTACAGACTGAACTACACAAAATGATACACAAAAGTAATAACTGTCACTTAACATACTAAGTGCTGTCTTCAACACCTCATTGTCAAATCTGTTGAATCCTCCCTCAGTTGTGCTTTGTTCTTTAATTGTGATAAAAACATACAACATAAAAATAAAAATAATAAAATAAAAAATAAATTCTGCACGACAAAAGAAACAATCATTAGAGTGAGCCAGCAACCAACAGAATGGGAAAATATTTTTGCAAGCTACCCATCTGACAAAGGGCTAATATCCAGAATCTACAAAGGACTAAAATAAATTTACAAGGAAAAAAAAAACATCAAAAAGTGGGTGAAAGATACGAACAGACACTTTTCAAAAGAAGACATTTATGCGGCCAAGAAACATATGAAAAATGCTCATCATCACTGGTCATCAGGGAAATGCAAATCAAAACCACATTGAGATACCATCTCACACCAGTTGGAATAGCGATCGTTAAAAAATCTGGAGACAACAGACGTTGGAGGGGATGTGGAGAAACAGGAACACTTTTACACTGTTGGTGGGAGTATAAATTAGTTCATCCATTGTAGAAGACAATGTGGCGATTCCTCAAGGATCTAGAAATAGAAATACCATTTGACCCAGCAATCCCATTACTGGGTATATACCTAAAGGATTATAAATGATTCTATTATAAAGACACATGCACATGTATGTTCACTGCTTATAATGGCAAAGACTGTTTACAATAGGAAAGACTTGGAACCAACCCAAATGTCCATTAACAATAAACTAGATAAAGAAAATGTGGCACATATACACCATGGAATACTATGCAGCCATGAAAAAGGATGAGT
Organism: Sapajus apella; assembly: GCF_009761245.1. Lineage (NCBI taxonomy): Eukaryota > Metazoa > Chordata > Mammalia > Primates > Cebidae > Sapajus > Sapajus apella. Next base: position 3,275,028 of record NW_022437000.1, on the reverse strand, counting down.
TCATGTCCTTTGCAGGGACATGGATGAATCTGGAAACCATCATTCTCAGCAAACTGACACAGGAACAGAAAACCAAACACCACTCATAGGTGGGTGTTTAACAATGAGAAACATGGACACAGGGAGGGGAACATCACACACTGAGGTCTGTTGGGGGTTCGGGGGCTAGGGGAGGGATAGCAGAGGATGGGGAGATTTGGGAGGGATAACATTAAGAGAAATACCTAACGTACGTGACCAGGGGTGGAGGCAGCAAACCACCACGGCATGCGTATACCTATGAAACAATCCTGCAAGTTCTGCACATGTACCCAGAACTTAAATAAAAAAATAAATAAATAAAAATAAAATAAATAAAAAATAAACATAAAACATAAAATTTATCATGTAAACCATTTTTAAGTGTACAGGTCAGTAGTGTCAACTATACACAAATCGTTGGGCAACAGAAGTTTTTCATCTCACAAAAATGAAACTCTTTGCCCACTGAACACCACAACGCCCTTTTTCCCCTTTCCCCCATCCCTGGAAACATATGAGCAATTTACTAATGTTCTTATTCAAGTAATCTGCCCTAGTTGTTTAAATATGAGTGTGAACTCCAACCTAAGACATCTTTGTGGACAGGTGATTATTAATAGCTCCGTCATCATAAGCTATATGGCCCATGCTGATAAAGCACAAGCAACTCATTCACTGACTGATTTTTTTTTTTCTGCTGTGAATATTTTTGCCAGAGTTCAATTCTGGGGATTATTTTACAAGTCCAATACTAACAGTGTTTTATATGTTACAAAATTTATCTTTACATATATTTACTAAGAAAGTATTGCATGCATGTGTATATTTTTTCTCATAACACTAAATTTGGCCTGAACATTTTAAAAAGGAGATGAAAAGGGAAGTTTCTCTTAAGATTTTTCACACTTTTTCATCAGTCTAAACTTGTTTTCTAGTCTTGTTTATGACCAGATTAAAACGTTTACCAACATTCTCCTAGTTTCTACGGGACTTTCCATTCTAACCTAATATTGTAATATTGTCAGTGGAAAATAGGCTTAAAGTCTTGGTGATGGTTTCCCCTCAGTGCATTTCTCCCATCTATCCTTCCTAGTGCTAGCTTTCACAGCCTCACATGTTATATTATTAAAATGCAGTTACGCATATTTGTTGTTGAAACAAAGCTTAAATCTAAGCAATTAGAAGGACAAATGAGCAAAGCCTTCTTTTCAAAGAAACTAAAATGAATATTTTTTACTTTAGTGTCTCTTCTCCATTATTCCATACATACTAACTACTCCAAATTTATCTTTATAAAAGTTCCTTTTGTTAAGAAATTGTCCATGGCTTATCTTTAACTCAGAAAAAACCAAAATCTAAATCTTGAGCCTGATACCTAAGAAAGACATCATGACATGTGTTACAGGGAAACAGCACGAATGTTGAAGTCTAGTCTTCGGTTTCAATACAAGATCTTCTGCTTATTAGCCACATGACATTGGCAGGTTTCTTGGCTTCTCTGAGCCTCACTCTAGACAAACTATTCTCTTTTCATTACCCACATTCCAAAGACACTTTCCTGTAATTCTTTCAAAGACCCTTCACCCCTCCAACCCTTCATATTTCCTCCCTTAAGACCTAGGACCTTAGTAAAGCATTTTGGTGATCATTACCTCCTTTCGTGGTTAATTATGGATTCATACCCATTACATGACAAACTGCTTAAGATATTTAATATTTTTCTGTTTAGCCCCTCTCCTCAACTAGATTTTACACCTTGGGAAAACGAAGACCATGTTGTGTGCATCTCTGTTTCTCAGCCTATAGCAAAGGGACCAATATTTATTAAATAAGTGATAAAAATGTATTTCTAAAATGTCATACAAATGAATTTTAAAGACTCAAATGAGAGTCAGTAATACATAAAAGTTGGCATGAATTAAATTTGTTTTCTTTAGACTAGGAACTGTATTTTAAGATGACCAAATAGCTCCAGTTGATGAATGAAAACTAGAGAAGAAGACTGGGTAATAAACACATTTTTTAAAAGATAGAATTTTGAAATATAACCATTTTGCAACAAAGATTCAGACAAGGATCATCAATGGGTTTGGGTTGTCAATACATTTGGCTAAAATCATAAGGTAAAAAGTTGATGGAACCTGGCCATTAGCTAATGCCACTCTGTCACGCTGCTGATTACTTGAGGGTGGCAGAAAGGAAGGAACTAACTCGTCAATGTAGAATACAGCTATCACTGCCTAAACCCAGTAGTCACTTAGAATTGCTCATACTGGATAATCAGATACCATGTGCCTTCTGATGTGAAACGTTTGAAGTATGAAGGCCCACTCAAGCAGTATTCTTACATAAAATGTTGTACTGGAATTTAATCAAGTCTTTATATTCAACTTGAAGTTTACAGGAAATATTGAGGTTAGATAACTAATTTAGGAAACCAAAAGGAAAGAACAAATCTAGAATGTAGGACATTCTGCAAAATATCTGGCCAAGTTTCTTCAATAAGTCAATCTTTACAATTCTTGTCGATTAAAATAAATAGAATTTTAAAAAGACAAGGGGGAAGGGGGAAGGTGGGGTGGAGACTGTCGTAGATTGAGAGATTTATGGGTCACAACAAGCAAACATGTGGTTCACAACTGGGTCCCACTCTGAACAAAAATATGTGAAGACTTTTCAGAACAATCTAGGAAATGTGACTTTAGCCTGGGAATTAGATATTAGGGAAATATTATTAATCTTATTAGATATGACAAAAGTATTATGGTTAAGTAGAAAAAAGTCATTTTTTTAGAGATGCATACTTAGGTAACTTGAGATGAAATACGATAACTATCAGTCACTTACTTGAAAATTCTTCAGCAAAGAAAACCTAAGTATATAATGACATCAAAAGATTAATCGTTAAATCTAGATGGCAGTTATGTGGAATCACACAAATGACTCAAATAATCAGCCAAGTCGGTGAAAGACAAGCATAGCTCATTATTAATCTACTTCAAACATTTGTGGTAGACTTTAAATATTCAGAAATCCTGGTAATAATTTTAGAACTAAAAATATTTATTATACCTATAATGTATTAATTTGTAAACTGCTAAATTATTGCCAACACATATTAGATATTTCAAAAATGAAAAAAATTAAAACTGATAACGTCACCATCTTCTGAGGTCTAATACTTTCCGCTGTTTAATATCCTCAAGAGGAGAATGCTGAGGACATTCTTTCTGATATCTTCCTTTTTTATCTGAAGTTTTTTTCTTGGAAACTTGTCTCTTTGCATTGCCTAGAATATAAGGGTATAAAATCAGCAAAATGCTTAAGGTGAAGTTAACTGAAATGACAAAAATTAATTATGCACCAAAATTTAAGAAGTAACTGCCTTAATAATTCTGCTGAGAGAGTGCAAAGAAAAAATAATAATAAATAAATAACTGCCACTGGTTCTATTTGCAAACACATTGAAATAATACATGTAGTTTCAATTATAGTCCCCTACCTTAAAGAGAAAGAGAGAATACAAACAAATTTAAACAACCATGAATCCTATTTTATATCAGGTTCTTAAAGTCCAATTCCAGAGCTAATCACTTAGCTGGAAAAACAATCAATCACTAAATCTTTAGCCACATCTAGAAAATCAAATTATCAACAGTAAAAAATTTAACTAGACCACTTTCCAGAAAATGAAGAAAACAATAAAACCAAAATCAATGCAACTCTGTTAAGAAAGTAAAAGCACCAGATCCAATAATGTGATGATACGATGTTTAACAATAACCCTGGGCCTACAGAGATGACAGAATGAAGAATGATGCACACATGCACATTACTAAAATGCAACTTTAGCAGAGGAACTACAATGAAAATCAAAGCCTCCTGTGTGCATGTATGCATGTATATATGCATGTACACACACACACATACATTCTCCAAAAGACCCTCAAGACAAACAACAGTGGTTATAACTGAGGAAGGAAGAATTGGAAGCTAAGACAAAAGGGAGCCAAAAGTAAGAGTGAGAATTTATACTTTTTAACTTTTTAAATTTTTGTGCGTACATAGTGGGTACACATTTATGGAGTATGTAGATGTTTTGATACAAGCATGAAATGTGAAATAACCACATCATGAAGAATGGGGTATCCATGCTATACTTTTTAATTTTTATATTTTTTAATTCTGAATGATGTTAGTGAAGTATCTAGTAAAAAAGTTATATAATTAAAATATCAATAAATAACATCCACGCCTCATTTCATTAAAATACTATTAAGATTACAGATAGCCATGCTCAAATACTTGAATCTTGCACACATATTCTATTTTACAACAGTTTTGAAGGCTAATATTTCATTTTTATGAGTCATCCATAAATTAGAAAACAGATTATATACATATATGCCTAGTAAGCAAACATGGGAAGAGATCAGTTTTGTTCATTCAAGATGCTTTACACTGAAACCATTTGGCACCTACAAACAGCTGGAACACAGGAACTATTATTATACAGGGAATTTCTGTAAAAATGTAATAATAATGAAGACTATAAAGTCAAGAAACAATGTTTCACCTTCCTTTTAATTATTCTTTTTGTTCGTTTGTGACAGGGTCCTGCACTGTTGCCCAGACGGGAGTGCAGTGACGCAATCTCCGCTCACTGTGACCTCCGCCTCCTGGGCTCAAGCAATCCTCCTACATCAGCCTCCAGAGTACCTGGGACGACAAGTGAGCGTGACCATGCCCAGCTAATTTTTGCATTTTTAGTAGAGACAGGGTCTTGTTATGTTGCCCAGGTTGGTCTCAAACTCCTGAACTCAAGCAATCCTCCTGCCTCAGCCTCTCAAAATGCTGAGATTACAAGTGTGAGCCACCATGCTTGACCCTTTTAATTACTTTTTCTAAGCTTTTACAGAGAACACACTTTCACAGAGCTGAACATCACTGGCAAAGGTGAGCAATTGCGCCAAATCTCATTGTGCCAAATTTCCTTCACTGGTAAAATGACTCTTAGAGAGTCAGATGACAGAAGAATGAGTTTCTAACATTTCTTGAATGTCTTCACTGCCTAATAATGACTTAATTCCCTAAGTAGTTTTCCCATCCACTTAAAATTTTAAGGCTACTGAAACATGGAAATGTGTGACCTTGACTGTACTCACACTTTCCTCTAGAGTTCCATGACCTTACCCTATTCTCTTTTTGCTGAATCTAGGATTGCCCCTGGGATCAATGAGCATATATGGTCCATATAAGCATACTTCATAAAAGCCCCGCACTGCCACAAAAGGAGCTGGTCCCACAGTCAAAAGTTCATTCAGGGCCGGGCGCGGTGGCTCAAGCCTATAAACCCAGCACTTTGGGAGGCCGAGGCGGGTGGATCACGAGGTCAAGAGATCGAGACCATCCTGGTCAACATGGTGAAACCCCGTCTCTACTAAAAATACAAAAAATTAGCTGGGCATGGTGGTGCGTGCCTGTAATCCCAGCTACTCAGGAGGCTGAGGCAGGAGAATTGCCTGAACCCAGGAGGCGGAGGTTGCGGTGAGCCGAGATCGCGCCATTGCACTCCAGCCTGGGTAACAAGAGCGAAACTCCGTCTCAAAAAAAAAAAAAAAAAAGTTCATTCAATTTAAGGGAAGGAAGCCTCGTAAAAGTGAAAGCTAAGTTTGAGATGGGAACATAAAAGCAACAGCTGCACCTTCTGCCTCCTATCACATCAGCTTCAAGAACCTTCAACCACTGCTCCTGCTCATTACCAAGTTCCTTCTTCCATTCCTCACCCTACCCACAGCACATGCACACAGCCTCAACACCACACACACACATACACACACACACACACACACACACACACACACACACGCAGGAATTCACCACACTGCCTTTTAGAAAAAGGTATGAGAAGAGCAAATAAAGGCAGAAAATCCACTGTCTTTTTTACTGGAAGAACCAAAGTACAGAGTCCTGTACAATCACTATGACTGAAAGTGAGGTGAGAGGGAACCCAGAAAGAAGAGAGTTACAGAGAAGGGCAAAAACTAAAACTGACAAACTCTGGGAAAGACAGGAATCGGTTTCCAGAGTTACTGCATTGTTAATTAACATTTGAATGTCTAGTTTCCAACAACAACAACAAAAATCACAAGGCACACAAAGAAACAGAATATGGTCCATTCAAAGGAACAAAAAAATATATAAACCAACAGAAACCGTCTCTGGGAAACCAAATGGCAGACTTGCTAGACAAGGACTTTAAAATCACTATCCTAAAGATGCTGAAAGAATTAAAGAAAGATGAATGTACGAAGAACATGGAAATATCAGTGAAGAAACAGAAAACTTAGAATGAAATAAAAAAAAATTATTGGGCTGAAAAATATAGTAACTGAAATGAAAAACTCACTAGAGTGATTCAAAGGCAGACTTGAGCAGGCAGAAGAAAGAATTCGTGAACCTGAAGATGGGAAAACTGAAATAATTGAGTATGAGGAACAGAAAGAAAAAGGACTGAAGAAAAGTGAACAGACCTTAAGGGACTTGGGGACACCATCAAGTGGACCAACCTCTGCACTGCAGAAGTTCAAGAAGGAGAAGACACCAAAAAAAGGGTAGAGAGACTATCCAAAGATATAATGGCTAAAAACTTTCCAAATTTGATTTAAAAAGCATAAATATAAACATCCAAGAAACTCAACAAATCCAAGTAGGAGGAACTTAGACCCATACCAAGACACATTATAATAAAATTGCAAGGCCGGGTACAGTGGCTCACACCTGTAATCCCAGCACTTTGGGAGGCCAAGGTAGGTGGATCACCTGAGGTAGGGAGTTTGAGACCAGCCTAACCAACATGGAGAAACCCTGTCTCTACAAAAAATACAAAATTAGTCGGGCATGGTGGTATATCCCTGTAATCCCAGCTACTTGGGAGGCTGGGGCAGGAGAATCACTTGAACCCAGGAAGTGGAGGTTGCAGTGAGCCTAGATCATGCCATTGCACTCCAGCCTGGGCCACAAGAGCAAAACTCTGTCTCAAAAAAATTGCAGAAAGACAAAGATTCTTCAAAGAAACACAAGAGAAGCAACTCATCACACACAATGGATTGTTAATAAGAATATCAACAGATTTCTCATCAGAAACTTTGGAAGCCAGAAGAAAGTAGGCTGATATATTCAAAGTGTTGAGAGAAAAAAAATTTCAAACAAGAATCCTAAATCCAGCAAAACTGTCCTTCAAAAGTGAAGGAGAAACTCAGACATTCCCAGACAAACAAAAACCGAGGAAGTTTATTACCACTAGACCTGCCCTATAAGGAATACTAAAAGGATTCCTGCTGGTTGAAATGAAAGGACATTAGCTACTACCTCAAAGCCACAGGAAAAAAACAAATTTACATCAGTAAAGTTAACACACGAACAATTATAAAAGCCAGTGTTATTTTGTTAGTTTACAACTCCAGTTTTTGTATTCTATAGGATTTATGAGACTAATACATTTGTGAAATTTTTTTTTGAGACAGAGTCTCACACTGTCACCCGGGCTGGAGTGCAGTGGGCAATCTTGGCTCACTGCAACCTCCACTCCCAGGTTCAAGTGATTCTCCTGCCTGAGCCTCCTAAGTACCTGGGATTACAGGGCCCATCACTCAGGCCCAGCTAATTTTTGTATTTTTAGTAGAGACAGGTTTTCACCATGTTGGACAGGCTGGTCTCAAACTCCTGACCTCGTGATTTGCCCACCTTGGCCTCCCAAAGTGATAGGATTACAGGCGTGAGCCATCTCACCTGGCTGAAAAAGTATTATTAGTTTAAAAGCTAGTAGTAGGCCAGGTGCAGTGGCTCATGCCTGTATTCCCAGCACTCTGCAAGGCCAAGGTAGGAAGATTGCTTGAGCCCATGAGTTCAAGATCAGCCCTGGCAACATAGTGAGAGTCCAGCTCTACAAAAAATGTAAAAAATGCCCCAGAGTGGTGGTGTGCACCTGTAGTCCCAGCTACTTGAGAGGCTGAGGTGGGAGGATTGCTTGAGCCTGGGAGGTCAAGGCTGTATTAAGCCATGGTCACGCCACTGCACCCCAGTCTGGGCAAGATACAAAGACCCTATCTCAAAATAAAAAATGAAAATAAAAAAGCTATTATTATAAAAATAGCTGTTAACTTCACATTTTGTTTTCTACATTATTTTAGAGATTAATGCATAAAAATTATTAGTTTATGTTTTCAGACACACAATGTATAAAGATGTAATTTTATAATATCAATAACTGAAAGTGGGTTATATATACATAACAAGCAGCAAAATGACCAAAGTCTTTCCTTATCAGGGATTACTTTAAATGTAAATGGATTAAATTTTTCACTCAAAAGGCAGAGATTGGCAGAATGGATTTAAAAAAATATACTTTCATATACATGGGTTCACACATGAAAAAGTAACAGAAAAAATTAGCTAACTATATTTCTGTTGTTTGATTCTCAGTCCATTTGTGTAACAAATGATATGAACTATAAATATAATTTAAATGGAACACTCATTTCTGAAACACACACTTTAGATATAGAGATAGGAATAGGTTGAAAGTAAAAGGATGAAAATAGGTATTCCAAAGCAAATAGTACCAGAAGAGAGCAAGGGTGGCTATAAATAAACCAGTCATAAAAAGACTATATGATTTCACTTACATAAGGTACCTGGAATAGTCAAATTTACAGTGACAGAAAGTAAAATGGCAGTTTCCATTACTGTGAGGAGAAGCAATCAGGATTTATTGATTAATGGGTACAAAGTTTATTTTGGAATATAAAAAGAGATTTGGAGATGAATAGTGATGATGGTTACACAACAATATGAACATACTTAATGCCATTAAACTGCACAAGTAAAAATCTTTAAGATGGTAAAATTTATGTTATTAAACATGTATTAGTTTTTTAAAAAGAAATTAAATGCAGAAAAGAAAACTTCACAATCATAGTTGAAGATTTTCAACGCCCTTCTTTCAGCAATTGACAGAACAAGACATAAGTTAATCAGAGACACAAAAGATGTGAATAACACTTTCAAACACTTTGACATAATTAATATTTATAGATACTCCCAATGACTGCAGATGCACATTCTTTTCAAGTGCACATGGTACATTCACCAAGATAGACCATATGTTGGGTCATAAAACAAGTCTCAGTAAATTTTTAAAGACTAAGAGCATATGCCCTCTGTCCATAAGGGAACTAAACTAGAAATTAATATTTAGAAAAAATATAAATATCTACAATTAAACAGCATGTACCTAAGTAAAAGATGTATCAAAGAATAAATTGCAAAGTAAATTAGAAAATATTTCAAATTAAATAAGAAGAAGAATATCAAAAGTTGTGGCCTGCAGCTAAAGCAGTACTTACAGAGCAATTTGGAGCATCATATGCTTATGGTAGAAAAGTCTAAAATCAATAATCTAAGCTTCCATCTTAAGAAGTCAGAAAATGAAGAACAAAGTAAACCCAAAGTAAGTCAGAGGAAGGAAATAATAAAGAACAGAAACCAATGAAATAGAAAACAGACAATTGAGAAAAGTAACAAAGCTAAAAGCCAGTTATTTGAAAAGATGAACAAAATTGATAAACTCCTAGCTAGGCTGATCAGTTTAAAAAAAAATAGAGAAAATAAATTAATCAACAGTATTAGGATGCAAAAGGAGTAGTCATTACAGATTCCTTAGATGTTAGAGGGATAACAGTAACTTTAAGCCACCAAATTTGACAACTTATTGACATGGACAAGTTAAAATTTGTCAGAAATTAACAGAAATCAAAACAACCCCATAATTATAAATAGAGATTTTAATATCTCTCTGAAAATGTTCAGAAAACAGAAGGAAAATACACTTCACAACTTTTCTTAGAAGATTTGCATACCCCTAATTCCAAAACTGGACAAAGGTAATAAACAAAAAGAAAATTGCAGACTCATTAGTTGTAAATTTAGACAAAAAAGCAAAATCCCCCTCCTACCCTTGAGAATTACAAATTTACTTAACATTCTATAAAACAAGTTGATTTTGTAGATGAACAAGCAGAAGCATTAAGGTTTTACAATATCATCAGAGAAGCCTATAATTAAAATACAAATCCTAGTTTGACCTCTTACTAACTGTGCAACTTTGGTCAAGAGATTTATCCCCTCTAAGCCTCAATTTCTTCACCTACAAATGGGTGTAACAGTACCTGCCTCATAAAATTCCTATATTACTTTGAATTCAAAATAGAGAAGTGTAAAGTATTTCTATTTGCCATAGGACCATCCCATTGCAACTCTGAAGGCTGCGCACAACCTGGGTAAACGGCATCTTCTTAAATTGAGCAGTACACAGCCCACTCAGTGGTACATGGAGGCTTTGCTGGGTGTTTAAAAATTTTTAACCGCAAAAAAAGCTAAAGCATTATATAGTAGGAAAAAGAGATATTTGGTCAGGAAATATGGCTTCATGTGCCTATAAAACTATGAAACAGTAGTGTGTTATTCTAGCCATATTATTAACCCCTTCCAAGCTACCATCTGTTTATCTACAATATTTTACAACATTCTTAGAATTTCAAAGCTCTCAAAATATTTAATACGAAGGTTATGCTTGAAGTTTCCAGTGGAAACCCAGTAATGAACTACATGTCCTATGTCAAGGTTACTTTCCTAAAACCACAATGACAGACAAGATGATAGCCATGTTGCTTATTTAGTATTATAAAAGAAAAAATATATGTAATGGCAAGATTAAACAAGACATAGCGTTTGTTTTCTCATTATTTTCACATATGAACTTCATGGCTCCTTCCTTACCTGATTTGTGTTTCGAATTTGTGGTCACCCCATCAAATTCAGATTTATCAATTTCCCATGCGAGAGGTAGCTTGCCCAGGCTGTTGGATAAGTGTTCCAAGCTATTTTCTTCATTGTAGATGATTTCCGATGTACTAGTCGGGATACCAATGTATCTTGATGAATTATTTCCAGAAGATAAAGAAGTACTATCAGGGAGGCAAGAAGAGCGAGATGGATTTGGAGTTTTATAGATTGAGGTTGCCTGGTTGAGAAAGGCATAGTCCGAACAGATGGCATAAATTTTTTCCCGAGTATGAGTCACTGGACAACTCCATGGATAATGACCATCTCCTTTGGGACCCAAGGGTGCTCCTGAGGCACTTGTGCAGAAAGATTTTACAGCACCTTGTAGACTCTCATCAGGTGACTTTCTTTCAGATTTGTGCTCACCATTTCCAGAATCATTTGACCTTTCTGTTTCTGCAACGTTAGGCATTGAATGCAGTGTAAAAGTTTCTATTACTAGAAAGAAGTTGCAACTCTTTCCGTTTCTCGAAAAACAACTTTCACAATTGTTTACAGCATTCTATAAAAGCTGGAGAGTTGCAAAGTGAGCTCCTAATAGGAAGGAAAAAGAATGATCAACAATCTACCAGATATACAAACAGTACAAAAAACATAGCAATTTTATGCATATATATGCTTTCATTCTATATTAATTTTACAACTACAATATGACTAGAGTCATGATCACTATCATTTTTTAAATTAGTCTAAAATAATGTGTGAGAATAATTAAAAAGCAAGTAGCCCAATTTTTAAAAATGGGCAAAGTATCAGAATAGTGACTTCTCCAAAATCATATAGAAATTGCCAATAAGGGTAGGCACAGTGGCTCACACCTGTAATCCAGCACTTTGGAAGGCCAAGGCAGGTGGATCACTTGGGGTCAGGAGTTCGAGACCAGCCTGGCCAACACAGTGAAACTCCATCCCTACTAAAAATACAAAAATTAGCCAGATGTGGTGAGACATAGTCCCCGCTACTCAGGAGGCTGAGACATGAGAATCACTTAAACTTGGGAGGCGGAGGTTGCAGTGAGCCAAGATCGCACCACTGCACTCCATCCCGGGTAACACAGCGAGACTCCGTCTCAAAAAAAAAAAAAAAACAGAAACAGAAAAGAAATGGTCAATAAGCACATGAAAAGATACTCAGTATCATTAGCCATCATGGAAATACAAACCAAAGCCATAGTAAGATAACACCCTACACACACTAGAATGGCTATAATCAAAAAGGTAAGAACAAGTGTTGGTGAGGATGTATGTGAAGAAATTATAACCCTCATACACCACTAGTAGAAATGTAAAATGGTCCAGTTGTTTTGGAAAACAGTTCTTCCAACAATTAAACAGTTACCATATGGTCCAGTAATTTCATTCCTAGGTATATATCCATGACAGATGAAAATACATCTCCACACAAATATTAACGGCAGCATTATTCATAATAGCTAAAAAATGGAAACAACCCAAATGTCCACCAATTGATGAATGTATAAATAAAATGTGGTATATCCATACAATGGAATATCATTTGGCAATAAAAAGAAATGAAGTACTGACCCATGCTACAACATGGATGTACCCTGAAAACATTACACTGAGTAAAAGAAGATAGTCACAAAGGACCAGCTAGTATATGATTCTACTTATATAACACGTCAAGAATAGGCAAATCTATGAAGACAGAAAGTCTCCATGAAAGTCTTCATGGTTGCCTTGGGCTTGGGGTTTGGGGGTGATGGAGTTTCTTTTTATAATAATGATAATTTTCTATAAATGATTGTGGCAATGAACACACAACTTTGTAAATACACTAAAGGCCAATGAATTGTATAACAATGAGTAAATTATACGGTGTGTGAATTATATCTTTATGGATATAAAGATGTCTAAAAAATAATGCATTAGCAAGTTTTTTAAGTCCATGGGCATAAAGGATACATGATGAATAATAGTCACAGATTTAAATCAACAAAGAATACAGAAAGTAAATTTTTCAAAGATTCATCACCTGACAAGAAAACGGATCCAATCAAGGTGGTAGTAACTTCTGATCAGTTTCAGGAAAAACTGAATTTCAAGTCTAAACTGATTCCTTTGGGGAGGAAAACAGAAAGCTTAAATCGCAACTGAGGGCATGGAAGGAAGTGAAGATTTATACCTTGGTGAATTGAACCATCCCAGGATACACAGCAGACAACCTCAAGAAGGTGCCTGGGCAAAGTATATGGATTTCTTAGGGCTCCAGCAACAGAGCATCAGTCAAGAGAGTCAAGCCACCCTGGGTGATGAGTTGAACTTTTACCAGTTAATATCTCTGCCTATTTGCTTACTTAAAAAATTGGAAATAAAAATAACTGTCATGAGTTATACTGATCTGTGAGGAAAAACTAGCAAAGTACTGCAGGGCTTTAACAGCATTTAAGGAAACAGAGTTCCATATTAGGTCTCCACATGTGCTAGGCAAAAATTCCATTTTCTTTACTTTTAAAGCATGCTATTTCTCTATTCAAACCTTCAGTTTTTAGGCTGGGCACAGTGTCTCATGCCTGTAATCCCAGCACTTTGGGAGGCTGAGGTGGGTGGATCATTTGAGATCACGAGTTCAAGACTAGCCTGGCCAACATGGTGAAACCCTGTCTCAACTAAATACGAAATGACTGAAAATACAAAAATTAGCCAGGCAGTAGCGACGTGTGCCTGTAATCCCAGCTACTCGGGAGGCTGAGGCAGGAGAATCGCTTGAGCCTGGAAGGCAGAGGTTGCAATGAGCTGAGATTATGTCACTACACTCCAGCATGGACAACCCGCACTCCATCTGTCTCAAAAAAAAAAAAAAAAACTTCAGTTTTTAAATCATTTGTGCAGAGTTTATAGTTGTTTGCAGGAGGGTCCGCTGGACAGGAACATTACCCCAAAAGGTAGAACCTCCCGTGGTTTAACTTTGAAAATTTTCACTTTCTTTTGGTAAAAAAAATTTTGGAGTAGGTGTAGCGGGTCCTTAGGTAGAAACACTGACGATTTCTCCATATTCATCTGGTGGTGCAATGTTGATGGTAGAGGGCAGCTCAGTACCTGGCACTGTTCAGACCAAACTCTTGTCTTTTGGAAGAGAGAGTTGCTCTGACTCTTAGCAGATGTCCTAACACAGCATATTCTACTCATCTATGATCTTCATGCCTTTCTCTACGTCAGTGTGGTGGAAAGACAGGTAGGTATTTGTGGTGTTGGGGCATGGGGGTGGGCTGTGTGAGGTGAGGAATGAAAGAGCATACGGTCATGGTGAGAGGCAACAGGCAAAGGTTATTGGAGTGAGTTTGGCGGGGAAACAGAAATGTTCCAGGCACTGCCCCTTTTATATCCTCATCTCAGACTTAGCTTCTACTTTTCCAGGTCTTCCTTCCTCAAACTGAGTGGAATTTTGCCTGTGGGAGCAGCTCTCCATGTGACAGTGTAGGGATTATCTTATCTTATTTTAGAGTCCCCTCTGTCATGCAGCCTGGAGTGCAATGGCATGATCTCGGCTCACTGCAAACTCTGCCTTCTGGGTTCAAGAGATTACCCCGCCTCAGCCTCCAGAGTAGCGGAATTACAGGCAGGTGCCACACAGCTGGCTAATTTTTGTATTTTTAGTAGAGATGGGGTTTTACCATGTTGGCCAGACTGGTCTGGAACTCCTGACCTCAGGTGATCTACACGCCTTGGCGTCCCTTAGTGCTGGGATTATAGGTGTGGGCCGCCAGCAGGCAGGATTTTAAAATTATGCTCATTTGGAACATATATAGGAGAATAATCTCTTTTTTTAAAAAAGAAACAGGGCCTTGCTATGTTGCCCAGGCTGGTCTTCACCTCTTGGCCTCAAGCAATCCTCCCACCTCAGCCTCCCAAAGTGCTGGCATTACAGGCACAAGCCACCATGCCCATGGAGGATATTCTTATCAGAAACATAGGCAAAGGGAAATTACTGCATTTGAGCACCAAAGTTGGGGTTAAGCTTCCTGGAAGCTAAATTAAGAACATGGCACTCGATTAATAAAAAGTGTAACAGTGTGGGCCAGGCACAGTGGCTCATACCCGTAATCTCTGTGCTTTGGGAGGCTGAGGTGAAAGAATTGCTTGAGGCCACCAGTTCGAGGCTGCAGTGAGCTGCACTCCAGCATGGGCAACAAAGCAAGGCTCTGTCTCAGGGGAAAAAAAAAAAAAAAAAAAGGAAAGAAAGAGAGAAAAAAGTAACAGTCTGGTTTTTTGTGTTTTGGGTTTGTTTGGTTTTACATAATGGTCACTGAACAAGAATGATCTCTTTGGTTGAAGTTTTGGCAAAAAAAAAAAAAAGTGAAGATCATCAACATAAAGATGCATTTTATATTGACTGTCACTAAAATCCAAGGGCATGAAACATACTCATTGGAAACAACGTTTAGGTAAATTTCTCTTTGAAAATTGCACAATATTCTTAGATTTTATAAGTAAAACATTACCAAAAAATGCAAAGTACCAAAAGATATTCCAGGAAAATGGAAATTACCCAAATCCCATGACCCAAACACTGCTAGCATTTACTTTCTTTCCACACCGTCTGTCTCAGGTCTATTCTCTCACTGCAGTGAGGGCCCAAAGAGGCCAAGGGGGCTTCTATTATTGCATGCTTAGTACTTTGCTCAGATTCTAGCTTTCGTAAAGTAAACTAAGCACAATTTATTACTGATAACAGAATCATTATAGACACAATGATTGTATTATAACCATAGTCTCAGGAAGTACTGAGATACAGAGAGGCAGTTTGTCCCTCCACTTAACAGGCTGCAGACCTCACTGTTTTGACCCATCTCGTGTCTCCTTTTGTTTGTATATTTAGAAACCATTCCCAGTGAGTTGACACTTCTAATCTGACCTGTGCATAGATATTAGAAAATAAAGTTTGCTACATATATATGATCACAGAACTCCCCTGCCTGAAAGCCTCTGCTCTTAGAACATAAGGCCAACCCTGATGGCCCCTATATTTATCTGGTTAGCTCCATTTCATTCCCTTCCCCCTGCCTCCCAAGCTCCACATTACTTTTTGGTTCTCTGAATGCTGTCTCCCTTACTTAGTTAATTGCCATTCATCTTTCCAATGTCAGCTCAAATGTCACTTTCTGGGGGAAACTTTCTTGGCTTTTCAAACTAGGCCAGGTCACCCGGTACAGACTCCAGTACCCTCCTCGCACAGGTCTTACCAGGTGGCGATTTTACATTTCCATCTGTGCTTATGTCTTTACATGATTAGATTATTGTATCCCCAGGGCCTAGCATTTGCAGAGTCTCATTCAACAGATAATTTTTAAGTGCTTGCAGCGTGCCAAGCATTACTATAGGCCCTTATTCTGATTGACTTAGGTTCCCTCTTCCAGGTAAGTGAGGTGTTGCTATATTAAGATTTACTACTAAGCTGGCCCGGTGGCTTATGCCTGTAATCCCAGCACTTTGGGAGGCCGAGGCAGGTGGATTACCTCAGGTAAGGAGTTTGAAATCAGCCTGGACTGCATGGTGAGACACTGCCTCTACCAAAAATATATATATATATACAAAGTTAACGTTACCACGCCTGGTGGCGCATGCCTGTATGCCCAGCTACTCAGGAGGCAAGGCTGCAGAATCGCTTGAACTGGAAAGGCAGAGTTTGCAGTGAGCTGAGATTGCGCCATTGTACTCCAGCCTGGCTAATAAGAGCAAAACTCCATTAAAAAAAGATTTACTACTAGAATGACTGCAGGACCTGATGCTCAACTAATAGCTTACTCATAAAATCACGTCATAAGCAATAGAAATATGGTTTGGTCCTATGTAAAGTAAAATTTTATAAAATAGCATGCTTTAAAAGCACTGCCAGTCACAACTGTTCAAAGTCACTGAATGAAGTGTTCCGTAAAATAAACGTCCATTTATAAAGCCAATATTCATCGTGTAGGTTATAGTCTTTTCGGGTTATATTTTGTCTATATTCTCAGGTATCAAGTTCATGAGAGAACCAAACATCTCTAAAAATCTCTCCAGTAAAGCCTTTTGATATGACAAAATACCCTCATAGATATTCTGTACAGAAGGCAACTGAGACGCAGGGGCACTCGGGTGACCTCGTAAGGGTCGAATGTGTAGCAGAAGGTGAGACCAGACGCGCTTAGCCCCCGGCCGAGCTAACGCCACCCCTTCCAACCTGGTGTCCTCCCGCGCCCTCCAGGCCCCTTCCTCCCCTTCAGACCTGCGGGTCCCCAGAGCCAAGGCGCCCGCCTGCCAAAGGATACCGGGAGTCCTCCGCGCCCGGCGCCAGCCTCCAGCTCGCGCTCCGGGGGAGGCCGGGAGCGTTCCCACCGCCTTCCTCTACCAACCTCGGCCGGGCTCGGAGGCCGCCGGGATGGAGGCGACAGCCGCGCAGGCCGGGCCACGCCGCGCAGAGCCAGTGCGCGCGGAGGCGGCGCAGGCGGAGAGGAAGGAGCGCGGCTGCGCCCCCTGCCCGTAGCCACCGCGGCCCGCGCCCTAGCGCGTGTCCCGGGGACCCGGAGTCCCCAGCCCGCAGCGCCAGAGGGCCGCCGAGGCCTCCACGCCACTCTCCAGCCTCCTCCTTCCCTTGCCGGCCGGAAAACTAGGCTCTCCGCTAGGGGGAGCGCGCCGAGGCCCCGGGTGACCGTCTCTATGCCTGCCCCGGGGCCTGGGGACGCTCTAGGTGTTAAAAGGGGCCCGCGGGCAGTTGCTGCATCTGGGCTAAGAGCTGGGGCTCCGATTCGAGTGTTTGAGTAAACAAGTCGATATCATTAATCATGACAATTGCACGAAAGAAAATAGGAAAGAAACCCCCGGCCCTGGCGCCCGACCAGGCCCTCCTTGGCTCGGAGCCACCGGCCCTTCTGGGTTTTCGGGGCAGCTGGCAAGAGGGAGCCTGGCAGAGGAGGCGGCTGTGGGTCCGACTGAGCTGACCAGGGCGGCGCGCCCGTGACACCTGGCGGCGACCGGGGCCCAGGTGCGGGCGTGCAGCGGAAGGCGAAAGCCGCCGCGCGCTGGTTCCCGGACCCTGCCCAGCGTGGCGTGGAGACCGACGGCCTCACAGGGGTCACCGGCATTCACACGACACCTCCTAATCGAGCTCTGTTCACCAGAGGGCTAGGCCCTTCTCTCCCTGGCGCTTCTCTTCCCTCTGCGACCCAGCTCTTCCCCCTACTCCTTCCCGGGAGAGCAGGTACCCATGCAGTGGCCTCCATCCGGACGCCACGGGGCTCCGGAGAGGCGATGACCCCTGGCAACCCAGGCTGGTATCGAATTAAATAAAATGTTTGAATGCCCAGCTGGCTGCGCGTAGAATGGCAGCAGGCCGGGCCGGCGGCGCTCAGGTGCCCAGAGGAGGGCCAGGCACTCAAGGCGCGCAGCTGGCCGCCACCTCGGCCCCTGCCCCCGCCCCGGGGTACCTCTGGCCGGTCCGGCTGGGTCGGGTCGCTGCCGCCGCGGCGGAACCCGGCTCCGGACCCAGATCGCAGCGTCCAGCGCGCGGCCCGCGAGACGCCTCCGGTTACCCTGGGGCCGTCGTCCCCCGTCCCATCGGAGCGCGCGGGGTCAGCGCTATGGACTGCGGCGCCCGGCGACCGGTCGTCGGATATCATTGACAGCACCTTCCTTTCAAGGTGCTTTATGCCTGCCCTCTGCACGTGCGGAGGACAGGGTGACCAACGCAAAAAACTGAGCCGTGCCTCCGGACCCGTGCGCCCCTCTGTTGGGCATCTGTGGTGTTTATCTGTTCCCCGACAGTGGTGACCGAAAAGTAAATAAACGGGCGAGAGGTGGTAAAAACCTGGCAGGATTTCCGCTCGTCCTGTCGCGAACTACATATCCCAGGGAGCCCGGGGCGCCGGGACGCGTGTCCACCCCGCCATCCACTAGCAGAAGCCCTTACTGAGCCTGGCGCGAAGCACCGGCCAATCCCCTCGCCCTACACCTTGGCTGTAACCTGAGACGGATGCGCTCCCAAATGATGCTCCGTTGGCAGGAGCAACTCAAGTTCATCATTGTCCGGAGAAAGAGGAGCAGCGCGGTTCTCGGCCGGGTCAGTAGAACGCCTGGCGACCCTCACCTGCGCGCGCCGCGGCACCGGCTGTGATTGTCCTGGGGCCGCGGAGACCCGCGCGCCCGCCCTACACGCCGGGCGGCACCCTTTGCAGCCGCGTTAGCTGCCGCGATCCTCCGGCGTGCCTCTGCCGAAGAAACCTTGGCTGCTTCTGTGCGCCTCTTACACTTCATTTATCCGTGGATCATTTCCAGAGTCCGTCTTGTAAATGTTTAGCATTTTGCTGCTTTATTGCTTCTTTCTGGGGACAGTTCCAGCACTCGCCGAGACCGGCAGAGAAAAGCAGCTGAGCCCGGAGAAGAGCGAAATATGGGGACCCGGGCTAAAAGCACACGTCGTCCTTCCCGCACGCTATTTCTATATTCAGGCGGTGGATACATCAGGGAATAAGTAAGTCGAGAAATGGCTCCTTACCTATTTTGGATGGCGGTTAAATCTGTTTCTCACTTCAAGTTTTTTCTTTCCAATAACTCGTTTCTCTACAGCAGTTTAAATTCCAGGATATTTGGGTACCAGTTTTTCTCTGTAGGTGTAGAAATATTTCCGAATTATAACATATGCAGTATAATGTATTGTATATAACATGTAAGATAATCTCCTAGCAATTTTGATTGGGATTCCCACATTATCAGGACAAGACAAAGTCCCTCCACTTTTCTAGAAATAACTATTTCTAACTACTTTTCGCTTATATAAGCTGTTATAAGGAAGGTAAACCTAGTTGTTAGAGACTCGATGGGCTTCATCTTTTTCCCTGGTGTGGCCCTCAATTTTCAAGGAGACATCTGCAGGTAAGCATGTTTTGAAAGTGAAAAAGACAAATGAAGTACTATTTGAAACTTTACAGTTCGGAAGGAAGTTATCAAAGAATGAATCTCCTATATGACTGGAACAAATATTTCATTCCAATGAATTGAATACTTAACATCATACTTAAAACTTGGTTTCATGTTTCATATACTTCTGAAATGATTGTCTTTATTATTGGTAGACGCTGACTGTGTGTATTTTGTACAGAAAAAAAAATTGTAATTAATGGTTGTCAAATCAAAGGCAGGTTGTAAATTTTGTCATTTGGCAAAAGATGATACACTACCTACTGCTTTGCTTTGTCCCATGATTGAGCATGATTTTTTACCTTTTTTTTTTAAGGCAGGATTTCACTTCCTAGGCCAGTCTAGAGTGCAGTGGTGCAATCACAGCTCACTGTACCCTTGACCTCCCAGGCTCAAATTATCCTCCCACCTCAGCCTCCTGAGTAGCTAGGACTACAGGCATGTGCCATCTCACCTAGTTATTTATTTATTATTATTATTTTTTTTTTTTTGTAGAGACAGGATCTTGTTGCCTAGGCTGATCTCGAACTCCTGGCCTCAAGCAATCTTCCCATCTTGGCCTCCCAAAGTGCTGGGATAGTGGGCATGGGCCACAGTGCCAGCCCTGAGCCTGATTTATAATACTGATATTGTAAGGAATTGTTGGCAGAGATTTTTCAAAATAAGATCATTATCTTTGGGAGCACCATTTGATCGCAAATATCCAGATGTGATGGCATGAAATAAATAGGTTGGTAAGAATATTTTTCTATATGGAATGTATGAGTATGTTCTATGCTTACATACATTAGTAGTCTTAACATATTCCATTGTGATTGTTTAATGAAACTGTTTCATGTTATCTTGGCCATTGTCATCCTCATTTTTTTTTTTTTAAATCTCTGATCCAACATATTCATTCTGGTACTAATAAGAGAAAAGAAGCAATCATATGTTAGAGGAAGAATGTGGAGGAGAATAATCAAGTTTCCAGACTAAAGAGCATAACCTTTGTTTGTTTGTTCCTTAAAATAATCTGTATATCTTCCCCATTGCTCTTTTCATCACAGATTCACATCTTCTCCAGGCGAAAAGGTCTTTCAGGTGAAAGTCTCAGCCCCAGAGGAGCAATTCACTAGAGTTGGAGTCCAGGTTTTAGACCGAAAGGATGGATCTTTCATAGTAAGATACAGAATGTATGCAAGCTACAAAAATCTGAAGGTGGAAGTTACATTTCAAGGTCAACATGTGGCCAAATCCCCATATATGTTAAAAGGTAATTTGGAACTAATTTTATAACCTTGACCTCCCAGGCTCAAGCTGTCCTCTCACCATTCAAATCCCAGCAGTATTTGAAAAAAATAATAATTGTTATTCCATCAACAAAAATAACTTAGTATTATATATATATATACATACGTATATATATAAAACTGAAAGAAAACAAAAGCCTTTCTACTTGAAAGCTAAGTTATGAGTCCTGATAAAAAGACATTCAAGATTTGAAGGGAAATTCAAATTTGCTAAAGAGCAAGGAACATATTAATAGAGAATTTACTCTGTGAAGACATACATTAATCAAGCTGTGTGCATGGTCATATATGATACTTTCTTAATTGGAAATATATGGAACTGAATAATTACTTTTGCTTCTTTTTGCTGCTATTGTTATTCTTGCGACAGGGTCTCACTCTGTTGCCAAGGGTAGAGTACAGTGGTGTAAGATCAGCTTACTGCAGCCTCAACCTCCTGGGTTCAAGCAATCCTCCCACCTCAGCCACATGAGTAGCTGGGACTACAGGCGCTCACCACTATGTCCCACTAATTTTTGTATTTTTTGTAGAGATAGGGTTTTGCTATGTTGCTCAGGCTGGTCTCGAACCCCTGAGCTCAAACGATCTGCCCTCGGCCTCCTAAAGTGCTGGGATCACAGGAATGAGCCACTGTACCCGGCTACTTTTGCTTCTTACTAATTCTTAAAAAAAAAAAAAAAACAAAAAAAAAAAAAAAAAATGGAAGAAAAAGAATAGCAATTCCTTGTTTATTTTCGCTGTTATTGATGATTTCCTTATTGAGAAAAGTAACTTAGACGCTTTAAGAACCTGTTTGTATAATTGATCATCAAAATGTTAAATCATATCATTTTTGTCTTTCACTAAAATCAGTATACTCCTCTGATAACCTTTTATCAGTATTTAGTTATTCTTCAGTCTACTGTAGACATAAACCAAGTATCTATTGGCTTTCTTTTTTTTTTTTGAAACAGAGTCTTGCTCTGTCTCCTAAGCTGAAGTGCAGTGGCACAATCTCAGCTCACTGCAACCTTCACCTCCTAGGTTCAAGCTATTCTCATGCCTCAACCTCCCGAGTAGCGGAGACTTCAGTTGTGTACCACCACACCTGGCTATACGTTTTTTTTTTTTTTTTTTTTGAGACGGAATCTTGCTCAATCGCCCAGGCTGGAGTGCAGTGGCACAATCTCAGTGGCTCCGTCTCCCGGGTTCCAGCAATTCTCCTGCCTCAGCCTCCTGGGTAGCTGGGATTACAGGCGCATCTACCACACCTGGCTAATTTTTGTATTTTTTAGTAGAGATGAAGTTGCAACATGTTGGCCGGGCTGGTCTCAAATTCCTGACCTCAGGTGATCCGCCCGCCTCGGCCTCCCAAAGTGCTGTGATTACAGGTGTGAGCCACCACACCTAGCACTTTTTTTTGCATTTTTAGTAGAGATGGTGTTTCAACATGCTGGCCAGGCTGGCCTCAAACTCCTGACCTCAAGTGATCCGCCCACCTGGGCCGCCCAAGGTGCTGGTATTACAGACTTGAGCCACTTCGGCATGGCTATCTGCTTTCTTTTGAACTCATGCAAAGTCGACCTTATCATGAAAATATCACAAGACTTTACAGTGAAGAACTGTCAGAACAGAAGGCTGACTTACTTCCAATGCCCCCAGTGTAGTAAAAATGTGTTACTATTTTTTTTTTGAGACTGTATCACTGTCTTGCCCAGGGTGGAGTGGTGCAAATGTGGCTCACTACAGCTTCAACCTCCTGGGCTCAAGTGATCTTCAGCCTCCCAAGTAGCTGGAAACACAGCTGCCTGCCACTACTCCCATCTAATTTTTTATTTTTTGTAGAGACGGGGTCTCCCTGTGTTGCCCAAGGTGGTCCCAAACTCCTGGGCTCAGGCTATCCTCCCACCTCAGCTTCCCAAAGTGCTGGGATTACAAGTGCGAGCCAACCTGGCTGGCCTGTGTTTCTTTTAAAATGTGTTTTCAATGAAAATGCTCTTATGTAACTAGGCAAAACTCGTGAAGCCACATTATGGGTATTTGTTACAAGTTTCAAATGCTGAGTGAAATTATCTCTGTTGTACTTTGTTGTTCTTTTGTAAATAGGGCCGGTTTACCATGAGAATTGTGACTGTCCTTTGCAAGATAGTGCAGCCTGGCTACGGGGGATGAACTGCCCGGAAACCATTGCTCAGATTCAGAGAGATCTGGCACATTTCCCCATAGTGGATCCAGAAAAGATTGCAGTAGAAATCCCAAAAAGATTTGGACAGAGGCAGAGCCTCTGTCACTACACCTTAAAGGATAACAAGGTACAACATACAGTTCAGGTTTCCTTGATTGTTTTAGTGTTTTTTTGTTTTTTTTTTTTTCTTTTTTTTTTTTTTCTGCTCGTTTTGAACATTTGGCTATAATTAGCTAACTCCTTCTGTAAGCATAATTCCAATGAGCCTTGTAACAAGCTTTTCCTCAGTGAAATCTGCCAGTGTTTTTAGACTAACATAATACATGGTAAATTCTCTTTTAGGTTTATATCAAGACTCACGGTGAACATGTAGGTTTTAGAATTTTCATGGATGCTATACTACTTTCTTTGACTAGAAAGGTAAGTATATATTTTTTCTTAGCTATAATAGATCATTTAATCCCAGATTTTATAGGACAATTTTTCCAAATACAAATTATAACACTATCGGGGTATTCTCTTCTGCAGCCTTATGATACTGTTATTTTGAAGCTTTATGTTATGTCAGATACCTGTGTTAGTTTCCTAGGGCTGTTATAACAAAGTGCTACAAACTGGAAGGCTTAAAATAGCAGAAATGTATTCTCTCACAGGTATGGAGGCCAAATGTCCAAAATCAAAATGTCAGCCAGGTGGCATGGCTCATACCTGTCATTCTAACACTTTGGAAAGCCAGGGCGGGTAGATCACTTGAGCCCAGGAGTTCAAGACCAGGCTGGGTAACATGGTGAAACCCCATCTCTACAAAAAATACAAAAATTAGCCTGCTGTAGTTTCAGCTACTTGGGGAGCTGAGGCAGGAGGATCGCTTGAACCTAGGAGGTCGAGGCTGCATGAGCCAAGATTGATTGCGCCACTGTACTCCTACCTGGGAGACAGTGAGACCCTGTCTCAAAAAAAAAAAAAAAAAAAGGTAAGTGTCAGGAGGCCCAGCTGCCTCTGAGATGATCCTTTCCTTTCCTGCCTCTTCTTAACTGCTGGCGGTGGCTCTCCATCTTTGGTGTTCCCTGGTTTGCAGCTGCATCCCTCATTTCTGCCTCTGTTATCACGTGGGCTTCTCCCCTCATGTCTCTGGGTCTCTTCTTATAAGGACACAGCATAGTGGATTAATGGCTTAGCCTACTCCACTATAATCTCACCCTAACTAGTGACGTGGGCAACTGCCCAATTTCCAAATAACGTCATTCTGAAACACTAGGATTTAAGACTTCAGCATATCTTTTGCAGGGACACAATATTTGATAGAGGAAAGAAAAATACCTTATCATAACATTATTTTGGTACTAAACTAACTTTGAGTCCAAAGAGGACTTGCCTTCTACCGAATCCATTCCTTGGGATAATGGGCTTTTGTCAGGCTCTGGTGGAATACTGGCAGATGTGAAAGACTGTACCAACATTTTTACCAAATGTATATTTATTTATAGTCTAGTATAATATTGATTGAATAATTTGTATGCATATCTTGATTAAACTACTCATGGAAAATCATAGTGCCTTTTCAAGATTTCGAAGCACTTGCAGTCTGTCAATTCTGAATGTAGGTAGTTAGCATCAGTATTGTCTCCTTTAGACTAAGACATGAGAGTACTGACCCACTTCTCTTGCTCCTCTTTGTCAATCCATGGGGAAATGAGAATATTCTTCAGGGCTTCAGTTTCTCAAAATGCATCTCAGACTGATCAGTGCTGTTCTGGCCTTAAAAATACGTATCTTGGCCGGGCGCGGTGGCTCAAGCCTGTAATCCCAGCACTTTGGGAGGCCGAGGCGGGTGGATCACGAGGCCAAGAGATCAAGACCATCCTGGTCAACATGGTGAAACCCCGTCTCTACTAAAACTACAAAAAATTAGCTGGGCATGGTGGCGCGTGTCTGTAGTCCCAGCTACTCAGGAGGCTGAGGCAGGAGAATTGCCTGAACCCAGGAGGTGGAGGTTGCGGTGAGCCGAGATTGTGCCATGGCACTCCAGCCTGGGTAACAAGAGCGAAACTCCATCTCAAAAAAAAAAAAAAAAAAAAAAAATGTATCTCTTGTTTCATAAATATGCTAAACATTTTCTGTGAGTAGATAAAACAGGTCCTCTTTACATATTCATGCCAGTTGCCAGTAGAGAAAGGAAGCATAGCTTGAAACTTACTGAGTTGGCCTTGGTGTTAGGGTTCCTGAGTTCGAATCCTGGTCCCACCACCTACCTTGTGTATGTTTTTGTAAAATGGAAGCTTCTGGCTCACTTACAAGAAACTAGGGTTAGAGTCCCAAGTGCTAATTTTTAAATTATTTTCCAATATTTCTCTTTCTTTCTTTGATCATCTTAGACTCTCTTGATAGTATTAGCACAGAGATTACTTTTGTCATTTCATATCTTTTGTAGGGAGCATAGAATGCTTATGTATGTGACCATATTCTGAAAATGTACCCACTTTTCAAACCAAGGTAATTATCATTACCTGAAAAATGTTATACTGGCCTTTCATTAATGCAACTTCAAATTTCAATTGATAAATACAATGTATTATCTAATGCAGGAAATGCAAATAAGCTCTTCGTTTGTTTTTTCTAGGTGAAGATGCCAGATGTGGAGTTCTTTGTTAATTTGGGAGACTGGCCTTTGGAGAAAAAGAAATCCAATTCAAACATCCATCCAATCTTTTCCTGGTGTGGCTCCACAGATTCCAAGGATATCGTGATGCCCACCTACGACTTGACTGACTCTGTTCTAGAAACCATGGGCCGGTGAGGGATGAGTCAGGGTTGGCCCAGAGCCTTGGTTTTCTTTCTTTGGTGAGTTCTTTTCCAACAACCTTTGTGATAGGATGATTTGGGAGGAAAATCTGTTGCACTTTGTCTTCTAGGGTAAGTCTGGATATGATGTCTGTGCAAGCTAACACAGGTCCGCCCTGGGAAAGCAAAAACTCCACAGCTCTCTGGAGAGGGCGAGACAGCCGCAAAGAGAGACTCGAGCTGGTTAAACTCAGTAGAAAACACCCAGAACTCATAGATGCTGCTTTCACCAACTTTTTCTTCTTCAAACACAATGAAAGCCTATATGGTCCCATTGTAAAGCACATTTCATTTTTTGATTTCTTCAAGGTATGACTTAATGGCTAATCTTTTTTGTTTTGTAATGTATTTGTACGTAGTGCTTTGGGAAGGGAAGTAGAGGCCTGCAAATTACAAGAGGTGGGAGAAATTAGCATAAAACAGTGAATATTGTGGCATGGCGGTGTTGGGGACTAGTTTGGCAACCAGGCTCTGCCCTCAGTCTTGACATTAAATGTGTATCAAGGGAGTTTGGAGCCTGGATAGAGCTATAATTTTTTTTTCCAGCTAACCCTTGAGATAAGTACATGTCACCTCCAAATTCGTTTTTATTAATACGTACATGTAGGTCATTTTACAAATACTTTTCCCCAGAGCCATGTTATCACAACAGAGTAAGTAAGATATAAACTCATTGTTTGTTTTTAGGCCTGGTGGGGAATGACTTGAAACCCATCCAGTGTTCTGCCTGGGAATTAGGGCTTGCTTTATGTGTCTAGAATGTGGATTGCTCATGTTTCCCAGGGAGTAATCTTTTTTCTAACAACTCCCTTTTTAAGGCAGTAGGCAGAACCCTGCTTTTTAGACCATAGAGTTGTTTCTGAAGTCCCACATGGTAGAGAGAGGAGGTGGGGAAAAGGTCGCCATCTGTCCTCTATATGTGGAAAGGCAAGTGATTAGTGAGTTCTGCCTGCCCTGTGGATGACCAGGTTTTCTTTTGATGGGTTATGTTGAGGTAGGTTGACCTAAAGAATGTTATAAGTTGAATTGTCAGTATTTTTCAATATGTATATCTCAATGATTTTTGAAAGAAATGATTGTAACCAAAGTGAAAGGATACTAGCCATCCTTCCTCGGTGTAGGGTGCTGTTTCATGCCTTGGCTTTATTCGTGTTTATGCAACTAAAGATGATAAATTACCAAAGTTCTATGAATATTTTTATTCATAGACGTTCTTGCTACAAAGCTTGCTAATTTCTTTAAGACACATGTGTGGCCATCTGGTGTTTAAAAAATATGGTTAGTCAGGCACAGTGGCTCATGCCTGTAATCCCAGCTCACACCTGTAATCCCAGCACTTTGGGAAGCTGAGGCAGGTGGGTCATCTGAGGTCAGGAGTTGGAGATCCGCCTGGCCAACATGGTGAAACCCTGTCTCTACTAAAAATACAAAAATTAGCCAGGCATGTGATGCATGCCTGTAATCCCAGCTACTTGGGAGGCTGAGGGACAAGAATCACTTGAACCCGGGAGGCAGAAGTTGCGGTGAGCTGAGATTGCGACACTGCACTCCAGCCTGAGCAACAGAGTGAGACTCTCTCGAAACAAACAAACAAATAAATAAATAAATAAATAAAACAGTTAACATGGCTTAGAATATGCCATCATGAGGGACACGTTTGCAATCAATAAAGTAGTAAGAGAATTACAAAATATCACAAATAAATCCTTTCTTCCTTATGTTGCAGCCTTAGGACAACAGTATGATCTTATTGGCTCCTTCAACACTAGATTTGTATCCTCCTTTGTAAAATTTAGTAGCAAATCAAAATGAGCATTTAGCTTTAGATCAACCTGTTGTGTAATATTTACTAAATGGCAAAGGCGGAGGACAGAAGCTGGCCAAATTGTGTCCGAGGGTTGCAAGGGTGTATGTGTGGGATGAGAAGGGGAATCGAGTGGAGAAAAGGAAATTTAATGGAGGTTCTTAGACTTTACCATTGTTTTGCAGCATAAGTATCAAATAAATATCGATGGTACTGTAGCAGCTTATCGCCTGCCATATTTACTAGTTGGTGACAGTGTTGTGCTGAAGCAGGACTCCATCTACTATGAACATTTTTACAATGAGCTGCAGCCCTGGAAACACTACATTCCAGTTAAGAGCAACCTGAGCGATCTGCTAGAAAAACTTAAATGGGCAAAAGATCACGATGAAGAGGTAAGGTTAGTCCCTCGAAGGCTTATTTCCACTTGTTTCCCACTATCATGGGTCCCTTTGAAATGCATTGTCCCTGTAGAGCATCCAGGATGCTCACATCATAGACTTTGACCTGTAAATGGCAAGCTGCCTGCCGGTGGATGGCACAGCAGTTCCCCTGGGCTGAACACAGCAGACACTGCATCTTACATTAACTGTCCACTCTGCGTGTGAAACAAAAAGCTAGGCCAGGCATGGTGGCTACACCTGTAATCCCAGCACTTTAGGAGGCCGAGGAGGGCAGATCACCTGAGGTCAGTTCGAGACCAGCCTGGACAACATGGTGAAACCCCATCTCTACTGAAAATACAAATATTAGCTGGATTTGGTGGCAGGCACCTATAATCCCAGTTTCTCAGGAGACTGAAGCAGGAGAGTTGCTTGAACCTGGGAAACGGAGGTTATAGTGAGCCAAGACTGCACCATTGCACTCCAGCCTGGGCAACAAGAGCGAAACTCCTTCTCAAAACAACAACAACAAAAAGCTAAACTGTGACATTGACTACACTTTCTCTTTTCAGTAGGGTTGCTCTGAGCCACAAGTATTGCCTCCACCAGCAATGCAAAAATTATAAGATGGCCAGTCTGGCAGGAGCCACTAACTGGCTACAGGTTCAAATGAAGGATTGATTCACAAGTAGATGCAGACATAAATGTATAAATAAGTAAAGAGGGATGGAATGCAATTAACTTTAAGCTAATTGCTGAAATTTATGAAGGCAGAGTGCTAACCTTCCATCTTGCGTTTACAAAATCATTGTTACTTTGCTTGGTGTAGCCTTGTCTCTCTCTAAGAGAGGCTTAATTCTAGAAGGTCCAACATGATTTCTCAAACTTTCGCGTCTTAGAAACTTCCCTCTGATTTAAACAAACATGCTGTGTTAAACACTCTGTTTTACCACAAGACTACCCGCAAAGATACTGTTTCCCGCAATTGTCCCAATGTGTATGTACTCTGAAGAGCTGTCTGCAGATGCCTGCATGGGAAAAATGGATTCTATAAAAGAGTTTTGTTGTTGTTCTTTCTGTAGGCCAAAAAGATAGCAAAAGCAGGACAAGAATTTGCAAGAAATAATCTCATGGGCGATGACATATTCTGTTATTATTTCAAACTTTTCCAGGTCAGTATTTTCTAAGAAAATCATCATATAACTTATAATTAGACATGTTAAGAACAAATAATATTTTACTTAACAATTTCTAAACATATGTTACTCTAGGGAGATATATATATATATATATATATATATATATATATATATACTTCTGTGGGTGAAAATCAGGGACAAATATTAAGTAATCATTTTTAAAAAGTTGAAAACCAAAAATTAACTAATGGAAAATATTACAATATTAAGTGAAAAGTATTAATATTAGAACTATGTGATGTTTGACTAAGAAATTGGCCTCCGATATTGCAAAGTTAGGGTTCATGGATTTGCAGTTTCTGTTTGTGTTACATTGCTGCTGCCTTACCATTTCTTTGTCTAAACAGTGCCAGGTGTGTTTGGGCCTCCATATGAGCCAGGACTTCCCTTGGAAATTATTTCTATGGACCCAAGCATTTAGAGATTGTAGTCAAGCGTATTTGACGATTTAAAGGACTCTTTTAAAAATGTGGTAGTGACCAGGCGCGGTGGCTCATGCCTGTAATCCCAGCACTTTGGGAGGCCAAGACAGGCAGATCACTTGAGGTCAGGATTTCGAGACCAGCTTGGCCAACGTGGTGAAACCCCATCTCCTCTAAAAATACAAAAATTAGCCAGGTGTGATGGTGCATGCCTATAATCCCAGCTACTCTGGAGGCTGAAGCAGGAGAATCACTTGAACCCAGAAGGTGGAGGTTGCAGTGAGCCGAGATCACACCACTGCACTCCAGCCTGGGTGACAAGAGGGAGACTCTGTCTAAAAAAAATTTTTTTTTTAATGCAGTAGTAAACAAGCTCTTGGCCAATAATAGTACTAGATCTAGAGCAAGATTTTTATCTTGCAGTTACTGCTCCTGAGCCCCATATCTGAGACTCTGCTATACATCAAAATTGGAATATTTCTGGTCTGCACTGGCTCCTCCCCATTTTGTAAACTTCCGTTGATGGAGGGATGCAGAGGATAAGCCATGTAAAATGAATGAACTGTGGGGATTTATCATGTGAATTTCTAAGGATCCATGAGGCAGTGTTCGTTCATTCAGCTTGTATTTAGCATAGGTACTTAGCACAGTGCCTTACTAAGAATAAGCACATGATAATTGAAGATGATGATGGCGTTTTGTGCAAACCATGATAAGGAAAGCAGAATAGTCTCTGTCCCCACATTCTCAGTCTAGGGAAGATTGTGTGCAAAATTATTTTTACTGTAAGGCAGAAGATGGTTTAAAAAAAAGTCATGGAAATTTAGGATAGAATAATGAGATGTCTGTTAGGAATAGGCAGCGGTCAAAGGACAGCCTCCTCTCAGGTGCTCTACTGTTGGTGTTTAGGATGGGTATATATGATGGACTATGCAGATCACAGTTTGACACACATAAATCAAATAAATCATAGTCTTCATAAATTCTAGCCTGTCTCTTTGGGTGGATATACTTAAAGTGTTACATAAGGAATGCTTTTATATTGTTACTTAAACAGGAATATGCCAGTTTACAAGTGAGTGAACCCCAAATCCGAGAGGGCATGAAAAGGGTAGAACCACAGACCGAGGAGGACCTCTTCCCTTGCACTTGCCACAGGAAAAAGGTAACCACAAATGAGCTTGTGGCCAGTGGCAGAGTAAGAACTAACCTTGATCCAAGCTTGCATTCATTCCTATGGTCACTCAATCAGGCTGCAAATATTTGACTTCCTCTCGAGGCCTCCAAGCAATTCAGACCACCGGAGAGACAGGTATAGAAGATAGCAGTAGGGCCGGGCGCGGTGGCTCAAGCCTGTAATCCCAGCACTTTGGGAGGCCGAGGCGGGTGGATCACGAGGTCAAGAGATCGAGACCATCCTGGTCAACATGGTGAAACCCCGTCTCTACTAAAAATACAAAAAAATTAGCTGGGCATGGTGGTATGTGCCTGTAATCCCAGCTACTCAGCAGGCTGAGGCAGGAGAATTGCCTGAACCCAGGAGGTGGAGGTTGCGGTGAGCCGAGATCGCGCCATTGCACTCCAGCCTGGGTAACAAGAGCGAGACTCCGTCTCAAAAAAAAAAAAAAAAAAAAAAGAACATAGCAGTGCTCAAGAAAGGATGCTACAATGCAGTTAATTGAGAAGACGTGGTCGTTCCCTGGCAAAGTGGAGGGAAGCCTTTTATAATGTGAGAATCTGGCTCACACCCTATTTGAATGGATGCTTACAGTTTGGAAAATATTTTCACGCGTATTATCTGATGCCCTTATTTCCTCAGGAGATAAGTTTGACAAAGTTCATCATCCCAGTTTAGAGAAGGAAAAAGATGTAACTGTGATTATTGATGTTTTCCAATTCCTCATTGGAAAATCATCTCTGTTGATACCAATACATAAGGATCTCACTGATAAAAATGAAAGTCAGATTCACATCTGGACTTTGAAGGTAAAAAGGACCTTAGAGGTCATTCAGTAAATGCCTTCGTTTTATGGTTAATAAAACTGAGCCCAAAACAGAATTATGCTCGGAATCGTATAGCTGGTTTATAGCAAAGCAAAAACCAGTCTCTCATCATCAGATTGTGATTGTGTGTGCTTGTATATAAAGACATAGTGTAGCAGGGGTCTGTTGCTTTGATTATGAATTTTGTTTGTTCAAAGGAATGTAAATTGCATAAACTAGGGTGTATATGTGTGTGACATATGCTGGCTTGACATTATTTTAAGCAATATAATTAGGTTTCTGAATGGACCAATTCAAAATTGTGGTGTTACAACCAAAGACAAGAAGACAGACTTGGCAATTATTATGTCTACCTCTCAAGAGGGTGTAAAAGTAATCAAAGCCCCAGTGATGTGACAGAACCAGAACAGCTTATATGAGCCCAGCCATTGATAAATTTTCAGGAATTTTGCATACTGATTAAATTTTTGCTTGGAATCAGCCTGATAGGAGTATTTACACCATGACAGCACATGCTACAAATCAGAATTTTGGTGGTTTTATTTTTATCTTTGTTTTTTGGAGAACCGATTTATGAATAACCAACTGGGCCCCAGAGATGGTTCATCACCACTGTTAACTCCATCAATACTCCAAGGTCGTAAAAATCCGTTAAAACCAATGACAAAACAAGAATTGCCAAATCAAAAGGTACCCCCTCACCAGTCCGTGATTTGGTATCAGAACACTTCTCACTTTGGCTCCAAGTGAGACTGGGCAGCTTCCTTGCTTCACTCCTGCTCAATTATTTGTCTTCATCTAAGTGATTGAGAGGAGGTAACAGTCAGTGTCTTCCACTGATTAGCAGAAGTTAGGGGCCAGAATGGTAGCCTCTTTATTTCACCCTAACCTTTCACTGCTACTGTTCATAACACGAGGTCTTTGCAGTAGTACAGCCCATGGATGTTTCGGTTCCTTATCGGTAGGCTATGAAACACAATCTGATTCTACCCTAAGCTGACTCTGTACCTCTAGAAATAGTCCCAAGCCCTAAGAGCCTCTACTAATAGTTTGGCTTCCTCTCATTTTTACAGGAAAATAATTAACAAATTAATGTAAATCTTCACTCATGTAAGACCTCTTGATAGCTCTAAATATTTTCCTTCTTAATTGCAGACCAAAGATGAACTCTGATAATGCAAAGTAACTTCTATTAAAATAATGGTGCTCTGAAGACTCTTCTTCACCAAAAAGAAGAATTTTTTTAAGTATTAATTCCATGGACAATATAAAATCTGCTGTGTGATTATTTGCAGTATGAAGATACATTTCTACTTATGATGCAGTATTCTCATGACTGTACTTTTTAGTACATTTTTAGAATTTTATAATAAAACCACCTTTATTTTAAAGTCCTGTGTTGCTCTAATTATTAACTGTGTTTGAACAGGGAGCAGTAAAAACAGGGAATCTGAATCCTTGACTCACAGCAACCCAGACTACCTGCACAGGCTGGTTTTAAATGACATAGCAATAAACCTTTCTCCTTTTAAGCCCATATTATTGCGAGTATTCAGCCAAACTTACTTATAGCTAATACATCATAAGAAAACTGTCATTATATGGCCCTCACCTGCATCTTTAGTCAAATCTCTCAGCACTTTCTAATGTCAACGCTGTCCTTTGGAAAAACCAGTCCCATTCCTGTTCTCTCAATGCCTGTGTCCTTACCTTTCTGGCCCATGCCTTTCCCTTGTCTGGAATGTCTTAACCCTTTCTTCTTCATTCAGCTTAGACATCCTTCAGTACATATTTTACCCTTACTAGATTTTAAGTGCCATGACTTCAGAGACCAAGCCTTTCTTCTGGGTAGTCCTAAGGTCTAATAGAGTGCCATCAACTAAAAAGACTGAATAAATATTGAATGAGTGATATGGTTTTGATGTCTGTCCCTTCCAAATTTCATGTTGAAATGTTATTCCAAGTGGTGGAGGTGGGACCTGGTGGGAGGTGTTCATATCATAGGAGTGGATCCCTCATGAAGGACCTGGCACCATCCTTTCAGTAACAAGTAAGTTCTCACTGTGAGTTCACATGGTCTGGTGGTTTTAAAAGGTGTGACACCTCCCCCTCTCTCTGTCTTGCACCCTCTCTTGCCACATGATACTTTGGCTCCCCATTGCCTTGCGCGATGATTGAAAGCTTCCTGAGGCCCTCACCAGAAGCAGATGCTGGCACCACACTTCCTATACAGCCTGCAGAACTGTGAACCAAAATAAATCTCTTTTCTTTATAAATTACCCAGCCTGAGGTATTTCTTTATAGCAACACAGAAATGGCCTTAACACAATGGGTAAATGATGAATGAAAATCACTTTGAAATGCAGTTGAAAGAATTAAAAAAGAACTAGAAATCTAAACACTGAACCATATATCATATTCTACAAATTCCTTTACCTAATATTCTCTTCCATTCACCTTCCAGTCAAATAATCGTTTCTAAATTATTTTGAATCTTGAAATATATATACAGAAAAATATAAAACATATATCTGCAATTTAATTATGAGAAAACATTCATGTTATCACTGACAAAGATTCTTTGCTTGACCACCTGTATTAGTCCATTCTCACGATGCTAATAAAGACATACCCGAGACTGGGTAATTTATAAAGGAAAGAGGTTTAATTGACTCACAGTTCTACAGAGTTGAAGAGACCTCAGGAAACTTACAATCATGGCAGAAGAGGAAACAAACAAATCCTTCACTTGGCAACAGGAAGGAGAAGTGCCAAGCGAAGGGGGCAAAGCCCCTTATAAAACCGTCAGATCTCATGAAAACTCACTCACTATCACAAGAACAGCATGAGGGTAACTGTCCCCATAATTCAATTACCTCCCACAACAGGCGGGGTTTATAGAAACTATAATTCAACATGAGATTTGGGTGGGGACACAGCCAAATCATATCATTCAACCCCTGGCCCCTCCCAAATCTTACATCTCACATTTCAAAACACAATCATGCCTTCCCAACAGTTCCCCAAGTCTTATTTCAGCATTAACCCAAAGTCCAAGTTCACAGTTTCATCTGAGACAAGGCAAATCCCTTCTGCCTATGAGCCTGTAAAATCAAAAGCAAGTTAGTTACTTACTAGATACAATGGAGATACAGGCATTGGGTAAATACACCCGTTCCAAATGGGAGAAATTGGCCAAAACAAAGGGGCTATGGGCCTCATGCAAGGCCAAAATTCAGCAAGACAGTAATTAAATCCTAAAACTCCAAAGTAATCTCCTTTGACTCCATGTCTCACATCCAGGTCACACTGATGCAAAAGGTGGGCTCCCATAGTCTTGGGCAGCTCTACCCCTATGGCTTTGCAGGGCACAACCCCCCACCCCAGCTGCTTTCACAGCTGGCATTGAGTGTCTATGGCTTTTCCGGGTACAAGTTGTAAGCTGACGGTGGATTTCTCATTCTGGATCTGGAGGACAGTGGCCCTCTTCAGCTCTGCTCATCAGTGCCCCAGTGGGGACCCTGTGTTGGGGGCTCCAACCCCACACTTCCCTTCCACACTGCCCTAGCAGTGAGGGCACTGCCCCTGCAGCAAACCTGCCTGGACATCCAGGTGTTTCCATACATCTTCTAAAATCTAGGCAGAGGTTCCCAAACTTCAATTATTGATTTCTGTGCACCCCAGGCTCAACACCATGTGGAAGCTGCCAAGGCTTGGAGCTTGCACGCTCTGAAGCCATGGCCCAAGCTGTACCTTGGCCCCTTTTAGCCACAGCTAGAGTGGCTGGGACACAGGGCACCAAGTTCCTAGGCTGCACACAGCAGAGGAGCCCTGAGCCTGCCCCACAAAAACCATTTTTCCCTCCTAGGCCTCTGGACCTGTGATGGAAGGGGCTGCCTTGAAGGTCTCTGACATGCCCTGGAGACATTCCCCCATGGTCTTAATAATTCGCATTCGGCTCCCTGTTACTTATGCAAATTTCTGTAGCAAGCTTGGATTTCTCCCTAGAAGGTTTTTCTTTTCTATTATATGGTCAAACTGAAAATTTTCCAAATTTTTATGCTCTGCTTCCTCTTGAACATTTTGCCATGTAGAAATTCTTTTGCCAGATACCTTCAATCATCTCTAGCAGGTTTAAAGTTCCACAGATCTCTAAGGCATGGGCAAAATGCTGCCAGCCTCTTTGCTAAAGCATATCAAGAATCACCTTTATTCCAGTTCCCAACAAGTTCCTCCTCTCCATCTGAAACCATCTCAGCCTGGACTTCATTGTCCATATCACTATAGACGTTTTGGTCAAAGCCATTCCACTAGTCTCTAGGAAGTTCAGACTTTCCCACATCTTCCTATCTTCTGAGCCCTCCAAGTCTCTAGGAAGTGTTAAACTTTTCCACATTTTCCTGTCTTCTTCTGAGCCCTCCAATCTGTTCCAATCTCTGCCCATTACCCAATTCCAATGTCACTTCCACATTTTGGGTATCTTTACAACAGCACCTCACTCTTTTTGGTACCAATTTAATGTATTAGTCCGTTCTCACACTGCTAATAAAGACATGCCCACTAGTGGGTAATTTTAAAGGAAAAAGGTTTAATTGACTCAGTTCCACAGGCTGGGGAGACCTCAGGAAACTTACAGCATGGTGGAAGGGGAAGTGAATACATCCTTCTTCACATGCCAGCTGGAATTAGAAGTGCTGAACAAAGGGAGAAAAGCCCCTTATATAACCATCAGATCTTGTGAAAACGTACTACCACGAGAACAGCAGCATGGTTGTAACTGACCCCATAATTCAATTACCTCCCATGGGGTCCATCCACATGGCACATAGGGATTATAGCAACTACAATTCAAGATTGTTCCTGGACTAAACCAAGGGTCAGGCCGCTATTTCTCATGGCCCAATAACAAGATGCAGATGAACTGGGGAAGAAGATAGTTTTTATTTCTGTAACCAGCTACAGGGAGAAGGCTTGGAAATTATCACCAGACCAACTCAAAACTACAAAGTTTTCCAGAGCCTATATACCTTCCAAGCTATATGTCTACGTGTAAGTGTGCATTCATCTAAAGATTTAAGTGATTAACTTTTTTAATCTATAACTAAGGTCTAAGTCTTGAAGACCTTCCTCTGGAGCCTCTGTAAATTTACTTAATCTTGATTTAAATGAGTCCAGGCACTGGGCTTGTCTTGTCTTGTCTCTTACTAAGTCACGAAGGTGTGGGGAGTTCCTTCAGAGTCCCAATAAACTTGTTTGTTGAGGCCTTGGGAATTTCTTAAGACCCCCCAGTAAAACTTGTTTAATCATGATTTAAGGTTCAGGTAAGGCCTAGGCAAAACTTTTGGTGGGCTTTTGTTACATTCCAGCCTTTGTATAAGGACACTGGCTTTCAATATTTAACTTAACCACTCAGTCAGTACTGAAACAGCTGTTATGGAGGCCTGCATTAGTGGGACCTGGCCTGCCACAGGGTGAGATCTGGGTAGAGACACAGCCAAACCTTTCATGACAAGGTTCAGTCTCCTAATAGGCTTATCTGTGACTGCCTTATAAAATCCAATTTTAGCAAGAACGCTGCTAAGTCTGTTTCACAAAAATTTCCCACCCTCCATATGTGATTATGCTTTGTATCTAATCTGCTTCCTCATCCTCTACCAACCCCCATATCATGTCTGATCATGCTGGCTTGTTTTCAGCTAGAATCCTACGAGGTCTATTTAACCAGAATCTCTGTTACCCTGATGCATTTCCTCTTAGTAATTTTTCACCCACTGACCTCCACCCTGCTCCTTGGCTATAAATGCCCATTTAACCATGCTGTATTCAGAATTGAGCCCAATCCTATATTGGAGTGTCTTTTCCCCTGTTGCAATAGTCCTGAGTATAATATCTGTTTTTACCACTTTAACGATTGTCCAGCTCTGGTTTTGCTTTGACATTTCCACTCAGATTCAGAAATAGAACATTGCTTAGAAGTGACCATAGTGCCTCACCTTATCACATTTCCTCTCTGCTCCCAGGCAACCACTAACACGATGGCTGTGATAATCTTTTCTTTGCTTTTTGTTTTACCACCTACGTATACTTCCCTAAGCAATACAGTTTACTCTTGCCTATTTTGAAATTGATATAAATTGAATCATATCAAATTTTTGTTGTTGTTACTTGCCTTTTTTTTTTTTTTTTTGAGACAGAGTCACATTCTGTCACCCAGGCTGGAGTGCAGTGGCACAGTTTGGCTCACTGCAACTTCCACCTCCCAGGTTCAAGCGATTCTCCTGCCTTGGTCTCCTGAGTAGCTGAGATTATAAGTGCCTGCCATCACGCCCAGCTAATTTTTTGTATTTTTAGTAGAGATGGGGTTTCACCATGTTGCCCAGGGTGGTCTCAAACTCCTGAGCTCAACTGTTATGCCAGCCTCGGCCTCCCAAAGTGCTAGGACTACAGGTGTGAGCCACTGCGCCCAGCCTTATGCATTTTTATATGTGGACAGTATTTCACCATACAAATATGATTGCTTTATTTTACCATTCCATTGCAGATGAACATTTGGATTCCTCCCATTTGGGGGAAATGTCAATCATTGCTACAATGAACATTCTTATTCATTGTTTCTTGGCCACATTTGATTAGAAGTGGAATTACTGGGTTATAAGGAATGCACATCTGTGATTTCACTAGATAATGTTAAATAACTTCAAATTGGTTGTCCCAATTTATGCTCCTTCCAGAGCTGTACTGAATTTCCGGTTGGTTTAGTTTCTTGCTAATAGTTGATATTATCAGACTTATAATTTTTTTGCCAATCTAATTGGTACACAATGGTAACACATTATGTTTTAATTTTCATTTCTCTGATTATTAATGAGGCTGACCATCTTACGGTTATGAGCCATTTGTGTTGCCTTTCCTGTAAAATTTTTAATCTTTTTAAATTTTTACTTATTTTTCTACTAAGTTGTTCAACTTCCTGGTGGATTCACAGACATATATTTTGGAGTTAGTACTTTGTGGTATGTGCTGCACACCCTCTACTTTATGGCATGTCTTATACTCCCATTTCAGTCTCTTTTAATCCTCAAAAGATTTTTTTTTTTTAATTGTAGAGACAGAGTCTCACTGGCTGGTTATTTAATGCAGCTAAGAAAACTATAGATTTTTATGTGTTGTGTACTTAACCCCTTGCTGAACAATTTTATTAAATCTAATACATTTCACTTAGTTTTTCTCAAAAACAATCATATTTGAAAGCGACAGTATATCTTCTTTACCATATTTATAATCTTATTGATTTTCTATCCTTAATGCATTGGCTGGAACTTCTAACAGTGTTGAATGACTCTGGTGATAATAAGCATTCTTATTGTCTTTCAGGCTTCAATGGTATATTATTAGTCAGGATTCTCCAGAAAAGTAGACCCAATAGGGGTGTATGTGTTTGTGTGTGTGTAATATAAAGATTTATTTTAAGAAATTGGTTCACACAATTATAGAGGCTAGCAATTCCAAAATCTGAAGTTAAAGTCCAAAGACCATTAGGCCAGAGACCCAGGAGAGACTAGTATTGCAATTCAAGCCTGAAGGCTGTCTGCTGCCCAAAGTCTCTCTGGCTCAGGGGAGGCTAGTCTTTTGTTCTACTTTGTCCTTCAGCTGATTGGATGAGCCCCCTCCACCCAACATTACAGAGGGCACTCTGCTTTACTCACAGTTCACTGATTTAAATGGTAATCTTCTCCCAAAATACCCTCATCGAAACATGCAAAATAATGTGTGACCAATTATCTAGGCACCATGGATCAGCTAACTCGACACATGAAGTTAGCGTTACAAATGGGAATTCGTTCAAAAAATTTTGAGCACCTAGTATGTGCCAGACGTTGTACTATGCCCTAAGGATACAGAAGAGAAAAATTGCTGTCTATTCTGGAAAATAATGAAAACTAACAAGTAAAAACTAAACAGTTATGGATTGTGATAAATGAAAACAGGGTATTATAAAGAAAAGGTGGGGTAGATAGTCATAGCTACTTTAGATTGGATGATCAAAGATGCTACAGTTTTTTACTGTTGGGTAAATGTTTGGTATAGTTTATGATAAACAACCACTATTAAAATAAAATTTCCTAATACTGAATTATTTCCTTTTTAATAGGAAAAGCATTACATTTTATTAAATGTTTTTAAGACATCTATTGAAATGTTCATGTTTTTATTTGGCTTTGTTTTTGCTGCATTAATCTGAAATAGATTCCATTAATAGCATTCTAATTTTGAAACATTATAAAAACCTGAGGGTTATTACATATTATTACTGTAATACACAGCTGAATTCATTACACTAATATTTAATTTAGGATAGCTTATACGATAGCCCACAGGCCAAATCTGACTCACCATCAGTGTTTGTACAGCCTGCAAGCTAAAAATGATTTCCACATTCTAAATGGCTGAAAAAAAATTAAAAGAAGAATATCTCATTACATGTGAAGCATATATGAAATTCAATTTTTGGTTCATAAATAAAGGTTTTGTATTAGTTTCCTATTGTTGCTGTGATAAATGACCACAAACTTAGTGGTGGAAAACAACAAATTATTCTTTCATAGTTTTGGAAAACAGTCTGAAACCAGTGTAACAGCTAATGCGAAGGTGTTGGCAGGCTGATTCCTCCTGGAGTCTTGAGAGGAGAAACCTTTTCCTTGCCATCTCCAGCTGCTAGAGCTGCATTCTTTATATTTCTTGTCTTGGGGCCCCTCTTCCATCTTCTCAGCCAGCATCTTGGCATCTTCAAATCTCTCTGCTCCTGTCGTTACATCACTGTCTGTCTCTGAATGGCACGGCAGAATCAATCATAATAACCAAAAAGTATAAAGAATTCAAATGTCCACCAAGTGGCGAATTGATACTCAAAATTGCTGAATACTATTTGGCAATAAAAACATATGAGTTGTTAACAAGGTACAAAATACTGATGCATGTCACAGCATGGATAAACCTTGAAACATTCTAAGTACAAGAGGCTAGAGGCACAAGACCATACAGTATATGACTCTGTGATAACAAGAGTTATCAGAACCAGAGAGACAGCAAGTATGTTAGTGGCTGCCCAGGGATAGGGGTAGGAACAGAGAATGGCTATAATGCCAGTGAACCCCAAAATTGGAGCTCAGCCTGAGAGGGTTCTTGACTTTTCACAGGAAAGAATTCAACAGCAAGCTGGCAGTAAAATGAAAGCAAAGCAAGTACATCAGAGCCACAAAGCACAGGAAAATTGCTTCTGGTAAACAGAGCAGGGCTACCTCACAGGCAGAATAACACTCATGGATTGGTGGCTAGCTAGATATATACACATTTGAGATGGAGTCTCTCTCCGTTGCCCAGCCTGGAGTGAAGTAGTGCAATGTTTTCGGCTTTGCAACCTCTGCCTCCCGGGTTTAAGCAATTCTCCTGCCTCAGCTTCCAAGTAGCTGGAACTACAGGTGCCCATCACCATGCCCGGTTTCACCATGTTGGCCAGCCTGGTCTCCAACTCCTGACCTCAGGTGATTCACCCACCTCGGTCTCCCAAAGTGCTGGGATTACTGGCATGAGCCAAGGAGCCTGACCACTGCCTAGCTATATTTATACATACTCCTTCATCATACCTAAATAAGGGGTGGGTTATTCACAAATTTTCTAGAAAAGGGGTGGGGAGTTCCCCTGGAACTGAGGATTCCTCTCCTTTTAAACCATAAGGTAAGGTCTGGGCATTGCCATGGCATTCGTAAAGTGTCAGGGGCTGGTGTAAGTATCTTAGCATGCTAAATATTATAATTAGCATATAATGAGCAGTGAGGGCACTAGAGGTTACTTTGGTCGCCAACCTGGTTTTAGCTAGTTTGGTCCGGTTTCTTTAGGGAAGTTTTGTCCGATTTTTTTTTAGAGCATCCTGTTGTGACCTGGTCTTGTTTCGATCATTGGGGTGGTGACCAGTGCTTGGAAAACAAGTCCTGCTGATCTCCTACCTCAACTGTAAGTGTGCACACACTTTTTGGGGGGATGATGGAAATGTTCTTATAGTGATGGTTGCAAATGGTTCTAAAATAACTGAAAATCACTGAATGGTACACTTCAAATGAGTGAATTTTATGGCATGTAAAGAAAGTTGTTTTAAAACACACCGCTAAAAAATTACGAGACAAAAGAAGTATTCAGACTTTGTAATTTGGGGAAACACTGGTGATAAACGACAGTGACTACGTGGTTTTGTGGAATGTATTTCCTTACATGCACCGTGACAGAAAAGACGGCAGGTGCCAACTGCACTGGGCTTGGGGAAGATTCATTCATTCAAGAAATTTTTTTTTTTTTTTTTTTCCGAGCCTTGTTCATACACAGGAGGTTCACGGTTAAAACAAAAAAGTACCAAACGCAACCCTGTCTTCCCCTGGGAGCTGATAGTGCAGTGAGGAGACACTGACCGGGGAAGCACAGGAAGAGCCGGGAGGCGATGGGGGAGGCCTCGTTGTGAAAACCACGCGGCCCACGCTGGGGGGGGACAGCCGGGACAAAAGCCCGTCGTCGTGGGGTCCGGCCTGGTGGGTGGTGGTGAGGACAGCGGAGGCCGGGCTGCCTGCGGCCTCCAGAAAAGGAGCCAGATGGAGAGGGGAGCGGTGGGGGACCGATCGCCTGCAACGGCTCAGGCCACGGCCGGCCTCCGGCTGCGGCGATGAGCGCGGAACCTTGGGAAGTGGGAGGGGTGTGTAGGTTTCCACAGCATCCACGTGGCTGCGGCGTCGCCGACGAGGGCCAGGCGGGGGCAAGATGGTGCCAAGCCACCATCGTAGTGACTGTTAGAGTTACCCGCGCGAAGATAACAAGGGGCTGGGCCCCATGCAGAAGTGTGTGAAGCGGCGGGATTCTGTAAGCGTTCGACCCTAACGGGACTAACAAATCGACTGGGGGTGTGACGAAAAGACTGGTGAGAGCTGACCCCGCCTCGGAATGGAGCGGTGGCTGGGATGCGGAAGGGCCTCGAGGGGAGCAGTCCTGGAAAAGGAGGTAAGCGGGGCTGGCTTTCCAGTCGTCCGCGTGCTGCTGTGGCGGCGGCGCACCCTGGCGCCCTCCCCTGGCTCGGCTTCTCCCCGCCAACCGCTCCCGCCTGTGGCGGGCTGGGAGACTCACGCTCCCGGCGTGCTCTGCGGCCCGGCCCGCGCACCCGGGGGCGTGGCCTGCGCGCGCGTGCGCCGTGGTCGAACGTAGTGGCGGGGCAGGCGAGGCGGTCGCTTCGAGTGCGCTAATCAGCTCCCTGAAGGGAGCGAGGGCGGTTGGGTGCCCACGGCCACTTTTGCTTTCCTCGGTAAGTGCGGCGGTGGCGGTTGGCGCCGCCGGCTGAGGGACAGCTTCCTGGGGGACGGGGAGAGCGTCCGGCAGGCCCGCCTGAAGCGTTAGATGCTCGCGGGCGTCGCTCCTCAGGGGCGGTTGGTCCGAGCCGGGAGGCGTTCCGTTCAGTTCGGTGCCCGCGGGCACCAGCCGGTGGGGGCTTCCTCTGCTTCGCCGAGTAGGAGGGCGGAGTGTGGGGTTGGTACGGGCGGGGAGAGCCGGACGGGGCCAACCTGCACCGTGTCACCCAGTCCCGGGTGACTGGCTCGAAGCAGCCTCCGAGTGGAGAGGGGTCGCCGGGGGCGGCCCGGGCAGCGCGCATTTGCTGAGGGGACGGATCCCGAGCCCGAGCGCGGAGCCCCGCACGCCCGTGAGACCCGCTTTGAATTTTC
This sequence comes from Sapajus apella, assembly GCF_009761245.1. Classification (NCBI taxonomy): domain Eukaryota; kingdom Metazoa; phylum Chordata; class Mammalia; order Primates; family Cebidae; genus Sapajus; species Sapajus apella. The sequence goes on along the minus strand of NW_022437000.1, from coordinate 3,231,328 downwards.
GCTCCATGTTTGCCGAGGTGGTTGACGGACCCCCCGTGAGACTGGACTCAACGCTTTTGTTTGCCCCACGATAGCCAGCGTAATGCTGTGGACCTAACAAGCAAGAACGTTGTTAACTGAAAGTTGAAGGGGCTGTGGCGTCTCCGTTCCGTGGCGTCAGAAGTGATCGCCCAGCCGTCCTTAGTAGGACTTGTCCTAGAACTCCGCCGACGGCCCAGCCATTGGAGCCGGCGCCCCGGACGCCACTGGCGCTGGCGTTTCGCGGGCGCAGCACCTCCAGCCGGTCATCTAAACCATCGCCGTTGAGGGCACTGAGGCCAGGCCAGGCTTCAAACCCTGCCCTCTCTGAACCTAAGCCAGATATGAAAACCCAGACGACAGTGGCGGGGTGCGGGGGCTCACGCCTGTAATTTCAGCGCTTTGGGAGGCCAAGGCAGGCGGATCACCTGAGGTCAGGAGTTCGAGACCAGCCTGACCAACATGGTGAAACCCCGTCTCTACTAAAAATGCAAAAAAGCCGGGTGTGTTGGTGGGTACCTGTAATCCCAGCTACTTGGGAGGCTGAGGCAGGAGAATCGCTTGAACCCGGGAGGTGGACGTTGCAGTGAGTCGAGATTGTGCCACTGCACTCCAGCCTAGGTGACACAGCGAGACTCCGTCTCAAAAAAAGAACAAACAAAAACAAACTCAGGCGATCTAGAGCAGGTTTGTTGGGGATTGTATTACGGGGCATTTTCAGTGTTTCTGAAGTAAACCAGCATGAGTGCACCAACCGTGAAGAACACACTGTTCATTGTGAAGTCTGTAAAGTAGTAAAGCAGGCCGGGCAAGGTGGCGCACCCCTTGGCATCCCAACGGTTTGGGAGGCCAAGGCACAGGGATCACTTGAGCCCAGGAGTTTGAGAACAGCCTGTGAAACTACAAAAACATTTTTAAGAAATTAGTGGGTGTGGTGGTGAGCGTCTGTAGTCCCACCTACTCCAGAGGCTGAGACAAGAGGATCGTTTGAGCTCAGGAGTTCGAGGATGCCGTGAGCTATGATTGTGCCACTGAATTTTCAGGCCTGGGCCCCGGAGCGAGAACCTGTCTCAAAAAAAAAAAAAGAAGCATTCTAAGATAGTGATTGTGTACATGCATCTAAATTTACTCTTTTCTGAAATTTTGCTAAAATTACATTAAGGGGATTTGAAAAATAAAAACAAATAAACCTCCCAACAGTGGGAGAATAGGAAAGGAAACACCGGCAATCAAATAGCGGGCTCTAAAACGCGGCTACCTTAGCAAACCCTGTATTAACCACAGAATCTTCAAACTGCACGGAAACTGCCAGCATTGGACAGCTGTGGTACTGGGAATGAAAGTGGTGGTGGTGCAGGAGGTCTGTGTAGGGAGCTTTAAAGAAAGATGATTTAGGTGAAATCTGAGAAGCAATTGGATATCCAGATCCCCTTCCCCATTTCACGCTGTTGGTGACTGCCTTTCCCCTTGTTAGAAGACTGGATGGAGGCTTATTCTCTTGTGAAAGTAAAACAGAGGATCTTTGAACTGAGAAACCCGGGCATAGTTAATTAGGGGGCTACGTGTATGAAGACAGGGACACTGAAGCTTGAAGTCCTTCATCCCCCTTCTCCCACTCAGTTCCAGAACTTCTGCAGTCAGATCAGACTAACACCTTCCAGGCTGAAATAAGAAAATTTTACATGCTCACACACACACACAGTTGGAGAAAGGTACATAGTGAGTTGGTTATAGTGATTTCTAGGAAGGAAAAGGAACTTGGAGGCTGGGGGAAGAGTGTAAGGAAACTTCTGTTTGCATTTTCTTTTAAAACGTACCATGTGCACACGATACCTATTCGAAAATGAAATGTATTCTTCACCTCAGGAAGGTCTATGAAAAAAAATTCTGTAAAAAATTATAAACAAATCCTTTGATTTCTATTTACATTTTTAAAATGTACCGTGTGTACACGATACCTATTCAGAAATGAAATATATTCACCTCAGGAAGTTCTATGAAAAGAATACTCTGTAAAAAATTATGAACAAACCCTTTGACACAGTGATTCCTCTCCCAGGAATTTATCTTAAACATATACTTACACTTGTGTGAAAATAAGTTCAGTGCTATGTGGAAGGTTAAGTAAGAAGCAGGTAATGTTGGTTACCTTTGGAGAGAGGATCTGATGACAAGTCAAAAGTGGAATGAGTGAGACTTTTTCATATGCTTGGTACCTTTTGAACTTTAAACCATGTTGTTGTTACTTATTGAATGAATGAATGAATGAATAAGTAAATGTTAATGGAAAAAATGGGTGAGTAGGGGAGGTCCTGATGTTGACCCTGAGCTCTTAACATAGGAAGGAATGCTACATAACAACCCCAAAATTTCAGTGGCTTACATTTTCTCCTCATGGATCTTCAGATCAGCGGTTGTTTAGATTTTAGACTAGTCTGGACGTCAGTCTTCAGTTTTGGGTTCAGATCTGTTCCATGTGTCTTCGTTTTGAGACCCAGGCTGAAAATGCAAAACTACCTATAGCATGTTTTTCTCATGACTGAGGGTGAAAGTTCAAGAGAGCTTCTGGAAGTTTGCCATTCCTTAGCTCAGAAGTCACACATTGAAATGTCTACCCACATTCCATTAGTTGAAACAAGTTACATAGCCAAGTCCAAAGCAAATAGGGTAAAGACATATATACTCTGTCTCCTGGCAGCACTATAAAGTTACGTGACAAGATATGGATGGGAAGGCTTGGGAACTAAAATGATGAAGAAAAAGGGTTAGTAAGATGCTGAAAAATTAAGTTTAGGATAGTTGGTTTAGAATGAAGATTCTTAGAAAAATGTATATATATATTTTTACTTTATCATTTTTTCCAATATACAGCATCCTACTTTGATATGAATTACCTTACAGTTTCCATGTCAAAGTATTACCTTTGCTTCATCTTCTATAACATCTGCCAACCCTGCACCTGGCCCTCTAACCAATTCTGAGTGCCCATAGAATAATGTACATGTAAAGACACCAGATTTTAGGGAAGTAATTCTAAATGTTTATTTTAGCTGCTGAATGTGTTCATTCATACATTTTTGTGTCATATCCATGTCTGCCAACTCACCTTTCACAACAGAATCTTCTTTTCAGGGAGATGTCCTTTGCTTCTCAGATGTAAATGCACTTTAAGTTTGTTATTCAACAGTGAAAATGAGTCATACAGAGGTAATATTTTCATATGTTCTGCATCTTCAGGGTTCCTGGTTTTTTGTTTATTTATTTGTAATTATATGGCTTCAGAGTAATCTTATTTTCAACTTTCACTGTGGGAGGCAGTATAGCATAAGTGGTTAAGAGTGAGGAATCTAGAGCAGACTGTCTGAGTTTAAATCCTAGCTAGTGGCTATATAACCTTGGGCAAGTGTTATCTATAAATAGATAATTTAGTGCCTTATCTATAAAACGGGGATGATGATGCCTCATAGAATTGTTAGAAAGGTTAAATAAGTTAATACATACAAAGCATTTATAATAGCACCCAACACAGTAAGCACTTAAATACTATTATTAATATCACTACTTTTTATTTGGAGGCTGTGACTTGAATTATGAGCCTTGCAGAGAAAACATGTATATAGTTGTTCAGTTGACGTAATAGGCAAGAAAGTAATTTTTGATCCCTTTATTCTCTTGAATTCCAGGTTAAATTAAAAATACCTTTTGGAAATAAATTACTAGATGCCGTTTGTTTGGTACCTAACAAGAGCTTAACATATGGAATAATTCTTACACATGGAGCATCAGGAGATATGAATCTTCCTCATTTGATGTCACTGGCATCCCATCTTGCATCTCATGGGTTTTTTTGCCTGAGATTTACCTGCAAAGGCCTTAATATTGTACATAGAATTAAGGCATATAAATCAGTTTTGGTAAGAAAATTTCTTTATGTTTTTTATAATAGAATTCTGTTTGAAATACTTAATAAATGTAAGATAAATTGTATTAGTAGTCATTTGGTTTAATTTTAAAAATCTTTGAATGAACGTATTCTTAGAAAACTCAGCAGTACCTGAAAGCTTTTCAGTGGTCAGATTTCCCTTGTCAGTTTCCATGGAGCTGAATGCTTACATCATAAATGTTCCTCCATGATTGCCAAGAAGTGTAAGGAAACTTCTAAACTACTTAATGATTTTTTCTCACTGGAATTATGTAACTTTAGCATATAGTTTTGGCATCCTAGAGTATTTCATCTACCATACTATGCATATACAAACATGATACTGTTTTCTGTATAGGTTGCTTAAAATCCTTGGATAACAGTAAAGTTTCCTTAAATCAGCCTTGTCCAACCCATGGGCTACATGTAGCCCAGGACAGCTTTGAATGTGGCCCAACACAAGTTTGCAAACTTAAAACATAAGATTTTTTTTTGCAATTTTTTTCCTTTTTTAGCTCATCAGGTATCATTAGTGTATTTTATGTGTGGCCCAAGACAGTTCTTCTTCCACTGTGGTCCGGGGAAGCCAAAAGATTTCGCACCCCAATCTAAATAATTTCAAGCTTACTAATAAGATTTTCAGAACTTTAGATGTTAACACTATCAAATTTGTTATTAGTTGGAAGGCTTTACTGGCCTTTTTAAAATATAATCTGTAAAAATAGTTTTGTGCTTTAATATTTTAGTAATGGTAGATTGACTTTTTACTCACATACTTGCCTGTATTACCTAACAAGTGATTTAATAGTGAAAGCATGATCAGAAGAGGAAGGACTTATTACTTCTTTTAAGAATCCCTTAAGATTTTCTGATTATCTTTATATAGATTTTCATACATTTCAGTAATGATGAGAAATAATATATCTTGCATTTCCAGTGGAATATTTTATATGTGAAGAACTAATAATTTGTTTATTTTTGTAGAATTACCTAAAGACATCAGGAGAATACAAACTTGCAGGAGTTTTTCTTGGAGGTAAGTGTAATACTTGTGAATACTTGTTAATTACTCATTTTAATATAGGAATAGGTAATGGAGAATTAATTGATCATAGGAAGCCAATTTAAGGATTGTTGTTGTTTTGGTAAGTCACCTTTTTAATGTTAAAACACTTTATATACTTAAAGCAAATATGAACCTCATGTATATGTATTATAATCTGAGCTTCTTTTATTCATCTCTCACGTATGATGATTCCTTTACAAGGTTTGTTCTTGTCCTTTTAAGTGTTCTTCAGAAAAATAATTGCCTTTTTTTTTTTTTTAACATTTGACTTAAGATCAGTTTTTACTCTTTTGTTGTTGTTGTGGAGACAGAGTCTTGCTCTGTTGCCCAGGCTGGAGTGCAGTGGCACCATCTTGGCTCACTGCAACCTCCACTTCCCCAGTTCAAGTGATTCTCCTGCCTCAGCCTCCCAAGTAGCTGGGACTATAAGCGTGCACCACCACAACTGGCTGATTTTTGTATTTTTAATAGAGATAGGGTTTCACCATGTTGGTCAGACTTGTTTTGAACGCTTGACCTCAGGCAGTCTGCCCGCCTAGGCCTCCCAAAATGCTGGGATTATAGGTGTGAGCCACTGTGCCCAGCCTGGTATTGCATCTTGTTAATTGCTATCTTTTGGAGTTAATTTGTTGGTAAACAGATAGGATCAACAGTAAAAGATCCAATTTGCCACTCATCGCTGCTACTTTATGTAAAAGTTTATATTTCAAACTGAACTTAATTTTAATTGATTTTAGGTCGTTCAATGGGCTCAAGAGCAGCTGCTTCTGTAATGTGTCACATTGAGCCAGATGATGCTGATGATTTTGTTCGAGGTCTCATTTGTATTTCTTATCCACTGCACCATCCAAAGCAGCAGCATAAACTCAGAGATGAAGACCTCTTCCGTTTAAAAGAGCCTGTACTGTTTGTGTCAGGCTCAGCAGATGAAATGTGTGAAAAGGTGAATTATAACTCAATGTTTGTGTGAATGAAAGAGAATGAAAGGCAGAAATATCTTGGGAGCAAGATATTTCCTGCAATAGTCTCTTTTAAAAGTTGCTAATTTGACTAACACTAGATTTGTGTTTTGGTTACCCTGTTGCTTTTGAGACCCTAAAAATAGAAATATAGTGACAAAATTTGTCTCCCTGATAGATATGAGCCTTATTTGGGAAATGAAGGATTAATATCTGAATCTTCTGATTTGGGGATTACTAGGCTGTACATTTTTTTAATCATTTCAACATTCAGGCAGATTATTTGTTATAAAATTGACTCTTGAGAAAGGGTTGGCAATGTCTACACATTACTAAATATTAGCCCAATATTATCAAACAATTTCGTATTCCCCAGAGCGTATAATTTACTTGGGAAAATATTTTGGGGGGAAAATGAATTGTTTTACTCCAATTTATTTAACATTTTATTATCAGTAATGAATGCTTGATATGTGGTATTACTGTAGCTAAGAGAAGTGGACTGCCACATTCATGGACATTTCCTCGCACATTCTGTTGCCTAGAAAGTTGTCTGTGAGAAAGCGTTTAATGAATACTTGTGAATGAATGCCAGTATAGGCGGGGGAGAGAGGACCTTTTATTAAATATCAATAGAACATTAGTATCCTCTTCTTTTTTTCTTTAGAACTTGTTGGAGAAAGTGGCACAGAAAATGCAAGCTCCCCATAAAATCCACTGGATTGAGAAGGCAAATCATTCCATGGCAGTGAAAGGACGGTCAACAAATGATGTTTTCAAAGAAATAAATACACAGATTTTGTTTTGGATCCAAGAAATTACTGAAATGGACAAGAAATGTCCTTAGTTAAAAGCCATGTTATTTTGAATACACATACAGTTAATTTGATAAAGAACAATATGCCCCAGCATTGAGATATATTTCAGACTAATTTGATGTTCTTTAATGTTCCCTTATTTTTGAAACACGTTTTAAATGTGAAATTAATGTCTGTCACAAAACGTCTTTTGAAAGCACTGTTATAGTTGTATAAAGATGATGTAAAAATACCGAAGGTGGTCTAAATATAATTTATTTTCATTAGTATAATTAAGTTTTGAAAAAAATTAAACATTTGAATTTTGTTACAAATGTGCTTTTGTTTTATTGATATGCAACTGAGAAATTTTGCAGAGCAGTGTCATCTTCAGTAAAGGAAAACAAAACTTTATTAGGGTTACTCTAGTCAGATTTATAAAATGTACACATCTTTTCATCTAATCTTTTAATGAATCTCACTGAAGGGATAGGAGTGGACATATGTTTCAAATATAGGGACCCTGAAGACTTTTTAGAATGAAATATCTTTAATTCAAGAAGTGTTCACTAAAGGCTTATTACAAGCAAACCTCATTGGGTTTGTAAAGATGAGTAAAAACTTGGAACTTACAACATAATGTGTGAGGCTGGGCACCATGGCTCACGCCTGTAATCCAAGCATTTTGGGAGGCCGAGGCAGGCAGATCACTTGAGGCCAGGAGTTTGAGACCAGCCTGGCCAACGTGCCGAAACCTCATCTCTACTAAAAATACAGGAATTAGCCAAGTGTAGTGGTGCGTGTCTGTAGTCCCAGCTACTTGAAGGATGAGGGGGAAGAATCGCTTGAACCCAGGAAGTGGAGGCTGTAGTGAGCCCAGAGTGTACCACTGCACTCCAGCCTGGGTGACAGAGTGAGACTCTGTCTCAAAAAAACAAAAACAACTGTGTAAAATCAACAGGTAGACCACTCTGATTAAAAAGAGAAATAATTGCTAAATTTTGGTAATAACATCTTTGCTATATCTAGGCAATTAGGGGCACTTACTGTTGCATTGGGAAGTTCAGCTATCTCCTCATCTCAAGCTTGAATGGTATTGAGTTATATATAAAAAGTTTCTGTATTTCCTGTAGTGTTCACAAAAGGTAATGAGGCTGATGTTAAATAAAAGTTTGTAGTAATAAATGGTTTTTTATAGTAAATCTTTTGCATATCCTCCTACTGTTCTTAATGTTAGGTCATTGAAACAGCCTCAAGCGGCCTGGGCGGCTTGCAGATTTTTGAGGCCCCTCATTCCTCCTGCCCAGGTGGAATCAGATGATTTAAAATATTATTTTTCTAAATAATGAATGAAAACCTAGGTAACGTCCAAATCTTTCATATTATAGAATGAAGTATAACTGAATTTAAAATTCCTGTTACTCTGTATAAGTTACTTTTTGACTAAGTCATTTCCTGAACCTAAATTTTTAAGAACCTTGTGTAACTAAGTTACAACCTTAAGTAACAATACTTAACATTTGAAATCTTAAAACACTACTAGTATCAAAAGATTATAAACATAAAAAATATCCAAAGCTATCAAGAAGATAGAATCACTGGTCTATTAACAACTATAAGTCATTGGGGAACATTAGTATTGTTAACCAGAAATAAAAAGGAAAAGGAAAACACAAAGGACAACTTACTACAAAGCAGACCATAATGTTAAAGTACAACACAACATTTAAAAGCCTACTAACCAGGCTATACAATGTATAATATTTGAGTTTGCAAAGTTAAACTGTAGGCATAATATGATAACCAAAGATACTATATTAAATACAGAAGTAATGTAGATAGATGATCATTTAAAGTTGATCTTTCCCCTGAGTTGTCTATAAGAAACTAGTGTTCCTTATTGATGTAATGGCTTGACATTTGAAGACTATAGCTAGCCATATTTGGGGAGCATATAACTCCTGGAGAAAGATACAAATGATATATCTAAATCTGAAACATTTTTTTAAAAAAGGTTACATCTGCTCTCCTGCATAGATATGCCACTTCTTGCAGGAAAATGTTCAGCCCCTTCAAGTTTGAGATTATAGTAAAAGCCATTCTGGCCCTCTTCTTATAGGCCCTGATTAATGGTATAACTGTTACCGGTAGAGGGTCTTGACTGCAATTTGTCCAGGTTCTTGATGTTTTGAATAAAGAATTGCACAAAATGCACAGCAAAGTGAGGAAAGAATGAAGCAATGAAAGCAGAGATTTATTGAAAATGATAGTACATTCTACAATGTGGGAGCGGCCCGAGCAGTGGCTCAAGAGCCCTGGATAAGGAATCTTCTGGGGTCCAAACACCTCCTAGAGGTTCCCCATTGGCTACTTGGTGTTCACCCTGTATAAATGGTGGCCCACAATCAGTATGATTAGTTGGGAAAGCAGCTGGTCAGAGACTGAAGTGAAGTTACAAAGTTACACTCCTATGCAACCAATCAGAGGTACTTTCAGTTTTCCATCTGCTGCACAGAAAAGTGGGGATTTGCAAAGGGAGTAGCTTCTGGTTCTTTTGTTACTTAGGCATGGAAAGTTGGGATTTTCCTATTAATTTAGTTGTAGGAAGTCAGGGTGAATTGGTCTTGGTTTCCTGCCTCCAGACCCTATTCTCCTGCCTCATAACCACTCACCTAGACTAATGTTTCCCACCTGGTGGGGGACCTTTACCCCTTAGGGCAGTGGTCCCCAACTGTTTTGGCATCAGGGACCCATTTCGTGGAAGACAATTTTTCAACCAGACTGGGGTGGGGGTGGCAGGGGTGGGGTGGTTTTCCAGTTGAAACTGTGCCACCCCAGATCATCAGTCACTAGATTCTCATAAGAAGCCTGCAATCTATAGATCCCCCATGTGCACAGTTCACAATAACATTCCCTGCTCCTGTGAGAACCTTATACCACGGCTGATCTGACAGCAGGTGGAGCTCAGGCAGTAATGCTTGCTCGCCCCCTCTTGGTTCCTGGTGGGCCACGGACCAGTCCTGGTCTGCAGCCAGGGGACTGGGGACATTAGCAATGTCTAGAAATATTTTTGATTGTCATGACCAGGGTTGGGGTGCCATTAGCATTCTGTAGGTAGAAGGTAGGGATGTTGCTAAGCATCCTACAATACACAGGACTGCAGCCACATAAAGAAGTATCCTGTCCAAAATGTCAATAGTGCCCATGTTGGGACAGACCAGATTTGGGATTATCTGTAAGTCCTTTCTCTCTCACCATTAACTCTTCCATCCCCCTCCTTGATCTATTTGCTTTCTTTTATTATTTTAGGTTTTTGTTGTTGTTGTTGTTTTATTTGTTTTTGAGACTGGAGTGCAGTGGTGCGATCTAAGCTCACTACAACCTCTGCCTCGTGGGTTCAAGCGATTCTTATTCCCCAGCCTCCTGAGTAGCCGGAATTATAGGCATGTGCCACCACGCCGGGCTAATTTTTGTATTTTTAATAGAGACAGGGTTTAGCCATGTTGGTCTTGAATTCCTGACCTCAAGTGATCCGCCTACCTCCGCCTCCCAAAGTGCTGGGATTATAGGGGAGAGCCACCGCACCCAGCCTAGTTTTATTTTTTTGAGACAGGGTTTCACTCTGTCATCCAGTCTGGAATGCAATGGCGTTATCATACCCCATTGCAACCTTGAACTTCTGGCCTCAAGGGATCCTCCCGCCTCAGTCTCTCAAATAGCTGTGTCTACAGGCACCTGCCACTGCAGCTGGCTTTTTAAAATTTTTGTAGCGGCAAGGTCTCAAATATTTTAATGGGGTCCTGCTTTGTTGCCCGGGCTGGTCTCGAACTCCAGGACTGAAGCAACCCATCTCAGCTGGGATTACAGGCGTGAGCCACCACACGCAGCCATTTGCTTTCTTTCAGTTGCCAAATCCTGGGTGTCAGTCTCTAACTCTCCTTTTCACACCACCATCACTCTAATTCAGACCCTTATCAATTCTCATCTATCACTGCAGTAGCCTAATTGATTTTCCTATTTTCTTTTTCTTTTTTTTTTTTTTTTTTTGAGACGGAGTCTCGCTCTCGTTACCCAGGCTGGAGTGCAATGGCGCGATCTCGGCTCACCGCAACCTCCGCCTCCTGGGTTCAGGCAATTCTCCTGCCTCAGCCTCCTGAGTAGCTGGGATTACAGGCACACGCCACCATGCCCAGCTGATTTTTTTTGTATTTTTAGTAGAGACGGGGTTTCACCATGTTGACCAGGATGGTCTCAATCTCTTGACCTCGTGATCCACCCGCCTCGGCCTCCCAAAGTGCTGGGATTACAGGCTTGAGCCACCGCGCCCGGCCCGATTTTCCTATTTTCTTGTCTCCTTCCTTTGATACACCAGTTGATACTTCCAACTTAAAAACTGTTAGGTCTCTGAAGGTAGCTTCCCAGTTGGGCTCTATCAACATTTCAGCCTTCTTTTCCCATATTTCAAACCTGTAAACAGTGCTATAACTAACATGGACTATGTCAACGTTTGTCAAATGGAAGAAGTATTTCTGACTCTCCTTCCTACTTTCTTTGTTCATCTTTGCCTGTTTCCAAGTCCTACTCATTTTAAAATCGTCCCCACTTTTTACAGCTTTCCTTGAAATTACCCCAAACCAGGTATCTCTCCTCAAACTCCTGTGATACCTTCCTCATTTCTTTGTTAACCGCACTCTGCCTTCTCATTAAGTCATTCATACCTCCACCTCACATTACAAATTCTTTCAAGCTTGGGACTGTTTTCCTCATCTTAACAAAACGTGTTAAAGCATGTTTTGGTTCCTCGTTCAGTGCTTTACACATTTATTATTCAATAAATGTATTAAACTAAGAGTTTCTAACAGTTTTGAACAATCTCTGGCTTCATGTTACTATTTTATATATCTAATATTGGGACTTTTTCCTATTAAGTAAAAAACAAAAATGAAGTTCATAATGTCCAAATACTTCAAAGATGGTAACACTGATAAATATAATAGGATGTTTTAAAAAAAAAAACGTTAATAGAATTTTTCTTGTGTTTTCTTGTAGCGTCTATTTTGTATTACGGTTTGTAATGGGCTTTCTAAGATATTTTTTTCTTTTTACTCTCTAAGCAAGTGAATCTTGCTTTGTATTTACTTCTGATGCCATTCACTTGACATTGGTCTAAGAGGTTTCTAGTCCAAGGCACAGAAGCATTTATGCTGAAAAATAGATCATTATACTTTTGTTAGTAGCAAGTACATGAGTAACAAACATGACAAAGCCCTGGAGAGGGATAATGCTTACCTCTGTGTAAACCTAAGCATCAACAGGAGTGGTATGCAGCACTTCCTTCGCAGTTCTTTAAGAACCCTTGGGTGGAATACTAATTAGGGATTCAGTGCCATAAAGCTTGGAAAGATCTAAGGAACTAGAGAGAAGAAAGTGTTGAAACAGTGAATCCCTTTTAAGATAGTTATGATGAAATGATTTAGAGAATTTCTGCAAGTAGGTGAGAGTAGCTGAGTATTTTTCCAGCTGCTTAAATTTTATAGAGAAACCCAGGAGACTAAAATTACCTCAACTGTCTTTGTGGGGAGGGGAGTACAGGAAAGGTATACTTTACCATAGTGCTAGAAAAATCCAGAGGAATTCTAAAGGGCCATTCTTTGCAAAGACAAAATTCAAGATAAGAGTTATCCTTAAATAAAGATTATAAATACCTGTACATGTGATCTAGGAGACTGGAACACTATAAATTCTAACATTTAGAATGTCATTGATCTCATGAGTTTTAATGTTCAGCAACAGTAAGAGCTGATTTTTTTTTTTTTTTTTTTTTTTTGAGACAGTGTCTCGCTCTGTTGTCCAGAATGGGAGAGCAGTGGCGGGATCGTGGCTCACTGCAGCCTTTACCTCCCAGGCTTAAGCAATCCTCCCATCTCAGCCTCCTGAGTAGCTGAGACTAACCAGAGATGCACATCACCATGCCTGGCTAATTTTTAAATTTTTGGTACAGGCGGGGATCCACTTATGTTGCCTAGTATTGGTCTCAAACTCCTGGGCTCAAGCCATCCACCTACCTCAGCCTCCTAAAGTGCTAGGATTACAGGCATGAGCCACTTTACCCAGCTGAATTTGTAAATCTTTGTTGCACTTATTTACATTGATGTGACAAAAGGGGCCTAAACAGTTTCCTTGCGTGTAATAAATACTACTTCTTTGCGCAACCTACTTTGGATAAGTGAGGTACTAAAAACAAAACCAAAAAAAGTGAAGCATTAATGAATTACCTCTACAAAGGAAATATTAACTAATCACACCTTCAAAGGAAGAGTGCTCTAAATCCAAGGTAGTGTTAACATTTTCATAACTAGTCCAGACTATCCTGTCTGCTTGTGATTACAATTGTATTTGCTCAGCAAGCTTCCAGGCCTACCCACTAGACTTTGACGGAAAGTGAGCAGTACTGTACTGACATCTGCCTCTGCCCCACCCTTAATTCTGACATCAGAAAGCACTTCCAAGAAGCTCCTTGGAATCACTGTAGACAGGGTGAAAAGGAAATTCACCAGGAGGTTATTCCAAAGACATGTTAGCTTTCAGCATATCAACAGATTGTTGAAGGAAAATGGTGCCAACAGACCCTGCTAGCAAAAAGAAATATGAAATGTGTTCTATTTTAAGAAAAAAATCAGGCCCATTAAAGACAAGTCATCATACATTCTCCATAGTCGCAATGGGACATACTTAGACTAAAAAAAAATTATTTGACATTTCTCCGAAATTCAAATTAAATTGGGCATCTAATGTTTTTATTTGCTAAATATGTCAACCTTATCTATATTCATTCAAGAAAGGACTATATTTTCCTGACCACAAAGAAGCATAAAATACACTATTGCTGGTGTTAATAGAAATGGTTATATCAAATCCTTTCCACCAATTCAAATTTATTTTATATTTATAATAGGACAGTGGCAATCCATGATAGAATTATGTTGCTTTCTGTGAAGTTAAGAGAATATAATTTTTTGAATTTTAGTAAAAAACTACGCATACCACTGTACATTTCTTACCTATGAACTTCCATTATTGCTAAAGTAAGTTGATATGAGCTCAGTTAAACACCCACTATGACACGTACCTCACTTAACTTAGGCCCAGAGCAATCACTGCTGCCCTTAGGGCAGCACTGGCTGAATTTACACATGGTTATGAGTTTGGCATACCAACTTTCTATATTTCAGGGCCTCTGAAATCAAGGACTTCTGAATGAGACACCAGTCTCTTTCACATATTACATTAAAATGTCAAAGCAATACTATTCCTTTAAAAAAGGGGTAGCAGGTGAACTGGAAGATAATACATTTTTGACATTATGGGACTTTCTAGAGTCCTGGATTATTCAAAATGATTGGATGGCAATTTTCTTTATAATTTTCCTAGGAATTATTTTTGAGATAATATTCATGAAAACGTGTGCATACTTTTGGAAGAATCCCACACTTCCTGAAGAGGGTAGCTCAGATGTCCAGGAGGTAAGAACAACTGGTTTCCCTTTCCCTGTTTTTCAAAATCACACATAAGAATAATTTATAGAATTTCTGAACTTTGATACCAGGATTACTCCTCTAACAATTTTTTTCCATTAAAATAGAGGGAAGACAGTTGCCTGAAGAGCATGGCATTTGGTAAATATTATACAACTTCCTATTTTAATATAAAACTTGTTTAACCTGAGCTTTTTTCATTGATATTGTCACTTTTTTATTCCTACTTAGCTCCAGAGAATTCGTCAGTTATGAACTCATCTTCGGAAGAAAGGTAGGTGATATATTACATATAGATTTTGAAGCTAAATCAAATAGGTTGGTTGTGTTCTATTCAAAATTGCCTTTACTTCTGATTTTCAGAGAAGGGCTTTCCTAGCTGTTCAACATCGTGATTCAGTCTAACATTTACTTTAAATGGTTGCTATGCTCCAAGCTGTGTTAAGGGCTTTTTGTATATTATTGAGATTATCCTCCAAGGAAGATAGTATTATTATTGTTTTTACAGATGAGGAAAATAAGGCTTGAAGAGGATCAGTGGCTTGCTTTCCTGCTGTAACTCTCTCTCCAACACATCCGTCCTTACAATTCAATTGAAAAGACATTTGTGTAGCACTTGCTGTGGACCAAGAAAACACTGAGCTAGGGGCTGCATGAGTGATATGAAAGGAGTTTGTGAAATCAGAATTTATCGGAATTGGAAAGTTCTCTCAGGGCTAGGGATTAAATACTGACATAATCACTACTCTAGTTGCTACAAATATTTCAGTTGTTTTAATTGAAATCCATTCAACAATTATTAGGTATCTACTATATAGTGGACTCCGACACTGGGATTCAAACCATAAGATAGTCTTTGTTCTCAAGAGGCTTATATTCTTGTGGAGATGTGTACGTAAAGGATAATTGCCTTGTGATATGGTGACATTGCGACAGAAATATTAGAACATTTAGGAGATACCTAAGTCAGCCTAGGGTGTTGGGAATGGCTTCACAAAGAATGTTATGCTGGAGCTGAGTTTTAAAGGATGAATGAACATTAGCCCAAAAAGGAAACATGTTTAGGAGGATAAGAAAGACATTCCAGGACATGAGCAGGAAACAGCAGCAATGTGCAAGAAATTACTATTATTTCAGAGTTGCTGGAGTGTTACAATTGAATTAGGAAGTGGTGGAAGATGAATGTGAAGAGGTAGGGAGGAGTCAGGTCGTGGAGGGCTTTCTACACCATGTGTCAAAGTCTGGATTCAGTTCTGCAGATAATAACCACTAGCGGTGGTTATACATAAGAGTGGCACGGTTTTGTGTTTCAGTTAGATTACTAGTCACTTGTGTGGCTGGTCGCTGTGGGAATCAGAGGATTACTTGATCTACATCTAATTTCTTTCATTTGTCAGGTATAAAAGGGCTTTATTCATTTAATCTGGTTATGATATTTTCGTATTCGGAACTAGGAACTCTCGTTCTCAGGGAAGCTGTAACAATGTCCAGAGGTGTGAGTAGGTAGAACCCTTGTCAGGCCTGGTTGGGAACAGGAACGCCAGCACAAGCTACAGCAAGTAGGTAGTGCAGACAGAGTTAGGTCCAACTGGACAGACCAAGAGTCAGCATTTGAGATATTACAGCGGTTAGGTGCACGTGGTGACCTGTTTCCTTTTTGGGCTGATGTTCACATGTAATTCAAAACCAGAACATTAACAGGCAAGAAGAATTCACAAGAAGAAATGGAGGAAAAAAGGATTTTCAGCTTCAGAATCTGAAGAAACTCCTGTCCTTTCTGAGGTCAGAAGTTCGAGACCAGCCTGGCCAACATGATGGAAGCCCGTCTCTACTAGTAATATAAAAAATTAGTGGGCGTAATGGTGGGTGCCTGTAATATCAGCTACTATGGAGGCTAAAGCAGAGGAATCGCTTGAATCTGGGAGGCAAATGTCTCAGTGAGCTAAGATCGTGCCATTGCATGCCAGCCTTGGCAACAATAGCAAAACTCTGTCTCAAAAAAAAAAAAAAGAGAGAGAGACAGAACTTTTCTCAAAGCGTCCTCCAGAAAGGACACGTTAAAGATTTTCCATCCCTGGGCCCTATTATTCCCATCCTGCCTAGACAGGAGTTAATCCTTGGGTAGCACCTTTCTAGGGGGCGTTAAGGGAAATTAATTGAGAAGAGGAGGTTTGGGGTGGTGGTGAAGA